>NC_134489.1:104567786-105167786 GCF_040206685.1 Ascaphus truei
TAGGGTATATAGTTCACCACTGGTCGTTATACGGACACGCTCCCCTGACGAAGCCTGTTGGCGAAACGCCGCGTTGGACGCCTCCTATCTCTGCTATCCAGATCATCAGTCAGCAGCTTCATGTGTTCCCGGTGAGTTCATTTGAGATCCGGTGCTCCTCTGTATGCAGCCTCTATAGCTATAAAGGTACCTGGGAACACCCCATTAACCCCTGCTACACCATGCCATTGTGGGCGCGGAATTACAGATTTCTGCGGAGTACTCTTTGAAAATTTCGGCAGAGCCTTAGCTATATCACATATGCCCTTATTATGCCTCACTCCAATGGGTGTTTAACAACAGGGCTCAAACAGAGCGGCACACATGGACATTTAGCCTGATATCCACTCTATCAGGTTGTACTTATACGGGACTTTTTTCATAAGTGGCATACTGTATACTCTTTGCTACATGCTATATTCTTCATCTGAATCTATGTTATGAGGCATGTCCACCAATAACCACAGCATTGTTACTTTACCGTGTCAGCTGTATTATGCAGTAATTATTCATGCTTATTCATGGTTCCACTGCATTTGTTCCACCAGTTCATAGTTTTATTTACCTCTATGATAGCTTAACATTTATTTGTCTGATCACTTTCCAGCTGGATAGCCATCCCTTAATTTGGGAGAGGCTTTTTACCCCTCCTGGATTTTTGTGAGTGCTGTGATTATTCATCTACTGACATATTTAGCATTAGTATCACTGATTACTATTTTTGCTGTGTGGCATATACACAGTTTCCCAGCCTGCTGCAACTATATATGACTATACGTATATGATTGGGATTAGTGTTTAAATTTTTTAGTTTATTTTATCATTGTTTTGTCTTTTTTCGACCACTGGTATTCCTAATACATTTTGTTATATTTTTCACCAACCCAGAGTGCCCCGTTTTGGAGTTTCGGCAAGTTCTCTCTTTTGGAACCTGTCCTTTCTCTTTGGTTTTTATTACTGAATAGCTGTTGGCCTTTTTGGCGAAAAAACCTTGATAAGTGGCTTATCGGGGCTTATAGCATAAGTCTGATGTTGCTGTTCGAGCCACATGGAAGTCTAATTGGGATTTTCAGCCAGAACGGTCGCATCAGACTAGATATAATAGTGGTTGGGTAATATCATTGCAGTTATAGCTCAGGGTGAAGCATTATCAGGACATGAGGCTTGTTACAGAAGGGTGGAAATAAGGAATGCAAATCACTCCATGTTTGCCAGGAGGTTGGTAACAAAATAGAGTCAGAATGGCACACATTTAAAGAAGCAAACAGCTATAAAAGGTTGGAAGTACTACAGATGGGCGAATCCGCCCAAATCCGTTTCCCGGATTTTCTCGCATTTTCCCCCCAAAATCCGTTTTGTGGTGTAAAATCCGCAAACAGATTTGGGCATTTTTAATTCACGCGGATTCATCAAAAAACGCCATTTGATACAACCCTTGGACGGGTAAAGAATCCACCAACGGATCGCTGACGCCATAAATTCAAAATTATTTAGATCCAAAACCAGGTCAAGTATCCATCAATATGTGTGTCGTCATATGTTTTTTTTTTTAATAATTATTATTTTATGTATTTCAGTTCTATTATAATAATGTCCTAATTATTTTTAAGATCTTACACTTATTGTAATAATTTGTTCATATCTTATGCTATTTTAGCATTTTTCTGCTTATTTTGATTTTTTGAAAATATAATTGTCTAAGTATCAAAAAACCCAAGTCAAGCAAAACCAGAACATGAGTGAAAGTGCAAACCCGTAGTGCCAACAGTGATTCATTTATTTTATCATGTTGTTGTAAAGCAACGTTCTGCTTGTAACTTTAGTGCCAGCAATAACCATTGTCCATTGAATTGCTATAACTCCGTATTTTAATTGGAGTAATAGTAACGAAACCTGTGTGAATGATTATTTGTTTTATGCTATCCAAGGCACAAACAAAAACACAATGTGGAATATTTTAAGAGTGAGGTATAACCCTTTCACTGCCAAAGGGGCATGCACAGCATTGAAGGGGTTATACTGTAACTGAACTAATAACAATATACAGTATCAGTGTAGCATTCTTTTAGAATCCTTTGTCTCAGTGCCGTTGTAATAATATTCCGTCTGTAAAACGTAGTAAACTTCACAAACATGAAATGCACCTTAGACTGAAAATTTCAAGAATAAATAGGTTTTATTGGATTCTGTGCAATTTAATTTCAAGAGTAATATTCTTTCCTGTGTTTTATTGGAAGCACATTTCTTCTCATTACTGCCAATGTGCCTTTCTTATATGCGTGGCACAACACAATAAAAATAAAGCACTCGGAAAGATTCCCAATATATCACACCGGGCAGCTTTGCAAGGATTCCTGGCACAGATCGGCCTCCTTTGCTCGCTACTTTTAAAGCAGCTGTCATTGACTACAACAAATTGGAACAATATTGTAATGAGGTAATTGTCCTTTTAGATAAGTATTGTATATTAGGCATTTATACACATACATGTTAATTCACTTTGAACCTCCCTTTTAGAGATAGCAATATAATAAAAAATAAAATGAATAGGTGAGTTGGATGGGGAGTAAAATGCAAGCCCCTTCCTCACACGCACATTAAATGCTCTATGCTTATGCACTGGCATATATTGAGGTCTTAGGCTACGGCCCCACTGGCTGCGCTGCACGCGCACTTGCGAGGCTGGCGGCGCGTGCTGCTGAATTCCCAGGTCTGCAGTGAGCTGCAGGGGGAAAGACAGAAGGGAGCGGGGGGGGGGGCGTGACGGGGGAGTGACAGGGAGCGGCCATGACGTCACCCGGCAGGTTCGCCTTCATGGGCTTAACCGCCGGGGGGCGTGTCCTAGCGCTCCATCGCCCGTGTCCATCTCAATTTTCGTGTCTGGAAGAAAAACTCACTGTGCAGCGTGGCGGCCCCCCCTTCGCAGCGGGCCCTGCCCCATAGAGAGGCGGCTTTTGTCCCTGCAGTGCCCGCCATAGCGAGCGCTGCAGTAGCCAGTGGGGACCAAGCCTTCACTAAAGCCATGAGCATATAAATGTTTGTAGCCATGTATCCTCTTGGCTACTAATCTGCCCTACCTAACACATAAGCCTTGATACCAGCGCAGGCAGTGTTATGCTCTTGTGCTGCAGCAGTAAACTACTTCCTTGAATGACAAGGGGGTTGGCCTAAGGCCTGTGTACTGCCCTATCAGGGGCTCAGACCTCGGACCCTTCCCCTGGGTACAAAAGGGATTGCAGATCCAAATTTAGTAGCTGTTGGAAGTGTGGAGCCAGGGCTCTGGCCACAATGGAGTAAGGGAGCAAAGGATAGACCTTTGGGGCCTCAAGCCCTGGGGGTTGATTCCAGGGACCAGAGGGAGATAAGAGTGTACATGTTGGTATTCTGCATGTAGAATAAAGAACCATCATTTGTTTTATACTGAAACTGCAGTTTATCAGGGGGAGTGCAAGAGTGTTTTACTGCAAGAACTGCACCCAGCTGTGCTGGGGCCTGCTGGAAATGGAGTCACTGCACCCATAAGAACTGAGAGGAACCCTAAAGCCTGTCCTGTTCGTCCCCAACTACCATCGGCAGACACTCAGTATCCTGTAAGCCTAGCAGGTGAGCAGCACAACAACACCACGTAACAGTGACATCTCCCAGAGGGTGGGGGAACACCTGTTACATGTACATGATGTGTGAATTGCAAATGTCTCATTACCAGAGCCTACTTTCATCACGGTCAGAATAGCCGCAAGTTACGCACCAAATACTGTTTGAAGTGTGAGCAAGTGTGCTATCCACAGTACGTAATTAAATGCCTTTGAGATTGAATCTATCATTAGAAAAACAACAAGGATGTTTAAAGAGCAAATCTCATAGAATCGCACTGCATTCAAACAAGCAATTCGGAGCACACTTCTATCTGAGGAGGAACTTCATGGAATGTCAGTATCAAATACCCACTCTAAGGGTCCATCAACCATGTACCAATTGCAAAATGGGAAGGTAATCGTGTTAAACTTCTACAACATGAAGAAGGCAACATATTTTATGGTACGCGGACACCCTTGAGACTGAATGAGAAACCCTGTGGGGTGCCTGGCCATAATGACTACTTGTATTTTCTTGGGAAACCCATAGATATGGGGTTGCCAACTCCAGTCCTCAAGTGCCACCAAATGGCCAGGTTGACAGAGCCACTGATTGAACCACCTGTGCGGAAGCAGGGATATCCTTAAAACCTGACCTGTTGGGTGCCGTTATGGACTGGCGTTGGCCACTTCTGCCATAGACTACAGTGCTGAACTGGCTCGCCTCTTCCACCTGTTATATAGTAGCCCAATTATTGTTGCAATCCTTGATGCAAAGACTTTTGTCCAAGGGACCTTCGAACTGTACTATACCGGGGAGTTAAACCAGTTTGTCTGAACCATTTGCAGTGCATTTAACATGGGGATTATTGTGCTTTTGCTCTAAATTAGGTTTATGTTTGTTGACTTTTGTTTACTAATGATGTTGGGAATATTATGTGTTGTGACAGCCATCCTGCTGGGCCACTAAGGAACTGCAACTGTTTCTCCTTATTGTTATGTACATTGTAAACTCTACATACAAAGTACAACACATGCAATGTACAGTCATTGTGTTATCAGAGTATGGGATTTTTATACATCCTTTGTCATGGTTGCAGGATTTCCATTTTTACTGAAAGCAGAAGTATGGAAATATTTTAAATGTGTGTTTGTTTGAAGACGCTCAGGTGAGATGCCCAGTAACAGAAAGAGAATCGACTAGTTTCTTTATTGAACTTTGGAAGTGTAATCAAGCAGTTGGAGGTTTATCTCAGGTAATATATTCGGTGTACATTTTATGTGAGAAGCCTGCTCAGAAGAGACTACAATGTGGTGTGGGCATCACAATTGGTGGAGTTTAATGCGAGCAGTCCAAAGGCACTGAGCAGTGGAAACTGTGGGTTTGAAAATAAATGTGGGGATTTAAAATGGCCGCCCAACTGAAGTGAAAAAAAACAAAAAAAATTCTGCAAGCAAAGTCTGTCCCACTGTGCATGACCAGTTGTGCTTACAGCCTACACAGGGAATGTGTGATGTTTGGATGCAATAGCACCCAGAGGTCAGTAGATGAAGATTAGCTAAGGCGTTGAACCAAAGCAGAAAGCCAAACTTTTTGCTGAAGAATGTGAAAATTGCATCTAGCAAGTGCAGTGTGTAAAGTCTGCCCTTTCAGGTATGAAAGGATTGCTGTGCTGTGTAAAGATAACGCCATAAGCAAAGTGCTGTGTCAAGTTTTCCCTGCTGGGTTTTTAAAATGGCTGATGTTAAATGTTTGTTTTGTAATGTACATAACCGCAAAAGGCCGTGCAAGCCCAATTGGCCTCAGTTGTTAAGTCTGTTTTTTTATATGAGGCTGCTTCGGAGCTTGCGTCCACTCCTGTCATCTATGGACCTCGAGCCACTGGTCCATGCCTTTGTGTTTAGGCGGTTGGAATACAAGAACACTTTATATGCTAAATTACCGGTGTGTCTCATGCGGAGGATCCAGCTTGTGCAGAACGCTGCAGCTCGGATGCGGAGACGTGTTTCTCGCTCTGAGCATATCACTCCCATCTTACGCGATCTGCACCGGCTTCCAGTGATCTTCCAGGTTCGGTTCAAGTTGCCCGTAATGGCCTTTAAAACAAGGCAAGGCCAAGGGCCTGTCTATCTGCAGTCTCGTTTGAAGCCGCTATGATCTCCATTCCCAAGGGGGGTCCGCCTCTCCTTGCAAGGGTACTGCACCTTATGGTGAGTGGGTGGGTCTGCTCGTGTTGCCATGAGTATTTCTGGACATGTATCTTAGGAGTAAAGATGGGAAAACTTCCCAGGATTTCGTTCACAATTTTCTTTGTGAAATGTCACAATTGTGCAAGGTCTGTAGCAGGGTGTTTGTTGTTGTTATCAAAAAGTCTGCAACATTTCACCTTTTTTCAGCATTTACCCACATTTCTCAAAGATTTTAACCATATTTATTTTACCGTATATCATGTGACCTGACACCTCAGGGTTATATGACCCTTTCATTTTTTGTTTGTGTACAATGCTATTATTTTCTGCAATAACTGCAAGTTTGCTGGGTTTGACAACTTTTGCAAACAGTTTCTATATCTCTACTCAGGAATTAAACCACTATTATCTAATATCAGGATAAGGGATATAGCCTTATAGTAAAATAGCTGTTGAGCAAATTCTGGAATGAGAAACCAAAAAAATACAAAGGAAATTGAAATGTCAGTACATTTGCTGGAAAATGTTTAGTATAATTATTTTGGGACAGTGTCCCTCT
Organism: Ascaphus truei; assembly: GCF_040206685.1. Classification (NCBI taxonomy): domain Eukaryota; kingdom Metazoa; phylum Chordata; class Amphibia; order Anura; family Ascaphidae; genus Ascaphus; species Ascaphus truei. Next base: position 104,574,150 of record NC_134489.1, read on the forward strand.
GACCTGCCTTCAGTAATATGACCATAAACAGTATTATAAACATGCTGAGGTGTACCACAGTAACTGTTTTCTTGTTAAGATAATAGAATATTTTGCCTCAGGGTCAATTAGGGTCACGTAATAAACACATATAAATAATGAATCTGTATAATCGCAGTGTGAGTATGTGTGAGAAAGGAAAGTTGCATTGTAGTCTGCCAGACAAGCTAGTACAAAATGTTCCAGGCACATTGATAGCTCTGTAATTAATTCAGATTCAGGTGACAGGTCTATGAATGAAATAAAAACAGGGGATGCATGCCATATCTCATTAATTGTAAAGGGCGCTACAGATGGATTGTCTAAAGTAGTTAAAACTGACACAAACATACACATAATCCCCTGCTGTAATAAATGTATATGTTTATGTCGCCAGGTCCCACTTACCTCTATGTCCTGGGGGTGGTGGACAGCTGCAGAGGTGCCCAGGTGCAAGGGAGCGCTGCTGTGGGGGGCTGAGTGGCGATCGGGTCACCGGAGTCCGCAACGCACCCGGCAAGTGGGAGCCTCCATTTTAAGTGCCGTGTGCACGCACAATCAGTGCGGCGGCCATTACAGTTCGTGCATGCGCAATGAGTTAAAGAGTTGAGGCGGCCATCTTGGACAGGGCTTCGCATGGGACTACGAGTCCAAGCAGCCTCAGGGGCTGCACATCAGGTGGGAAAACACAGCCAATTGGGCTGTAGTATCCCCGGCACAGAGAGATACATGTTGGCGCGTGGAGAGGGACCACGCCAGTCGGAGACAGGGAGCTGAAGGGACAGGTAGTGTCCGGGTGCCACTGGCTCCCAGACTAGGCCTAGAGTTACCCCGCAGGCCCCCGTTAGGCCCCTACCATTACTAGTTTGTGGCTGCTACAGGGAAGGCCCACAGATAGGGACACTTCCACATTAGCATCACCAGTGTTAGTGCAACAAGGACAAAATGCCAAGCAGTGTGTGTGGCCTTCGGTCTGGGACCAGACCACAGGCACATACTCAGAGACATTTACAGGGACACACTCCAACTGGAGATTCCTCCAGAGGCGGAGGCCTCGCGGATGAAGAGGATCCGGTAGACACGTTGTGGGATCACAGTGCGGTCCGATGGATCACCATCTTCAGGTTGTCCTGGTCTGCACCGGAGACCAGGAAAGGTACCCAAAGTGCACAAACGGCCACACACACAAGGGGGTAGCGCTACTCCTCATATTTGGGTGGGCTTACTCTTGTAGATATCGGGTTACAGGTGCCCAGGGCACCCTCAGTACTTTGGGGGACTCACTATTGTGGTGTTGGGTTACTGTATTGTGAAGACGTTGTGTTGTGGGTGTAATTATATTATTGTGTCATTAAATACTGTATAAGCTGGGGATACCTGTGCATCTTTATTTACTGCTGGTATTGTTCCTGGGCAGGGGTTATCCAGCTGCGCTAGGATACCTCCCAGGTGGAGGCACTGTCACCAGATAGAACGCGACCACCCCAGGCTCCCAGTGCCGGAGGATCAGGCACAGACAGGTATCCAGCACACGTAGTTCCCTTAGACATGGGGAAAGGGGGCTACATTTGGAGGCTCTGTTGAGAGTCAGACCTGGGGTGCCCATAAAAGTAGTGCTAAGAAATAGAGAATCATGTTCTCACCTTCCAAGCAGCAGGTTCGCGACTGGGCCTTGCAATTTAATGAATCTCCCCGCCACGTGGTAACAGTGGGGGATGTCCCAGCTGACAGATCCCCTCAGGAAGTCTGCGACCAATTGAGACCCTTTCCCGGTCTTGCTAACGTCCGGAAAATAGGCCGAAAGTGGGACCCCACATACCGCTGGAACATTATCATAATGGCGCCAGGCCGTGAGATACATGAAGAAGATACTCCCTGGCCCACGGGATGTCCATTGATCTTTCCCGAACTGCCAATACCAATAGCAACTTCCAGTCTGGTACCAACATCCAAGGTACCCTATCGGGCTGAGTCTTCATTCCCTCCCTACACCCCAAGGAGGCGCGTAGTCCCACCTATGGGTTGTTCCTTACTCTACTAAGACCCATGCCTACCCAAGGTAATCATCAGTCTGGGTGAAGTGCCTCACTGGGTTGAAACCCCACGAGCATCATATACCCCCAGAAGATACGGGACTAGCCCAGAGCAAGTCCCTAGTTGCCAACCTGACCACCACAGTCACCTGTCAACCAGAGGCTCAAACTTGGGGTAAACACTACCACAATTTGTGGACACCCTAACGCAGTTCTCGCCATTCCACCAATATCGCAAGCTTAAAGCTTTCCCGGCGTACAGCCTATGCCGTTAGGAGAAGAGGAGTTTGAAGAGTGGAAAGACCTTGCAGTGCAAGTGCTGAAAGCCATGAAGGGGCCTATGCCCAAGATCTAATTCTGGCCTTAACCAAAGCATATGGCACTAAAGACGATCCAATTGCATTGCTGGCCTAGTTCCAAGCCCTCAAGCACAATGAGGGGGAGGAATTGTCAGACGAATTTCTGTGACGATTGTAGCTGGCGCTGTGGACTCTGGCCAACAAAAAGATAATCTGTGTGGCTGAATTGGATGACTATCACAACAAGTAGCTCCAGCGATGAGCCCCACTCACCCACCCTCTAGTGGCCAGGATCTGCTGTACTCTCTCTACGGAGGATCCGCCTAACGTTGAGGCTCTAATGGACCGAATACAAGAAAAAGAGGTCATCTTACACTTCCACGCTCCCAAGAAATTTCGAGAATCTTCTAAGACGGAGACCAAAGCGAATACTCCCAAGAAGCTTAGTGGAAAAGAGAATCCTGAGGACCCCACCCCCCAGGATCCTCCACAACAGACCCCGGTGGTACCTAGGAAACTGGCTCCTAGTCCTGGCTTCAATGCCAACCGTGATAACCACTGCTACAACTGCCACCGAGAAGTAATTTCGCTAAGGACTGTCCAAAGCCAAAGACAACCACCCATGGGGCAATTGCCTTCACAGTGCAGATGATAGAAATACCCTCCATGTCATCTGAGAGTGCTCCGGCGCCCAGTACCGAAGAAGTACCCTAATCAGATGCCTACAGTCAAGTAAGGCCGGCAGCGATTATAATAGTCCTAGTGGAAGGGATATACTTCTCCACCTTGCTGGATACTGGGTCGCAGGTGACCATTATCTACCGGCCATTCTGCAACCAGCATCTGAAATATCTGTCTATGCAGTCGGCCGAGAAGATTAAACTATGGGCCATAGTAGCAAGACTACCCCATCAACGGTGTGATCAACGTACAATTTAATATCCCCCAACTGAACACCAACAAGACGCACCCCATGGAGGTGGAGGCTCTACTATGTCCCGAGCCCTGGGAACATCCAAGCGCCCCCATCATACTGGGGACCAATGCCGATGTGGTGCGGGCCCTGATCCGGGCCTATTTAGAAGAGGCTGGCGAATTACCACTATCTTTGCTTCAGATTCACCACCACTATGGTAGTGAATGGGTTAACCACTCCCGCAAGCTTCCCGGCAGGCCTTACCACCCACCCTGGGCAACTACCCCCTTCATACACCCCCCGTGCCCCCAATAAACATGCCATTCAGGTTTAACCCTTTCATTGCCTTAGCGGTTAGCTGGTGTTGCTCTGGACTTCTTTGTTTCTTGTTTTATACAATTAGCCACGAGCACTAGCACTCTTTTTGACACACATATATATATATTAAATCCAATGCACAGTCGGCACACCATTTGCAAGTAAATAAGTTTTGGTGCTTATCCCATAAAGCAATAACAGACCATATGATACCGGTTGCAACACGACATCAAGGGGCAGCACGCAGGTAAGTAAATCATAAATTTTCTATATTTGATAGAAGACACAAAAAACGACGTTTCGGTCCCCCATATTATTATATATTGTGGTAATTTTGGGGGGTTTCTGAGAGCTTGCTGGGTATCTGTGTATTTGTTAACTTTGTCCAGCTGGTCTCAGCTGTTTTGGAGGTTAGTGGCTCCTCCCACCCAGGGTTTAAAGCTCACCCCTCCCCACTGTCCAAGTAAGCAGGTTTTCTTTTCATGCAGCTGGTTGCGACAGGTTCAATGCCAGGACCATCCTTCCTCTAATTATAGAGGTAAATAAGGATTTAATCAGTTAGTGTTAGGACCTGCAATGTTATGGTCATGCCTTGAAAGTGGCTTGCAGGCTTATACGCTTCGGCCAAAGGGTTAACTAAATTACCCTTTTTCAAGAGATATATAGGTATTTCATTGTAATTTTTGTCACATTGGATGTTGCTTTGGACTTCTTTGTTTCTTGTTTTATACCATTACCCACGCCCAGTAGCACTCCTTTTGACTATATATATATATATATATATATATATATATATATATATGGTAATTTTGGGGGGTTTCTGAAAGCTTGCTGGTTATCTGTGTGTTTAGATCCCAACATGTGTCTATCTCAGGCTCTAACTCCAACCCCTTGTATATCACCTGTGGTGTCCCGCAAGGCTCTGTTCTGGGGCCCCTACTCTTCTCGGTGTTCATCAATGATCTTCCTACAGCTTGTAAGGGAGCTTTAATACACATGTATGCAGATGACACAATCTTATATGCACACAGCCCTAGCCTCTCCGACCTTGAACACATAATTAAATCTGACTTTTGAGATTTGAAAATTGGATTTCCCAAAACAAACGGTTTTTAAACACTAACAAGACTGTAATAATGTTATTTGGGTTCAAGGCTACAGTACATTTTTAAAGCTTCCAATGACTGAGTTCCAGATCAGAACCAACGCTAATAGCACTCTAACTCCTGTTTCTAGTTTTAAATACTTGGGCATATGGTTTGACTCCCATTTAACATTTGGGATGCACATTGACACTGACATCCAAAAACAATGCCAAACAAGTTGTACTTTACGGGAACAAGTCCTCCCTAAATCTGCTGGTCAGAAAGCATATCGCACAGCAGAAGCTAATGCCAATTATCAACTATGGGGCTCGGCAAAACAAACCCACCGTAAGAAACTTGATACCCTCTACAAGTCAATATACCGTTTTGTTCTCCAATGCAACTACAACACACATCCCAGCAAATGCTTAAAGAACTAGATTGGTCATCACTTGAGTTTAGGTGCAAAGTTCAACTTTCCTGTCTTGCCTTCAAATACTTTCTGGGCAAGCTACCCGTCTATCTGAACAAGCTCCTCACCCCTACCACATGCAGCACTTATCATCTGAGATTTGACCCCAAAAAACTGTTCATGGTCCCAAGGTTCAGCAAAGTATCCGGCCGTTCCTCCTCTTTCTGTGCACCCCAAAACTGGAACAATCTACCGGAGACTCTCACAGCCGCCACCAGTTTTAGTTCTTTCAAAACTAAAGAACTAAGAACTAGATTGGTCAACACTAGAGTCTAGGCGCAAAGTTCACCTTTCCTGTCTTGCCTTCAAATTCTTCATGGGCAAGCTACCCAGCTACCTGAACAAGCTCCTCAACCCTACCACTTGCAGCACTTATCACCTGAGATCAGACTCCAAAAGGCTGTTCATGGTCCCAAGGCTCAACAAAGTATCCGGACGTTCCTCCTTCTCCTACCGTGCACCCCAAAACTGGAACAACCTACCAGAGACTCTCACATCCACCACCAGTTTAAGTTCTTTCAAATCTAATGCTGTCTCACATTTTAACCGGTTCTGTAACTGTTTCATACGCTCATAATATATATTTTCTTTAACTGTGCACGCAATGTCTTGTATATAATGTATACCCTGTTAATTTATGTAACTGTACTTGTAACCATGTATTATTTGTTTTACTCTGTGCCCAGGACATACTTGAAAACGAGAGGTAACTCTCAATGTATTACTTCCTGGTAAAATATTTTATAAATAAATAAATAAAGCTATCTGGTCTGTAACTGTTGCATACGCCTATAACATATATTATCTCTAACTGTACATGCAATGTCTTGTATATAATGTATACACTGTTCATTTACTGTATGTAACTATGTATTTGTAACCATGTATTATATGTCATCTTAACTCTATGCCCAGGACATACTTGAAAACAAGAGGTAACTTGCAATGTATTACTTCCTGGTAAAACATTTTATAAATAATATGGTGTTGTATGTGCAAGTCATTTCTTCCATATAAGTGCGTACTGTTTCCAATGCAACCCAACGTGACACTTTAAAAGCCATTTAAAACTAAGGCTATAATCACAGATCATATGCAAATTGTTTCCCTCCAGGAGAAAAGGGTGACATTTAAGAAGGAAAAGTTCAAAAGTTGACGTAGACAGGAAGATGCTGACAACGATTTCACATTATCCAAACATACACATAAAAGCCTGATTGAATGGCAAACATTACTTATCCTACATTTCTTATCACATTCATTTCATTCCATGACTGCCACTTCATTGCTATTCGCTAGCTGTATAAGACGAGTTGTGCTGTTCTATGTAGCAGTCAAGGGGTTAAAGCCATCCCAATATCAAATTGTCCTGATTTATTCTTCTTTTTCAGTCTGTGTGTGAAGGACAGAGACGGGGTTTAATGGCATGGAATACAGACAGGAAGACATTAGAGGTGATAAAAGGAATGAAATAAGATTCCACTCATTTATCAAATCAAAATGCATTAGAGTATACAGTTACACCTTGCTTACAGATATCGGTGTTATGTAACAGGACTCCTGGTGTTTTGGTTAGTTATCACTCTACAAAAAACCCATAATTGCATTTTGCAAATGTAGATTTGTAAGTCGGGCTGATGAAATCTGGCTGCTCGGTGAGTACTGCCACAATGAGATGCTAACAAATTAGGGATTTGTCTAGGGACGTATCACAATGCACTTTGTAGAGGTTAGAAATAAATATCCTCGTAATCCTGTCACACCGATCACCCTCCAAGACTAAGAGGGAGGCCCTTTTGTTTGCATCTCAGAAGTTACTGTAGTACCCAGTTAGTATTCTAACACAAACCAGAGGCAATCGGCAAAAAGACCCAGGTGCACCCAGATACATGCCTTAAACTTGCCTTAAACTAGACCCAGCATTTCTGCATTTATTAATGGCCCATCAGTATAAGAGCGGGGGTCCCTGGCTGTCCCATTCAAACTGAATGGGACTGCCAGGGACCCCTGCTGTGTTAATCCTATGGGTCATTAGTCAATGCATAAATGCCTTAAACTTGCCATAAACTAGCCAGGTTACACCCAGCACATACCCAGAATGTAACCGGGCTAGTTTAAGGCAAGCTTTAGAATACTCGTGGTCTCTTCTGTGGTTGTCCTGGAACCAGAATGCATGTTTACTCTGTTCTGAGGCTGCCAGCGCTCCTCAGTGTAAATTGTAACATTGTTTCTTTCCCTTGTGGCTTCCCAGCCTGTTGCCTTGGCAACCCCCTTCTGCTCAAATCTTAGATGGTTTGGCTATCCTCCCTTGCTATGCCCCGCTAGTTGGTTTCCCCCATGTCTTGTTCGTGCTTGGACAGGAAAGCATGCTCTCTTTTACAACCAGCAACAACAGTGAGCAGATGCACCTTTCCCTGTCCCCACAGAAAAGGATTATTTTTCACCTTCTCCCCACAAATGTTACCTGCCAGTTATTTTATACCTTCTGGATATCCCCTCCAATGAAAGTTCCAGAAAATAGAAGGACTCTGTGTGCATTTAAAGGAGATGCTCTATGGTTATCTGGAGTTTATTAAGGATTGGTTGTGTCCGTGTGCTCTGAAATATGGATGAACACATAATAATAGTTTTTGATGCACTATTGTTGGTCCTTCATGTAATAGTCAGTGGTAGAGTGGGATAAGATGACCTCAAAGATGTGGCGCTGCCGTGGGCAAGCCACTGGGCTTGCATTTGGGGAGTTTGTAAATGAAACAGCCACGCATTAAATAAGTTAGGGGGGTAAACAAAAGTGGGAAAAAAGTGGTTTTTATCACTTTTTTCAACCACCATAATTTATTTAATACGTTGTTGAAACCTATCCCAGTGTAGCCCCGGTCTTATTTTGCCCTCTTTGTCCCCCCTCCGCGAGTGCTGAGCGATCGTGGGTGCCGCCGGAGGCAGTGACGGACCCGCCGGCACTTCGCGAGGGTGGGGGCCGGTGCAGGGAGCGCTCGGCGTCCCTGGAGCTCCGGCGGCGTACCCGGCTAGCGGGGGCCGCCATGAAGAGTTGCGCGAGCGTACCCGGGATCGCGCATGCGCAGGAGGTACCCTGGAGCTAGGGAGAAGTCGCGCAAGGGTAGGGAAGCAGAGGGAAAGGTTGCGGTGGCCATTAGGTGTTCACGCATGCGCAGGGCAAGTGCGCACGCGGCCCCAATGCCCAGACAGGTCCCACGGGATTACAATTCCCATAGGGCCTAGTGAGGCAGGCACCAGGTGCCTGATAGTGGCCAATGAGGGCCTAGGATTCCCTGCAGGAGATATAGATACATTTCGCGGGCTTTGGTGCAGGCAGTTGGAGCTGGGAGCAGGGAACAATACAGGTGCGCAACTAAAATGATTTCATAAATGTGATAAAATAGTGATTATATAGTACCACTATACACCCAAATGAGTGATATTGAATAACTGTGTTACCAATCAAATAGAGACGTCTGCTGCTGTACAGAGGGTAGCCCAAGACCCTGCTGTTCCTGCGTGTTCCAGCTGTCTGGAGTGGTAACAGATACCAGTATTTATTCTGTGCCTGTTTTCTACTTGCTTTATGTACGCATAACCTTCAACCTTTTGTTATTATAAAATTGTACTTATATTTTTCACGATGAGCGTTGTGCGCTGTTCTTTGTTTTGATAAGCTTATAAGAGTTAACATGGATTTGAAACAAAAGGTGACACTTTAAAAAAGGTGATAACTGTGCTATTTTGCATGTTATTTCCCAGAATCCCTGGCTGCAGTGGAAGCACTAGGAGGCACGGTTGAGGACCTGTCTGGGACATGTGAATGTGCTCACAAGGGATAATTTCATTTGCTAGAAGAAACAAATAACCAATCCAAGTGTGCAAATTCAGACAGTTTCATCTTCATTATCTGGCAATGTGATGTAACCAGGCCCCCTTTGCTCCCCCCTACCTCCGATGCGGGGAAGGCTACTGTTATATGCAGCCGCTCCGGGGGGGGCTGCCGGCACTGGGGGGGCTCCAGAGCTCTGCGACACAGGCGGCGGCTATCTTGGTTTGTGCGTATGCGCAGTGCAAGTCTCGCGCATGTGCAGACAGTTAGGAGTTGCGCCGGCCATTGCCAGGCTCCGCACGGGACTACAAGTCCCAGCAGCCCTAGGGGCTGCAGATCATGTGGCGTGTAGCATTCAATAGGGCTCTCAGGCTCTCAGTGCGAAGAAGAGATAGATATATTTGGTGCGCTGCAGGGACCTCGCCAGTTGGAGCAGGGACAGCAAGGGGTAAGGTAGTGTCTGGGTGCAGGTGGCTCCCAGACAAGGCCAGATTACCCCCTTCAGGTCCCAGCTAGGCCCCTGACCCTGTCAGCTAGTGGTGCTATAGGGAAGGCCCCTGTAACAGGGGAGAAATCCCTGTTCAAGTAATGTGCCTTTAATCTAGCAGTGTGGTGGTTAACTGCTGGTAGTCAATTAATAAACACCACCTGCCTGATTGCTTACAAAAGCCTGTCTGTTGAGACAGGAAGTGATTCCTTAGCTCTGAATGAGAGCTTACCTTTGGAGAGACAGAGGAGTGTTCTTGAGTCTCCCAGGAGAGACTGACCAAGAGAACACATATCTCTGGAGCTGACCGGTCTTGAGCTCTGCACAGCATCGCTGATTTCAAGACACCAAATAAGACTTCTAAACCTGGATGCTGATTTTCTGTGCACGCATGGGTGCGGTTCCAGGAGAGCAGAGAAGCTTACTCTACAGCAGCTAACAGATAAGACTTTCATTATTAAGAGACTGCTTATATCTGCTTATTTCATGCTATATGTTTTGGGGCTGCGAGACATGCTTTACTAAGGGAGATGTGAATTAATTGCATAGGATTTCACTAGAACTACTCCCAAGTGAATAGAAGCTTTGTTCCCCCCCCTGTGTTTGGATGGTTTCCTGATGAAAAGGAAAAGGCACAATAAAGCCTATTATAATTTCACCTTATAAAGTCTCCAATTGTGTACATCTTTGAACGTCCGTCTACAGCCCCCAGATTGGAACGCTCCCCATTAGCCCCGATAGTAACAGGCATTGCTGCTGTGATTGGACGGCAATGTGGGGAACTACGGCCTGCGGTCTGGGACCAGACCCAGGCATATAGACTATCAGAGACTCTATTATAGGGACACACTCCAACGGGAGATCCCTTCAGGGGTGGACGCCTGAGGATCCGAGCGGCGTGGGACCACGTCGCTGATCCGCGGACCCATCATCCAAGCGGCCTGGTCTAGACTAGGACCAGGGAGGTATCACATCTACATGTGCACTAAGGGCCATACACACAGTGGGTAGCCCTACTCCACACGAGCACTATTTGGGTGTCCCTGGACTCTGTGGGTTACACCGGGGTGACGTTGTGGTGTGGCTATACTTTGTGGGGCCTGTACGGTATTTGGTTACACGGTGCGTACTGCCATAGTACTAAGTTATGTGTTGTCAGTAAAAACAAGTTGTTATACCACCGTGTGTGTATATTTATTCTTTTACTGTGTGGGTTCCTGGGAAGGGGTTATCCAGCTGCGCTTGGATCCCTGCCAGGTGAAGGCACTGTGATCAGATAGAACACGTTCACCCCAGACTCCCTTCAGCTGAGGTCAGGTCTCCTGTTAGACACTCCGGTAATGGCAGCGCAGGTAGTTTTCGTAGACACGGGGGAAAGCGGGCTACAATTATATGACAGAAATTAGGTTCTTTAAGCTTATCCAAAGGTTTCCTGACTTGTTTTCAGGTCTTATTGTTCTTCTGCAAATCTAAATGAAAAAAGATAAATGCAATCAGGAGCATCAAAAAGTTTGTGAAAGTAAATACAGGACAAGGTGACATCTCCTCCGAATGAGAAATGACACTAACGCTAATAATAATGATTAATAATTACTAAATTATATATCTTCTTTCCATGGGTTTATATTTTTATGCCTGTCTGGTTCTGGATGGAAGAGAAACAGAAACCGGTGATGAGGACCTAGAAAGACTGGTGGTAATTAAACTATCCAAAGCAATATTCCACCATAATCAAATTAGAACTAGCAAACCACTTTGTTTTGTTTACTGCACCGACACACTTTATTCGAGCAAATACCCGGTATGTACCTGGCAGATACCTGGAATGCGCCGCTCCTCACCTCTGACAAGCCCCGTTGCATTTGCCTTCCCAGCCTGGGTTCATGCCTGGCTGATGGGCGGCTGATTTGTTAAATGATAATGATTAGGATTTAATAGGCTGCAATGCTTCGCGTGTCTACCAGATGGCATAAATTCATGAATTGTAATGCAGTATATATATATATACTGTGCAGTATTGCAGCCAGGGGGAATAAAATGCTTCAATCCCTGCCTAGAAAATAACCCAATATACTCGGGCAGAAAACAGTCACAAACCTCAATACACCCGGGTATACCCGAATTCGTGGGACTAGCCGAGCTCGAATAAAGTGTGTCGCCAGTGTATTTCACAATTAATAATGCTTTCATTTTCAATGGGGGCTTTAAAATACTGATTACTTGTAAATTAACAGTTTTCTTTACCCACAGTCGATTTTGATCCACACCCACAATATAACTTGTCATCCTAATTATGTACGTCATCTACTGTACCAAATGAACCAGCAGGAGGAGGTGAATGAGTCAAGTATGGCACTTTGCATATGGCAGATAAGTGCATTTACCTCTCAATGACTTTACACAAAAAGGAGAAAACAAGAGATGAAAATGAGCTTGTTGGTCGGTTTGCAATGCTACACTGACAAACAATTGTATGTAAACATGATAAAACATGTCTAATTAGGAAGTATTGTGCTTTGCAGTGAAGAAAAGCAATCAAAAAATCATCAAGATACTTATCCATGCTAGTGTAACACCCATATAATCACACATAATTATATTGATGGACCTGCCCTCCAGCCAATGGCTGTTAAGCAAGGAAAGGACGAAGATCATAAGGTACCAAGAAGCATGACATTACAGAAAGAGGAGTGGGGAGAGATATAGGTAAAGAGGAGCACGTGAGCAAAATCGAGACCCAAGAGATAGGAACTGTCCCAAGGGGACTTGAGAGTGATACAGCATGGTGGCAGAGCCATCCTAGTCTTGCAGAATAGCACATACTGGGGATAGCAAATACGGAGAGTACATCAACTGATGAAAGGGAACACGCGGAAGCTGGAGTCCCGAAGCTGTATGTAGACCAAGTGGAAATGCATCCAGGGGATCGCCCCTACAACGGGTCAGTATCCTTTTCAGTGTCAATTCTTTGTGAAGTACCAGGCCTGCAACTATTAACACATACACATCTACATGAGCTCCAACGCTGTGCCGGCATCAATAGTGGCCCATTAGTGCATCAACAGTGGCCCATTAGTGCATCAACAGTGGCCCATTAGTTAGCACACAGGCCACCAGGACTGAGTAAGAGACACTGTGTGGACAATTGGTCATTTGGGGGATGGGGGGAAGGGGAAGAGGGTGTTTATGCCCTATGTTTTGGGGAAGTGGAACTAATGGGGTCACAAGAAGAAGAAGTTATTTGCTCTCCAGTCATGTGGTCAGCAACAGGGTTCCTTAGGCGCAGTTCCTGTGGGCTACCGACACGAAATACGGCCAGTCTGCCGTAATACATAACATAAATTATGTTGTTAATATCAATAAAAAGCTATGGCCTTTTTCCTCCAGCTGGTTGTCGTTTGTGTTTATTGTTGAGTTGGGTAGAGGGGAGAGGTTACAAATGGGGTCATCCTTAGGTGAAGTACCATTATTAATAAGATACGTGTCCCGCTGCATTGTCTGACCCCAGCCTGGCTTCTCGTTGGCTGACTATTCTCTCTCAGGTACAGGAGAGGTGAACTCCGTCCCAGTACATACATATTAATACATCTAGGGAAATAAAGAGGGGTTACCATAGTGCTACAGAAAATAATCCATGAATGAAAAACTGAAATGGGGATTCCAGATTGGGAATACTTTGTGTTATACTGTAGGTTAAAACATTTTTCACATAGAAGAAAAAATTATATACATGCACTTAAGAAGGTCACACTTTTATTTTAGGCTACCACACAAATCATGTCATTATGACACCTAAACTGAAGGATAATGATATTCATAAGATGGTTACAGGAAACATTAATCCTCCATATTTTAATCATACACGAAAAGAAAGACAGGTGTAAAGAAAATTAGGAGTTGATAAATGGGCACTATTCAATATGGCATTTTATGTCTTCAGATGAGACAGAGATCAAAGTTAATACCTTGGATGGTTCAAATATACAAATGAATCTGGGTCATTGTGTCCTGACTGTAGATGTCACTTTGGTATGTAAAGGACAAGACATTCAGTGCTATGGGTCCATAACACAACTTCATTGTGGATCATTTAAGCTCAATGTTACTATATGGAATGTTGATATTAATTGTTTTTAGATATTGTAATATGTGTTCCAAGAGAAAGAGCTTCAACACTGTCCACCTTATTGTGTAAAATAACGACATTATATTAATTTGGAAGCCTTCAGTAATCAATTTATAGTGTGAAAATTACCTTCAGAAAAGTAACCTGACAAATTTGATTGACATGTTTGCAGTTCCAGACACAGTGATTATGGATTTAAATAGCTCATAAATCTCAGCGTCAAAAACAAATTTGTTCTCAAACAATCTCTGAACCAGAAGATCCAGCATACAAATGAATGATCTTCAGCAGTCGGACACATTCTACTGATTGGCATTGTTTTGTGGCAATAAAAACCTTCCTTCCATTTTCTTCAAGACTTTCTTCCTTGTTCATTACCTGCTCTTTCAAAGGGGAAAGAAAGGCCAAATTGACAGTTCATTTACAGTACATCATAAAAGTCTCTATTCTGTATGCGCACAGCCATAAACACATGTGTGCCCTAACAAATAAACTATATCAGGGGAGGCCAACTCCAGTCCTAGAGGGTCACCAACAGGCCAGGTTTAAAAAAATATCCCTGTTTCAGCACTGCTGGCTCAATCAGTGGTGGTGGCCCTTGAAGAATGGAGTTGGACATCCCTGATTTAGATGCATGAATATCTTGTAATGTGTACAGTTCTTCTAATAATCAGATGCCAGAACTGATGTATAAATACAAATCTTATGAAATCCAAAGCTTTCCCCATTCTCCTCTTACACATGATAAATCAATACAGCATATAAAATGTATGTATCAAAGACAAGTGCTGAATTAATATAAATGACAAAGGAAAGGAAAATTATGTGAACACTAAAATATCTCCTGGTAGAAAAAAAAAAACTATACAGGGTTTGTGTCCCTTTACATGCCTGTAAACTTTTAATTGTGAATCTTAGCTAAATTAATTAACAGTGAAATGTGGAGCAGCTACAGTAAGTTAACATGCCTATATAGTGTATAGACTAAACAGATACAAAATAATGCTATTGAAAGTATATAAAGTACAGTAGTATGCAAGACATACAAACTACAGCTACAGTTCAATCAGACATTAGAAATCTGAAAACATATAGGAAATATTATATTTGGATTTAAAAAAAATAGTGGCTGCAGTATTGATGAAACATCTAAATACATACCATTGTGCCAATACTGTAAGGCCCCTGCCTTAATTTTTGTCGCCCTATAAATCTATATTATTATCTATTCTACATTTCAGTAATGTGCAGTTTCTGCTACAGACCATTCATACCGTTAAACACGGCACGCCTTTGTTGGAATGAAGCATTTTAGAGAAGCCTCTTCTGTTTCCCTTCTTGCTATAACAATTGTAATTTGGTTCGTGTGGTCAAATAATCAATTGATTTAATAATTATGGATTATGTTACATACTCAGTCCTCAAGGGCCACCACAGGCAAGGCTTTATGGATATCCCAGCTTTAGGACAGGTGTCACAATCAGTGGCACTGCTTGAGCCACTTGTGCTAAAGCACAGATATCCATAAAGCCTTGCCTGTGGTTGCCCTTGAGGACTGAGTATGACCCCTGCTGTAAGGCATTGTCATCCTATAGCCTTAATTATTTTTCTCCATAATCCATAATTATTAAATCAATTGATTCTTTGACCACACCAGCTAAATTACCATTGTTATAGCAAGAAGGGATACAGTACAGAATAGGCTTCTCTAAAATGCTTCATTGCGGATTTTTTAATTACTATTACCAATACACTCAGCGGATTTGTAGAATCCAAACCTCGAATTCAGTAATACGTAGGCGGATTGTTAAGTATCTGCCAAAGGATTGCTGAATCCGCGGATAGGATTCTACAATTCCATCCATGGCTTGTATCCAATGGCGGTTTTTCATGAATCCCCGCTGAAAGAAACCATCCGAATCTGTTTATTGTTACGTGAAACAGATTTGGGGGGTTACATCAGCAAAAATCCGGGAAACAGATTTGGGCGGATTCATCCATCTCTACTGATAGCACATGTGAACAAACACCTGAAGAAGAACACTGGTCCATATAACCCTAATATAACCTATTATGTTTGCACATTAATAAGAGATCATTATGGCTGACACTCTTTTTTTGTATAATAATACAGATCAACGCTGTTATAGCATGATCCGCTACAAGGAGTGTGGCTCCTGAATTTTGAGCGCAGTGGGTCACATGAACCTTCTTTGACCAATAACAGCTCAACAGTGCTTTTATATAATAAGCAAAGAAAATCCTAGAATCACTTCATAGGAAACGCTGATGCTCCAAATTGTGTAACAGCAATATCAATCATCCAGAATATGAATAAATGAAAGTCAACTTCCGTTCAGAGTCCCAGTGTAGTATATATATGGGATAATCTTGTAATAATCGCCCCACTTGATCGAGTGATAACGGCTGATGCACGGGTAGGGGCTATGTAGTGGTAAGGAGGTACAGTGGTAGCAATACCGCCGCGTCCCCTTGAGGGACAAACCGGCTGAGTATGCCGCCACCCTCCGCCACTGCCTCACACTTCCCGGTGCCACACTAGACCAAGGACCCCACTGCGGAGGTAATGACTGGGGATATAAAGAGGGCAAACACTCACTGTCTTGACCCGTAGAAAATCTCTGACCGCTCTCCGCTTCTCCGCGTTCGGCGTTCGGCGATCAGCATCCACCATCAGCCGATGACGTCAGGATACTCCAACCGGAAGTGACGTATAGCGTGCTCCAAGCCGGGAAATAGGAACAAAAATAGAACAAGTAGGCGGTGCACTGCTGCCGTCAGGGTTAAAGGGAATCCAAGTCCACACGCAAAATGATGAATAAAAGGGTTATTTATTTAAAGTGCATATACACTAAAAGGGTGCTACAGAGAGAACTCTGACGCGTTTCGTCTCAGCCTGAGACTTTGTCAAAGACAAAGTCTCAGGCTGAGACGAAACGCGTCAGAGTTCTCTCTGTAGCACCCTTTTAGTGTATATGCACTTTAAATAAATAACCCTTTTATTCATCATTTTGCGTGTGGACTTGGATTCCCTTTAACCCTGACGGCAGCAGTTCACCGCCTACTTGTTCTATTTTTGCTTTTATATAATACACATGCAGCAATCAACCCCATAAACCTTCATATGCAAGTAGCAATTCTCTTGCTGCTACACCACAAGGTTGGTGTGATGAATTTGCCTCTATAAACAAACTTAACATCTATTGGATTGCATTGTGAAGTAGATGTTAAGTGTGTTTATAGAGTCAGAAGCATTACACCAATCCTGTGGTGAAGCAGCTAGAGAATTGCTACTAGCATATGAAGAGCCATTGGTTTAATGCCTGCATTGTATGATATAATTTATAAATAATTATATAAAAAAATATAGATATAAAGATATATATAGATATAGATATATAAATAAAATAACAATAATTTATACCATACCATGCAGGAATAAACCCCATGGCCCTTCCTATGCTGGTAGCGATTCTCTAGCTGCTACACCACAGGGTTGGTGTGATGATTCTGCCCCTATATACACACTTAACATCTACTGCACAATGCAATCTAATAGATGTTAAGTTTATTTATAGAGTCAGATTCCTCACACCAACCCTGTAGTCATCCCGGCTTATAACGCAGTCTCATTATGTGGACCCCAAGCACCGCGTTATAACGGCGTTCAGCTGTACATGGTAAGAAACCATACTAATGACAAAATAATATTGCTGAAATGAAGATACAGTTGATATATTTTTTTAATGGACTGGGGGGGGGTTCTCTGGGGAAGGATTGAAAGTGATGTTCAGTTTCCATTTTGTGAAATCTGTTGTCTTCAGTATCCATTTTGTGTGAAGGAATGTGTATGTGGTGTGTAAATGGGTGATTTCGCTCCTATGTTGATTTACGAATGTGCCTAAAGTAACGCCCATATTCTTGTGATAGTGAGTACCAGGTACCTATTCAAGCTGTTTTGAGGCCAGTTCTAACCAGGTTTAATGGGCTGTAAGATGATTGGTTTAAGAATTAAGGAGTGGTTAGTATAATCTGCCTAGTAACTGTTTTAGACAAAGGAACCAAGAATTTATAAAGAGGCTGCCTGGACACTCCCTGGCAGAGAGAGTCTTGTAGACTTTTGAATGAGTATGATCATACTATACTATGTATTGAAATAAACTACTTATTATCAACTGAACCCCGTTTGTCAATTTGGAACATTGACACTGATTACAGAGGCCTATTGCAAATTAGATAAACTTCATAGGGACTAATAAACAGTGGACTTTGTTATACTTGTTAGAATTTACAAACGTGTTTCCCAAAAACAATGGGAACAGATTTCCGAGCCAGGAACATTGCACAGCGGCTAGTGCAGAACACAGGAAATCGGAACATGTTTTTGGAAGGATTTGTACATTCGCTTACAAAACAGGTATCATTGTTGAGGTCAGTGTGTAATGTTTATTCTTTCTGTTTGAAGAAAGTCAGATTATACCTTTTGCACACTGACCTTTGCACAATAAAAACATCTATTTCCTGTCATTGCAATTCTCCACCCTATTTGTGATTCTGACAGGCAATATGATAGCATTTTTCATATATTGATTTAGCAGCACACCATGTTTTACTCAGAAGCAGATTGACGTGAAAGTAACACTTTAAGGAAACATTTTTTTTCTCCATTTTCAGCAGCCAGTGTGGGCTGAATGAGCATCTTAGCAGCAGAACACTACATTTAACTGGGTGAATATGGTTTCAACTTCAGTCTGCTCTGCTTACAACCTGGGACAAGTCACCTTACAGATGTAGCAAGACTCACTGTACCCGGCATCTCGGCCAAAGAAGCAAAAAAGTCTGCAGTGCCAGGGACAGTTTATGCTGCGATCTAGCTGCTGGAAGGTTCATGCTTCCGAATGGGACCCACTGCAGTGCCAATACTCCAGTGCTGCGACCACCACGTTCGGGTGACCGTGGGTGGCACTGGCACCAAAGACACTTAGGGGCCTATTCTATAAGCCTCGATACCCCACTTATCAAGGCCCTTTTGGCCAAAATGCCTACTGCTATTCTTTAAGTCTCGATAAGTGGGCGATAGAGGAATGAATCGCCAATTTTTTCAGCCGTCCAAAAGTGTTAACCCCTCCCGCTACCCACTCGGTAGGTATAAACACCCACCAAGGGCCAAATACCAACTTCACCCATCCTCGCTACCCACACTAAACATTCAAAAACACAACAACTACACACCTCTGCTACCCCCAACATACCCCCACAACACATACAGTATATTAATGGGCAAAATAATTATTATCCAGATATGGATAATAGCTCATTTGCCCATTATAAAATCAAAACATTAGCCAGCAGCATTAATAAAGTAAATAAAACTTTCTACTTACCCCTGCCATCATGCAGGGTGTCCCCGTCAGCATACTCCATGTCCATGTCCTCCATTGCCAGCAATAGTGCATGAAAAAATACAATCTAATGGCGCCTAACCCCTTAATCACTGTAGTAATTAATAACCGCTATAGAAATTAAGAGGTTAACCCATCCTCCCCTGCTACCCACCTGGGAGGCCTAACCATCCACCCAAGGGCCACTAGACCCACCCTGTACCCATTGATTGGCACAGTAGTATATCATATCCATATAATATGGGCATGATAAGCCACTATAGCACTCAATGGTCAACCTAATAAAAATCATGTAGGTCAAAAATACACAAGAATAAAATAAATACACACGCGCCTAAACAGTAAAAGAATTAAAAAGCCTAACAGTACACATGAATAAAAATTATCCTTCACCAAAACTGCAAAAAATTAAAATTATGTTATTCCAAAACATAAAAATTAAATTAAATAAAGTCCTATCCAACCAATTCAGGAAATAAAACCACTAGCCAACAAATCAATTAAATAAATAAAACCCCTAGCCAACAAAAATAATTAATTAATTTAAAACGCTAACCAATCCTAAAATGTACTAAAAACAAGCCATCCAAATTCCAAACAATTTAATCCTGACAATAAACAGAAATAGAAAAAATTACAATCAATTAAAAACAAGCATTTGCCACAAAAATGCATTGTCTGTCACTGTATTTATCTGTACCAAAGGGGCACAGATTAATACATTATCAGTCAATGGGCAATCACAAACAGAAAAATAAATACAATAAAAAAACCTGAAAAATGTATTTACATACATTCAATATTTAACTTACCTTTAGAAGTCTTCACCACCCGAATCCTGGTGTATCAGGAAGCTCTTGACCCGCAACTACATCACCCGCAATCTGTCTCCATCCTCTTTGAAGAACAGCATCAGGTAAAACAATCTTTCATTGATCTTCTGTCACCTTCTTCTATCTTCATCTGTCATTATTTTCTTCTTTTCTTTAATCATCTTTCTACTAATCAAAAACCTAATGTTAATTCCACAACAGATTTTGTTCAGTCGTCTTCTTGATCTAAAATGAGATGGAACAGGCCTTATAGAGGGCCTGTGATGTCAAATTTTAGGGTCAGATGGTACAGCTCCAATCTGATTGGACGCAGTATCATGGGACAGGCTTTTTTTTTATGGATGTGACGTCATCTCCAAGGGAGGTACGTCATATCCTTAAAACCACATGGCTGATATCGCATGGTATTACAGTCAATGGGATTGCAGACAATCCCATTGGTTCCTATACCATGTTAAATGTTCCATTCTAAAAGGATGTGACATCACTTAGTACAGGAACCAATGGGATTGTCTGCAATCCCATTGGCTGTAATACCATGTGATATCAGCCATGTGGTTTTAAGGATGTGACATGCCTCCCTTGGAGATGACATCAGATCCTTAAAAAACAAAACAAAAAAAAACCTGTCACATGATACAGCATCCAATCAGATTGGAGCTGTACCATCTGACCATAAAATGTGATGCCACATGCCCTAGATAAGGCATGTACGTCTCATTTTAGCAGAAGATCTTGACGAGGCAAAATCCGTTTGCATTCACCATAGGGTTGGATTGAAAGAAGAAGATAGAAGATAGAACAAAAGAAGAAAAGAATTACAGAAGAAGGAAGAAGAAGGTGAAAGAAGATTAAAGAAAGAAGATTTTTTTTACCTGATGCTGATCTTCAAGGAGGATGGAGTTAGATTGAGGGTGATGATGTCGAGGGTCGAGAGCTTGCAGATAGGTAAGATAAATATTGAATGTATGTAATTGTCTTTTTTCAGGTTTTTTTATTGCATTTATTACTTTGTATGTTTTTGCTTGCCCATTGACTGATAATGTATTAATCTGTGACCCTACAGATAAATACAGTGAAGGGCGATGCTTTTTTTTGTTGCAAATGCTTGTTTTCAATTGATTGTAATTTTTTTCTATTTCTGTTTATTGTTTGGATTAAATTGTATAGTGTAACGCTTGCATGAGCCCACAAACGAGACCTGATCCTGGCACTGAGGTGGGAAGGACTATGCCACGCACCCACAGTAGCGGTGGCGTGTCCAGAAGGTAGTTTATCAGCGTTGCTGGGTCTGGGTATGAGAGAAAGGATAAACTGATACTTGCCGGTGTCCGTGGGTTGGAGAGGTACACTTAGGTAATGTCCGTAAGCCAAAGGTCTGGGATTGGAGAGATACACGTAGTTGGAGTCCGTAAGCCAGGGGTCAAGAGCCAGAGAGAATCCACAACAAGCCGGTTTGGTACACAAAGGGTTAACTGCAAGAAACTTGACAAGGCAAGGCACACACAAGGCTACACTTCGTTATGCTTAGCAAAGTATAACAGGAAGAGGCAGTCCTTTATAGGAGACAGGAACCAGTAGGAGAGGGGGCGGAGCAGAGGCAGGGCCTCCGCAGGTGCCAAAGATAGGCTGCAGGAGACAAGGGCTCATAGCTAGACTTGCCACGCAGCTTGGGCTCGTTGCACGCCGTCATGCGCGTGTACAGCGCACGGCAGAGGTGCGGCGCATCCGAGGGGACGGAGCTATGCTCCGTGATGTGCATAGAAGGAGCGGGTGTGCGCGAGCTCTGTAACAGGAGCGTGGATGCGCGCATCAGCAGGGGGCGGATCTTCAGCAGCTGCCACTGCAGTACTATAGGTAAGCGAGGAGGGAACACACCTCAAGGGACGCGTTCCCCGATTCCTCACAGTACCCCCCTTTGAGGATCGGACTCCGGACGATCCAAGTACGGCTTCTGCGGATACCTGGCGTGGAGCCGTCTAAGTAAGCCGGGAGCGTGGGTCTGGTTGAATGGCACCCACGAGCGCTCCTCCGGACTGATGCCTTTCGAGTGCACTAGGAATTGTATCCTTCCCCTGGGATATCTGGAATCAATAATTGACTGGATCTCGAATTCCTCTTGACCTTGAACCAGTACTGGAGGAGGAGGATGAGGAGGAAGAACATCAGGGTACCTGGGACTCTGCTTGACAGGTTTAAAGAGAGAGACGTGAAAAACGGAGGGGATCTTCATTGATGATGGTAAATCCAGGCGATAGGCCACAGGATTGACCCGTTCCAGAATCTTGAAGGGCCCAAGAATCTGGGAGCCAATTTCAAGGTAGGTGTCTTCAGTCTGATGTTCCTCGAAGAGAGCCATACCTTGTCTCCTGTCTTGAACCTGGGGCCATCTACGCGATGTCGATCTGCCTGATTCTTCTGTCTCCAAACGGATTCCTGGAGGGTTCTCCGAATCCTCCTCCAAGACTCTTGAAGAGAGTTGACTCTGGCATCAGCAGCAGGGAGTCCAGAAATGTTAGAAGAAATGGGAAGTGTATTCGGATGATAGTCGTAATTGATAAAGAACGGTGACTCTTGGGTGGACTCATTTCTCAGGGAGTTATGTGCAAATTCGGCCCATGGCAACAGATCTGCCCAATTATCTTGTGTATCTGAGATAAAGCATCTTAGGTATTGTTCCAAGGATTGGTTAACCCTTTCAGTTTGTCCGTTCGTTTGTGGGTGGTACCCGGAAGAAAAAAAGAAGAGAAATATTAAATATCTGGGAAAAAGCACGCCCAAATTTTGATACAAATTGTGATCCTCGATCCGAGACAATAGATACAGGAACCCCATGTATACGGAAGATCTCCCTGATGTAAACGTCTGCTAGAGTAGCAGAGTTGGGGAGGCCCTTGAGGGGAATAAAATGAGCCTGTTTCGAAAACCTGTCCACAATGACTAAGATGGTGTTCATACCATTGGAGATAGGCAGTTCCACAATTAAATCCATGGATAGATGTGACCAAGGACATTCTGGGATAGGTAGTGGGCATAGCAGACCAGAAGGCTTTTTCCAAATGGACTTATTTCGAGCACATGTGGAGCAAGGCAAAACAAATTCCTTAATGTCATTTATCATCTCTGGCCACCAAAAGGTACGCTGAATCAAGTCGGCGGTTCTTCTCATTCCTGGGTGACTAGCCGACCTGGACGCGTGACCCCACTCCAGGATCTTCCGACGGAACTTGTTTGCTGCATACAGACATCCGTCGGGGACTTCTAGGCCATCAGGAATCTGAGTTTGGGCGTCAAGAATTTTATCCAAGATATCGAAGGAGTTGGCCGCGATGATAAATCTTGAGGGAAGAACAGGCTCCGGGACTTCATCGGACTTTTCTTTGGACATGAATTGTTGAGATAGAGCATCGGCTTTTAAATTTTTAGAACCGGGAATATAAGAAATTACATAATTAAATCTTGAAAAAAAAGAGCCCATCGAGCTTGACGGGAACCAAGGCGTCGAGCGTTTTCTATATACAATAAATTCTTGTGGTCAGTAAGAATCAGAATAGGCTTCTCGGCGCGCCTCCCTGCCGTTCAGGCCTCCCGATCCCGACCACCCCCCGCTCCGTCTCCCGTTCCCTGCAGACCGCATATCGCGGTCGGTATATGTCGGCGCCTCGCCTGTCAGCAATGCAGGAGCGCTGAGTGAGGGAACGGGGCCTTGACCTTAGAGGGCTGACGGAGTGGGCTGATGGGCGGGGGAGGGGGGATGCAAATGCATGCCGGGGTCATCCGAGGGTTGGGGAATCGGTGGCTGCCTCCTGCTTGACCCCACATGGGAACATGAAACACCATTGGGAGATAGGTCTGCATGTAGTCGACTAACGTCAGCGTCATGTGCGCCAGTGGCCCCTCCGCCTTCTTGGATGCCGCTTTTTGGTTACAACACATGCAGATCACCAGTACATTAAACGTTCACCACCCACACATTAAAACACAGAGGCACTTAAAGGAGGGGAGTCCGGCACCCTACCATACAGAGAGTAGACATTCACATATAAGAGGATAATGAAAATTAGGTAACTGGTCCTCTGAACTCCTCACCAACAAGAGTGGTCGGGATTGGTGCTACGAGGACCGCACAATAGGAACCCTTTGGGGGGGCACGGTGCTCCTTACAACCTATACCCACACAGAGGGCAAAAACAGGAGGAGTAGGGAGAAGTGGAGTTTTGGGGGAAACTCTTTAGGTGGATGTTATGTAAATGAGAGTTTTTTATTGCTAAAGTTATAAGTTATACTGTTATTTAACTGTTGTCTGTTTAAAGGAGATGCGCCGGCATGACAGTTCCCTGATCGGCGTGTATGTGTCCTCCGCTACGATCCCTACAGAATAGGGGTCGCAAACAAGTCCCAGGGAAGCCAGGACCCAGCAGGCAGGGAAGATCCCGTCGTCAGTCTGGGCCAAAGGATCCATCCCTTGGGCGCAAGGGCCACTCCCGGGGGCTCCCGGAGTGGGCTCTTGTCTTCATGTTCCTATTTGTTTTTTGTACATTACAGTATCTGTTGTTATGTGTCGTGAACCCAACCCCCTTGTTGTTGACCCTCATGTGCTACTCCCAGTCCCCCCCTCCCCTCCCCTTCCCTCCCCATTGCCCCCCACTCCCTCCCTACCCTTCCCTCAAATACCTATCTACGAGTAAGCGTCCTGAAGACAGTGATCGTCCGGCCCTACACATGGAAGCCACGGGTAAGTCAAGCAACATAATGATGCGCGTAGTCACACACAGCAACAAATGGCATTGACTTTTATATCTCACAATGTGCAGGGCTTTAACAACCCCACTAAACGCAAACTAGCCTTCACAGATTATAAAAGAAAACATGCAGATGTGTTGCTTCTACAGGAGACACATTTCAGCAAAACCAATACCCCCAAATATCTTGATAAAGACTTCACCCAGGTTTTTTCGGCCTCTGCTGAAGTCAAAAAGCGTGGAGTTGCCATCCTATTCCGTAATAGCATCCCTTTCGAAGGCCTGATAACCAAACGGGATAACGATGGCAGATTTATTATAATAGTAGGAACTATTAGGGGACAGAAGATCACAATCGCCTGTATATATGCCCCCTGCGAAAAGAGTGCAATCTTCTTCGAGAAATTCTTTAGAATCCTAAACTCGGTTGCGCAGGGAAGCGTGGTCTTAGCAGGAGATTTTAATATGGTCCTACAACCTCACATGGACAGATCAGGTGGAGCTACCCTACACAATAAAGGAGCAGGTATATCCCTACGAAGAGGTCTCAAATGTAACCAACTAATAGACATTTGGAGAGAGCTACACCCAGCAGATAGGAATTACACATTCTTCTCGCACCCACATTGCTCATACAGTAGGATTGATTACTTCGCAGTGTCCTGTCACCTGGTCCCCAAGGTCACCCAAGCGGAGATCCATGATATTTCATGGTCTGACCACGCACCCATAGAGCTCCGGTGCAACAATATTCAAACGGGTAGACCAGGAACGAACTGGAAGCTAAATGAATCCATTCTAAAAATTCCAGAGATCTGTGATACTGTGGGTAATGAGATAGACCAGTTTTTCAAGGTAAATGCCGGCTCTGTCTCCTCACATCTGGTCCTCTGGGAGGCGCATAAAGCGACTCTCCGAGGTACCCTCATAAATATCACAGCTAGACGAAAAAAAGAGAGAGAAGCAAAAATTGTCACACTCCAAACTAAATTACAAACTCTCTCCGCCAAACATAAAAAGAAACTAGACCCGCAAACCCTACAAGAGGTAAAAGACACTAAAATTGAATTAAACATGATACTGACCTCCAGGGCTGATAATTCATTAAGTTGGTCAAAGAGGAAATTTTACGAAAAAGCAAACAGGCCGGATACGATGCTGGCCCGCATGCTGAAAGACAGGCAAATTAAATACAACATCCAAGCTTTACGCTTAAAATCTGGTACCCCTACTTCAAACCCACAGAAAATAGTAGATGAATTCGGCTCCTTCTATGAGACACTCTATAATGGTGAGAAAGTGGCACATAATCCTAGCACGAGCAGTAAGCTAAGAGATTTCCTGGCTAGCTCCAACCTGGTGAGATTGACAGAATCAGACAGAGCCTCCCTAAATGCCGACTTCACACACGAGGAGTTGACACAGGCCATTACGGAACTTAAACCTTCAAAGGCACCGGGGCCGGACGGCTTCTCAGGGTTATACTACAAGAAATTTATCAAATTACTTGCCCCAAGGTTGCTCCAAGTATTCTATTTTAGCGGGAGCACCCATCCCCAAGGAGATGTTACAGGCGTCTATATCAATCATCCCGAAACCAGGGAAAGACCCACTAGACTGCAAAAGTTACAGGCCCATATCACTAATCAATACGGATATCAAGCTATATGCAAAATTATTGGCCAATAGAATATGTCTTATCCTACCCAGACTCATACATCCAGATCAGGTCGGATTTATCAAGGGCCGACAAGCCGCAGATAATACCCGTCGATTTATAGATCTGATAGATTTGGCCACTATTGACACTGCTCAAAGTATGTTGTTAAGTCTGGACGCCGAAAAGGCTTTCGATAGGATAGACTGGCCCTATCTAAAGGAGACGCTTGCGGCATTTGGCTTTGGAGATCGGGTGAGTGATGCGATTCTATCGCTGTACTCTAACCCCACCGCCAGAGTTGTACACCAAGGCTACCCCTCTCGGCACTTCCAAATTAAGAGTGGTACGAGACAGGGTTGCCCATTATCTCCCCTCCTATTCGCCCTCTGTATCGAACCCCTGGCGGCGCAAATCAGAGGAAACCCTGACATCTCAGGGTTAAACGCATACTCCCAAACCCATAAAGCGGCCCTGTACGCAGATGACATCCTCTTGATGATCTCGAAACCCCTCACCTCACTACCGAACTTATTTGACCTGCTAAACAGGTTTTCTAAAATTTCCGGCTTCAAAATCAATCAATCCAAATCTGAAGCTCTCAATGTCAATCTCCCCAGCCATATAGAAAAACTATTAAAACTAAACTTTAAATTTCACTGGCAACACAAATCTATAAAATATCTGGGTGTCCACATCACCAGAAACGTCAAAGAAATATACGACGCAAATTACCCCAACCTAATCCGGACCCTAAAATCAGACCTACAAAAGTGGACATCTAAAAGGATCTCCTGGATAGGAAGAATCCATAGTGTTAAAATGAACTTACTCCCCCGTATTTTATATCTCTTCCAAACTCTCTCAGTGCCACTCAGATTGAAGGATCTGCACTCACTTCAATCCGACATCTCCAAGTTTATATGGGGAGGTAAAAAACCAAGAGTCAGCAAAATTAATATGAAAAGGCCGGTCTTGGCTGGGGGTCTAGCGGTACCCTGCCTGTTATCATATTACAAAGCGGCACAGTTGAGCCAAATTGTGCAATGGCAGTCTGACCCGGGATCTAAGAGATGGGTCGAATTAGAGAGCGCAGCCTGTGAACCTATAGAATTACGTAATCTAATCTGGCTCCCCAAAATGGTGCGAAAAGGCGCCAATATGCCGCTATCCTCAATGACCAACTCATTGTCAATCTGGGAGGCCACAAAATTTAAACATTCCCTCACAACGACACGCTCTATGATGTCACCCCTGTGGAACAATTCCGAGTTCGTGCCGGGCCTATCGGTCGGTAATATCTCAATTTGGAAAAAGAAAGGTTATAATCGGATTAAAGATCTGGAAGGCCATGACAGAAAAATTAAGACGTTTGACCACATCAGATTAGAAAAAGAGATCCCCCACTCAGAATTCTTTAGATACCTCCAGATCAGGGCGTTTTATAACAAATTTGTCCCGTACCCACAATTGACATCCTTCGAAAAGCTCTGTCTGGCAGAGACCGACACAAAGGGACTTACCTCGCAGCTATACAGCGAAGTGATCAGTTCTAGCAAACAAGCCCATGAGATACCCTCATTTAGATCGCGTTGGGAAACAGACATCGGAGAATGTCTGGAAGATGAGGACTGGAGTGCTATTTTTCTAGCCACAGCAAAGTGCTCCATATGTACCTCCCTCAAGGAAAACGCATATAAGGTCCTGATGCGATGGTACCTTACCCCACTAAAATTATCAAGGTTCGTGCCGGGATCCTCCCCGCTGTGCCCGCGCCAATGTGGAGGATCAGCAGACCTGCTACATATGCTGTGGTCTTGCCCGCGGATCTCCTCATTCTGGGAGACAATTAGACTTTGGATACAGAGACTGTTTGATCTCACTATTCCCCCAGATCCGTGGCTGTTTCTCTTGAACAGACCACTAGCGGGTCTCTCTAAAGCTCATAATAAACTTATTGCTCACTTTGCACTCGCAACGCGGTGTGAGATCGCAGCACTATGGAAAAGCTCAGACATACCAACCATCCCAAAAATTCGGAATCGTATTTGGTTTATCTGCCAGATGGAAAAGTTAACGAGTCTGGTTAACGACACTGGCGACAATTATCTAAAAGTCTGGACGCCTTGGTTGGCACAGACAGACATCCCGGGGTTAGAAAGGGCATCAATCTGGCTATGATAGTTTCCAAGTCCGTTCTCCTTGGGAGAGGTGTGCTACACCCATGCTCGGCATAAGATGATTACATCTCAAACAGGTAACATACCTAGAGAGGCAGCGTAACAACTCTGAGACACACTCACGATCACTAGCATCCATCCCAATCCCCTCTTCCCCCCCTCCCCCCCTCTTCCTCTTGGATCAATGTTTGTCTACCGGTTTGTCCGTCCGTATGGTTGATTGTTTGTCGGTCTTCACGTTTGTTTGTCTACCCATGTAGTTGTCTACCTGTTTATGTATACGTCGTCTGGATGAGTCGTGTGTCAGCCGACTAATCGGCAGGGCGGTTAATTATTCGGTGACTGAGCTTTTACACCTGGTCCCCCCCGATTAGAAGGGGGGTTTGACACCATAATATGGACCCCGGAAAGCGAGCCGTGTCTCGATACCCCTTTAGGCCCACCAGTCTGACCACAGATTAAAGTTCTATTCCATTGATATTAGTAACATTATACTTCCAGATACACTGAGAATCACCATGATATAATGTACTTTGTAATGTATTGTATTGTATAATATTATAAAATTATAAACTAATAAAATTTAAGTTACAAAAAAAAAGAATAGGCTTCTCGGTACCTTCAAGGAGATGTCTCCATTCTTGGAGCGCTAGTTTGATAGCCAGCAGATCTCTATTACCAACGTCATAGTTGATTTCGGCAGGGGAGAATTTCTTAGAAAAATAACCACATGGATGCAGCTCGTCTTGAGAAGAACGTCTTTGCGAGAGCACTGCCCCAGCTCCGATGTCCGAGGCATCAACCTCCAATGGGAAGAGATGTGTCGTTGTGATGCAAAACGGGGCGGTGGTAAAAGCCCTTTTTAAGGACTTGAACACAAGACACGCCTCCGGAGGCCAGGAGATAGGATCGGCATCTTTCTTGGTCAAAGCAGTAATAGGGGCAACCAACGTGGAGAACTTATATATAAACTTACAATAATAATTGGCAAAGCCAAGAAATCGCTGGATGGCTTTAAGCGAAGTGGGCAAGGGCCAATCTACTACCGCCTTCAACTTCTCAGGGTCCATGGCAAATCCTTTCTCAGAAATTATATAACCCAGGAAGGAAGTAGAATCTTTATGAAACATACATATCTCCATCTTGGTATAGAGATGATTCAGGCGAAGACGAAAGAGTAGAAGCTTGGTATGCTGGATATGTTCAGACAAGGATTTAGAAAAAATGAGAATATCATCAAGGTACACGATGACAAATAAATTGAGAACATCACGAAAAATCTCATTAACAAACTCTTGAAATACTGCCAGAGTGTTACAAAGTCCAAATGGCATTACTAAATACTCATAATGGCCGTCCCGAGTATTAAAGGTCGTTTTCCATTCGTCTCCTTCCTTTATGCGTATGAGATTATAAGCACCGCGGAGGTCAAGCTTTGAGAAAATTGAGGCACCTTGCAGATGGTCGAACAATTCTGAAATGAGTGTTAATGGATAGCGATTTTTAAGTGTGATCTTATTCAAACCCTTATAATCTATACAGGGTCGGAGGGATCCGTCCTTTTTCTTCACAAAGAAAAATCCTGCCCCAGCTGGCGAAGTGGAATTCCTTATGAAGCCCTTCTTTAAATTCTCCTGAATACAATGGCGGCCGCCTTTATTTTCCAGCGGCCTTTTCCTGCGATTTTAAAAATCGCGGACAAATCACGGGATGATGCGGGCCGTTTTCGACCGTTTTGGGAGCCTGCGGGCATTTCTATTGTTAAGCGCTAAGCGCTTTCATTGTCTAGCGCTATTAGCGCTATCAGCTGATTTTGGCTGCGCGGAGAAGGCCCGTGAGCGTCGGATAACATGCCCGCATTTTTCCCATAAGTCGGAGGATAGGAGGGGCCGCGACAGTATATTCAGACATGGCTCAGGACTCAGGAAGGGACAAAGGATATGACTTGCCTTTAGGCAGAACAGCCCCAGGGATCAAATATATAGGGCAATCGAAAGGTCGATGTGGGGGAAGAATTTCGGAACGGATCTTATCAAAAACATCTAGGAATTCATGGTAAACTTCTGGAAGGGGACTCTTAGAGAGATCAGCAGTCTCCAGGCCGGCAAGAGAGAGAGAATTAGAGGGACATGAAAGACTGTATGGAGCAGACCATCGTACAGGTTGTTGATCAGTCCTGTCGAATACCAGATTGTGTATTTGTAACCAAGGAAGACCCAAGATTACCTGTACGGATGGGGAGTGGATGACATCCAGCGATATTTGCTCCCGGTGTCCATCCTTCGTAGAAAGAGTCAGGTTCGCGGTCTCTAGGGAGATAAAGGCTGGTTTGGAGCGGACGTCCATCTTTATCTTCAAGTCTTATAGGTGAGGATTTCCTTAGCAATGGAATCCGATTATTGGTAGCACAGTCCAGGTCCACGAAGTTTCCCCCAGACCCAGAGTCGATAAAGGCCAAGGCAGAAACATCAAAATCCGTACCCTCCAACATAATAGGTAAAATAATTCTCTTCGGTAATCCTTTCATTGAAGAGGGGAGAGAAGTAACAGTACCCAATGAGATCACCTCATACCTCATTGGGTGCTGGCATGTTTCCGGGCGCGTGGGACAGCGGGAGGCCACATGTCCAGGTAACCCACAGTAGAGGCATAAACCTTCAATCCTCCAACGCTGTTTCTCCGCAAAAGACAGCTGATGACTACCCAATTGCATGGGTTCGGATGTCTCAGAAACTGGAATAAAAGAATGAGAAGTAGTAGGAGGAAATGTACGTGGACGATGGCGTTGATTACATCTTTCTTGGAGGTGTTGGTATACTCTTATACAAGTAGCAATCAGGTCCTCCAGAGCAGTAGGTCTCTTACGTGCGGTCATTTGATCCATTAGGGGTACAGAGAGGCCTTGCCAGAAAGCTGCAGTCAGGGCCTCGTTGTTCCAGCCAGTCTCTGCTGCCACGGTCCGGAATTCGAGTGCGTACCTTGCAACAACCCGGTGACCCTGTGATATATGAAAAAGGGAGGAAGCAGCAGTAATCTTATGACCGGGGGTGTCAAAAACCTGCTGAAACTACTTCTTGAATGAAGAAAAGTTCTGAGTGAGTTCAGGTTGTAACTCCCATATGGGAGATTCCCACGCCAGTGCATCTCCGGTCAATAAAGCAATAATGTAAGCCACCTTTGATCTGTCAGTAGAAAAGCGAGAGGATGTTTATTCAAATTGAATGTCACACTGGTTTAGAAAACCTCTGCATCCAAGAGGTTCCCCTGCGTACCGATTGGGCGTCGGTAGACGTGGTTGCTGAGGCATATTTCACATTGGAGCAGAAGCAGTTAAGGTTGCTGGCCTAATTAATCGAGGCTGCGTTTGTGACAAGATGACTTCGGCCAATTTCTGGGTTAATTCAGAAAGTTGTGTGTCTATGTCCTGGAAGTGCTCTGTAATGGCAGTCATTGCTTGGCCCACCTCAGGGGGGTCAATGTTTGTTGGGCTAAGCATACTGTAACGCTTGCGTGAGCCCACAAACGAGACCTGACCCCGGCACTGAGGTGGGAAGGACTATGCCACGCACCCACAGTAGCGGGGGCGTGTCCAGAAGGTGGTTTATCAGCGTTGCTGGGTCTGGGTATGAGAAAAAGGATAAACTGATACTTGCCGGTGTCCGTGGGTTGGAGAGGTACCCTTAGGTAATGTCCGTAAGCCAAAGGTCTGTGATTGGAGAGATACACGTAGTTGGAGTCCGTAAGCCAGGGGTCAAGTGCCAGAGAGAATCCACAACAAGACGGTTCGGCACACACAGGGTTAACTGCAAGAAACTAGACAGGACATGGCAAGGGAAGTCAAGGCAAGGCAAGGCACACACAAGGCTACACTTCGTTATGCTTAGCAAGGTATGACAGGAAGAGGCAGTCCTTTATAGGAGACAGGAACCAGTAGGAGAGGGGGCGGAGCGGAGACGGGGCCTCCGCAGGTGCCAAAGATAGGCTGCAGGAGACAAGGGCTTAAAGCTAGACTTGCCACGCAGCTGGGGCTCGTTGCGCACCGTCATGCGCGTGTACAGAGCACAGCAGAGGTGTGGTGCGTCCGAGGGGGCGGAGCTATGCTACGTGACCGTGCATAGAAGGAGCGGGTGCGCGCGTGCTCTGTAACAGGAGCGGGGATGCATGCATCAGCGGGGGCGGATCTTCGGCAGCTGCCGCTGCAGTACTATAGGTAAGCGAGGAGGGAACGCGCCGCAAGGGACGCGTTCCCCGATACCTCACATATAGGAATTTGGATGGCTTGTTTTTAGTACATTTTAGGATTGGTTAATGTATTAAATTAATTAATTGTTTTGTTGGCTTGTGGTTTAAAGTCATTAATTGTTTTGTTGGCTAGTGCTTTTATTTATTTAATTGATTGGTTGGATAATGATTTTATTGTTGAATAGTTTGCTTAGATAGGTGTTTATTTAATTGTATTGTTATGTTTTAGAATTTTGGAATAACATAATTTTAATTATTTAGCTGTTTTGGTGATAGATACATTTTAGTGATGTGTACTATTAGGCTATTTAGTTATTTTATTGTTGGGGTGTTTAGGTGCTTGTGTATTTATTTTATTATTGTGTATTTTTGGCCTTCATGATTTTGTATTAGTTGAAGGTGGTCCCGTGGGGTCCGACGGCAGAGCACTGCTGTTTGTAGAAATTGGGGGCTGCACACCAGTTCCAGTTAAAAATCGATTTATTGGGTGGTCATCAGAAGTATACAGCAAACACTCTGACGCGTTTCAGGACAGTTGTCCCTTTATCAAAGAGTAACTGCGCGTCTACTGAGTTCTCCATTATGTAGTATAACTCCCGCCCCCAACTGTGACGTCACACGCTCTGTTACTATCGCGTGATTTGGTGATGCCCCCATCCCATTGGATGCCCTGTCAGCCAATCGCGCAAGGCATGGGTGAATAATTAAGTAATGAGACTAGCATTGGAGCCACGGACTCTTGCTCCCGCCTCTACTAATGACGTCACACGCTTTGTGTATATCGCATGCTTGTTTGGTATAGCCTGTTTGTTAGATAGTATATAACCCAATAACACATGTAATAAAAAAGTGTATACTGTCTGGGCAAAGCTAAGGAGTATATAACACAATGGAGACACTCAGGAAAAAACAAAACACAAATTTAGTGACATTAAAAACATATGATGAACAAATATTCAAAATAACATGTTATCATTAGAGGGCTTGATTCAAATGAGCAGTTGAATGATCTTGTTTCAGTAGGAATATGTAAGACACTTATATGAAATTTCACTATGATCAGGATGTATTTTTCAGACGTCATTACTAGTCTATTTCCAATATATAAGACACGTACATGAAATTTCACTATGATTAGAATGTATTTTTCAGAGGTCATTACTAGTTTATTTCCAATATATACATCTTCCATCTCATTTGCTTTGTTTTTAAACGTTGCGCTTTTGTAGTTTTTTAACTTTTATTTTGAATATTTGTTCATCATATGTTTTTAATGTCACTAAATTTGTCTGAGCAGCTGTTCCACTGAGGCTCCATCAATCATTTATAGGTATGTACTTTGGTTTTCTGGGGATTTAGACAGTGCCTTTATGGTATATATAGAGTTCTGTGTTTTTTCTCCAGTTATACCTGTACACCTATTTGTATCATACCATATAGAGCCTCATACAGCTTAGTATATGCTCCTATGACCAGACATATGTTAATTGAGACTTCAATCAAGTCATTTCCAAACACAGCTGAGCCCTGAGGATTGGGATCATTTCCCATACATACAGCTATGATTTTGTATTAGGTTGACCATTGAGTGGTATAGTGGATTTTCATGCCCATATTATATGGTATGATATACCACTGTGCCAATCAATGGGTAGAGGCTGGGTATAGGGGCCCTTCGGTGGGTGGTTAGGTCTCTCGGGTGGGTAGCAGGGGAGGGTGGGTTAACCCCTTTATTATTGTAGCGGTTATTAATCGCTATGGTGATTAAGGGGTTAGGCACCATTAGATTGTATTTTTTCATGTACTCTTGCTGGCAATAGAGGACATGGACCTGGACCGTATGCTGATGAGGACACCCTTCATGATGGCAGGAGTAAGTAGAAAGTTTTATTTACTTTATTTATGCTGCTGGATAATGTTTTGATTTTATAATGGGCAAATGAGCTATTATCCATATCTGGATAATAGTTATTTTGCCCATTAATGTACTGTATGAGTTGTGGGGGGTTGTTGGGGGTAGAGGAGGTAGGGTTGTAGCATTTATTTATAACGGGGCCTGTATCTTGGGAAGCAGGGGGTCCCTGGACCTCAACTCAACATGGTTCTGCTCCGGAGACCCCTTGCTTATCTACACTAGTATTTAAATTGATATTAAAATCTTGAGATCACTGGTGAGATATGCGCAGGGAGAGGCGACTCTTTCTGGGCACTTCTGTCTGCAGCTGGAACAAATCACCAGGTGAGCCCTTTTCAAAGAGGCGATCTCGTCTCCGGCCACTCGCCCGTTTTTAGAATTTTGCTATCACAGGTAATCGAGGCTTTCTGAATACCGTGATAGCAACGCTCCAAAAACTGGCGGCGTTATTGGCCAAGTGATTTTTTTAAATGAAGGCTTAAGAATAGGGCCCTTAGTATTGCTATATTTGTATCTCTATGGACCTAGGTAGAGATGGGCGAATTTTTGGGGCGGATTTGGATCCGCAGCGGATCTGCTGTTTCCTTCGGTCCCTGGATCAATTTGAGAAAGGGCGATTCACGTTTTGCGGATTTTTATTATTGTTAATGCCAATACACTCCGTGGATTCTGCAACCCATGGACAGATTTTTAAGAAACCATCAATGAGTTGCTAAATCTGTGGATTGGATTCTACTAATCCATCAACGGGTTGTTTCCAATGGCGGTTTTTGATTAATCCGGATTAAAACCGACCATAGACGTTTGCAAATTTTACACAGCAAAACGTTTTTTGGGGGGAAAATGCAGGAAACTGATCTCTCTCTCTCTCCCTCTCTCTCTCTCTCTCTCTCTCTCTCTCTTTCGCTCTTTCTCGCTCCCTCGCCACTTACTGTACATGCTTTTAATAATGATGGAAAAATAAATGCTCAAAATAAACGTAAAAAATACAAAATAGACTACAATTTAAAGAAGTTTGGTAATCATGTTCCTAGAAGTGGGATGTAGCCTGCCTCATTATCCCCCAGAAACATGACATATCTTGCACTTATTTCACAGAATATCACAGAATTTCCATAGAGTTAATTGGCAGCACTGATGCAGAATATAACATACCTCACCAAAAGAGAATGATAAAGTCTGCTACATTTGTATGTTTTGAACCCAATTTGACCATAACCTTGTTGCTGAGAGACACATGTTTTTTTAAATAGGTGGCTCGTCATCACATCATCAATTTAACAAGATGGTGTGCCCCACTTTTACCTGCTGGAACTGGGTTATTTCACATTGATTGGTCCTGTGGGTAAATTAGAGGAGCTAATTAATTAATAAATCATTATTTTAGACTCTTATAATGTACTTTGATTTGTATTCGGGCCGGGCTGGTAGCCTTCAGTACACGTACTGTAAGCTGCAGGTCTCCTGCTTACATCGCTCTGAACATAAAATGAGGTGATAGATGACCTTTAGGTGAAGACCAAGGCACCTTACAACAGAGATCCATTGTTTGTTCACCTTTACCAAATGTCATTCTGCTTTGTTGCACGGTAATGAGATCTGAGTTGAACACCAAGAAAAATATCAATTAGCTTTTAAGTCTGAAAGAATACAGCTTGCCTCCTTCCTGTAAATAATAACCCTACCTGCAAAACAGTAAACATATTTTAGAGGTTTAAAAAAATTATATTATATATATATATATATATATATATATATATATATATATATATATATGTGAACATAGAAAAAGAAAAAGAAACCTCTCAAACAGCACTCAGATGAATAATGCAAAGAATAATAATAATGCATTTATTGAGTCAAAATATTAAGGAAAACAAAAAAACAGCTGACTGAAGCCCTGGCTAACTGGACTCAAAGAAATATATAAATATAAATTAAATTCAAGGGAACTATATAATGAACATAAACCTCAATGAATAGAACCACTATGGGGACCAGGTACCCATAGTGATTCACAACTGGCCGGTCACAGAAGGTATGAACATAACACAGAAAAAAATATACCAGGCAAACTAAGCTAGTGTGTAGGGCTAAATAATGAAAATATCTAATGACATGAAACTATAAATATAGCACATAGCAGAAAACATAAAGGTAATTCGGTGACCCAAAACACCAAGCTAAAATGGCAACATAAACAGGAGAGAGACTTATATATTTCAAACCAGTACAGTTACTGGATGATATCAGTGATAATGGAAAACATATACTCAACTCCTGTATAGCATAATTGGCATAAATCCAGATGTAGTGTGGAGTCCTGGATGGTGGTAACCGCAAAATAGAATGCAAAGGCTACATACAGTATAAAGAAAGTCCCAAGAAATAATGGAGTTCAAAAAGGAGCCAGAAGTCAGGGCCAGCAGCACATATAACCCACAACACGTTTCGCCAACTAAGGCTTCTTCTAAGGTGGTAAATTGGCTGTGGAACACATCCGGTTTAAAAAGATTTTGCTGAATGACGTAATTTTCGCGCCAAAAAAGTTTGTCCCATGTCCAAACACATTCATAGATTAGCTCCTGCTGTTACTTATATATAGATTGTAGCAAGACTCACCGTCACCAGCGGTTGTGTAACTGGAGGCAGTTAACTTATATACAGTACATCTGTAGCTCCCCCAACATACGCAGCACTTTACAGAGTAAGGCTTTGTCCCCGCTGGCGCTGAGTAAAGGGTGTCCTTTACATTTTCGCAAGCGCTCGTGGGGGGGCGGGGCCGGGGGGGACAATGCAGGGGAAGCTGAGCGTGCTTGTAAGTGTAGCCCCCTGTAGTAAGAACGGGCTACTTATCCGTCTCCTACTGGGGTAAGCCCTGGTAAGGGCAGGCGCCAGTAGTGATCATGGGTTTTCCCCTTCAAGCCCTGCCTGGAGTGATAGAGGAGGGGCCCCCTGACTCTGTGCAGGCATAGACAGAGGAGAGGTCCTGCTGACATCATGAGGGGCAGGGCTGAACTCTATTTTGTGAGTCAGTTTGGTTCTGTGAGTTCTGAAAGCTGCCTGGTTGGAGTGGAGTGTCTGGCTGGTGAGTCAGAGTCTGGACAGCAGTGTGTCTGTTCTTTGCAGTGCAAGAACCGTCAGCCTGAAAGTGCTGAGGAAGAGAGAGAGAGATGACCCTGTGAAGGTTGAGTGTTCAACCTGTCAGTCTGTGGAGTTATATCCTGCAAGCTAGGAGTGACATGCTGGTCTGAAGCAGAGTAGGACCCAGCCGAGCGAATGAATTAGCTGAGAGACTACGAGTAGAGTGAGAACGGTGCTTGGAGGAGATACTCAGAGCCCCTCTGAGTAGAGCGGACCGAACTATAGAGGTGGACCAATGCCCCTCACCCTGTTCAGGGGGTGAGGGGAAAGTCATCTAGCCTCACCCAGAGGGCCTACCCTGGGGGGAGTGGAGGCAGGGGTATTGAGGCCCCATCCAGACCATCTTGCAGGGATACAGTCTGGAGGAGAAGGAGAGAAGGAGGGTTTACAATTGGAAGCACTGCTTTAGTTGGACTGCTGAAGTGTATGAACTGCTGTGTACTACCTCAAAGTGTTACCAAGGAATAAAGACATTGTTGCTGTTTTACCTAAGACGGTGTGTGAGTTCTGGAGCATTCAGGCCCTCCTGTTCCATGCAGGTACGCACCACCCAAGTACATGTAGCCAGCCCTCACTACACCCTAGATAGCCATCTGTGTCTGGGGGGTGGGGGGAACATGGGTTACATAAGTATGAAAAAAAAAATTATGTAAGCGCAGAGCGCCGGTGAGCGTGTGTGCCCGCGCATACGTGACCGTGCATCGCGTGAGCGGGGACTTGCATCCTCACCTCGCCAAGCGCCGCCCGCTCAGCGGGCTCAGCACTTGCGGAGACACAGCCTTATACTTCAACCAGTACAGGGACATTCTATAGAAAATGACACTAGTGCATGAACTCTGAGTGTCGGAGGTGTAAGGGCACCAGATTGCCACAGCCCCCAGGCACTTTGCGCTCATGTGCCCGCTCCACGAGGCCCAATGCGTGATCGCGGTGTCACTGGTGATGAAATGGAAGAGGAGGAGTCTCTTCTTTCATTCTTCAGCCAGCAAGATGGCGTTCAGCACTCCCCTAGAAAATGAACAAATAGCATATAGTATGACGTAGTTATTATATCATGGGGCCACTGGCGTTCCAGGCCCCATAACATGTTGCTTCGTCAAGGGACACCTGAGGGGTTATATAGGAAGTAAACCAAATGACTTAGTGCAGGGTTCTCAACTCTAGCCCTCAAGCCACCCCTACCGGCCAGGTTATCATGATATCCCTGCTTCAGCAAAGGTTGCTCAATCAGTCCCAGCTTCAGCACAGGTGGCTAAATCAGTCCCTGCTTCAACACAGGTGGCGCAATCTGTTGCAGCTTCAGTATAGGTGGCTCAATCAGTCCCTGTTTCAGCACAGGTGGCTCAATATGTTGCAGCTTCAGCATAGGTGGCTCAATCAGTCCTTGATTCAGCACAGGTGGCTCAATCAGTCCCTGCTTCAGCACAGGTCTTCGACTGAGCCACTGATTGAGTCACCTGTGCTGAATCTGGGATATCCTGGAAACCGGACAAGTTTGAGGGCTTGAGGACTGGAGTTGGAGCAACCCTGCCTGAGGGAGCCCCCGGGGGAAACAGAATGTATGATTACACGCAAATGGGAATTTTTTTTTTTTGCAAAAGCTTTGCTTTGAAGGGCATGAAAAGAATGATATGGCCAGGCAAAAAGGCAGGAGTTTCTGTTAATATGCATTGAAATCATCAGATTGCACAGAATGAAATTGAGAAACAAAGGTGCTGCTTGGCCCGGAGTCTCATTTCATTTGGGCTCTTCAATGGAAATAGGAATATTTAGTATTGATGTATTATGAACGGCAGTTTTGAAATGAGAGGTTTTGCAGGTTAGAGCATCTGTGCTACATTTCTGAAAGCAAAGAAATGCTTTGCAACACTTTTTCAAGTTACAGTAATGGTTTGATGGTTTCCAAATCATCAGTATGTTAAAAAGTCTATAACCACAATGAAAAAGCTGTATTTTTTTTTTCATGCAAATATGATTTCTGTTCTGCTGCTGCTTGATTGAACTTGCTCTTTTCAAAGAGATTTAGAGGTATTTGGGGAAAAGGTTGGAAAAGAAATAAAACTTGTAAAATAAAACAAAATTAACCCTTTTGCAGCAGGTACACATAGTTAGAGATGGGCACATTTTTGGGGCAGATTTGAATCTGTTTTTTTTGGTCTGCGGATATCAGCAGATCAGTCTCCAAAAAATGGCGATTCGTCTTTTGCTGAATTTTTTTCTCCTTCTAACACCGACAATCCAACCGCGGATTTCGTAATCCTTTGACGGATTTTAAGAATCCAATCCGCAGATTAAGCAATCCATTGAATTCTTAAAATCCCTCAGTGGATTGCGGAATCCGCTGATGGATTGTTCAAATCCACCAGCGGATTGTATCTAATGGCAGTATTGGATGAATCTGCGCTAATTTAAACTGTAACAATCCGGCGGCGGATTTTACGTGGCGGAACGGATTTTGTATGGTAAATCCGAAAAAATCCGGACAAGGGATCTGGACTGGCTCGCCCACCTCTACACATATTAACACCATTGTACTGTACATAACTACACTGCACGGATTAGATAATTAGTAACAAATGTAAAAAAAAAACATTTATAATGTTACAAAATAACTAATTAATCTTCCATATCAGTTTAACCCTGAATGCTGAAGGTAAACATTGAGGTCTTTTGAGGCTGTATAGAGACTGTGGGCAAAATACAATGATTATACATCATTGTAAATACTGAATGAATTAGATTGTAAGCTCTTTGGAACAGTGGCTCCTTTTTCTAAATGTTACTTTTATGTCTGAAGCACTTCTTCCCAATATGTGTTATTTGTATTATGTGTTATTTCTATGATTGTCACATGTATTACTGCTGTGACGCGCTATGCACATTAATGGCGCTATATAAATTAATATATACATACATACATACATACATACATACATACATACATACATACATACATACATACATACATACATTCCAGACCAAAGGACGAAGCATTAGGGTACTATTTGTACTAAAGAGGAGGATATTGAAAAGACAGCAATATGTGGAGTGAGGTTCTACATCATGACATGGCTTTTCTAAGAACAGGTTTTAGATTTATTTGAACTTTGTTTTGTTGCGAACTTGGTTATCACAGGTGTAGCCCCGAGGTAAATTTAAACTCCCTGACCTCCCTCCGCGCTTACCGGGTGGTCGCGGTTGCCGCCGGAGGCAGCGGTGGACCCGCCGGGAGAGCGCGAGGGTGGGGGCCAGTACAGGGAGTAGCGCGTTGTCCTGCGGTGGAAGCTGGTTGCCGGGGACGCGATCGGGCCGTCGCTAGGGCCGCGATCGCGTTGCCACCGGCCCGGCGGCTTAAGGAGAGGGCGCCGCCATTGCAGAGAGTCTCGTGCATGCGCAGTAGGCAGAGAGTACAGGGAAGGCCCCAGAGAGATCGCGCGAGACTAGGGAAGTGTAGGAAAGGGTTGAGGCGGCCATTAGGCGTTCGCGCATGCGCGGGAGAAGCGCGCACGTGGCCCCAGTGTTTAGGCAGCCCCCTGGGAACTACAATTCCCAGGAGGCATAGGGAGACAGAGGTCAGGTGTTCTATTGCGGCCAATAGGGCTGGAGGAAGCTCAGCCCTGGAATATAGATACATTTCCCGGGCTTTGCAGAGTCAGTCAGGAAGAGGCAGAGGAAGGAGTAGGAAGGGTGCAGGGAGCGCGTGGCTCCGGCACCAGGTAAGGGTTCTCCTTAGGTCCCCAGGCAGGCCCCAATTCCCGGGAAGGGCAGGGGGTAACTGAAGATGGACGGCCTTAGATAAGGAGGTGACCCTTAGGTGTGGAAGGTGCAGTTTGGCAGTGCCACAGCGGATAGGGCTGTGCGCACTGGCAAATAGGCACAGCGTGCAAGCAGTGGATTTGCTGCGGGTTCCAGTCAGGTAGCTGTGTGTGTGTGTCGCTGCATGTGCTGGGCGCAGTGTAGGCAGCGTGTGTGAAGCCTGCAGGCTGACGGTGTGAGCGGTGTGTCAGCTGCAGGCGCTGTTAGTATCAGTAAGTTACAGATAGGACTGGGTAGCGAGGGGAGGGGGGCAAGTTATTGTTCCACAGGCCCTAGGAGTTTCCCCCAAGCCATCCCAGGTTGTGGTTCATCAGGGACAGGCCCTAGGTTAGGGTTCCTGTCCTGATAGGGTTAGTTAGGGATAGCGGCGGTTGCTGTTCCCATGCGGTTGGTGTTACCGAGAGACGGTTGAGTTCCCGTGGAGCGGTGAGACCCTCGTTGGGGTCCACGGCAGAAGTACCTGGAAAGGATCAGACGGACATCTGACCCTTTGAGAAGTGTGTTGCGGTCCCGAGCATCGGAGTGCTCGGAAGGTACTTCAGTATTATAAGTGCACCAACAGGCCTATTCACATAGTGACTGCGCAGTCACCCACGACCTCCGTAGGATTACGGGACATTGGGTGTGGGGGGATCACAGGACACTGGGTGGGAACACCAGACATTGGGCTGAGGTGATGCGGATAGAGCATCAGGTTATGTTATGTTATGTTATGTGATGTGTGACATGTCGTGTTAGTAAAGTGTTAGTATTTTATCTATGAGTGTTATTGTATTTCTTACCCAGGGCTATCTTTCATAACGGGGATCCTGGGTAAGTGGAGGCGCTGCACCAGGTAATGGTAAGGGTTTCCCCAGGCTCCCAGCTAGCGGAGGCTCAGATCTCCTGGAGCC
Organism: Ascaphus truei; assembly: GCF_040206685.1. NCBI lineage: Eukaryota > Metazoa > Chordata > Amphibia > Anura > Ascaphidae > Ascaphus > Ascaphus truei. The sequence continues at coordinate 104,616,578 of NC_134489.1, forward strand.
ACAGGTGTTATGCAGTTACCAGTAGTCCCTTAGAGCAGGTGTGTTGCGGGGAAAGGGACCGGTTAGACCACGAGGGGCCAATGTGAGATTGGGTGGGTCGGCCGGTTCACAAAAAGGGCTACACAGGGAACACCCATTTTGTGAACAAAAGCTAATTTCCCCAAAGAGATTCTTATTCCTCAATAAAGGTGTGAATTTTACACTGTCAAGTTAAAACATAAGAGAAGATATAAAAAGTAAACCCCTTTGGTAGTGGTGATTGTTAGTAGAAATTATTTTCTATTCCATTGACTTGTTAGACATCATGATAAAAAGAACAGGAACTCCAGCTTTAAACTGACTAAAACATGGCGAGAATAATGTCACGTGAACGAAAATTGATGTAGGCAGTGTGTAATAATGGACATATTCATACGTATTATCATTTCTCTTATACCATAGCCACCTTTGTGCATATCCTTCATGTAGCATCAAAATGAGTGCATACTGTATACTATTTTTAAACACTGACAAGACTGTAACAATGGTAACAATGGTATTTGGGACCAAGACTAAATTTTTAAAGCTTCCAGCGAATGAGCTCCAGATTATAACCACCCTAACTCCTGTTACTAATTTTAAATACCTGGGCATATGGTTTGACTCCCACTTAACATTCGGGATGCACATTGATACCCTGACAACCAAGACCTATGCCAAACTATGGGGTACTTTACAGGAACAAATTCTCCCTAAGTCTCCTGGTCAGAAAACGTATCGCACAGCAGATGCTAATGCCAATTATTGACTATGGACACATAGTATAGGGCTCAGCACCTCAAACCCACCTTAGCAAACTTGACACCCTCTACAATTCAATTTGTCATTTTGTCCTCCAATGCAACTACAACACACATCACTGCGAAATGCTCAAAGAACTAGATTGGTCATCACTCGAGTCTAGGCGCAAAGTTCACCTTTCCTGCCTTGCCTTCAAATTCTTTCTGGGCAAGCTACCCAGCTACCTGAACAAGCTCCTCACCCCTACCACATGCAGCACCTATCTCCTGAGATCAGACTCCAAAAGACTGTTCATGGTCCCAAGGCTCAACAAAGTGTCCGGCCAATCCTCCTTCTCTTACCGTGCACCCCAAAACTGGAACAACCTACCAGAGACTCTTACATCCACCACTAGTTTAAGTTCTTTCAAATCTACAGTAAGGCTGTCACACATTTTAATCTGGTCTGTAACAGTATCATACGCCCATAATATTTTATCTTTAACTGTGCACGCAATTGTCTTGTATATAATGTATACCCTGTTCATTTATGTAACTGTATTTGTAAACATGTATTATTTGTCTTAACTCTGTGCCCAGGACATACTTGAAAACGAGAGGTAACTCTCATTGTATTACTTCCTGGTAAAACATTTTATAAATAAATAAAAATACTTATAGTACTGTAGTTCCCTCCCCCTGGCTTCCTTTAAAAGCAGACTGCGCCCACTTCTTGGTTGTTCCTTCTGGAGCTCACATCAGATAGTTGTGAGATACGCTAATAGCTAGATTAGCTTCATGTGTGAACAGTGAGCAGCTCAAAAGTAGGATGTGACAATGGTACTAACCATCAGCTGATTTAGCTCACACTGCTAGAGCTGCTGCCTAGAAAAACAGCGGTGGGTCCTAGTCCTGTGTGGTCGGATACAATTCCAGTTATTAGGTGTGTACATTAGGCTTATCAAATCTATGTAGTTGGTATGGAAATCCTTATATAATGTGTGGGATGGGACTCGTTTAAATATACTTTGCATACCCATTAGCATATGTCCCAGCTAGGTGGGCTCCATTTTTAGCACAGACATGTCTTCCTAATTTATTTTGAGGGACGTTTGAGGGGGATACAGTGTATATATACATACAATTTGAGACACTTATTAATTTAGAAAGCTCGCTCTCTGCTTTTTGATTACATTCAATGGTGGATTTGAATGAATCGGTTCAGATTTTTTTTGGATCCAATCCGCAGACGGATTTTAGAAGGAGGGATGGATTTTGTCAAAACATTCTGCGGAATGGGTTTGGACTGTTCCACCCATCCCTGACCACATTGTGGTCAGTCAGTAATAACCAAATTACAAAAAACAGCTGAGGTCCAAATTGTTATTCATGCCATGTGTACCCAGATTTCTAATCCAGTCTACTTCTTCCTGAAGCAATTATTTAACACTAGTGCCACCTCTCTGGGGTTTCAGTCCCCGTCGATTACTTGGACCCTCAGCTGACTGGAATGATGCCCTGCCTATATGACGTGGTGTACCATGGGTACCTGTATATCCTTCTCTGTAGGGCAGCCTTATGCTGTCGAATCCTGTCCTTTAAATGCTATGTTGCTGCCCCCCCATATCCAAGACCACATCGATATTTAGTCAGAAACAGAGAACATATTTTGACAAACAAGTATAATATTGCATAATAGGGAATTTTTTCCCGGTCTCGGGGTGCGTAAAGTGATCACTTCTTGGTTACTGTCGCACTGTGCACAGCTACTGCAGCGGTAAGTGCCCACATTAGGTTTACTTAGGAACACTTGTCTCTGGGCATTCCCCACAATGTCTGCCATTTGTCCCTCATATTTCTGCCATGCAGAGCCAAGGTAGCTTTATTGGCACCCAAAGGGTTAATAAAAAAATAAGCCACTTAACCCATCTACCTTTTCCTGTAGATTCTCAGCAATGACCGAAGTCGATGATTCTTTGTTGATGAAAAAAAAAATCCTCTGTGGAAATAAGTCGATTTTTCGAAACTTTTATTTTGTCATTGTTGTAATTAATAACAATGTAAGCAATGTAACAGAACTGCAGACTAATTCCGTGAAAATGTAAATATTACACAGGATTAAAATAACTCTGGATTGTTGTAAACGCAGCAGAAATTCCATTCAGCTTTCCGTAACTAGCTTCACAGCCTAGTATCTTATAAAATATTGTATTGTGATTAAATTAATAGAGATTTGCGCATTTTTCACACGCAGTAATGAACTCGGAGAATTCACCCTTTTTAGTTCTGCAAAAAAGTTTGCATCAAGTTTGCTTAATGCTAGTCAATAGGCATTGCATGTTGGATTAATTACAGTAAGTAATAATCCCCGAAGAACAGGGCATCAGTGGCTAATAATGCCCTGGCTGGAAGAGTTGAAGGCCCGAGGCGAAGCCGAGGGACTTTAACTCAGCCAGGGCATTATTGGCCAGTAATGCCCTGTTTTGAGGGGATTATTACTATTATAGGCTAAATGTAGGCTTATTTTATTTTTAAATTTTTCATAAAAAAGATACATTTTTGTAGTCATTGATTTTTTTATCAGTGTATATACCTGTGTAGGAAAAATAAGTAAAGTAGAAGATGAGAGGGCAGAGGGGTGGGAGAGAGAGAGGTTTAGGGGGGGAGAGAGGTGAAGGAGGGGGGGGGGGAAGAGAGAGGTGAAGAGGAGGGGAAAGCGAGACTTGAAGGAGGGGGAAAGAGAGAAGTGACGGAGGGGGGAAGAGAGAAGTGGTGGGAGGGAGAGAGAGAGGTGAGGGGGGGAAGAGAGAGGTGAGGGGGGGGGAAAGAGAGATGTGAAGGAGGGGGGAAGAGAAAAGTGGTGGGAGGAAGAGAGAGGTGAGGGGGAAGAGAGAGAGATGAGGGGGGGAAGAGAGAGATGAGGGGGGGAAGAGAGAGAGAGATGAGGGGGGAAGAGAGAGAGATGAGGGGGGAAGAGAGAGAGATGAGGGGGGGAAGAGAGAGGTGAGGGGGGGAGAGGTGAGGGGAGAAAAGGGGTGAGGGGGAGAATTGGGGGCAATGGAGGGAGAGAGGTGGGTGGAGGGGAGATGTGGGAGAGAAGGGGGAGAGAAGTGGGGGGACTGTGATATTAACTACAACTAAATAGAAAGAAATACAAATTACCTTACAGTAGCACAGGCAATAGATGTGGTGAGAAGTATTACTTTGTGGCAAGCAACAAAGTTACCAGTTGGGACACTGCAGCTTCTGACAGCACTAGCAGCTGTCAGAGAGGGAGAGAGGCTGCTTGTGCTGCGGTGTTCAGTGTGCTCAGTGAGGAGAGGAGCGGAGGTGTTTCAATTAAGTTTTAAACTTGCCGTTTTTTTCTCAGCGCGAGCCCCTGCATATCTGCTTTGATGTGAGTTGGCAAGTTGTCAAAAATTCCGGGCATTACTGAATGAATAATGCCCGGAATTCTGACCAATCAGAGAGCAGAGATTTCAGTAATGCCCGGAATTTTACTGCTTTAGCCTATAATTCAAATTACTTTCACATTTTAAATGCAAACTTTTAGAAAGATAATGCAAAAGTCGCAATGCTGCTATTTCGCCACCTTAAACACGTGAAAAACCACATTTTGTAACAATTTGGGCCATTTCCCAAGAACTTTTGACAGAAAATGTCTACATTTGTGTGGGTTTTTCAAACTTTGGAAAGTTCGATCGAGACTGCGGCAAAGCAAATCTTAGCAGATTCGAACATCTCTGGTTATTCATCTACTTGCATATCCACAAAGGTCTCTCCATCCCCAGTGATTTAGAATATGGTTCATTTCAAACAGTTTAAAATGTATTTATTTATTTATACATTTTTAACCAGGAAATAATACATTGAGAGTTAACTCTCTTTTTCAAGTATATCCTGGGCACAGAGTCAAGATGACAAATAATACATGGTTACAATATGTAACCCTCTTTCCTGCTAACATAGAAAGGCTACTGATGCTGTATATATCTGCTTGCTCAGTGAGATCTGAGCCTCCACTAACTGGGAGCCTGGGGCAACAATATGTAATCTGACAGCGCCTCCACTCGCCCAGGATCCCCAATAAGTGAGATGCCCCTGGACAAGAATAACAATGACCATCCACAACTCTGTAACCTTTTACTATATGGAGCATAGATATACTGTACGTAAGCAGATATGGATATAACAATGAACAGCAATGTGCTTATAGAATGTATTGATAACCTTGCAGTAATATAATACACACACAACAAATGATTGTCCTTGACTAGGTAGCCTTAGTACCGGTGGCTCTGGCCACGCTTCACCCTGGAGTAGTGTCCCTTTCCCACCACCGCGTGCACCCCACACCGTGTCCAATATACTGGACCAGTCCGTTGGTCACTTTACCCTTAGTGTCCCCAAGAACCCCACCCCCAAGGCGGGGTCAGCGCCTGTAGGCACCGTTGTTGGTGCACTTATAATAATACCTTCCGGGCGCTTCAGCACCCGGTAACTGTACTTCGAAAAGGATCCGCCGATCCAGCGTTGTATCTCTCAGTTGATTTCTCACGGACAGGGAATCTCTCATGAGTCTTTACTTGCATCTAGTAGCTTGATCCCAAACTACCGATCATCAGGCAGCGCAGGAAAATACTTTGTCCCTGTCTACTACTATCAGTAAAAGGTATGCTGTCCCTATCTAGGGCTGTTCCCTACAGTAACACCATCTGGTGGTGACTCAGGGCCTGCACTGTGGCCTAGGGGGACTTCCTGGCCTATGCAGTGGGTCACTGACCCCTTGCAATACACACCTTCTCTCCCCTTGCTCTCCCAGGACAAACTAACACCAACTGTCACCAACTGCCACTTCTCTCTCCTGTCAACCAAAAGCTCCGCACCCTATTGGCTGCCTGGTAACCTGTGACCCTGCTGAGGCTCATGGGAATTGTTGTCCCAGCTCAGAGCCTCTTCTCTATTGGCCAGCCGTTCGCATGCTTCTACTGTGCATGCGCAACCTACCAGGAGCCTCCCGCCGCACATCTACACTGCGCATGCGCAAGGACCCAACATGGCGGCGCCCTGTACTTGCCAGGCCGCCGCGGAGCACCGGAGCACTCCCTGCACGGCCCCCACCTTCCAGACTTGTCGGCGGGTCTGCCGCTTGGCTCCGGCGGCACCCGCAATCCCCCACGCAGCTGAGGTAATGAGGGGGGGGGGCAGGGGAACCCCATTACAAATATATAGTTACATAAGTGAACAAGGTATACATTATATACAAGACATTGCATGCACAGTTAGAGATAATATACAGTTACAGACCAGATTAAAATGCGAGACAGCTTTAGTTTTGAAAGAACTTAGACGTGTGGCGGCTGTGGTAGATTGTTCCAGTTTTGGGGTGCACGGTAAGAGATGGATAAACTTTGCTGAGCCTTGGGACCATGAACAGTCTGTTGGAGTCAGATCTCAATTCCGTCCATAATAGCAACAAGTTAATGTCTTTATCACTCACAGAGAATGTCTTTATGCATTAGATTTTTGTGGTTTTATTCATCCATAATTTATTAGAAATAAAACAGATAGTTGATTCAGCATTCTTTTTCCCCACAAACAATTTTATTAAATTCACTAGGGTGCAACATTTTTTTTATTATAAAAATAATGTTTTACTGATGCTCTCAGTACATTGCTAGTCCTTTGACAACACAAACACACACACGCACATACACACACTGTAAATAAAGTTAACCTTTTCAGTGAACTTCTGATGTTTACAGGACTGATGCCAGGGCCATGTGATCACTGCACTAACCAAATCATAATACACACAGTCCATATTTACTAATCAGTCTTCTGCCATAAGCAGGGTGACCATATTTGTCACGGCAAAAACCAGGACAAACGTCGCGCATGGCGTTTGCCGGTCGCTCTTGTACACTCGTGATTGGAGCTTGCCAATCGTGCATGCGTGCGAGTGGCAGGCAAGAGCAGATCGTGAATGCACAGTCGGCAAGTGACAATCGCGCATGCGCATGTGTGGCCAATGGCATAGAAAACTATGACAGCACCCCAAAAGGCCTAAAAACGTTATGTCTGGTCGCCCTAGCCATGAGACACATTGGGGGTTATTTAGTAAAGGCTCCCGGATGCAAAACTGGGGCAAAGTCTGTTCAAACATTTTGTACCAGATTTATCAAAGAAAAAACTGCCATTGCTTTCAATGAGATTCCTTTCTTTCATGAGTATGGTAGCTCATTGCACTGAATTTGCATGACGTTTACAGCCGGCAGACTTTAGTACATGGATCCAGTTGACTTGGATGGGCTGTAAGGTGTCTTCCAGCACTGGAAAATGTCTTATGGTAAAAGACTACTTAGTAAATATGGTCTAAAATGACCATGCCTTTTGAGGAAATGTAGACATTCTAGCACTAACAGTGCAAATTCATAACAGAGTTTTCTCTAGTTGCATACGTTATCTCAGCAGATCTGTGAAGGGAACTCATGGCTCTTTAAGGCAATAGTTCTAAAAACAATGAAAGGAGCCCCTGTGATTTTGTGCAGTACGTAGCTCTCATTTAAGGACTAGAACTATTTTTCATCAGATTTCCATAATAAAGTTCTGAAGAAGAGGAGTCTAGAGAGAATTGGCGAAACAAGACTTTTTTTTAAAGACTAAACAATCACCTGAAAGTGGTGTGCTGGAAATGTATTATGAGTTAATAAGGACACATCCTCCTAAAACATGAAGGAGCTGTCTTTATACATAAATCCAGTGAGTGCACCTAATTCTTTCTTCTAATGAGCTAATAAGGACAGAAAGTGAGTCACCATTAAGGGGTCTGATTAACATAAAGGCACAAACTGTGTATATTACACGTTACATGTATGTTGGTACATAAAAAGATGTCACTAGTTGCTTTACCTTTAAAGGCGCATGTTAGATCCATGAAGGAAGAACCTCTCACAATTCCAAATTATGTTCCTGCTATGGGTCATCAATCCAGCATAGCTGGTCAAATATACAGTATAAAGAGTATACTGTAAGTGGCACTCTAGCGGGCTTGTGCTAGATAAATACCGTATTTGTTTAGCTCAAATGCACTGGTGTGCGATTTATATTTTTTTATTCACGTTAGATACAGCAATAACTATATTACTTACAGTATAATGTAGTGAGGACATAGTTGGTACAAAGGTTACTGAATATTTTACTGATGATGAAAGCTGACTGCCGACTTTCTATAATTATTATATTTATATACCATGTTACCATGGGGAGTTAATCCAAATTATGACTGAATAAGTAATCACTGCTTGTGACTTTACTGAGACAAATCATAAAACTATTATACCCAAGTACAATATGTCAAAGGAAAAAAAGCCAGGACATCAAAGGCATAGCTTGCTTGTTATCTAGAACCTTGTGTATTATTTACATGATAGTGCCCATTCGAACTTCATCAGGTTTGCACATAGCAACAACTAGATCAAAGGACTTCAGCCTTATTGGCAATATGAATGTACTGTCAGGGCTGCAATCACAAGCTGGAGTAACATAGTAACAAAGTCAGTGCTCAATAAATCCCACGACACAATGTTCTCTAAATTAATCAATACAAATGTAACACGTTTCCCCACCCTGAGGGAGATTCACTGTTGTTACCTGGTGTTGTTTGGGGATAAGCAGGACAGGCTTTCTGTGCTGGGTGGTTCTTTCTCACTGGTACAGCGCCTCCATTCTCACAGGGCCTATCATAGATAGCTGCAGTCCCCTGTGGAAAACTCTTCCCTCCCCTTGAAGAGCTGGAGCCTCAGGCGGGAGTATAATAACAGCATCTGGGTCTTTAATCAGCAATTACAGCAATTACAGCATACATCTCAGCCTACGTGTTCTTTCTTGGGTGCCTGGACTCAACCCCCAGGGCTTGAGGGCCCCAAAGGTCTATCCCTGACTCCCATATCCCTGGTGGAATATGGGGTAGCTGTTCCCACTACTCGAGGGAGGGGAAGGAAGGTGACCAGAACCCTTGCTCCAAACTTCGAACTCTGCACAGAACAGACTTGAATTTAGGCTGCATCCCCTTTTGTATCCAGGGGAGGGTCCTAGGTCTGAGCCCCTGATAGGGCACTACCCCGGCCTTAGGCCAACTCCCCCTGTCACTCAAGGGATTTGTTTACTGCAGCAAGTACAGGCAGATTTAACCCTAACACTGCCTGCGCTGGTACCAGGACTTACGTGTTAGGCAGAGGATTAGTAGACCAGGGGATACCTGGCTACACAAATCTTTACAGCCATCTCGCAAACAAAAATACATAGAACGTGGGACTACAAATTTAAAAAGCAAAGAAGAAGAACTGGGGGGCAGTGCAGAAAATAAATGAACAATTATAGTAAACCAGCCAAACTTGTGCAAAGTAGGACACACGTGTAGATATTACTGTACTGTACCGACATATAACAGGGAAACATACTTACATAAACAAACAACCCTATGTACTTCAACATTTTTGCTGTGCAGTTCTGTATGTTTATTTTCAGGGAGTAAACGTCTGTTTTAGCACTATAAATAAGATTCATTAAATGTAACTAAACAATGCTACCTACGAATAGGGATGGGCGAACCAATGAGTATAATTGGCCCTGTTTTGTTATAATGTAGCCAGGGCCGTCGAGAGCTTTCATGACACATTATAATGCTTTCCCAAAATAATGGGTAATTTCCAACGTTCATCTTTTTCCTTAATGAAACTAATTAAAACAAATTAAGCTTTTAATTGTCTTGAGAATGAATGACAGTAGTCTTACAATCTATTCATTTGCAGTGATCCCCATTGTTAGATTTCTGCTAAATGTAAATCACTGGGGCTTTTTCCCCCCAGAAAATAAAGAAAAGTTGAGAAATTGAGATCATTAAACATTATAAATTTCTGCAAAGACAAAATATGTATGTTCTCCATGTGAGACCAAAAGAGGTATCTTCAAAAGAAAGCCCATAACCTAGAAACATTTGCTTTATTCCTGTCCTTGTAAAACTAATGCTAGTTTTCTAGAGGCATTGATTCAGATTTATGAAAGCAAAATGGTGCAATTCTTTGGAGAAGAAATGCACTTGGGTACAGTACAGTACAGTACATCAAGAAAAAAAAGCAATATTGAAATGAATGGTGCATTGTTCTTTGATACATGTACAGTATTCAGTTTCAAACTTTGACCTTCTCAGGCCCAAAGCGATATCAAGCATCAGAGCCGCCAAAAATCAGAAATAGATTTCTTATCCTGACTGAAGGGACCATTGAAAATATAAACATGAAACGGAAATGAATGAAAGCATTATGCTAGCGTTGGAAAGGAATATGTATCTAAGGCGCCTAACATAGAACAATGAGTAAAAGGATATAAACAGCCGAGCCTGTTAGATTATGCTAGCGTTGTTATATACAAAGGTGACGGCGTAAAGCTAAAATGATCAGTGTTTGCACATCACATTGATTTTAATATTAAAACATTTTTGTTCGTGATTTTTGGAAGGGCAAAGTCATTGATGATGTCCTCAAATGATAATCTACGAAGTTTGTCCCTTCCGATGCACATGAGACTTCAGGTCATATTTGATCGAAAATGTCCATATTTATAGAAAATCTTCCTTTTCCCAGATCTTCTTTCTTTATTATCCCATTTTAAAAACTGAAATGCGTACATGTTTTTTGTATTTTTGAGGCTTCTCATATTGTGAGGCCCTGAGCTATATCATAGTTTGTTTCTGTAAATCCAGCACTACGTGACCAAGTGAAATTTCCACACGATTGCACCAGTTTGGCCTTAATAAACAGATCCTATGTAATATCTTGGAGATACGTCAGTTGTGTTTCCACTGCTATTGTAATGAAGGGGTTAACCCCTCCCATTACCCACCCGGTAGGTATAAACACCCACCATGGGCCCAATACCACATTCACCCACCCCCTCTACCCCCAATGAACATTAAAACACAATACAAACACCAATACTAGCCAATACACCCATTGATTACCAGTGTGGTTACCTATGCCCTCAATGGGAGCAAAGATAACTCCATTCATGGCAATGAATGGGCACCACCTCTACCCCAAACAACCCCCCCCCCCCCAACACATACAGTCCAGTAATGGGCAAAATCCCTAATATCCATATTTGGATAATAGGTCATTTGCCCATTAAAAATAAAACATTTACCAGTCAGCATAAAGTAAATTAAAGTTCTACATACCCCAGCCAGGGTGAAAGCCATCCTTATTCTAAGTACTGTCCTCCTAGTCCTCCGTGGGCAGCAACAACAACAACAAAAAAACCTAACTACTGGCCACTAACCCCTTTAATTACCTTAGCATTTAGTAACTGCTACAGTAATTAAGGGGTAACCCCCCCCCATACCCACCCTGGTGGCCTTATCACCCTCCCCGGGGCAACTACCCCCAACCCCTCTGCCCTCATCACCATGCATATAAATGGGCAAAGGCACTGGTAGCACGTCTTCCCATTTGTTTGTAAAACAAAATAAATACACAATAAAATAACATTGGCATACTGCTGCGGCTAAGTTTATTCTCCAGCTTACCCGCAATTGTTCGGGGCTTTTTTTTCCAGCTGCCGAACTCAGCCGCATCTCGGCCGCGCGTCAGCCCATCTCCCGTTCAGCGCTAATGGCGCTGAACAATGGAGCGCCTGCGGCGCCGAAACTAGCGTCAACAGTAAGAAAGAAAAAAACGCGTCTGCCCGCACATTTGAAATACCCGCGGTGGTGGCCGCAGGAGAATAAAGGCGGCCGCCACTGTAACAGTACCATCCATTACACTTGCCAATAAATCCATTGATTGTTACTGTTGTCAACCATGCCAAAAATATGGACATGGATTGCCACAAGGGAAATGAATGGGCAAGCTAAAAAAAATACCTAACAAAAACTATAATACATAACAATAAAATAAAAACCAGCAATTGCCAAAAAATGCACTAATTGTCACTGTATTCACTATATTCAGAAAGAGCCATGGATAAGCACATTGCTAGTCAAATGGCATCCTAAAAAAACCCCGCAAATAAATAAAAGCCAATCAATGTGTTTATTACCTTTGCCAGATTCACCCTTGTCTTACTCCGGCACCATCTCTTGACCCTCAACCTGAAGTCCTTGATCGTCTGTTGATTGAAGAGACGTCTCCGGTGAGTTGTTTCTTTCTTATATATACAGTACATATATATATATATATATAATATAATATATATAAGAATACATTGTAGCCTACTGCATCCCTTTAATCAGTATTTTTCCACCTGAATCTGGATTCACAGTATAAAAAATAAACCAGAGCTGAAATATAAAAGGATTTGCATAAAAATAGCATTTATTCCTATCTCCAAACTTTTCAATGCGAGGGGACACATCGTATATTCTACACATTTTTGTGGGCAAAAGACAAAAAATCTTTTTATAATTTTTATATATTTTATAAATGAATGAATAAGTTTTATTTGGATCTTTTGGGGGTAATCAGCATGATATGATACAGAACAAAAGAGAAATGTGACAATTACAAAGAAAGGATGCCGTGCTTACACTGGGAAATGATACATTTCCTGAAACCAGGGTCACGAATGATGTATGATTAGTTCCAGTAAGCTTAACTCATGTCTTCCCTCTTCCAAAGCACAAACAAGTCCTTTTCTCTTTCTTAGTTTTATTGAGGGAAAATCACAGGGAGAAAGATACTTGTAGATGTAATGTAGGTAGAGAGTGCTTCTCTGTTTGAAGTGCAGTGTATCAAGGATGAGACAGTGTAAAACAGATAGGCCTTGCTGGGGCAAACAGCAGGCAGTTACTCACTCAGAGTCCAGGGTGAAAAGGAAGTAAGGAGCAAGGGTCACACTAGATGGGAAGTGAGACTATACTAACTGTCAGCAAGGACACCCCCTGTAGGAATAGGAATAGGCCACTCTCAGCTAGGAGAATATGAGCTGCAGGCAACCAACACAGGCTGTGTAAACAACATGTAGCAATAATGTTGCCTTTTCACATGCAGCAAGCTGCTGGTATAGGGAAAATAACAGACAGCCAAACTAGGGAGAAAAGAATCCCAAACTGTAAAGGGGAACTGAGGAATATGGAATCTGGTTCCAGGACACTCCCCGTCTGGTATATGGAAATACCACATTATTCCTGGAATATGTGGAACATATGTGCAATACAACAACGTAACAATGCAAAGTTCATGTCCACATAACAGTGTGATACCGGCCGGTACCACCAGCTTAAAGTCCTTTGGCCAAGGTTCTTTGGCAAAGAATGCCAAGCGGATGCGCCGGTCCAGGTTAGCTGGGTGCACCACAATGTCTTTTGCAAAAGTCTCTGGTCCTGTTTCTTTTCAAGCTTATGGAAGAACAGTCCTTTTGTCTCTGTAGTTTCACCTACAGAGTGCATCCCCTTGTAGGTATGCCAGTCGTGATAGCCTGTCACTCTATCACCTGGCATTTAGCAGAAGGATATAGCCTTTGGCTCCTTGCGGAAGCGGATCAACACTCCTGGAAGACTGATTGTTAAGTCTGGTCCAGTGAAGAGGGCGTCGTTCAGGGAGACCCCCTGGTGCGTAGCGCTGGAGCTGAACACTACCTGGATTTGATCGGGTTCCCAAGGGTTGTAGACCCCAGATGATTGGAGGTACCAGGTACTTTGCTACTTGGATCTTCTGTCAGCAGGTGCACGTCTTCCAGTCTTTGAAGTGGGTGATTGGACCCCGTAGCTGTGCACACCAGACGGTGACGTCAGCGGGAGGAGACGGTTAGAAACTACTCTGTTGGCAGCAGACCACGAGGACCGCAGGAAATCTCCCCGCACTAAAGGACGCCCTGCACCCCACGGCAAGCGGCTATCCCTGGCAAAAAACCCCGAACCACTGTACATGTCCTACTCATGGACGGTGAGTAGGATTTCAGTTTTACTATACGGCGGAGCAACGTAGCTTCCTTTAAGCACAAGCGCTTGGAAGCTCACTTCTTATTCAGCAGTGAACTGTCCTCTTGTTCAGCAGGAGAAAAGTCTACTGTTTATTAATTACACATATGTTTTATGTCAATTGCGGTTACAATTGTTTTAACTAATAAATGCTCTTTGTATCTTGTCCCATACGACAATTTTTGTCTCAAAGATAATACACTATTGCGGTGTTTTTGTTTATTTCTTGTTCCCTTCTCTGAGGTATTCCCTGTAAGAAGAAATCACTGCACAAGACTCTATTCCACTCTTCATCCTTAGCGCCATAGGAGGCTACTCCACACGACTCCTGGAAGACTGATTGTTAAGTCTGGTCCAGTGAAGACGGCGTCGTTCAGGGAGACCCCCTGGTGCGTAGCGCTGGAGCTGAACACTACCTGGATTTGATCGGGTTCCCAAGGGTTGTAGACCCCAGATGATTGGAGGTACCAGCATTCTTCACCTTCCTTCAGTGGAGATGCTGGCTTTGCATGGCCGCTAAGTAATGTGCTCTGGATGAAGGCCACAAAGTTAAGTTTGGTCTCTGGTTTCCTTTGTAGGTCGCAGTGGAGCGAAGTGAGCCTAGAGATGGCATGTTCTTTGTTGTTTGGGAGGGGTATTCTTGGTGAATGGAATGGTAGCGGGGCCACCCAACTGCCTAATTCGTCCTTGAAGAGCTCCTTATCCATTAACCTCAAGAATTCTTTATCTTCCATTGATGGCGCCTGTTTGTCGTCGTCCCTTGTTGTCTGGAACGCTGCACGCCCTAGGTCATCGGAACATTTCTCTTGCACGAGAACGTCTCCACATACTTTGACGATACTCCTTTGTGGTTCTTTGTTAACTGCCATCAGGAGGTTGTTTTCTCCCTGGACATGACGAAGAACAGTCTCTTTTGTCCTTGTAAATCCCTTTGTGAAATGTCTCTGCGACTGTCTCTTTTTTGACATGCGAGAGGACAGTCTTTTTGCCACTGTGGCTTCACCTGCAGGGCTCAATGTTTTGCGGCTATGCCAGCCGTGACAGCTGGCTGCCTTGTCGCTTGATACTCTGTGGAGAGGAATGGCTGTACGTCTCAGCTGTGTCATTGCTCTCAAGGGAACTGTCTGATTGTTTATTGTCTTTTGGACGATCCCTTTGTCTGTCACCTTTGGGAGGTTACTTTCTTCATTCGGTGGAATCGACTCATCATCCTTAGCTGTCTGGACTGCTGAGCATCCTAGGCCATTGTCACATCCCCCTGATGTGAGGATGTTTTCGTTGATCTCAGGGGTATGACCTTGTCTCTTCTCTTCACTTGGCCCTCCTGTCACTTGGAGATGGCCAAGACATGGTTCAGAGAGATGTGTGTCCACATTCTGTTATCACCATTCTGTGAGCGTCAACATAGTCTTGTCCGTGCCCTTTGTCAGTGCACACGTTGCCCACTATCACCCATTCTAGGTCAAGTCTTTGGGTGTATGGTGTGTTGTGGGGTCCGTTACGCTGTTTACGGACTTTGTGCACCCTCAAATTGTCCCTACCGAGCAGCAGCAAGATCTTGGCGCCTTGTTCTACCGGCGGAATGTAGTTGGCTATTCCTCTGAGGTGCGGGTGATGGCGTGCCACGTCTGGGTTGGGAATCTCGTCCCTGTTTGTGGCCATGTGGTTGCACTCGATGAGTGTGGGGTGAGCTATCTTCACTCTGGTATCCACTGAACGTATGATGAAACCGCTTGCTCTTCTCCCTGTTGTCTCAGTTGACCCTGCACAGTTTCTGAGGGTGTAGGGTGAGGCATTGTCTTGTGAGTTGAATAAGTTGAAGAACTCCGTCTTCGCCAATGATCTGTTGCTTTGATTGTCGAGAATTGCATACATCCGAATAGCCTTCTCAGGTTGTCCCTGGGGGTGCACTGCGACAAGGCATATTTTGGAGCAGGACATTTTGTCACTTCCTTTCCCGCAAACCTCGGTGCGCTGAGACGTGACAGATGTTGGCTCTCCTTCTCCTTCCTCCCCGCCATGCTCCGCTACGGAGGATGGGTTGTTGAGTTGGTGGAGTGTCAGCGCCTCTGGATGTAAAGATGTTACATGCTTGTCACTTTTGCACACTGCACATTTGATTTCTTCTTTACAGTCTCTGGCTAGGTGAGTTGTGGAACCGCAGCACCTGAAGCAAACTCCGAATTCTCCGAGTAACCTCTTGCGTTCCTCTAGGGACTTCATCCTGAACCCAAAGCACCTGTTAAGTGGGTGTGGCTTCTTGTGTATGGGATATTCCCTGTTTGGGTCCCTTGGTTCCTCGTCTCCGGCGACCGACTAACCGGGAGTAGTTTGGGTCATGGGGGACACGTCCGTCCTGTGGACCGAGATGGGTGTTTGAGTGTTACCGTATCTCGACACTGGTCTCTCATTCCTCAGGCTGCTTGCACTGTGTGTGGTTTGTGCAACCAAGATGAAACTGGGATTGTTCCTTGTCCTTGCCGCTTCGCGGATGAAGCTCAAGAAGAATGAGAATGGGGGGAAGGCGACTTGCTTCTCCCTTTTGTATTTGGAGCCTTGTGAAATCCACCTTTCTTGGAGGTTGTAAGGTAGTTTCTCCAAGATGGGTCTCACACCGCGAGCTGAGTCTAGGACGTTGAGACCTGTTAAGGAATGATCTTTTCTTGCAAACTCCAGCTCTTGCAGCAGGTCCCCGAGCTCTCGTAACTTTGAGTAGTCTCTAGCTGTGATCTTGGGAAAGCTGTCGACTCTTTTGAAGAGCGAATCCTCGACTGCTTCAGGGCTACTGTAGCACTCTTCTAGCCTTTCCCATACTAGGTCGAGACCTACTTGGGGGTGGTTCGCGTTTGCCATCCGAAGTCTCTTCGCGTGCTCCTTGGCTATGTCTGTCAGGCCTGAGGCATCGGCGTGTTGGTCACGTTCTGAGGTAGTTGCTGGGTTGGTCCATGCGGTCGACTCTTCCTTGGCGTGGACGAGTGATGACTGCTGGTCAGTGTGAGGGGCTGTGTTCTCCCGTGTGGGTGTACCTGGATTGCGAGTCTGTTGTGGTGCATCCGTGTGCGCGCTGGCGTGTGGATCACTGTTGCGGCTGTGGCTATCCCAGGCAGCATGTACCATTGAAGGAACAGCGTCTTCTCCTCGTGGACCTAATAAGTCTTCAGTGTCTGTGGAGTCACTCCCTCCGTGTTGAGATGGTGCACTGGTGTTTATGCTGAAGAGGCTCCTTACGTAGACTTCAGTGCGTTGGACTGGATCCTCTGAGGCTATCCGTCTGTACGGTTGCTCCCCGCCGTCCTGTCGCGCAGCTGCTTCTAAGACTTCGGTTTGGGCTAAGGCGGCAGCTACATCCTTTTCTTTGCTTAGAGCTTCTAGATCCGCGTCCAGTTCGGCCTTTCTACGAGCAGCGGCAGTGGCAGTGGCAGCATTGGCGGCGGCAGCGGTGGCAGCGGCGGCGTCATTGGCAGCAGTGGCGGTGGCAGCGGCGGCAGCAGCGGCGGCGGCATTGGCAGCGGCGGCAGTGGCAGTGGCATTGGCGGTGTTCTGCTCCTCCTCTTCTATGCACGCTCTTTCTACCCTTACGGCTGCCTCTCTCCGACCATATTCGGCCCTGGCACGTGCGGCCTCTGCGGAGGCTGGTGCCTTGGTAGCGTTTGCGCTTGCGCTGGACATGTTAGACTGCGCTGACTTAGCTGACCTTGATGAATTCCTGGATGTGCTGAAGTGCTGTGATGCAGTTTCCAGCAAAGGTCTTTTCTCTGGTCTTCGGCCTCAGTGATGGTGGTCTGCACGAAGCCGTCGCGCTCCAGGTCAGTTGCCTCCTGCTGGTCACATTCGCTGAAGCTTTCTTCCGTGTTGATTCTTTTCAGGTAGGCGAGATATGTTTGTGACAGCATT
This sequence comes from Ascaphus truei, assembly GCF_040206685.1. Taxonomy (NCBI): domain Eukaryota; kingdom Metazoa; phylum Chordata; class Amphibia; order Anura; family Ascaphidae; genus Ascaphus; species Ascaphus truei. The sequence goes on from NC_134489.1 coordinate 104,634,206, forward strand.
TGGTAGTTTTTGTGACTTGACCTCAATTGTGCTATCGCTTGCCTAATCTGTTTCTCCTGATCGCTAGTACTTGCAACGTTACATATTTCATGACCAGAGTCCACCCAGGCCTTCTCTAGTTTAGCGCGGTACGCTTCAATGTCATTCTCATATTTTTCACGGGCCTTTTGTGTCAGTGTGACTATCCGTTTAGGCCTTGCGTCTGCCTGTGCCTGATGCAGTTGCGCAGCGGTCTCTGTGTCTGAGTGGTCACTCTCCTGTGTGATGTCTGGTGAGGATATGAGTTCTGCCATGCTGTAGGTGTGTGTTGGCCTTTAGCCAGTGCGTGTGGCGTGTGGTCTTTTACCTGCGTCAACGATTGGCGACTGTTTCAGATGATGCCGAGCGGTGTCCTGCAGCGTTCAGCGTAGGGGTAGCTGTACTCACAGGTGTCCGGTGGCTCTGACCCATGTCCTGGCGGGTGTCCGGTAGTGTGGCCCTTGATGGCGCTAGCCGTGGGGACGTGCGCAGGGGTAGGTGAGATGGTGGCTCCTCACTATGGAGCTGTGCAGAGGGTGAACTCAAACAGAGAAAAGACAATCAAGTTCTGTGTATGATGCACTGTCTGTCTGCAGCGCTGCTGCCTTGTGTGAAGTTGCAGGCTGTGTGCAGTGTAAATCTGCTAGCTTGTTTGTAAGGCTGGGGCCATAGAGGGGGTAGCAGGGCTGAGGCGCGCTGACGCTGAGGCTCGCCTGCTGAAATCTGCGCGATTTCATGCCCATGCAGGCAAGCAAGCGGGCGCGATCAGGAGGTGGGGGGAGACTGAGGGAGGCGGGGCAGTGATGTCGCTGGGCCAATCGCCCGCGACGCACTGACGTCAACGTCACGGCGTTGACGTCACGGCGCCGTGACGTTGACGCTGCTCCACGCTGATTGGATGTTTTCAGCCGACAGCGCTCTGAAAACCAGTTTGGCTGTCGACTGAATAATCCAGTGCCTCAGCACGCCTGTGGACGCTCGCGTGAGCACCCTCTAAAGACATCCTTATGGAGGATGCAGGGGCTCAGCGCGGAGCGTCTGCACGGCTCAGCGCTGCCTAAGGCTGCAGGCTGTGTGCAATTTGCTGTATAAAGCTTGCTGCCCTGTCTGGCAGTGTAAAGCTGCTTGCTTGTCCTGAGGTGCAGAGACTATTCTGGATTAGCATAAAGTCTTTGAGTAGTAGCTCCTGTGTGATTTACCAACACACGGCCTCTGTTTTACTTTCCTGAAACCAGGGTCACGAATGATGTATGATTAGTTCCAGTAAGCTTAACTCATGTCTTCCCTCTTCCAAAGCACAAACAAGTCATTTTCTCTTTCTTAGTTTTATTGAGGGAAAATCACAGGGAGAAAGGTACTTGTAGATGTAATGTAGGTAGAGAGTGCTTCTCTGTCTGAAGTGCAGTGTATCAAGGATGAGACAGTGTAAAACAGATAGGCCTTACTGGAGCAAACAGAAGGCAGTTACTCACTCAGAGTCCAGGGTGAAAAGGAAGTGAGGAGCAAGGGTCACACTAGATGGGAAGTGAGACTATACTAACTGTCAGCAAGGACACCCCCTGTAGGAATAGGAATAGGCCACTCTCAGCTAGGAGAATATGAGCTGCAGGCAACCAACACAGGCTGTGTAAACAACATGTAGCAATAATGTTGCCTTTTCACATGCAGCAAGCTGCTGGTATAGGGAAAATAACAGACAGCCAAACTAGGGAGAAAAGAATCCCAAACTGTAAAGGGGAACTGAGGAATATGGAATCTGGTTCCAGGACACTCCCCGTCTGGTATATGGAAATACCACATTATTCCTGGAATATGTGGAACATATGTGCAATACAACAACGTAACAATGCAAAGTTCATGTCCACATAACAGTGTGATACCGGCCGGTACCACCAGCTTAAAGTCCTTTGGCCAAGGTTCTTTGGCAAAGAATGCCAAGCGGATGCGCCGGTCCAGGTTAGCTGGGTGCACCACAATGTCTTTTGCAAAAGTCTCTGGTCCTGTTTCTTTTCAAGCTTATGGAAGAACAGTCCTTTTGTCTCTGTAGTTTCACCTACAGAGTGCATCCCCTTGTAGGTATGCCAGTCGTGATAGCCTGTCACTCTATCACCTGGCATTTAGCAGAAGGATATAGCCTTTGGCTCCTTGCGGAAGCGGATCAACACTCCTGGAAGACTGATTGTTAAGTCTGGTCCAGTGAAGAGGGCGTCGTTCAGGGAGACCCCCTGGTGCGTAGCGCTGGAGCTGAACACTACCTGGATTTGATCGGGTTCCCAAGGGTTGTAGACCCCAGATGATTGGAGGTACCAGGTACTTTGCTACTTGGATCTTCTGTCAGCAGGTGCACGTCTTCCAGTCTTTGAAGTGGGTGATTGGACCCCGTAGCTGTGCACACCAGACGGTGACGTCAGCGGGAGGAGACGGTTAGAAACTACTCTGTTGGCAGCAGACCACGAGGACCGCAGGAAATCTCCCCGCACTAAAGGACGCCCTGCACCCCACGGCAAGCGGCTATCCCTGGCAAAAAACCCCGAACCACTGTACATGTCCTACTCATGGACGGTGAGTAGGATTTCAGTTTTACTATACGGCGGAGCAACGTAGCTTCCTTTAAGCACAAGCGCTTGGAAGCTCACTTCTTATTCAGCAGTGAACTGTCCTCTTGTTCAGCAGGAGAAAAGTCTACTGTTTATTAATTACACATATGTTTTATGTCAATTGCGGTTACAATTGTTTTAACTAATAAATGCTCTTTGTATCTTGTCCCATACGACAATTTTTGTCTCAAAGATAATACACTATTGCGGTGTTTTTGTTTATTTCTTGTTCCATTCTCTGAGGTATTCCCTGTAAGAAGAAATCACTGCACAAGACTCTATTCCACTCTTCATCCTTAGCGCCATAGGAGGCTACTCCACACGACTCCTGGAAGACTGATTGTTAAGTCTGGTCCAGTGAAGACGGCGTCGTTCAGGGAGACCCCCTGGTGCGTAGCGCTGGAGCTGAACACTACCTGGATTTGATCGGGTTCCCAAGGGTTGTAGACCCCAGATGATTGGAGGTACCAGCATTCTTCACCTTCCTTCAGTGGAGATGCTGGCTTTGCATGGCCGCTAAGTAATGTGCTCTGGATGAAGGCCACAAAGTTAAGTTTGGTCTCTGGTTTCCTTTGTAGGTCGCAGTGGAGCGAAGTGAGCCTAGAGATGGCATGTTCTTTGTTGTTTGGGAGGGGTATTCTTGGTGAATGGAATGGTAGCGGGGCCACCCAACTGCCTAATTCGTCCTTGAAGAGCTCCTTATCCATTAACCTCAAGAATTCTTTATCTTCCATTGATGGCGCCTGTTTGTCGTCGTCCCTTGTTGTCTGGAACGCTGCACGCCCTAGGTCATCGGAACATTTCTCTTGCACGAGAACGTCTCCACATACTTTGACGATACTCCTTTGTGGTTCTTTGTTAACTGCCATCAGGAGGTTGTTTTCTCCCTGGACATGACGAAGAACAGTCTCTTTTGTCCTTGTAAATCCCTTTGTGAAATGTCTCTGCGACTGTCTCTTTTTTGACATGCGAGAGGACAGTCTTTTTGCCACTGTGGCTTCACCTGCAGGGCTCAATGTTTTGCGGCTATGCCAGCCGTGACAGCTGGCTGCCTTGTCGCTTGATACTCTGTGGAGAGGAATGGCTGTACGTCTCAGCTGTGTCATTGCTCTCAAGGGAACTGTCTGATTGTTTATTGTCTTTTGGACGATCCCTTTGTCTGTCACCTTTGGGAGGTTACTTTCTTCATTCGGTGGAATCGACTCATCATCCTTAGCTGTCTGGACTGCTGAGCATCCTAGGCCATTGTCACATCCCCCTGATGTGAGGATGTTTTCGTTGATCTCAGGGGTATGACCTTGTCTCTTCTCTTCACTTGGCCCTCCTGTCACTTGGAGATGGCCAAGACATGGTTCAGAGAGATGTGTGTCCACATTCTGTTATCACCATTCTGTGAGCGTCAACATAGTCTTGTCCGTGCCCTTTGTCAGTGCACACGTTGCCCACTATCACCCATTCTAGGTCAAGTCTTTGGGTGTATGGTGTGTTGTGGGGTCCGTTACGCTGTTTACGGACTTTGTGCACCCTCAAATTGTCCCTACCGAGCAGCAGCAAGATCTTGGCGCCTTGTTCTACCGGCGGAATGTAGTTGGCTATTCCTCTGAGGTGCGGGTGATGGCGTGCCACGTCTGGGTTGGGAATCTCGTCCCTGTTTGTGGCCATGTGGTTGCACTCGATGAGTGTGGGGTGAGCTATCTTCACTCTGGTATCCACTGAACGTATGATGAAACCGCTTGCTCTTCTCCCTGTTGTCTCAGTTGACCCTGCACAGTTTCTGAGGGTGTAGGGTGAGGCATTGTCTTGTGAGTTGAATAAGTTGAAGAACTCCGTCTTCGCCAATGATCTGTTGCTTTGATTGTCGAGAATTGCATACATCCGAATAGCCTTCTCAGGTTGTCCCTGGGGGTGCACTGCGACAAGGCATATTTTGGAGCAGGACATTTTGTCACTTCCTTTCCCGCAAACCTCGGTGCGCTGAGACGTGACAGATGTTGGCTCTCCTTCTCCTTCCTCCCCGCCATGCTCCGCTACGGAGGATGGGTTGTTGAGTTGGTGGAGTGTCAGCGCCTCTGGATGTAAAGATGTTACATGCTTGTCACTTTTGCACACTGCACATTTGATTTCTTCTTTACAGTCTCTGGCTAGGTGAGTTGTGGAACCGCAGCACCTGAAGCAAACTCCGAATTCTCCGAGTAACCTCTTGCGTTCCTCTAGGGACTTCATCCTGAACCCAAAGCACCTGTTAAGTGGGTGTGGCTTCTTGTGTATGGGATATTCCCTGTTTGGGTCCCTTGGTTCCTCGTCTCCGGCGACCGACTAACCGGGAGTAGTTTGGGTCATGGGGGACACGTCCGTCCTGTGGACCGAGATGGGTGTTTGAGTGTTACCGTATCTCGACACTGGTCTCTCATTCCTCAGGCTGCTTGCACTGTGTGTGGTTTGTGCAACCAAGATGAAACTGGGATTGTTCCTTGTCCTTGCCGCTTCGCGGATGAAGCTCAAGAAGAATGAGAATGGGGGGAAGGCGACTTGCTTCTCCCTTTTGTATTTGGAGCCTTGTGAAATCCACCTTTCTTGGAGGTTGTAAGGTAGTTTCTCCAAGATGGGTCTCACACCGCGAGCTGAGTCTAGGACGTTGAGACCTGTTAAGGAATGATCTTTTCTTGCAAACTCCAGCTCTTGCAGCAGGTCCCCGAGCTCTCGTAACTTTGAGTAGTCTCTAGCTGTGATCTTGGGAAAGCTGTCGACTCTTTTGAAGAGCGAATCCTCGACTGCTTCAGGGCTACTGTAGCACTCTTCTAGCCTTTCCCATACTAGGTCGAGACCTACTTGGGGGTGGTTCGCGTTTGCCATCCGAAGTCTCTTCGCGTGCTCCTTGGCTATGTCTGTCAGGCCTGAGGCATCGGCGTGTTGGTCACGTTCTGAGGTAGTTGCTGGGTTGGTCCATGCGGTCGACTCTTCCTTGGCGTGGACGAGTGATGACTGCTGGTCAGTGTGAGGGGCTGTGTTCTCCCGTGTGGGTGTACCTGGATTGCGAGTCTGTTGTGGTGCATCCGTGTGCGCGCTGGCGTGTGGATCACTGTTGCGGCTGTGGCTATCCCAGGCAGCATGTACCATTGAAGGAACAGCGTCTTCTCCTCGTGGACCTAATAAGTCTTCAGTGTCTGTGGAGTCACTCCCTCCGTGTTGAGATGGTGCACTGGTGTTTATGCTGAAGAGGCTCCTTACGTAGACTTCAGTGCGTTGGACTGGATCCTCTGAGGCTATCCGTCTGTACGGTTGCTCCCCGCCGTCCTGTCGCGCAGCTGCTTCTAAGACTTCGGTTTGGGCTAAGGCGGCAGCTACATCCTTTTCTTTGCTTAGAGCTTCTAGATCCGCGTCCAGTTCGGCCTTTCTACGAGCAGCGGCAGTGGCAGTGGCAGCATTGGCGGCGGCAGCGGTGGCAGCGGCGGCGTCATTGGCAGCAGTGGCGGTGGCAGCGGCGGCAGCAGCGGCGGCGGCATTGGCAGCGGCGGCAGTGGCAGTGGCATTGGCGGTGTTCTGCTCCTCCTCTTCTATGCACGCTCTTTCTACCCTTACGGCTGCCTCTCTCCGACCATATTCGGCCCTGGCACGTGCGGCCTCTGCGGAGGCTGGTGCCTTGGTAGCGTTTGCGCTTGCGCTGGACATGTTAGACTGCGCTGACTTAGCTGACCTTGATGAATTCCTGGATGTGCTGAAGTGCTGTGATGCAGTTTCCAGCAAAGGTCTTTTCTCTGGTCTTCGGCCTCAGTGATGGTGGTCTGCACGAAGCCGTCGCGCTCCAGGTCAGTTGCCTCCTGCTGGTCACATTCGCTGAAGCTTTCTTCCGTGTTGATTCTTTTCAGGTAGGCGAGATATGTTTGTGACAGCATTTGGTAGTTTTTGTGACTTGACCTCAATTGTGCTATCGCTTGCCTAATCTGTTTCTCCTGATCGCTAGTACTTGCAACGTTACATATTTCATGACCAGAGTCCACCCAGGCCTTCTCTAGTTTAGCGCGGTACGCTTCAATGTCATTCTCATATTTTTCACGGGCCTTTTGTGTCAGTGTGACTATCCGTTTAGGCCTTGCGTCTGCCTGTGCCTGATGCAGTTGCGCAGCGGTCTCTGTGTCTGAGTGGTCACTCTCCTGTGTGATGTCTGGTGAGGATATGAGTTCTGCCATGCTGTAGGTGTGTGTTGGCCTTTAGCCAGTGCGTGTGGCGTGTGGTCTTTTACCTGCGTCAACGATTGGCGACTGTTTCAGATGATGCCGAGCGGTGTCCTGCAGCGTTCAGCGTAGGGGTAGCTGTACTCACAGGTGTCCGGTGGCTCTGACCCATGTCCTGGCGGGTGTCCGGTAGTGTGGCCCTTGATGGCGCTAGCCGTGGGGACGTGCGCAGGGGTAGGTGAGATGGTGGCTCCTCACTATGGAGCTGTGCAGAGGGTGAACTCAAACAGAGAAAAGACAATCAAGTTCTGTGTATGATGCACTGTCTGTCTGCAGCGCTGCTGCCTTGTGTGAAGTTGCAGGCTGTGTGCAGTGTAAATCTGCTAGCTTGTTTGTAAGGCTGGGGCCATAGAGGGGGTAGCAGGGCTGAGGCGCGCTGACGCTGAGGCTCGCCTGCTGAAATCTGCGCGATTTCATGCCCATGCAGGCAAGCAAGCGGGCGCGATCAGGAGGTGGGGGGAGACTGAGGGAGGCGGGGCAGTGATGTCGCTGGGCCAATCGCCCGCGACGCACTGACGTCAACGTCACGGCGTTGACGTCACGGCGCCGTGACGTTGACGCTGCTCCACGCTGATTGGATGTTTTCAGCCGACAGCGCTCTGAAAACCAGTTTGGCTGTCGACTGAATAATCCAGTGCCTCAGCACGCCTGTGGACGCTCGCGTGAGCACCCTCTAAAGACATCCTTATGGAGGATGCAGGGGCTCAGCGCGGAGCGTCTGCACGGCTCAGCGCTGCCTAAGGCTGCAGGCTGTGTGCAATTTGCTGTATAAAGCTTGCTGCCCTGTCTGGCAGTGTAAAGCTGCTTGCTTGTCCTGAGGTGCAGAGACTATTCTGGATTAGCATAAAGTCTTTGAGTAGTAGCTCCTGTGTGATTTACCAACACACGGCCTCTGTTTTACTTTCCTGAAACCAGGGTCACGAATGATGTATGATTAGTTCCAGTAAGCTTAACTCATGTCTTCCCTCTTCCAAAGCACAAACAAGTCATTTTCTCTTTCTTAGTTTTATTGAGGGAAAATCACAGGGAGAAAGGTACTTGTAGATGTAATGTAGGTAGAGAGTGCTTCTCTGTCTGAAGTGCAGTGTATCAAGGATGAGACAGTGTAAAACAGATAGGCCTTACTGGAGCAAACAGAAGGCAGTTACTCACTCAGAGTCCAGGGTGAAAAGGAAGTGAGGAGCAAGGGTCACACTAGATGGGAAGTGAGACTATACTAACTGTCAGCAAGGACACCCCCTGTAGGAATAGGCCACTCTCAGCTAGGAGAATATGAGCTGCAGGCAACCAACACAGGCTGTGTAAACAACATGTAGCAATAATGTTGCCTTTTCACATGCAGCAAGTAGAGAAATGCCTTCAAGGGGAAATAGTAGAAGAAAGCATGTTTTACAAACAAATGTTACACATACAGTGTCATTATGTATTTGTATATTTAGAGACACTACAGCCCATATTTAATAAGCAATTCTATTTCATAAGACTCCTTCAATCAAATGTGCAAGAAGGTTTCACCCCGCGCTGGAAGGTGTGGCATGTAATAGTTGACGTGCCTAGAAGTAGTTAAACAAAGCCTTGTTGGCAATAAACGAAGCATACAGAATAAAACAAGTTGCACATGGACACTCTTGCTTAAACTTTTGAACAAAGTTATATGCTTTATTGTGACCTTGTATGAAGGCATTTCTGTCAGGCAAATGTCTATAACAATTTAGCAATTTATCAAGCAGATAAACTTGCACTCAAGATTAAAACTGAAACTAATCATCAAAAAATAAGCTCAACTTGACACTGCACTTCTGTGAATTGTTTATATTCTGGCTTGTTTGTACGATTATTTGTCTCTCTTATTTATTTTTTACATATTTCTCATTGATTTTAATCACAACTATCCTTATTAAGGTTATAATGCTCCATTCATCTCTAGAGTACAGTATATCCGAGTTAGATATAAGGATGCCTTTTAATCTATATTATAGGCTAAAGCTGTTGAATTCTGGGCATTATTAAAATCCCTGCTCTCTGATTGGTTAAAATTCCGGACATTATCCATTCAGTAATGGGCCGGAATTTTTGGCACCGCACCAAGTTTTTCAGCCAATTCGCTCAGTGTGTTTGAGGGTGTAGAGGGGGGCTGCTGTGTGTATTGTGTGTATTCAGTGTGTGTTTTGTGAGTGTGAATGGTTGAGGAGCGCTGTAGAGTGTGTTTTGTGGGTGATGGGGGGGGCTGCAGAGTGTGTTTGTGTATATATAGGGGAGGGGGGTTGCACAGTGTGTGTGTTTGTGTGCATATAGGGGGGCTGCAGAATTTGTGTATATAGAGAGGAGCTGTGTGTATGTACAATTTCCTTTTAATAAACAATTGCAGTAAAAGCAAAAGAATGTAGACGATCATGCTGATAAAAAAGTCAATATAACTACAAAAGTGCCTATCGTTTATGAAATTAAAAAAATAATTATAAAATAAGCCTACATTTAGCTTATAACAGTAACGATCAGAGCAGGGCATTACTGGCCAATAATGCCCTAGCTGGGCTACCTCAGCTTCGCCTCAGGCCTTCAACGCTTTCAGCCGGGGCATTATTGGCTCTGTTCTTTGGGGATTATTACTTAAGTAAACATCTAAGGGGCAAAAAGTTAAAGGTAATTTTTAAGGTGACATTAGAAGCCACCAATTAATTAGGCTACTGCTCTCACTAATGTTGGAAGCTAAGCGGCACCAACTGGCCCATTGTTATCGCTATAAAGCCGTATAGAGTGAGTGTGAATGATGTCTAGGGATTAGTATTGGCTATGGAAGCATTTGCAGCATCATTTCGTTTTATTTGCAGTTCTGATATTCACCAGCTGTAAAACATGGTTTTCTGTTTGAAGAATGACGTTGGTGTTCTAGTTCCAGTTCCAGGAGGGATTAGGAAACAATCCCTCAAGAAAAAAAAAAAAGTCTTTAGTCTTTGTGAAGAAATGTTTTCATGTATTGGAAAAACCGTAAAGTCACTTGTTAACACATTTTTAGGAGTGTTGTTTATTTGACATTTGGAGGGGGGGTGGGGTGGTGGGGATGGTGAGATTGTGGGGGTAGTGGGGATGGTGAGTGTGGGGTTGGTGGGGGTGGTGGGGACGATGAGTGTGCGAGTGCTGGTGGTGGTAGGGATGGTGAGTGTGGGGGTGGTGGGGGTGGTAGGGATGGTGAGTGTGGGGTGGTGGAGGTGGTGTGGATGGTGAGATTGTGGGGATGGTGAGTGTAGGGGTGGTAGAGATGGTGAGATTGTGGGGGTGGTGGGGATGTGAGTGTGGGGGTGGTGTGGATGGTGAGATTGTGGGGGTGGTGGGGGATGGTGATTGTGGGGGTGGTGGGGGTATATATATTGTTTTTCTCAGATATCATTGAGGAGTGGTGGCTCCTACAATTTGCATAGGCTCTGATGGACAGTGTACTGGGACTGTATTGTTTTTTTTATAATCATTTAAAAAAGTATGGGTAAAAAAAGTGACAAAAACCCTCCAGAGTTTTTGCTATATGCTTTACTGTGGAGAGTTTTTGTCATTTTTTACCCACCATAACTTTATTAAGTATGGTGAAACCTATCTCTGTTTCATTTTGCAAAGCCAGTATAATCAACCCCACACTGAGGAGACCCATTAAGGTCGAAACAGCTGTCTGTGGGTGGGTTTACTGGCTATGCATCTTAATCCAGGCTGTGTTCAAAAGCGGTGACATGCAGCAAGCATAAGCTTTAAGGGACCATGGTATATGGTTTTGTAGCAAAAGGTGAACTGTGTGCTCATTTGCATGCCACTTCCCAGAATCCCTTGCTGCCGTGGAAGCACTGTAAGCTGAATGATAATGGTGAAAGGCAGGGCTGCAAACCTGTCTAAGACATTCAAATGAGCATACAGTAATATTTCCATTTAATATATATATATATATATATATATATATATATATATTTATATATATATATATATATATATATATATATATATATATATATATATATATACCGTTTGAAGCACGAGATCAGGAGACAGCACTCTGGTAAGTTTGATCACAAGTTTTTGTATTGAAAAAGACACATAAACCGACGTTTCAGTCCCCCAGTGGGACCTTTCTCAAGGTGGTGCACCACCTTGAGAAAGGTCCCACTGGGGGGCCGAAACGTTGGTTTATGTGTCTTTTTCAATACAAAAACTTGTGATCAAACTTACCAGAGTGCTGTCTCCTGATCTCGTGCTTCAAACGGTATCGTATGGTTTATTATTGCTTTATGGGACAAGCACCCATTTTTTTCTACTTGCAAGTGGAGTGCCGGCTGCTTCTGTGGATTATATATATATATATATATATATATATATATATATATATATTGTGACAAACGGCTTACTCCGGGACTCCGTCGTTTGTCCGGGACTGTTTAGAACACGGTCTTTTAGGGTAGGTTAAATGATGAGGCGTCACGTACTGTTCCTTTAAACAGGCTATGCCTGGTTTATTCAGTCCCAGGCACTGAGACTGCCACAGTGCATACAACAGAAAACAGATCAAAACAAAAGCTGCTCACCTGAGCGATAACTTAACTTAGATATCCCTGACTCAGGGTTGGACGTGGCTTTTCCACTTCCAACATCAAAACACGGTACTTTTGCAGTCTTACACAAATGAACAGAAAGATTGAACCTGTTTGGGGAAGAGGCTTCTCCCCTCTGTAGTTCAGCAGCCTTCCAGCCTCCTGGCTCTTGTGGGGAGACCAGAGCAAACAGGAAATCAGTCTTTCATACCTGATTCCTAATTAGCATGACAGGTGACAGAAATCAGGCAGCAGACAAACTCTGGTCTGGATCTCTCATCCCTCAGTTCCAGCGCTTGCCAAACTGTGGGATGGAGTGTATGTATTATAAGGCTGCACTCCCAGGCCAAACAGGATAGAAACTGTCTAGTATCCTGGGAGCCCTATATACGGAATTTATTACCATCCCCTGGTTTCTGTCACATATCCTCCCCCCCAGCTCAGACCTCGAGGGATGAGCGACCATGGATATTAGGGAGTGCATCCTTGACAACCCGTCAGCATTGCCATGTTTGTGCCCTGACCTGTGTTCCACAGAAAATTTAAAGGGTTGTAGGCTTAGGAACCACCTGGTCACTCTAGCATTCTTTTCCCTGTTTTGACACATCCAGGTAAGGGGTGCATGATCTGTGACCAACCGGAATTTTCTCCCCAACAGGTAGTATTTGAGCGTCTCTACAGCCCACTTTATTGCGAGACACTCTTTCTCTACTATGGAGTAATTTTTCTCCTGGGGATTTAGTTTCCTACTTAAATAAAGGATGGGGTGCTCCTCACCTTGAGACTCCTGGGAGAGTACCGCCCCCAGCCCAACCTCAGATGCGTCGGTTTGGACTACGAACTCTTTGGAGAAGTCAGGTGTGACCAACACTGGTTGGGCACAGAGAGCTTCTTTCAGGCTTCTAAAGGCCTGTTCGGTTTCGGGGGACCACTTTACCATTAGCGGTCCTCTTGCTTTTGTGAGGTCAGTTAGTGGGGTTGCCTTAGTTGCAAAATTGGGAATAAACCTTCTATAGTACCCAATTAACCCCAAAAAAGTCCTTACTTGTTTTTTTGTAACTGGTCTTGGCCAATTTTGTATCGCCTCCACTTTGAGTGTTTGGGGTTTGAGTAAACCTCTGCCAATAGAATATCCCAGATACTTGGCCTCCTCCAGACCAATAGTGCATTTAGCGGGGTTAGCAGTTAGTCCAGCAGACCGGACTGCGTCAAGCACAGCTTGGACCTTTGGAAGGTGGGATTGCCAATCTTCACTATGGATTACCACATCATCCAGGTAGGCGGCAGCATACCGAGCATGTGGTTTTAAAATTTTATCCATCATTCTTTGGAATGTGGCGGGAGCTCCATGTAAGCCAAAAGGCAACACCTTATACTGAAAGAGGCCGTCTGGGGTTGAGAAGGCTGTCTTTTCTTTTGCCCTTTCTGTGAGGGGAACCTGCCAGTACCCTTTTGTTAGGTCTAGGGTTGTGAGATATCGGGCTTTGCCCAGTCTCTCTACAAGTTCATCTACCCTGGGCATAGGATAAGTATCAAATTTTGACACCGCATTTAGTTTCCGGTAGTCATTACAAAACCTTGTTGTACCATCTGGCTTTGGGACTAAGACTATAGGGCTGTTCCACCCACTTTGGGATTCCTCAATTACACCTAGTTTTAGCATTTTTTTAACCTCTAAACTTATAGCCTTTCTTTTGGCCTCTGGGATTCGGTACGGTTTAAGGTTAACTCGGACCCCTGGTACAGAGACTAGGTCATGTTCAATTACGCTAGTTCTACCTGGCCGTATAGAGAAGATTTCTTTGTTTCTTCTCACTAAATTCTGAACCTCTCGTTTCTGATGAACAGACAGGGTTTCAGCTATGCTGGTCAGTTTCTTGATTCTCTGACGGACCTGGGGGTACTAGGGTTAACAAGACTTCTCTATCTTTCCAGGGCTTGAGTAGGTTTATATGGTAAATTTGCTCAGGTTTCCTCCTACCTGGCTGTCTTACCTTATAATTTACTTCTCCCACTCTTTCCAAGACCTCATATGGCCCATGCCATTTAGCAAGGAATTTACTCTCCACGGTGGGAACCAGAACTAGTACCCTATCACCTGGAAAAAAAATTCTGACCCTAGCACCCTTATTATACGTATTCCTCTGTGCTTCTTGAGCTTTCTCCATGTGTTCCCTCACTATGGGTAGGACTGCAGCAATGCGGTCCTGCATCTGGGCAACATGCTCTATTACACTTCTGTAAGGGGTAACCTCGTGTTCCCAAGTCTCTTTGGCTATATCCAGTAAGCCCCTTGGGTGTCGGCCATACAATAGTTCAAACGGGGAGAAGCCTGTGGATGATTGGGGAACTTCCCTAATGGCAAATAACAGGTACGGTAACAAACAATCCCAGTTTTTCCCATCTTTATCAACCGCCCGCCGTAACATGCTCTTTAAGGTTTTATTGAACCTTTCCACTAAACCATCTGTTTGTGGATGATAGACTGAGGTTCTGAGATGCTTGATTTTTAGGAGTTTACATAGCTCTTTTGTTACTTGGGACATAAATGGTGTTCCCTGGTCAGATAGAATCTCTTTAGGAATCCCGACCCGGGAAAACAGAACTACTAACTCTTTTGCTATGTTTTTAGCTGAGGTGCTACGTAGGGGAACTGCCTCCGGATATCGGGTGGCATAATCTAATATTACCAATATATGCTGATGTCCCCTAGCAGACTTTATTAGGGGTCCTACTAGATCCATAGCAATCCGGTCAAATGGTACCTCTATTATGGGAAGGGGTACCAATGGGCTGCGGTACGCCTTGAACGGGGCGGTGATCTGACATTCTGGGCATGAGGAACAATAATTCGTAATTTCTGCCAGAACCCCAGGCCAATAGAAGCTTCGGAGAACCTTTTCTTTTGTCTTTTCCACCCCTAGGTGTCCCCCCAATGGATGACTATGTGCGAGGTGTAATACTACGTTACGGAATGTCCGTGGTACCAACAATTGTTTAGTTGTAACTGATTTCCTTTTATCAACCTGATATACTAGGTCGTTCTCTACCTCGAAGTAGGGGTAAGCAAGTGACCTATCTGGTTGGCCAGGAGTACTATTCTGGTCCCGTATATTTCCCCTTGCTACCGCTAATGTGGGGTCTTCCCACTGGGCCTTCTTAAAACTCCCAGGACTGACCTCTAGGTCAGCGAGGGTATTATCCGGTTCTGGGGTGGTAAGTGTCTGCTCAACATCTTGATTTGGGGTATCCCTACCAAAGTAGTGATGGGGAAGGGAATTTTACAGCACTCCTCCTTTTCCCCCTTCTTATTTGGGCCCTCGTCAACCTCCATTTCTGAAAAAGGGAAAGGATTTGTTTCTTCTAATACTTCGTTATGGTCCGCTATTGAACTCTGGGCGCTATTCTGAGCGGGGGACCACATTTTTAGAAAATGGGGAAAGTCGGTCCCTATTAACACATCATGTGCCAGTTTGGGTACAATACCCACCTTGAAATCTAAAGAACCAAACTCTGTTTCAAAAAAAACATCAACAGTGCCACAAATTGCCACTCTTTGTGAACTGTTTCCCTGTTTCTTCTTAATGGGCAAGAGGTATTCGGACACTAGTGTGACCATGCTCCCAGAGTCAAGAAGTGCCCGAACCCTCTTACCATTAACCTTTACAAATGCCCACAGATGGTTATTCAAGGGGTCCTCTGGGCTAGGGCCCATACATTGGGACAACAGCGAATAAGGTTCCACGCTGTTGCATTGCATGGGCTCATCATTTAGTGGGCAGATTTTTGCTGTGTGGCCCCTCTCATGACAATTTACACATTTAGGTACATAGTCTGTGTCCCACTTAGAGCCTTTTCCCGGCTCCCCATGTTGGCTATTGCCCTTAGTGTGCGAACCACTGTTGCTGGTGCTGCGTGAAGGTGGTCGCCGCTCTTCAGCGCCCCTTAACCCCGGTACCCTTTTACCATCTCTGGAAGAGTCCTGGAACCTCGGGTAGTGGGGTTGCTCCACGACTGTGGGTTGCGGGTGCTCTTCTGCTGCATTGTACCTTTCTACGAGGGCCACAAGCTCATCCGCATTGTGGGGGTCACTCCGACTGACCCAACGGCGTAAGGCAGAGGGAAGTTTCCTCAAGAACTGGTCCATGACCAACCGTTCCACGATGTGGCTGGCTGAGTTGATCTCGGGTTGTAGCCACTTCCGGGCGAGGTGGATGAGGTCATACATCTGGCTTCGGGTGGCTTTATCCATCGTGAAGGACCATGCGTGAAACCTTTGGGCGCGAACAGCCGTGGTTACGCCGAGGCGGGCGAGGATCTCGAACTTCAATTTTGCATAGACGTTAGCTTCGGCTGGCTCTAGATCAAAGTAAGCCTTCTGGGGTTCGCCGCTTAGGAAGGGTGCGATTAGACCAGCCCACTCAGCTTCTGGCCATCCCTCTCTCTGTGCCGTGCGTTCAAACGTGAGAAGATAGGCTTCCACATCATCCGAGGGTCCCATCTTCTGAAGGTAGTGGCTTGCCCTGGTCATTTTCGGAACTGGGGCTGCCGCTGCCAGTGGAAGGTTACTGATAGTCCCCCTCAGGATCTCGAGTTCCTGCTGTAAGCCCTGAGCGAACCGCTGTTGCTCCTCTCTCAGCAAGCGGTTTGTCTCTTGCTGGTTTGCAATCGCGTTTTGCAGGGCTTCATTCGTCTGTTGCTGGTTTGCATTCGCCTGTTGCTGGTTTGCATTCGCCTGTTGCTGGTTTGCATTCGCCTGTTGCTGGTTTGCATTAATCTCTTGCTGGGCTATTAGCAGCTGTTGCTGGGCTGCATTCGTCTGCTGCTGGTTTGCATTAGTTTCTTGCTGGGCTATTAACAGCTGTTGCTGGGTTTCATTCGCGTCTTTCTGGGCAGCGACATTGCGTACCAGCGCACCCACCACGTCTTCCATCTTGTTTGCAGAGGATGAAAAAAACTTTTTTTTTTTTTTTTTTTCTTTCAAAGTTCTTCAACCCGCAGACCCCCTAGTGCTCTGCCCGCATTCTCCACCATATGTGACAAACGGCTTACTCCGGGACTCCGTCGTTTGTCCGGGACTGTTTAGAACACGGTCTTTTAGGGTAGGTTAAATGATGAGGCGTCACGTACTGTTCCTTTAAACAGGCTATGCCTGGTTTATTCAGTCCCAGGCACTGAGACTGCCACAGTGCATACAACAGAAAACAGATCAAAACAAAAGCTGCTCACCTGAGCGATAACTTAACTTAGATATCCCTGACTCAGGGTTGGACGTGGCTTTTCCACTTCCAACATCAAAACACGGTACTTTTGCAGTCTTACACAAATGAACAGAAAGATTGAACCTGTTTGGGGAAGAGGCTTCTCCCCTCTGTAGTTCAGCAGCCTTCCAGCCTCCTGGCTCTTGTGGGGAGACCAGAGCAAACAGGAAATCAGTCTTTCATACCTGATTCCTAATTAGCATGACAGGTGACAGAAATCAGGCAGCAGACAAACTCTGGTCTGGATCTCTCATCCCTCAGTTCCAGCGTTTGCCAAACTGTGGGATGGAGTGTATGTATTATAAGGCTGCACTCCCAGGCCAAACAGGATAGAAACTGTCTAGTATCCTGGGAGCCCTATATACGGAATTTATTACCATCCCCTGGTTTCTGTCACAATATATATATATATATATATATATTCTATGTATATGTATATTATATATATATATGTATATGTATATGTATATGAATATGCTTCTGTGGATTATATATATATATAGGTTTAGCCTATCCCATAGCCTCTCTTGCATTCCCAGTAGAATCAACCCCACACTGATGAGACCCATCAAGGTCGAAACAGCTGTCTGTGGGTGATTTTCTGGGTATGCACCTTAACCCTGGCTGTGCTCAAAGCTGTGACCATGCAGCAAGCTTAAGCCTATAGGGAACCATGTTAAAAATGGTTATTGAGGCAAAAAGTTACACTGTGTGCTCATTTGCATGTCATTTCCCAGAATCCCTTGCTGCAGTAGAAGTGCTGTATGCTGGGTGATAATGGGGAAAGGCGGGGTTGCAGACCTGCCTAAGACATGCAGATGAGCATACAGTTATATTTGCATATATATATATATATATAAAATCAAAAAATAAATAGATGATACCGTTCTGTGGCTAACGAAATGCTTTTATTTGTGCGAGCTTTCGAGATACACTTATCTCTTCTTCCGGCGATGTTGAAGCTCGGCTAACACGGTACTGATACCTCTACATGTATATATATATATATATATATATATATATATATATATATATATATATATATTTATATAGTATATACATAGAATGGAACCTGTTCGGGAAGTAGCGTTGGATTGTGGAACTGTTGTAAAGTGAGTCCCATGTTAATCAGTGGGGGTGAGAGTTGGATAACGCATTCAGGCGTTGGATAATGCATTCCGACGTCAAGAAATGGCCCATGGGGTTGCATTGTAAAGCGTTGGATATGTCATTCGTTGTAAAGTGAAACGTTGGATAGCGAGGACTACCTGTACAGATGCAGCAACGAGTATTAGAACTCTGCCTGGGTAGATTCTGGGGCAGTCTCACAGTAAATGCCTCAATGTTGCTGCAACATTTCTGTGAGATTCTTAATGGACCATAGGATTAACACAGCAGGGGTTCCCTGCAAACTGAATGGGACTGCAGGGACCTCCCGCTGTGTTAATCCTATGACCCATTAAGAGTCTCACAGAATGTAGAGGCATTTACTGTGAGACTGCCCCAGAATCTCCCAGGAATTTCTCAGGTAAGTGTTCTAATACTGGTAGCTGCATCAGGTATATATAGTGCATGGTGCATGCATAGTATGTGTGGTGCTGCATGTATGACTTGTGTAATAGGGGCATACAGTACATGTTTGTATGTTCATGCATGCTGTGTGCATCTGGCCTGCATGTTTGTTGGGTATGTTTGCCCTGATGTGGGTACATATGTATATGTGTGTATCTGATATGCATGTTTATTGTGCGTTTGTATGGTGTGTGGAGCTTGCTTATTGTACGGTGCATACATGCATGTGCGTATGGTGTTTGCGTCTGTGTATGGTTTTTGGGCCGCTTGATTCCCGGGCCAGGTGATAGTCGGGCTTGGATCCCGGGGATAACATTTGCTAGCCAGCCCCTGCCCACTTCCCAAAACCCCAAAGTGGGGAAGAGACAAGAAACTACAGTACATGTCAGTGAATCTTCCATCGGCAGTGGGGAAATACATTGAAACACTGGTGGAAGAAAGAGCTGTTGAATATCGAAAGTCCTGCATTTTATTACAAGATCCCAGGCAGCATTAATTTCCTGGGGGCAGATTATGTCAAACAAACCTCATTGATTTTTTGGCTGGGTGACTAGGGTAATGGATCAAGGTAGAGCAGTAGATACAGTATAGCTTATCTGGATTTTAGTAAGGCCTTTGACACTGTTTTACATAGAAGACTGATACACAAGAAGACTTGTGTACTTGGAATTAGATTATTATTGTCGTGGTGCTGTGGTGGTACAGAGTGACATCAATGACATAAACAAAATGACATACAAATATTGACAAACAAGCGAAAACAGATACAGAAGGTGAAGGCCCTGATCCCGAGAGCTTACACTCTAGATGCGTATATATTACCCTTGAGTGATAAACTTAATTGAACTGTTATTTTTACCTTGCAAGTCCCTGGCTAGATGAAAAGAGTCAAAAGTCAAGTGACTGGAATTAGTTTTACTTCCAATTTAACATTCACAGAAAGGGGCAAAGTTTCCAATAACATCTAATACCGTTTCAAGTTGATTCCATCCTGGTAGATCCAGTTACGAAGCAATGATACAATACTCATATACCCTCCAAACCACGTTCCCTGGGATTCTGCACCACGGCAGGCCATTAACCCCATCACTGCCTGATGGCGACAGCAATGCACTGCTTCCCTCTCTAATGTGTTACAGGCCCCCCTGGCAATTAAAGCGTTAACCACACAGCAGGTACTTACTTACCTAATAGGTAAAGAAGACAAACAGGTCATTATTGTTTGCGTTCACAAATTATAATCCTCTTACTTTAGCTGTGCAACATGAAAATTCCCGGTACTATATTCAGTATATCACTAGAGACTCTTAGGTGATACATTGTACTGTACTTTTGCACAATCACATTGGCTGCCTTTAGCATCTTACGTACAGTAAAATAGGTTCTTGTTATTTTTGATGTGTAGCTGCATGTGCTACAGATGAAGCAGCCGTTATTACTCCCGCAAGCGCACTGTATTGGGACATGCAACACGTCAGCATAAGCAAACACCATTGATAATGAATTAGTCGCGTGAAAAAGGAGTGGGGGTATCACAGTACTGTATTGGTTGGTGTGAGCAATAACGCCTGCTACATCTCTCAGCGTGTGCAATAACGCTTGCTACATCTCTCAGCATGTGCAATAACGCCTGCTACATCTCTCTGCATGTGCAATAACGCCTGCTAAATCTCTCAGCTTGTGCAATAATGCCTGCTAAATCTCTCAGCTTGTGCAATAACGCCTGCTACATCGCTTAGCATGTGCAATAACGCCTGCTACATCTCTCAGCGTGTCATAACGCCTGCTACATCTCTCAGCGTGTGCATTAACGCCTGCTACATCTTTCAGCGTGTGCAATAATGCCTGCTACATGTCTCAGCGTGTCATAACACCTGCTACATCTCTCAACGTGTGTAATAATGCCTGCTACATCTCTCATCGTGTGTAATAACGCCTGTTATATCTCTTAGCATGTCATAAAGCCTGTTACATCTCTCAGCATGTGTAATAACGCCTGCTACATCTCTCAGCGTGTGTAATAATGCCTGCTACTTCTCTCAGCGTGTGTAATAACGCCTGCCACATTTATATACTGAGCGTCAAGGTGACAATGTGACAATTTGATTTTACTTTTCCATTCTGCTTGTCCTTCTGGCATTCTTGGAATAGCTCACTATGAAGCAGACTGTGTTACGGAGGCTAGTTTGCCAAACATTGAATATTTTATCCACTGGCATCTGTACCACATATTTATATTTTTAGATTTGATACATTTGACAACTTTTGTGTCTTAATCCGGAGTAATGCAAATGAGACATCCTAGTTTCTTATTAAACGGTTCGGATCCGTTTATAATCAACATTACTTATTTTTGTTGCAGATACAATATAGTTTGTTTCTTTTAAGATGATTAAGACCATTGTAGAACATTTCTGTTCATATGAAGTAAAAAATAAATATAATTTATGTCGGTATGGCAGTTGCCCTCAAAGAAAAACAAAGAAGAAAACCACAAAAGGTTCTAATTGAGGTACTTTTCCATGTCATTGTTTTGACTCCTAAGATGCCAGCTTTATTTCCAGTGGATGCTGGTCTGGCTTCAAGAACCTCATCCCCTAACAATATTGATCTGAAGTCTCTTGTTGTCCATTATCAGAATGATTGGGTCTAGCATATACTATGCACACGTTAGATTATATTTATCAAGAAAGCCAGAGGAAGAAAATATTGGTAATCAATACTGTATACAGCTTCTGATGTCTACAGCTGTTTCTGCCCTACATTACACACATTATTTGTGTTTGTAATTAATTTCCCAAAGTGCATCCTGCTAAGTGGATTAAGGGAAACAGATAATGCATCTCCTTTACTTTAAGATTTTATTACAAAATATTAACATTGCAACCAAAGTCTCATTTTAATTAATATAATAGGGCTATGAATAACAATTGCTTATTAATTCAGATTTGTGTTCAATAGGAAAATCAAATTACTTTTTATTGGAGTTTTCTTCTTAAATTAGCACATTTATTTCTACTTATTGCATTATATTAGCTACATTTAAATGTGTATCTAAAATCTGTATCCATAACTTTTTTTCTCTTCCATTGACATGATCTTTTTGCTGGAATGAAAATAAAATGTCTTCCTCTGTTAATGTTTCTCTCCCCACTGAACTCGGAACAATATTGAAGTTGTTCAGTTGCTGTCCATTGCCTCACATATTACAGATATCCTCATGATTTAGACCTGGGTGGTCACATGTCCAAAGGATAACAGGACACACAGAGGACCAGTTTCTCCCTCCTTATGGTATGTGTCTCCCCCGGAGACATCAGGGCCAGGTTAAATCTATTTGAGAGCCACCAATTTGATAATGGGGAACTAGAGAGGATGAAGGTGTACAGTAGATGGCTGTTGAATATATACATAAAAAGAATAACATGTGTACAGCAAGGTAAACACCTTATAGACAGAGTGTTTATAGAGCCCCGGAATAACATGCAATCTAACCTATGGAGTAATATTAATGGGAGAACGAGAAGAGTGGGTACTGGATAGTTAATGGTGGATGAGATGGATAGAGTAACCACTATATGCAGTATTTTTACTGAGTACAGGCATACCCCGCATTAACGTACTCAATGGGACCGGAGCATGTATGTAAAGCGAAAATGTACTTAAAGTGAAGCACTCCCTTTTCCCACTTATTGATGCATGTACTGTACTGCAATCGTTATATACGTGCATAACTGATGTAAATAACGCATTTGTAACAGGCTCTATAGTCTCCCCGCTTGCGCACAGCTTCGGTACAGGTAGGGAGCCGGTATTGCTGTTCAGGACGTGATGACAGGCGCATGCGTGAGCTGCCGTTTGCCTATTGGGCGATATGTACTTACTCGCGAGTGTACTTAAAGTGAGTGTACTTAAAGCGGGGTATGTCTGTACAATAGTGGATATATATTATATCAAAAATATATTTCATATGTAGAATAAATAGTATTCAGTAATCACTTGCTTTGGGGGGTGGTACGCTCCCGTATGCAGGCAGAAAACATCCACTCGAAGTCCACTGAGACGGTCTTCCATTTTGTCTCCAGGTGGGCATCAGGCAGGGTGCTCTGCTCGGTGACCCCCACCATTGATTCTTTTACCTCCACCTCCCTGATTTGGTGCACTTTATTTTGTTTTACAATACACTATAACCTGGTTCCTGTTATGCTTTAGTTTATACCGTTAGTATTTTCTTATTGGGTGAAACTAATAAATGTGCTGTCCACTGATTGGCTGGTTGGCTGGCCAACCAGTTTCTAGTGGTAAAATAGACTACATACAATTCAATACTGTACAGAACATTTCAAACAAAAGCAGATTGCAACATTGTATGTTATGTTGCCTTTCAATGCATGTGAATGGGTTCATTCATTCATAAGAACTTCATGCCCCAATGGTACGAGACATAATATGGGTGTAAATCTGTCATTGATGTAATGTTAATATTACCTTTCTCTTTTACACTATAAATGTGTCTCATGCACATGATACCTGAAGATAGGGTAGTGCAAAGTACAGCCCTACTGCCTTGAGGAATACTGGAATCCATACTTCTACCTTTTTCAACTTTACTCACTTCATTTTTTTCCTCTGTTCTGTTTAAGAAGCAAAATGGCTTCAATTACAATGCAGATTTGACATAATTAGGAACTCGAGCACACAACTGCTACTGTACTCTTTGAAAACACCAGTTATTTATGTCAAATGAAATCTACCTTGAAATGTTCAGCACAGTCTTGGTTTTTATCATTATTATTTTCTTGCATTCTCCTACATATTAACTGAAAAGAGAGTACAATGAATTCTATGGAAAATGAGCACCCTGGTGTTAACTTGTCAGTGCGTGGGAAAGTTTTCTTACAAGTAATTGGGTGGATTATTTTCCGTGCTGGCAAGTCAGTTAATTATTGCTTGCATCCACGTCACTCTGGCAAAGATTTGCGTATATGTATAAAATAAAAAACAAATGGTCAATACCATTCTGTGGCTAACGAAATGCTTTTATTTGTGAGAGCTTTCGAGATACACTGATCTCTTCTTCGGGCGGTCTTACAACTGATTAAGCCAAAAAACTTTCTTAGAAGCAAGACAATTGGAATGTATCTGTGGGCGAAGTCTGCACCTCCCCCCTGTGCAGTATGCAATTTATGACTTAAGGTGTTAATTGTTCCCTGAATGCTTGTGATGTAAGGGAATGCATGTGTGTATGCGTGTATATGTGCGTGTGTTTGAGCGTGTGTATGAGCGTATGTGTGTATGTATGTGTGTATGTATGTGTGTATGTGTGCGTATGCGTGTGTATGTGCATGTGTTTGAGCGTGTGTATGAGCGTGTGTATGAGCGTATGTGTGTATGTATGTGTATGTGTGTGTATGTGCGTACGTGTGTAAATCTTAATTAATAAAGCACCCGCAGGGAATACAGGGCTTTACTAAAGCTGTGTGTGGATGGGAAGTGTGGAGGGGGAGTGTTCATATACACACCCACATACACACGCATACACGCACGTATACACGCATACATACATGCATTCCCTTCTATCACAAGCATTCAGGGACCATTTAACATCATAAATCGCATACTGCACAGGGGGAGGTGCAGGCTTCACCCACAGATAATATTCCAATTGCCTTGTTTCTAAAAACATTTTTTGGCTTAATCAATTGTAACATCGCCGGAAGAAGAGATCAGTGTATCTCGAAAGCTCGCACAAATATAAACATTTCGTTAGCCACATAACGGTATTGACTATTTGTTTTTGATTATTAAGCTAACACAGTACAGATACCTCTACATCCATCTATCTATACACACTTATATATACACACACATATATATATACACACACACACACACACACACACACACACACACACACACACACACACACACACACACACACACACACACACACACACACGTGTGTGTGTGTGTGTGTGTGTGTGTGTGTGTGTGTGTGTGTGTGTGTGTGTGTGTGTGTGTGTGTGTGTATGTATATATATATATATATATATATATATATATATATATATATATATATATATATATATATATATATGCAAATATAACTGTATGCTCATCTGCATGTCTTAGGCAGGTCTGCAACCCCACCTTTCCCCATCATCACCCAGCATACAGCACTTCCACTGCAGCAAGGGATTCTGGGAAATGACATGCAAATGAGCACACAGTGTCACTTTTTGCCTCAATAACCATTTTTAACATGGTTCCCTATAGGTTTAAGCTTGCTGCATGGTCACAGCTTTGAGCACAGCCAGGGTTAAGGTGCATACCCAGAAAACCACCCACAGACAGCTGTTTCGACCTTGATGGGTCTCATCAGTGTGTCTGTGGGTGGTTTTCTGGGTATGCACCTTAACCCTGTAGGATAGCAGTGTCCTTATCTCTGTCTATTCTAAGTTCTGCCCTTCCTGTGATCTGCGGGCTGCGGCCTGTAAGAACTGCACAGAGAGAGCTGCATCTCCCTGCACAGCTCTTACAGGCGATCTCCCTGCACAGAGAGAGCTGCATCTCCCTGCACAGCTCTAACAGGCGATCTCCCTGCACAGAGAGAGCTGCATCTCCCTGCATAGCTCTTACAGGCAATCTCCCTGCACAGAGAGAGCTGCATCTCCCAGCACAGCTCTTACAGGCGATCTCCCTGCACAGAGAGAGCTGCATCTCCTGGCACAGCTCTTACAGGCGATCTCCCTGCACAGAGAGAGCTGCATCTCCTGGCACAGCTCTTACAGGCAGTTGCACTGGTTTTAAGTTATATTAATAACACAGTAGTGAAGCAAGGGGTCTCCGGAGAGGAACTGCATCAATTGCACCCTGGTATGGGCTGCCGATATATCTCAGCAAAGTTTAAATGTCCTGGTCACATGACACTGGAGATTTAAACAATGCAGACAGATATCGGCACCCCATACCGGGGCCTGTAACTTGGGAAGCAGGGGGTCCCCGAGGCTAAAATGTTATGTAGTTCAGCTCCGGGAACCCCCTGCTACAATACTGTGTTATTAAAATAAAATCAGCTTAATTAGCTTACCGGCTAGCCGCTAATGTAATGAAGGGGTTAAACCATATTACTTATTTTGTTGGGGTTAGAGGGGATGGGTGAAGGGGGTTGTTGACCCAGGGTGTTTGGTTAGGTCTACCGGGAAGGTTACTACCACTAAGGTAATGAAGGGCATAGATAAACACAGTGCCAGTCAATGGGCATCCTAAAAAAAAAATACACAATTAAATAAAATAAAATTAATGTGTTTCTTACCTTTGCCGGGATGAACATTCATCCTCCTCATCCAACAGCGGCATCAACTCTTGCCCCACAACACAATGATCCCCAACAGCATGATGCGAAGAAGTCCATGATCCCCAACAGCATGATGCGAAGAAGTCCATGATCCCCAACAGCATGATGCGAAGAAGTCCATGATCCCCAACAGCATGATGCGAAGAAGTCCATGATCCCCAACAGCATGATGCGAAGAAGTCCATGATCCCCAACAGCATGATGCGAAGAAGTCCATGATCCCCAACAGCATGATGCGAAGAAGTCCATGATCCCCAACAGCATGATGCGAAGAAGTCCATGATCCCCAACAGCATGATGCGAAGAAGTCCATGATCCCCAACAGCATGATGCGAAGAAGTCCATGATCCCCAACAGCATGATGCGAAGAAGTCGATGATCCCCAACAGCATGATGCGAAAAAGTCCATGATCCCCAACAGCATGATGCGAAGAAGTCCATGATCCCCAACAGCATAATGCAAAGAAGTTAATGATCCTCAGTTGATTGCAGAGGAGGCCACGTGAGTAGTTATTTCTCCTTTTTTTTCTTCATCCTTTTCTTCTTTCTTCTCCAGAAGGAAAAAACGGGGGAGGACAGGTTGAGGGGTAGATAGGAATAACAAATTAGGTTCAGGTGTATTAGTCCCTGAAACAATAGACGTGGGGATGTTTAAAGTGTATAATACTATAAACACTTACACGGCCTTATGCAAATGCTAATTTATTGTTTCAGAAACTAATACACCTGAACCTAATTTGTTATTCCTATCGACCCCTAAACCTGTTCTACCCCATTGTTTCCTTCTGTATCCCTACACTACCAAGGATCCTGGTTAGATCCTTTTGGGGTTTTTGAGTCACAGAAAGAGACCAAGAAGCGGAGGGGAACCTTATGAACTTTTAAGTTGTAATTACATATTTCTATTTCCCTACCATTATCCTATTTAGAGGTAGCGCCCGGGTATCTCTTTCTACCTTCTTTCTTCTTCAACAGCTCAAGAAGATGTTGATCCGACGGCTTCTTGGGGTGAAATAAGACGTGACAGACTAATATAAGGCCTGTGATGTCACATTTGAGTGACAAATGCTACATCAACCAATCCGATTGGTGGATGTACCATGTGATGGCATCCATGTGCAACTATGGGGTTAGTATAGTAATTAAAATCAGATCATAAAAAAAATCCACGTATTCTTTATTTTTATCCAGTAAACCCAGAAATCCTGAGACTTACAGTTCATCTTTTCCAATTATGCAATCCCAGGTTTTTCTTTTTTCATAGTTTTCAATACTTGGGTTTCACTAGAAAAACAATACTGTACTTTCCTGTAGTTGTTTTATGTTCACAGGGTGGCAATATTACCAAATATCTATATTCCTGGAACTTTAAGAATATTGATCACACCCTTAAGAGCATGTACTGCACCTGCAGTATTTGCTGCCCAAGGAGTGCAATGTTTGAAATGTTGACAATGTTTGAAAACTGTCAACATCGGTTTCGCGGAAATTCCCGAGCTTCCTATTCAAAATCTATTCCGCGGTGTAAAATCCATTGTCGTATTGTTCCAGTTTCACTCTGTGTAGATTAATCCAAAACCACCATTGGATACAATCCGCACGGACTCTGACAATCCAATCCATGAATTCCGCATTCCGTTGGTGGATTTTTCATAATCTCTAATTAATATACATTTATGTACATTCATAATAATATTCCTTCTCTTCAATATGGGTTTCAGAATTTTCCTTTAGTGAAGGTTAGTTCTACAATCTCCAACATTGTAGACTAGAGCTTTACATTACTTTAGATGCTGTAGATGTACTACAAAGTCATACAACTTTCTGCTTCATATTGCACCATGGTATTCTTAATCCTCATAGAGAGGGAGAAGAAGGGTATAGATGTGTAGCACTGCCGCAATTTCCAGCTCCCAGTGAAACCGGAAAAATGATGAGGTAAGCTTTCAATTGAACAACAGGTCAGGTTTTATTGCAGGGTGGTGCAGCAAGGGGACAACGGAGCAACACTAACGCACCTACGCGTTTCGTGCACTAAGCACTTTATCAAGGTGACAAACATACACAATACTGCATAATTTATACTCACCTGGACTGTGCCTCGCGCTACCGGGTGTGACGTCATCGTCCCGCGTCGCAACGGGTCGCGGTGACGCTGCGTGCACAGCCATTGGCTCGGCCAGTCAGGTGGTATGCTTGACTTTTTCTGACTGTCTTTTTTTCACTTTTTTTCTAAAACAAACTTTATTAGCAATACATGAACAACACTTAAATAAAAACAAATTAAAATCACATACGAAATAATATACTAGCAGTGGATCAACACAAGTATAACCAGTATAAGCTTGAAACATAAAGGGGCACATATGAACAAGTGTAAATTTATAGAGGAATACTAAGAAAAGCCCCATATAGATAGCGTGTTTTGGTATATACTTGAGTGAGTGATGCTTGATAGTTCGTGAAGTGAATATGATCAGAAGTCAGTCTGTACAGTGGATACAGTTGATGGGAACAAATATCAAATAAAAGTGTACCACTAGAGATATAATCCATAGAACACTAATGATAATGTTAATAATATATTCCCTGCACAGATGACTGTTGTGAAATAGAACCTGATCTCTTGTGTGGATAATACAATACCATTCATATACTTGATCATATACCATATATGAATAACATATATCAATAACATATAACATGAGATATAATAAATTGCTTGCATTATAATTACAAAGGCATGAACACGGATTGGGAGAGCATGTAATAATTAAATTAATTTAACGAATAATACTAATTAATATCAAAAAAATGAAAAATATTACTAAGCTCTATTTGTCCACATAGGAGTGTGTAATTACATATTAATAGTTGTAAATATAAAAAAATGACAATAATAGTGTTTTAATAATATTATACAATTCAACGTAGACAAAACAGGGCAATGTGTTAAATTATAAAAAATGACTTATATCCCAATCAATGTTCATGCCAAGGGGTTCCCTGGTTCTTAGAGTGAAAATCCAATAGGATTCGCGTCTGTCTAACATCTTAACCCTATCTCCTCCTCTAGGGGAAGCAGGAATATGTTCAATACCTTGAACCGTGCATAGATTGGCATTACCATAAGGACAATTAGAGAAATGTTTTGGTACAGGGTGATTCACATCTTTGTTCCTAATTAGTCGGAGATGTTCTAGGACTCTGGTCTTTAGTTTTCTCGTGGTCCTCCCGACGTATTGACGTCCACAGCCACATTTCAGTAAATATACTATGTGTGTGGAATTACAATTGATGAAACCTGGGACATTATATGTCATTCTCGTAACTGTAGATGTAAATGTTTTACTCTGACACATGGAAACACATGCTTTACATTTAGTACATGTAAACATTCCTTTAGGTAGAGAAGATTTATTCTCGTCTGCTGTGGTGAATAGGCTGGGTGATATCGTGTTGGCTATTGTTTTTGCCCTTTTGAAAATGATGTTTGGGCCTAGCGACACGTATGGTTTCAGCACAGGATCAAGCGACAGTACGCTCCAATGTTTTTTAAAAATAGCTTTAATAGATTGAGCTTGTTTGCTGAATGGTGTTATGAAAGATGGACTGAGATCAATTCTAGATCTTTTCACTGTTGATTGACTAAGTAGACTATTTCTGTCCATCTTCCATACCCCATCGAGCAGTCTGTCTAAGTCTGTTTTTTTATATCCTCTCTGTAAAAAACGAACATATAATTCTTGTGCTTTCACTTTAAACTCTTCATCATTTGAACAATTGCGGCGGGTTCTAATGAATTGACTTTTTGGTATTCCCATGAACGTGGCTTGAGGGTGACAACTACTTGGTCTTAAGAATGTGTTCCGTGAATTTGGCTTACGGTATAATGTAGTTTGAATAGACAGTGCTGTGTCAACATATAAACATAAATCTAAATAATAAATGTGATGATGGTGATAAGAAAAAGTGAAAGAGAGATTAAACTCATTATCATTAAGTGCAGAAATGAACTCCCGAAGTGTGTTGATGTCTCCTTCCCAAATGAACAGGAGATCATCTATGTAGCGTCTAAAAAATACAATGTGCTCCCTAAATTTGTTCTTATCTCCAAAGACGTGGAACGACTCCCACCACCCCATAAAGAGGTTGGCGTATGAGGGGGCAAAACTCGTGCCCATAGCCGTTCCACGTCTCTGGAGATAATGAACCCCATCAAAAAGAAAAAAATTGTGAGTGAGCAAAAAGTGAATGGCATCTAACAAGAAAGTGACTTGTGCTGGTGCTAGATCAGAGAGATTAAGAAAGTGACGTGCTGCTGTCAAGCCATGTTCATGGGAAATGATGGTATACAATGACGTTACGTCTAACGTTACCCACACCATATTATGGTTCCATACAATTTGGTCTAGAGTGGTTAATAAATCACTGCTGTCACGAATGTATGAAGGCAATTGTTGAACAAGGGGCTGTAGGAAATAATCCACGTACCGTGAGACACCATCTCCCAAAGAATCAATACTGGAGACAATTGGTCTCCCAGGAGGGGACACCAATGTCTTATGAATCTTCGGGAGATGGTGAAACACGGGCGTGGTGGGCATGGGGTTAAACAGGTAATCAATGTCATTGTCATTTAATACTTTTAGCATAGAGCCTATGTCTAGTAGATTTTTGAGATCCCTTTGAAATTTAAGGGTGGGATCAGAGGGTAGTGCAGCATAGGAAGTCAGATCTCCAAGTTGGCGCAAGGCCTCCCTGAGATAGTCATCCCTATGCTGCACCACCACCGCCCCTCCTTTGTCGGCTTTTTTAATAACCAACTGTTTATTGGTCTGTAAATCCTTTAATGCCTGTCTTTCATTTATTGATAAATTATCACCTTGTTTGGCACTATGTTTGGTAGTGAATGAGAAACCTTTGTGTAGAAGTCTTAGGTCTCTTTCTACTAGGGACTCAAATGTGGATATAAATTTACCTTTAATAAATGCGGGAAAAAATACTGATTTTCTCCTCAAACCTGTTTTGTAACTCCCTAGAAAATTCTCGGGGTTAAATTCGGGGTCTTGAAATCCCTGAATCTCGTCCATGTCCTGAACCAGACACTGTTCCCTGAAAGAATTGATGTTAATATCATTACTTACAGTGGGAGAAATACATTCTATATCAGATGTTACACTAATATTCTCATTACCCTGATTATTTTTGTCATGATAGAATTTTTTAAGGGTACATTTCCTAATAAATTTATTCAAATCTATCACAGTGTGGAATAGGTTGAAATCAGTGTCCGGAACATATCCTAAGCCCTTGTTAAGTAGTGATAGTTCGTCGTCTGAGAGAACTACATTGGAGATATTTATCACACCACAGTCCTGATTTAAGAGTTTTTCTTTCTCTTCGCTGGAGCTCCTTTTAGATTTTGTTGTTTTTGTCCCCCGCCTCGTCCTTTTGGGTTTTTTGACATCTCAGAGGGTCTTGAGGACTCAGAGGAATATCCTTGTTGGGGTCTTTGTTCTGGATCTCTTTCTTTATACTTCCTCTCCCAGAAGGGGCGTTGTTCTTTAGGGGCATCCACATCTGATTGGGAATAATCTTCCTCATGTGAGGTGACAAAGGAAACTGTGTGTGCCATATTGTCAGTGTCCGCTGTGTCTGAGTCTCCACTATATGCAGTGTTAGAATAACCTCTTGGCTTAAGAATAGATTTTTTGGACTGATTGGATTTACCGTCTGGTGTTGAGTGATAGGGACGTGCATCTTTAAAACGTTTGTTAGGTGTTGTTCTTTCCCATGAGTACACTTGATGCCGAACGTAATCTAACTTGTCCCTTTCAAACTTTTGTTGTTTTTTATCCATAATATTTTTTTCTAGATCTTTAATACTTTTTTCCAAATTATTATCTAGTTCTTTAAAGCCATCCATTCTACAGAATTTGGTCAGTTAAGTTTGTAATTCCTTTATTTCGTTTTCAAGAACCAATTTTTCTTTGGATTTTAGTTTCACAATTAGTTCCATCAATTTGAATGAGCAGTCATTTAAAATGCTTTTCCAATCATTTTCAAATTGTGGGCTTACAAACCCAAATGTCGGGGATTTTTTGACTCTTAAGCCTCTTGGAATCCTCTTAACAAGCAGATAATTTTCCAATGAGACAAGGTCCCACCAAATTCTGGTATCATTGGTCATCAATTTACTGAGTTTCTGGAAGTGATCTTCCAGATCTGTTATATCCTCAACATCCAGAATTGTTTGGCTCTCAAAAACCTTTTTAGCCTTTCTAAGCCTTTGTGTATTATCAAAATACCCAGACATGTAATTGGTGGGATCTTCAGGATCAGCATGTTCACTTTCTTCCATGTCCATAGTTACAGAAGAAATGAAAAAAATGAAAAAAATGTAGAAAACTTTAAGTTGATATATATTTCTGAAGATGATATTGTATATTTATTCATATAACTAATTTTTGAAAAAATTCATTAAGCTCGTGTAACTCCCCTTCTATTAAACATAGAATGGGGGAAAGAAAATTGCTTGCACCACCACTATTGCAGTAACCAATAATATAATGACCTATACAGAGTGCATACCTCAATATAATGGAATACAGTCCAATGAGCAATCACTCTAAGATGCGTATAGAACAAAAATGTGTTTGTGATGCGTCAAAATCGGTCAGAATTCCTCCATGACATATGTAAATAATACTGGATAACATGAGAAAGTCCATGAATGATGTGGTAATTTGTCAGGTAAGGGCTAGGAGTCTAGTGAGGTCCACTTGACCATCACAGAAAGAAACCCCATGACAGCCCCTCCTAGTAACCAATAGGACGTAATAACAGGCACCGGTAACCATATACATATATGTGGGGGCACTATGGCCCTTTACCTTGGTGCTATAGTGCTAGCACAAAAAAGTTACTTTTTTCTGGAAATTTTTCTAAGTCCAACTTTGCTCGTTCGTTCGTGTGAAATTCGGCCCTTAAGCGGGATGCACTAAGCTATGCAACCTTAGCGTACACGAAAGTTGCGTTAAAGAAAACACGTCAACTCAAGGTTGCCGCAAAAAAAGCTGGACTTAGAAAATTTTCTTGCTTTACATTTTTGCATGCGCAAAACCCATACGATAGGCCGGCGGGTGTCCCCTGCTGAGCCCGCGGGGGTCCCCGAGCAAGGCTGGGGGTCACGCGGGTGTCCCCGGCTGACCCTGCGAGGGTCCGGGGGTCCCCGGCTCACCAAGTGGGGGTCCCCGCGGGAGTCCCAGGGTACCCGCGAGCCTGCGGAACCAATGTTGTGCCTCCAAAAATAATAAACAATATTTATAACTAAATACACCCCCCTAACACATACAATACAGTAATGGGCAAAATTACTATTATCCACATATGGATAATAATGCATTTGCCCATTTTAAATACATATAAATTACAATAAATACAGTAAATACATATTATACTTACCTTTTCCAGGCCCCCACGATGAAGGCCGTCTTCATCCTCATCTTCATCCTGCCCATGTCCCTCCGGTTCGGCAAAACATACTGTACACAAGAATAAAAATAGCCCCTAACCCCTTAATCACCCCTTAATCACCTTAGCGGCCATTAACCGCTACAGACATTAAGGGGTTAACCCACCCTCACCCACTAACCCAGGCTACCCGGAAGCACTGCAACCAATCCAAAGGTAACCATAAAATAATAAACCCTTACAATACACAACGGTGTCTTCTTTCTTCTTTTTGTAATCCTTTACGTCAGTCTTGGTGTCTTCTTTTCTTCTTTGGGGTCTTCTCCGTCTTCGACGAAATCCCAACTCTGATTGTCTGAAGCAAAGCCTCTGTCACATGGTCTACTTGAGCCAATCAGAGTTGGGATTTCGTTCCTACGCTCTGATTGGCTACCGTACCATGTGTCCCCGGCCATCTTTGTTTTGATGACGTCATCTTAAAGACAATTGAAGCTCAGCCATTCTGATTGGCTGGCGTCATTGCCTTTAAATGAGGTCATCATTTTTTTTCCCCAAATCACATGTTTTTCACGGCCCAATCAGGGCCGTGGGAAACATTTGACCAAAATGTGACCTATAAAAGCCCATGTTGTCTCATTTTGAAGCCAGATGCCGAGGAGGGAACACCTCCCCTACTAAGAAGAAAAAAGGGCGTGGCTTAAGAAGATGGAAGAACACGGAGAAGACCCCAAACAAGAAAAGAAGACACCAAGACTGACGTAAAGGATTACAAATAGAAGAAAGAAGACACCGTTGTGTATTGTAAGGGTTTATTATTTTATGGTTACCTTTGGATTGGTTCCAGTGCTTCCTGGTCTCCTGGATTTCGGTGAGTGGGCATCTAATGGTAAGTAAACAAAAGAAACGTTTATTATTTTTACTTTTACAGGTTTTTGTGATTTTTTATTCATGTCTTTTATTTTTTCATTCCCATTTAATGCCCCTGAATGTATCTATGTCCCTATGGATATACATACATTCACAGACACTGAATGGGTGTATTCTATGTGATTTTTGGATGTAAATGCATTGTTTTTTATGCTCTATTATTGCCCCTGTATGTTATGTATATCTATCTACAGTAGATGGATAGACATACTGTACAGGGATAATAATTCATTGTTTTGCTAATGTTTATGTTCTTTTCATGGATGTCTAATGTATTTAGCAGCTTTATTTATACATTGGTGTGAATAATGTAATTGGTATTCAGTTACAGGTTATTTTTAATGGCTTATTTCTGGTAGTTAGATTGGAATGATGGTGGTTACTTTCAATTAGAATTCTTTTGGCAATGGTTTGGCTTTAGGAATTGAATAGGGAATTGTATAATTGATTTGTATTGTATTGTAATTGGTTTAGGAAATTGATTAATAGATTGATGGTAAATGTATTTATGTTGCTTAGTTTCTATTTGATTTTCCTGATGGCATTGGTGGTTAGGGGACATTGTTCATAGTGTATTTAATTTTACATATATTTTGCATAGTGTTACATGATGCACAGATTAATTGCATCATGTACACACGCAATGCAATTGTGTGACATTTCATATACATTTGTGTAGCTGCTGGTTTGTTGGTTTATATTTACAATTGATGCTGGATTTATTGTAACATGCAATGTGGTGATTTTAAGATTAAGGGGTTCATGCAGTAAGCGGCGGAAAGGCACTTCTCGCCACTTTTCTGCCTAAAAAGCCTATCTGTATTCAGATAGGGGCCAGAAAGTGGCGAGATTCAAAGAAACCGCCAGTTTTGCTGGCGGTTTTTTTTTTCTCGCCGGTGGCGGGGCGAGAAGGCACTTTCCGCCTAAAAATCCAACTTTTTCAGCCACCCTGTATTCTAGTAGAGGCGAGTAGCTAAGCGGAGCTATTCGCCTCTCTAGAATACCGTTTCGCTGGCGGATCAGCCACGCAAGAAAAAGATGGCAAGTTGCTGCTCAGAGGCAGCGGATGAGCGGCTGAACGGCACTTAGAAAAAATTCAGGCCTTTTTCCTGGCTGGGATTGATGCCGGGGGTCTCCGAAGCTGATACCATTAATATCAGCACCGGACCCCCCCGTCATGCATCTGAGGCAGGAAAAATGCATTTAAAGCCCCTTCATTACCCTAGCGGCTAACCGCTACGGTCATGAAGGGGTTAAGGCCTCCCGCTACCCACCCGCAAGCCCTAAACAAACACCGTTGGGGCTAATACCCCCTTCACCCACCACCACTACCCACAATAATAAAAAATACACACACCAGCCCCACACTAACTAAATAAATATATATATATACTGCTGCGGCCAAGTTTATTCGAGCATTTGCCCGTTCTTGGCCGCAGCAGTAGCCTGGCGCGCGCCCGAGAGTGACGGGCACGCGCCGAAGCAGCGGAAGAGCGCCCTCCGATCGGGGCGCTCTCCCTACCGCTGCCGGGTCCGCCAGCTTCCCCGGAACCCCCTGCCGCTGTCCCGCGATCGCGGGACACCAGGGCTCCCTCGGGGAGCCCCTGGACGCGCGTGCAGGGGGCGCACGTTCCCGAAGACGCGTGACCGCGCGTCTATGACGCGCGGCATGCCGAGGGGCGGCCACTAGCAAGCCGGGAAATCTCCCGGCTTGCGGATCTGGCCGCAGAGTGATAAAGCGTGTCGGTAGTGTATATATATATATAAACAGTGTTCGACAAACCTATACATTTGCTCACCCCGGGCGAGTGGATTTAACCCCCGGGCGAGTAAATATTGGCCCAAGCAGCACACGTTTGGTACTAGGTGGCGAGTAGATTTTTTTGTGTGGCGAGTAGATTTTTTGGTGATTTGTCAACCACTGTATATAAATATATATATATATTGATATATGATCCCAACAACACCTATACCCCCCTAACATACAGTATAGTAATGGGCACAATGACTATTATCCACAAATGGATAATAGTGCAGTTGTCCATTTAAAATACATACTCAACAATAAAGACATTAAATACATATAGCACTCACCCATGTGCGGCTGCCACGATAAAGGCCATCCTCGTCTTCATCCTGCCCATGCCCCATCCGCTTCTGCAAAACAGACACAAGAATTAAAACATCCAATGTAATGTCCCCTAACCCCTTAATCACCATAGCGGTTTTTAACCGCTGCAGTCATTAAGGGGTTAAGCCACCATCACCCACATACCCTCCCCCACTAACCCCCCCAACCACCCTCACCCACTACCCACAGGGGAGTCCTACCAAATACCCTTGGGGCCAATACCCCCTCCCCCAGCACATACAGTACAATAATGTGCCAAATACCTATTATCCACATAGGGATAATACATTATTTGGCCATTATTAAACACATTAAATACCGTAATAATGTAAACAAAATTCTACTAACCTCATCAATAAGAAGGCTCCGTCGCCAGCATCATCCTTGGGGTCCGTTGCCAAAATAATAAATAGCCAATACATCTCAATTACAATAAAATACCAAGGAACCCCTTAATCACCTTTTCGGGTACTAACCTCAAAGGTAATTAAGGGGTGAAGCCATCCTGCAATGGCAACACCACGTATGCATAACATCCTCAATGAATTAAAAACCAATTTCCTACACAAATCTCAATTAATCATTCAATGTGAAGCCTCAAATGCCACTTAAAACATTGCTTTTACAGTGTATACATGTAGCATAACATGTAAACTACATGTACACGCTGCAAATCAATGTTAACAATACAGTAATCCAACTCAAATAGGCTGACATCACAAGAAGTATATTATGTCAGCAAATAAAGTCACCATCAATGAATTAACAGACATGAATTACATCCCTAAACAATTAAAATACCATCCATACCAATTACACAATTAACTATAGCTATCGTAACAGAGAACAAGTTCAAAACATACAAAAAAGGACACCAACAATTACAATATACTATAGCAAGCTTCTCCATAACCTACAGTACAGCATAAAGCCCAAAACTTACATTTCTCTAATAATAAAATACATTTAACACACATCTATGCATAGCAGCATAGTCACAATCATTTACAATACAGAAAATAAAGCTTGAACAACACTTTCATTTCTTACCCTGTATGTATATATCTCTCTAGACATACATACATACATACATACAGTGGCAAGAAATAATATGCATAAAAAAAAATGAATACATGAAAAAGCAAAAAAAACACAGTTACATTAAATACATTTCTTTATTTAACTTACCATTACTTGCCCCCACCGACTCCCGTTGATCAGCTTACTCACGAACCAATCCACGAACAGGAACCCATAAAATAAAAAAACATAAAATAATAAACATTAAAATAATAAAACACGACAATCCAGGGGTCTTCTAGTTGAAATCCATCTTCATCTGTATTCTTCTACCTTCTTCCGGGGTCTTCTTGCCGTCCGGTGCCACGCCCTGGTCTTCTTTCTTCAGAGAAGGTCCTTCCTCCTCGGCGTCTGGCTTCAAAATGAGATGACATAGGCTTTTAAAGGCCTATGACGTCACATTTTCGTCATATGGTTCCCACGGCCCTGATTGGGCCGTGAAAACCATGTGTTTTGGCCGATGTAAAAAAAAATGATGACGTCACTTAAAGGCAATGACAGCACAGCCAATCAGAATGGCTTTGCTGCAATTGCCTTTAAGATGACTTCATGAAAAGACACATGGCCGGACTCACATGGTACGGCAGCCAATCAGAGCGTGGGAAGTCTATCCCTACTCTGATTGGTTCAAGTACCATGTGACTGAGGCTTTCAATGACGTCACATCCTTTCTCCCCCAAGCCTCTGTCACATGGTACTTGAACCAATCAGAGTAGGGATAGACTTCCCACGCTCTGATTGGCTGCCGTACCATGTGAGTCCGGCCATGTGTCTTTTCATGAAGTCATCTTAAAGGCAATTGCAGCAAATCCATTCTGATTGGCTGTGCTGTCATTGCCTTTAAGTGACGTCATCATTTTTTTTTACATCGGCCAAAACACATGGTTTTCACGGCCCAATCAGGGCCGTGGGAACCATATGACGAAAATGTGACGTCATAGGCCTTTAAAAGCCTATGTCATCTCATTTTGAAGCCGGACGCCACGGAGGAAGGACCTCCTCTGAAGAAAGAAGACCAGGGCGTGGCACCGGACGGCAAGAAGACCCCGGAAGAAGTTAGAAGAATACAGATGAAGATGGATTTCAACTAGAAGACCCCTGGATTGTCGTGTTTTATTATTTTAATGTTTATTATTTTATGTTTTTTTATTTTATGGGTTCCTGTTCGTGGATTGGTTCGTGAGTAAGCTGATCAACGGGAGTCGGTGGGGGCAAGTAATGGTAAGTTAAATAAAGAAATGTATTTAATGTAACTGTGTTTTTTTTTGCTTTTTCATGTATTCATTTTTTTTAATGCATATTATTTCTTGCCACTGCATGTATGTATGTATGTATGTCTAGAGAGATATATACATACAGGGTAAGAAATGAAAGTGTTGTTCAAGCTTTATTTTCTGTATTGTAAATGATTGTGACTATGCTGCTATGCATAGATGTGTGTTAAATGTATTTTATTATTAGAGAAATGTAAGTTTTGGGCTTTATGCTGTACTGTAGGTTATGGAGAAGCTTGCTATAGTATATTGTAATTGTTGGTGTCCTTTTTTGTATGTTTTGAACTTGTTCTCTGTTACGATAGCTATAGTTAATTGTGTAATTGGTATGGATGGTATTTTAATTGTTTAGGGATGTAATTCATGTCTGTTAATTCATTGATGGTGACTTTATTTGCTGACATAATATACTTCTTGTGATGTCAGCCTATTTGAGTTGGATTACTGTATTGTTAACATTGATTTGCAGCGTGTACATGTAGTTTACATGTTATGCTACATGTATACACTGTAAAAGCAATGTTTTAAGTGGCATTTGAGGCTTCACATTGAATGATTAATTGAGATTTGTGTAGGAAATTGGTTTTTAATTCATTGAGGATGTTATGCATACGTGGTGTTGCCATTGCAGGATGGCTTCACCCCTTAATTACCTTTGAGGTTAGTACCCGAAAAGGTGATTAAGGGGTTCCTTGGTATTTTATTGTAATTGAGATGTATTGGCTATTTATTATTTTGGCAACGGACCCCAAGGATGATGCTGGCGACGGAGCCTTCTTATTGATGAGGTTAGTAGAATTTTGTTTACATTATTACGGTATTTAATGTGTTTAATAATGGCCAAATAATGTATTATCCCTATGTGGATAATAGGTATTTGGCACATTATTGTACTGTATGTGCTGGGGGAGGGGGTATTGGCCCCAAGGGTATTTGGTAGGACTCCCCTGTGGGTAGTGGGTGAGGGTGGTTGGGGGGGTTAGTGGGGGAGGGTATGTGGGTGATGGTGGCTTAACCCCTTAATGACTGCAGCGGTTAATAACCGCTATGGTGATTAAGGGGTTAGGGGACATTACATTGGATGTTTTAATTCTTGTGTCTGTTTTGCAGAAGCGGATGGGGCATGGGCAGGATGAAGATGAGGATGGCCTTTATCGTGGCAGCCGCACATGGGTGAGTGCTATATGTATTTAATGTCTTTATTGTTGAGTATGTATTTTAAATGGACAACTGCACTATTATCCATTTGTGTATGTATTGTATGTTGTGTATTGCTGCTATATTTATTGGGGGCATATGTCCCCAATAAACATGCTATTATGCGTTAACCCCTTCATTACCTTAGCGGCTATCCGCTATGGTAATGAAGCAGCATTAATGTATTTTAATAATATTGTGTGGGAGCAGGGGGCCCCTTGAGCTGAACCGCATTTATTTGTGGCTCTGAGACCCCCTGCTTCCCGAGTTACAGGGTCCAGTTTGGGGCATCGGTTACAGTGTCGACGCCATGTTTATTGCGGGCACGTAGCCTATGGGACGCTATAAACATGGCGGCGACACTGCCATCCGATCACACATACCGGGGCCTGCAACTCGGGAAGCAGGGGGTCCCTGGTCCACAAAGTGATGCGGTTCAGCTCGGGGGACCCCCTGCTCACTGTACAGTATTATTAAATAAATATTCATGCTGCTTCGCTACCGTAGCAGATACCCTGTAAGGTAAGGAACAAGTCTTTATTGATGTGTGTGTTTTATTCATAGTGTAGATGTGCAGAGGGTCTCCGGAGCAGAAACGTTTTTGTTTTAGGTCCGGGGACCCCCTGCTCCCCGAGATACAGGTCCCTTTAGGGGGTGCCGGTATCCCTTTGCTTTGTTTACATGCCGCGGTCACGTGATCGGGACTTAAATGCAGAGGGATACCGGCACCTCATAAAGGGGCTGTATCTCGGGGAGCAGGGGGTCCCCCGACCTGAAACCAATGCGGTTCAGCTCCGGAGACCCCCTGCACATGTACACAATGAATAAAAGTTGTTTTAAAAATAATTTTTATTGTGCTGATGTTTGCGCCGAGAGAGCAGCGGATCTCTCTCTGCTGCAAACACAACTCGCCGGGGACGGCTTCTCGGCAGTTTCTTGCCAGGCAGCCGTCCCGCCACCGGTTACACGCCATTTCATCAAATGGTGGTGGCTAATTCATTCGCCAGGGATTCGCCCCTTACAGCATACAGCCAGTTTAACACGCCAAAAACATGGCTAATTGCTAAACTGGCGAATGCATTTTTTCGCTGCTTACTGCATGAGGCCCTAAGAATTCATGTTTTTATTTATGCATGTTTTATGTGTTTCATAATGGGCAAATAATCTATTATCCATACTGTATCTGGATAATAGTTTTTTGCCCATTACTGTACTGTATGTGTTAGGGGGCGGGAGGTATGTGTGTTGTATATTGCTATGTTTATTGGGGGCAATTGTCCCCAATAAACATGCTATTGTGCCTTAACCCCTTCATTGCCTTAGCGGATAGCTGCTAAGGTAATGAAGCTGCATTAATGTATTTTTATTAATAGTGTGCGGGAGCTGAACCGCATTGATTTCTGCCTCAGGGACCCCATGCTTCCCGAGTTACAGGCCCCGGTTTGGGGCATCGGTGCCAGTGTCGCCGCCATCTTTATAGAGTCCACGTCGTGTCTTGGACGCTATAAAGATGACGGCGACATTGGCCTCCGATGCCCCATACCAGGGCCTGTATCTCGGGAAGGAGGGGATATCTGAGGCAGAAATCAATCCAGTTCAGCTAAGGGGACCCCCTGCTCCCGCACACTATTATTAAAATTTACATGAATGCAGCTTCATTACTATAGCGGATAGCCGCTATGGTAAGGAATTATTGTTTATTGTTATGTGTGTTTTGACAGTAGTGTAGATGTGTAGGGGGTCTCCAGAGCTGAACCGCATTGGTTTCAGCCTCAGGACCCCCTACTTCAGGAGATACAGGCCCCGTTATGGGGTGCCGGTATCCCCTGCAGAATGTAAATATCCCGGTCACGTGACGCGGGATCTTGAAAGTGCAGGGGATACCGGCACCCCATAACGGGGCCTGTAACTCCTGAAGTAGGGTGTCCTCGGACCTGAAACCAATGCAGTTCAGCTCCGGAGACCCCCTGCTCATGTACACTGTTATTAAAATGTATTTATTTAGTGTACGATTGCCTGTAATAGCCTTCCATGGAGATACAGAATCTCCATGCAAATGTTACAAGCGGCTTTTTTTCTTTCAGCTAGCGTACGTGAAGGTTAAGAACGCTAGCAGGGGGAAAAAAAGCAACACGTACGCTGTGGCTATTTTGAGCACGTACGTTAAAAAAAGGGCTCAAGGCCTTAGTAAATCACGTCACCGGACTCACTTTTTAACGGACATGCTTTTGTCTTTCATCCGGATTATAGCAATAACACTGGTAACTGGCAACAACGCAATAGCATTGAGCTTAGTGCATAGCCCCCTGAGTTTGACACCCCTGCTCCAAATACATTTTAAAATGGAACTATCCATGGTCCTGAAAAGCTCATTCGCTAATGAAAACATAAACAATCACGATTAGCGATGTATGAAGCTTGTGAATTTTGGACCCTCTGATCGCAAAGCTTTTGCGAAGTGGGCAACTTTGGCAAATATTATGAATTATATAAGAGCCAAAAAAAGACATACACCCCTGTTTAAATGTGCATGAATGTCACCTACTGCTGAGAATAACACTGGCTCACATAGCCCTTTAAAGACTGGCAATTTTATGCAATAGTCACTTTTCAGAAGATTTGTATTGAACACTTTTTTTATGACATATACATTATGTGACATTTAATGGTGGGTGACTGATGTCTTAAAGCAGCTGGAATGATCAAGAATCTTTGTTTTTTATTGACTTTAACTTTCTCTAACCCACTCGACTTTAAATGAAAACATTCAGGGTTAATTCTTGGCATCTGATACACAGGAACATGAGTTAAAGCTTGTCTGTAAAACATTAGTAGAACAATAACAGTGTGACTCTTACTGTATATAGCCATATAATGTTTTTCTCAAACATTTTCGATTTCATTTCATTTTCTTACAATACAAAGTAATTGCTATAATTTGGGTTTTATTTGTCAGGAAAAGTCAACCAATTTAAAAAATAAAATGAGTGCTGTTCCTCCATAAACCAGATGCCAGTAACGGAAACAAGAAAATTAAGACTAATACAATGTGCATGCATGATCACCAGTGTTATACATTTGTCAAATTAAGAAACTAATTTTATAGCAGCATCTAAGAAAATTAACAAACAATACAAATATGCTATAATTTATTTTAGAACTTGTATATTCTCTCTATGATGTAGTTACATAGTTACATAGTGTAGTTACACAGTTACACAGTTATTGCTATCCCAAAGGGAGAAGCACAGGGATTCACTGTCTGTTTTTCACATGTGTATGGCCAATCCCTTCGCCAGCTGCATGCTCCTTACATGGAGAAGCGCGGCGAATATATATATTTGTTTTACACAGTTACATAGCAGATGAGGTTGAAAAAAGACATATGTCCATCAAGTTCAACCTGTGCTATATTTAGATGACAGATACTTTATCCTATATTTGTACTTCTAGTATTTTGATCCATATGAAGGAAAACAAAAACCCCAGGGAAACATCATCCAATATGATGAATATAGTTATTATAGGACTGAATTACCTGCAGCAATATTGAATCAGAAGGATCTTGGTAATTCAGAGAAAAAGATTAGTTCTCCAAGTTCCCCCATTTTGTTTTCAATGTTTTAAAACATATGGAGGCAGAGCAATCACTTAACTCTTTGTAGGAAGATTTATTAGACTTTATCTATGGCCAGAGCTTCTCATGGGACCTCTGGGAGTTGAGAAATAAAGAAAGCATGACAATAATGCATGCCAGCAATTTAATAGGCTTTAAATGTAACCCTCTGTGTGCTGCATGAAATTCACTGACCCCTGGCGGATTCCTCTCCAGTGTGACATTGACACGTGATTCATGATAG
The DNA here is from genome assembly GCF_040206685.1 of Ascaphus truei. Taxonomy (NCBI): domain Eukaryota; kingdom Metazoa; phylum Chordata; class Amphibia; order Anura; family Ascaphidae; genus Ascaphus; species Ascaphus truei. The sequence goes on from NC_134489.1 coordinate 104,677,756, forward strand.
ACAGAGAATCATACCTTGAGAAAGCGCTCTGTGAAGCGTGAAACGTTGGTAGGGCTCTCCATTGCCCTGTTTTTCCATGACCAATAAATAATGTTTTTATGGGATACGCACCCTCCTTTCTACTTTTTTGATACCTACAGTAGTGCTCTTCCAGTTTTTCTCCTTCACTACTAGCCTACCCCTTGGATGGAAGCACACCTGGGGACCCCTCACCTTTGGATCACATGGACTGTGCAGCACTCAGAGTGAGTCAATCGCTTGCTACATGTTTTCCTGTCCAGGACTTTAGACAATTGGTATGTTATAGGGTGTTATTATGCTCAATCTTCCTGGTGTTATTGTTAACTACAGCGTCACTTATTAGTGAGCTTACCATCCGGGACTGCAACCCAGTACCTGTCTTCTATCAAGTTTATGTTTAGTGGTCCCCCCTACAAGTATCTGGTTATTCATTCATTTATCCTACTGTTGGGGTCTTTAGCGTTATGCAGTCACATGGTCTAGACAGAGAATCAGCCAATAGGAATGCTGTTGTGGAGAGGAGGGACTAAGAGAGGAGGAATCTTTAAGAGGGGCGGCAACAGCGTACAGAGTTAGTCTGAGGTGGAGCCTGAGTGAAGTCAGGACGGACTAGGAGAGACTGGGAGTCAGTCCCTCCTGCACGGAGGCACAGTAGTGATGCAAGGGGCAAGGAAAGTTAACAAGACACAAGGGAGATCCTTCTTTTAGGGAGAGAGAACTGAGACAGTTCGTCGGAGCTCAGGATGAGCCATCTACCAATTGGGTAACAGGTACAGTGAGTAAATAAAGCAGGGATCCCCAAATACAAAGAAGGGTACCGAAAGCTTTCTGAAGAACAGGCTTGCTATGGATACACTCACAGAGATAAGAGCTCCTACGTTGTGCCTGCACCAACGCACAGTCCCCCTTCTGACATAGGGTCCTGGTAAACAGGGAGGGACATTGGTACATGACTGCGCAGGGTGATCTGGTAAATAGGGAGAGACATTGGTACATGACTGCACAGGGGGATCTGGTAAATAGGGAGAGACATTGGTACATGACTGCGCAGGGGGATCTTGTAAACAGGGAGAGACATTGGTACATGACTGCACAGGGGGATCTGGTAAATAAGGAGAGACATTGGTACATGACTGCGCAGGGGGATCTGGTAAACAGGGAGAGACATTGGTACATGACTGCGCAGGGGGATCTGGTAAATAGGGAGAGACATTGGTACATGACTGCGCAGGGGGATCTGGTAAATAGGGAGAGACATTGGTACATGACTGCACAGGGGGATCTGGTAAATAGGGAGATACATTGGTACATGACTGCACAGGGGGATCTGGTAAATAGGGAGAGACATTGGTACATGAATGCACAGGGGGATCTGGTAAACAGGGAGAGACTTTGGTACATGACTACTTCCTTCACACACTGTACTTTACGCTGCTACAGTAGGCACGGAAAACTTTCTGCTCCAACAAGCTTACAATTTCAAAAGGGGGAAACATAAGGTACAGTATAGCAGGAGAAAGGGGTTTGATATGTTTATAAAAACTACAGTAGGAGATGGGGAGCTCTTATTAATTGTTACCTATCCCTTGTGAAATCCAAATGATTAATGGCCAACCTCAATGCACGCAAGTCATTTCCCTACTGTTAAAACCTTAACTTTGCACTGTATGTGTCTTAAAGACAATTTGGTTCTCACATCGATGGAATACAAATGTTTAAAGGTTGTGTTTGCCAGATTACCCATTATTCAATTTCATGTCTAGTAGTGTAAGTAAGACAGGACACTGGTCGGATAGTTTCATCTTGTTGGGTTCTATTTATCAAAGTTTCTCATCAGCAAAAGCAACAGCTTAGAAACAGCCCCTGATTTAATAAAGAAAACAAATTATGTTGAAAGTAATGGAATATTTGGGTTTGATAAATCTGGTGTCAATTTTTTGCATTGGTTTTGCAGTTGGGACACTTCAATAACTGGATTCCCAAGTTAAAATGATGTTAAAATAATAACCTGCATGAGAAAATTCTCACTCACAATGTACATCTATTTTCTTTTACTGGGGAACAGTGTAATTCAGCTCCTGTGCCTTTATTTAGAAAACTTAGAACATGTTTCTCTCGCAGACACATATCCCATTGTGGGATGTTTGTTTACTTAGCTACTGTATATACTGCCTTTTCATCTCTGCAGCATTCTTTTGTATCAACAACATCTTTGCTTGTCACAAGCGGTGGGGAAAATAATTGTCTTTTCTTTGCTTTATACACAATGCCAAGTACAAATCAATCACATTCATTACAATGTATGAATATAAAAAGCTGTTTTAAAAAAAAATTAGATGCACAAATAAATAGATTAATTGTAGTCTTTTGTAAGTCTCAAGTATATTATGTACTGTACTTTTCAAACACCAAAAAGTTAACAACATAAAAGTCACATTTATGGATATGCAGTAACTTTATCAAGAAAGCTTAAAGGGTGAAAGGGGGACCACATTTAGTTTCCTTTTTTTTATGTCTTAAACTAACATTAAATGCATTATTATTTTTTTGTGGAATGATAGTAGCAGCGCTTGACAATTTTTACAAACATTAGAATACAGTTGCAAAACAAGAAATATTTAGAATACAACGCAAACAAAGTAAGGGGGGATACCCTCGCTCTGCTTTAACATGAGGTAGGGGATGGTGCTCCTCTGGGTCAAGATAAGTACAATAAACTGTATACAGAAAAGTAAACCCAGTTATGGGCACTCTCTCCCTTTAGAGGGTGTATTATGACATTATTAAAAATAACTTTATTAAATTAATCATTAAAATATATACATAGTGAAACAACACTGAACTATATCCTTCAACACCTGTTGTGGGTGTTAGGATTTTAGAATAATTGAGGATTGTTATTATTTGTAAATATTTAACAGCCTCTGGTACAATGACCAATAGTGAAAAATAGATGCCCCTTTAGTATGTATTGGGGTTTAGGATGTATGAACACCTTCCATTACCGTCCTGATATAAAGTCAATCTAAATATATAAACCGTAGTTAAATCAAGGAGTGATATCTACATTAATATCAACTCCAAATAAATGGTATTATATATTAGACATAAAGTAGTGTGACAGATATGAGGGAACAGTAGTGAAAAGAGGTTATTATGGCCCTAAATTAGTGCAGGGTTTCTGCTCCACTCCACGGTTTGGAGATTTACCAAGGGGAATCCAGACCGGGACTTCTAGCTCTCCCAGCTTTCACAGGACTGGAGCAGCTGATTGAGCAGGGAGATTATTAAAAGGTTGCTCTAAACAGAGCAAGAGGGGGCGGTTTTACTCTCAAGAGGAGGGTGTGCTGAAAAGCTGTGTTATGCTGAGAAAAATACTTTTGTTTTGTTTGTTTGATTTACTCCTGTTATCTGCTGTAGCATTTGTATGGCAAAATAAACAGGCCAAGCTTTTCACCTCTATGTCAGAAGACTGTCTCCTCTACCTGGAAGGCTGTGTGAAAGTGTTGATCCTTGGACAAAAGGTACAGAGCAAGAAGGTACTTTGTCACAGTAGGTATAAAGTAACTTGTTATAGGTACTCGTATAATGATAGAACATATCACCTATAACATATATTTTGTATCCTGATGTATAACGATCAGAGAGAAGTCATTTATATTACAGATAAATCTTCTTATTGTGAGTTATACCCTAGTCAGTAATTATAGAGAGAGATTAAAGCTGAGCTACGGGCTGAAGGAGCGGCTCAGTGAGAAAAGGCACTGACCTGCCGGCATGAGCTACTGTGTACACCCATCAGTGTACCCCACCTACAGGTGACGTCCTCAATCTGGGCTCTTTAAAGCAATCCTTTTCAGGAGATGCAAAGACCCATAGTTGCCAATATACATTGACATGTGTGCTGTATTTGGGCGACCGTTCTCCAAACACATAAATGTCCTTCTCAGAGATTTCTGACTTTAATTTCTTCTCTTTTTCTTCTGTGTACTTCTAGAGATGGGTGATTTTTTGTACGGTTCCTTCGCTCTGCGGATTTTAGCGGATCAATGTCAAAAAGGACGATTCACATTTTGCAGATTTTTTTATTATTGTTACCAATACACTCGACTGCAGATTCCACAACCCGTAGACGGATTTGTAGAATCCAATTTGTGGATTCAGCAATCCGTTGGCGGATTCTTAAGAATGCGCCAAGAGATTGCTGAACCCGTGGATTGGATTCTACAAATCCATCCACGGGTTGTATCCACTGGCGGTTTTTGCGGAATCCCCACCGGATGTTACACTGTAAAACGGATTTTGGGGGTAACATCAGCGAAAATCCGGGAAACGTTACAAACACTAGGCTAGTATGGACTATCTAGTTTCATGCACTATTGAAAGTCAGTGGTATTGTATGTTTTTAACATAGCTATGTTTCTAGGGCAAGAAAAGATAGAAACAAGTCCGATTTCATACATTTGAAAATCGTGAATGAAGTGTGCCTTATTTAAGTAATAATCCCCGAAGAACAGGGCATTACTGGCCAATAATGCCCTGTTCTGAGGGGATTATTGATATTATTTTTAATTTTTCATAAAAAAGATACATTTTTGTAGTCATTGATTTTTATCAGTGTATATACCAGTGTAGGAAAAAGAAGTAAAGTAGAAGATGAGAGGGCTGAGGGGTGGGAGAGAGAGGTGTGAGGGGGGGGGGAGAGAGATGTGAGGGGGGAAGAGGGAGGTGAGGGGGGAAGAGGGAGGTGAGGAGAGGAAGAAGGAGGTGAGGAGGGGAAGAAGGAGGTGAGGGGAGAGAGGTAGGGGAGAGAGAAAGAGGTAGGGGGAGTGAGGTGAGGGGGTAAGAGAGAGAGAGGTGAGAGGGGGGAGAGAGAGAGGTGAGGGGGAAAAAGAGGTGAGGGGGAAGAGAGAGGTGAAGGGGGAGAGAAAGGTGAGGGAAGGAGAGGTGAGGGGAGAAAAGAGAGAGGTGAGGGGAGAAAAAGTGTGAGGGGGAGAATTGGGGGGAATGGAGGGGGAGAGGTGGGTGGACGGGAGATGTGGGGGGGACTGTGATATTAACTACAACTAAATAGAAAGAAATACAAATTACCTTACAGTAGCACAGGCAATAGATGTGGTGAGAAATATTACTTTGTTGCAAGCAACAAAGTTACCAGTTGGGACACTGCAGCTTCTGACATCACAAGCAGCTGTGAGAGAGGGAGAGAGGCTGCTTGTGCTGCGGTGTTCAGTGTACTCAGTGAGGAGAGGAGCGGAGGTGTTGCAATTAAGTTTTAAGCTTGCCGGGTTTTTTTCTCAGCGCGAGCCCCTGCATCTCTGCTTTGATGCGAGTTGGCAAGTTGTCAAAAATGCTGGGCATTACTGAATGAATAATGGCCGGAATTCTGACCAATCAGAGAGCAGGGATTTCAGTAATGCCCGGAATTTTACTGCTTTAGCCTACAATAGTGAAATAGACACTGTATTAGATCTTCAGTGTTTTGTTAACCCTTTGCAAGAGCACTGTATCATGAGTGCCTCTAAAACCAAAGAGATTATCAACCGCGATAGTGCAGTTATAAACTCTTTACACTTTTAGTGACCTCTTTGCCTGAAACATACTCACATTTTCATGTGTAAGGCTCTGATCCTGAACCCCATGCAAGCACTCATAGTGTAATCTGCCTTTTTATGTTTTCATGCATTTAAAATACACATTAAGAAAGCCCAGAAAACAGTTACATTCCTTCTTCAAAGGAATTTGGTAGGCAAAATTCATGAATCCATTTAAATTCAGGTGAATGATAGATTGGTATGGACTTCAGGAAGTGAATTACGTTCCTTTGCATTTTGATAACCGTTACTCGAAGCATGTGCTACTTGCTAAACTTTACTAATCATGACATCATGAAAAAAACAGTATCTTTGAAGAGATACTGTAGCAATTTAAAAGAGAAACCCTCAGCGGGGGTGACGTGATGGTAGGGGACATGTTCCCCCCTTTGATTCCCCCCTACCCCCTCACCTTCTTCCAATAGTTTGCCTTAGGGCCGGGGGTTGGCATGTCACACAGTCGGGATGGGGTCCTGAAGTATAGGGCTTTTAGGCTGCGTCCACACTAGTGCTGAGTGCTTGCAGAGTTAACTTATTGCAATATTAATCCTCACGTCCCTCACGTGCGCTCGTGCGTGGGCACGTAAGCTCTCGCAAGCTTGGTGCTTGGGGAGACAGTTGAATTTGATTTTGGAGTGCAGGGTCACATGACCCTGCTCTGACCAATGGCAAGAGAGAGGCAGTATAGGCTGAGTGGAGAGAGGTGGAAGGGGGGAGAGGCGGAGCGGAGAGAGGTGGAAGGGGGGGGGGGGAGCGGAGAGAGGTGGTAGCACATGTTCCGGTTACAAAGTCTTTTGTTGCCAAGACTCTGCCCGGGGTCATTAAGGTATTGTAGGTAGAACCAAGTCCGTATTATAGGGTGAGTGAAGCAGGGGGCATTTATCGAAAACAAGTTACATTGAAGTTACTAACTGTAAGACCCAGTACTGTACTGTGATGGCACACAGACACACAGACACACACACAGCCCCGATCCAGCCAATGACACGCCCCCTCCCTTAAAAGCCACGCCCCCCGCTCCTGCTCTAAAATTATTGCAGGACAGCCGATCGCTCATGCTTGGAGAGTTGGTGACGTCACCGCTCTCAAGCATGAGCGAGCTCAGCGGCAGCGGGGCCGGAGCCTTAAGTAGGTGAACAGGGGTGGAAAGGAACGTTCTGTGCTCCACTGCTGTTATTCACAGAGCACAGCAGAGTGAGGAGTGGAGGTGCGTCCCGCATGCACGAAGTTCCTGCAGCTAATGAGACAGCCGCAGTAGGAGGCGAGCAGGTCTGACGAGGCCGGGTTGCTGCAGTGGGAACTGCAGTCTCTGCTGGGCGGAGCGGTGGTGGCTTCAAGTAGCAACGAGGCATGGGAAGCAGATACGGGGGTCCGACGGAGACCTTCAGCAGGACTTATGGGCTGAGTCAGGGAGAGCCAGTGTAGCATGCATGCTAGACCACCCGGAACGGCTAAGCCCCAAAGGAAAGCCTGCGGCATCGGCACACAGCAGAGGGCAGAACGGACTGGATTCAAGGACAGCGGCAGGTAAGGCTGAGATTACGGTGCCGACGTCAGGACGTGAGCGCACTTGGGTGCACGTGTCAGGTACTCTTGTGCCACAGTGCCTGCACGCCTACAGGCAGAGAGGCGCGTTGACATGGCAGCTTTTCGAAAAGACAAGAAATCTTGTCTTTTCAGGCGCCTGCCGCATGACGTCAGCGCACGTGAGCTGGTTCAGCCAATGAGGGCGAACCAGCTTCGTGACGCGTCCGTCACATGTCCGCCATACCCGCATCGCGTCTGCAATCTCCTGCAGCCAAGTGCACAGATTGCTTGGGCTGCAGGAGTGTGCGCGGTGGTGCGGTCTTGCGCTCATTCGCAAGCGGCCACCATAATCCCAGCCTTAGAAGAGAGCCCTGGGTCCTAGGACCAAAGCATTAAATGTAGAAGTAACCCCTTAAAGCCCAGTGCTTCCCCAAGGGGAGTTTGGTGATTGTGAGACCTCGGTTTGCCTATTTGGGATGACGGATAGGGGATCTGGGCCTATGCACTTGGGGTGGGGGGATTTAAGCTGTACTGCTAATTGTGCAACAGTGGGTGATGTAACGGTCATAGCGCCCAGGGCAGGGTGTGCCCCAGGCTGATGGGCCTCTATCGGTGGGGGCACTGGACTTAGCAGCCCTGTTAAGGAACATAAAGTAAAGAACAAAACACTAAGCGCTTACCCCAAGTCTCGGAACAGAAATAAAGGTATAATAAAAGAAAGAAATAATAATAAATCCCAAAAGGTTATCTACAAATTCACCAAAGACAACCTTCGATCCCCTCTGCTTCAACCCGGTATAGGGATCATCCAAATCCCTCAAGGTAACATACAAAACAGAAAAAACAGGGGAGCAAGGGGTTAATAAATTCCAGACACAAAGCTCACAAATATTCGTAGATATTAGTGATAAGCACCCTCCTGATAAGGGATAATAGGGATTGTAATAATATTGATACACTTACACGGCCCTGTGTAAGTGTGGGTACACAATGGTATCTTGGATATATCCTCCAAATTGTCCCAAGGGGAGGGGGAGGGGTAGGGGTGGTTTATGTGAGAATAACAAAATATTTACACTGCCCTGTGTAAGTAATGATGTTGTATACAGTACTTGTTTTTGACCAGCTGAGGCTTCCGTAGCCAGTGAATACTCTGACAGCCACAGCTTGCTCCCGAGCAGAGGCGCGTCATCTCCCTGCACTCCGGACGCGGAGGCCGAGCAGCTTTTGCGGCTGGAGAGTTCCACTGACATACGGCGAAGAGCCAAAAGATTATTTTATGTGAGTGCTATCTCTGTGTTTATTTGTGCGGCTGTTTTAAATCTAATAAATGTCATGTTTTAAACTCTATACTGACACCGTGCCTCACTCACCCCACCCCCCTGAACTGCTGGATCGGGGAGAATAAGAAGGACTGTCTAACCCCAAGCACCTGAGAGGGGAGTCCTGACTGCAGCTTTTATTTAAAGAACTTTTATTGGTGCCTTGATTTTGGTCTATATCCTGGAAGGTTTAAGCTGAAACCCACAGACCACTATACAACATCATTACTTACACAGGGCCGTGTAAGTATTTTGTTATTCTCACATAAACCACCCCTACCCCTCCCCCTCCCCTTGGGACAATTTGGAGGATATATCAAAGATACCATTGTGTACCCACGCTTACACAGGGCCGTGTAAGTGTATCAATATTATTACAATCCCTATTATCCCTTATCAGGAGGGTGCTTATCACTAATATCTATGAATATTTGGGAGCTTTGTGTCTGGAATTTATTAACCCCTTGCTCCCCTGTTTTTTCTGTTTTGTCTGTTAAGGAACATGCTGGTAAACCATGGGAAACCAGGCAAGGGGTCCTACAGGTTGCCCAGGTGAAGGGCTGGTGGCAGCTTCAGCACAGGTGGTTTTATGCAAACCTGGGCGTGGCCTCAGCATGGATGTTCCCCTCCCCATGCACTGGCAGAAGCCACTCCTATCCCACTAGGGTCAATAGTAGGTGCGGGGACGGTGCCTGTCATGCGGGGAGGCTATGGTTGTTCCCCAGCTCCTACACTGGGGGTATTTGAGGCGGGAAAAGTCTCTAATGCTTGCTTCAAGGATGTCTATGTGTGCATAACTGGCCCGTTGGGGTTGCACTTGCTAGCGGTGGTCAAAGAAAAGCTCTGGGGAGGGGAGTATGTGGAGATATGGTCATTGCTGCCAGGCTATAACCGTCCAGAAAAAAGGCGAGGCCAAAAAAGACGATATCGTGAAGAGTTTGTTCAAACTGGCTTCAGGTGTTCTCTATTTACAAACGTAATAGGTGAAAAATCTCCCCACCTGTGTTCAGTTCTGTTTAAATATCACTATATGATTGAGCTCGGGCAGAGTCAGTATAGTGAGATGGCGTGGTGGCTGTATCACGGATTTCACAAGCATTTATCCTGGAATGCAAAGGGTATGGACTTGTGGATAGAGTTAATGGCTTTGCAGACGTCGGGCCATTTTCAGGGGGTGGCCGGCAGTGGGTTGTACTCTGGGCTGTCGGCTGAAAGCATGAATGGAAACTGCTGGGCTTTTAATGGGGACCAGTGCAGGATCAGCAATTGCTGATTCCAGCATGAATGCTCAACATACGGTGGGGCTCACGCCGCCGCCAAAAGCTGTGACGCAGTCCGGCTGGGAGGGGATAAGCTTTTTCAACGGTTTTCTGCAAAAGGCAGTTATGCTAGGGAGTGGGGAAAAGATGGGCCTTTGGCTGGATCATTACATATATGATGAGGTGGCCAGCTTGTTATGGTGAAGGTGTCAGTTGGGTTTCTGAAATCCTTTTGCAAAGATCTAGGTTATTTGGAAGCTAGGACCTTGTGGTGGTCCAGTTAAGGACTTAGTTTGTGCTTCAGTCGCTCCAGGTACATAGGGAGCTTAGGCAGCTGGCGGGAGTTATGTGGTGCAGCTTCTTAGTCAAGGTGAGGATTTTTAACACGATCTTCATATTTTAGTTTTGGGGCTTTGCGGCTCAAATAAAAGGGGGGTAGGCGGTTTGGCTGTGGGGGATGTATTTAGGAGTTTGGATTGCATCAGCCTATTGGTGCACAGGTCAGAGACCGATCAGCGGTGCAGGGGTTCATGGATCATGTTGGGCTGGTTGTCTCACAGCTTAGTCTGCTCAGTGAGGCAGCTACGGGAGTTCCTTGAGGTCAGTCTTACTTTCCCTGTACCCTTGCTGATGCACGCCAGAGTTGAGGCCTTAAAAGTTTTTGTTAAGTGTGTTGTCCAGATGTGATTAGCTCGTTTGGGTTAGTAGGCTGTAACACTCCTTCCGAGTTAGGGAAGCGGTGCGATTGGATCTACTGTAGGTGTCACTGTGATTCGTCGCATCAGGAGATGGGAGCCAAACCCTAACCGTAGTTATGTTTGTTCTTCATTAGTGTAATTATTTTGCTTGGTTACTTCTTGGTTTAGTTTAGGTGTTGCCGCACCTGATGTGGGGATTATCAGAGGCTCGTATGTCCATTGGGCGTTGAGGCAGGCAGAATGTTACCAATTTGAGAAGAATTTGGGGTTGCGCAGGGAGCAAGCTGTAGTCTTTTGGTGGGGTTAGAAGGGTTTAGGGTGATTAGTTGCTGCCAGAAATGGTCCTCACCCAGGCGAGCTCCTCAAATTTTTATCCTTCAGGTCGTAGGCAATGACAAGTTAAATCAATGGAATTAATCCAGATGATAAAATGAGATTAAGCACAAATTCAGGCCCGGTTTGGTATTTTGCAAGTGTGGTGGCAAAACATTGTGCATGGGAAGTTTTGGTCATGCAACACAATTAGCGAGGGTTTGTTTCAGCCAGAAAAGGTGCATTAATCTAATCTTGGCTAAGTGTTATTTAATGTTATCTTCCTGGTGTGTATGGGTGTCCGGGGCTATTTTAAGGGGGTTAAATAGCCCCTTTGGTGGTGGCTGGTTGGGGGGCTAAGTGCTGGGTAACATTGCCAGAACGGGCTCTATGGGACGCTAATGCCTAATGGTGGCAAATAGTAGCGAGTGTGCAGGGCCCATTGTGCTTTGGGTACCTGTGGCCCATTCTTGCTGGTTGTTTATCCGAGCAGCTTGGGCTGTGAAGTCCTTGGTTGGGGTTGCGGTCCATGGTTTGAATATCATTAGCCTGTATCGGTTGGGGAGCATTCTGGCAGTGTTAGCATCCACTAAAGCTCTGACCGTTTAATTTCCAGATTGTTGTCTGTGTGTTCATTCATGGTTGTGCTAAAGGTTTGGGAGGGGGAAGTGACTCGCAGACTCTGAGGTCACGTATACCAAGTTTGCATCAATAAATTGCTGGCAAATCAACAAGTGAAGGGGCCGGATTGTGTGGGGCTGCATTTTGAGCAAATTATTTGGATATCAATTATATTATCTTCATTTAGGATAACAAATAAAGGACACACTCCATTCAAGATCTCACCGGTGTTTAGAGATTCAGATACTCTAATAACTGGTATCACAATGCACACAATGGGATATGAGAGGTAGAAACACTGAATACACAAGGTGAATACTCAGGTAAATACATGGTGAATACTCAGGTAAATACATGGTGAATACATAGGTAAATATATGGTGAATACTCAGGTAAATACATGGTGAATACTCAGATAAATACATGGTGAATACTCAGGTAAATACATGGTGAATACTCAGGTAAATACATGGTGAATACTCAGGTAAATACATGGTGAATACTCAGGTAAATACATGGTGAATACTCAGGTAAATACATGGTGAATACTCAGGTAAATACATGGTGAATACTCAGGTAAATACATGGTGAATACTCAGGTAAATACATGGTGAATACTCAGGTAAATACATGGTGAATACATAGGTAAGTACATGGTGAATACTCAGGTAAATACATGGTGAATACTCAGGTAAATACATGGTGAATACTCAGGTAAATACATGGTGAATACTCAGGTAAATACACGGTGAATACTCAGGTAAATACATGGTGAATACTCAGGTAAATACATGGTCAATACCCAGGTAAATACATGGTGAATACTCAGGTAAATACATGGTCAATACTCAGGTAAATACATGGTCAATACTCAGGTAAATACACGGTGAATACTCAGGTAAATACACGGTGAATACTCAGGTAAATACACGGTGAATACTCAGGTAAATACATGGTGAATACTCAGGTAAATACATGGTATGCTCCCAACAGAGAAGGCAAAAAGGTGAAGCACAGACTATTAATAACTATCACTATATGAAGAACATACCTGTAGACAAGCAGATTAACCCCCGATTGCCTCTTGATTTGTAAAAGACACATGGGCAGCCAAGAGAAAACGGAAATATTTTTTCAACAAATAAATGAATTCATAAACAAACATAACAAAACCAGCTTACAAAACATTTTTTTTTACCACAAATGTCATAGATAGATGAGTTTGCAAACACGGGCAAGCAGCATAAAAATAATGGATCAACCAATAGATACGGTAGCTACTGTATCAAGATATAAAAAAGAATAAAGCTGGCAAATATATGCACTTGGATTACATTTTCACGTGTTATTACCTGGCAGTTCAAGCACCAGGTATAACTACCTTCTATATCTGACTACTGTAGGCCTCTCACGTCTTTTTTTTCCTGGAGTCTAATCTAGTCACCAGCATGTGTTTGCAAGCACTAAATTGTATTCAGGGGGTGATTTCAAAACAAGCATATTTATTCATGGTATTTCCTGGGCAGCCTGAAATATCATTGAATAGACTCTGCCATTAATAACAATCCCAAGCTATTTATTGTAGACTTCTGCAGGCTTATTTTGTATTTTACATTTACTTCATTGGACATTTATTAGCAGTATGAAAATGAGTCTCAAATCAGGAGAGCATTAGACTGACTGTGACATCTTTTAACATTTTTCTAGGCCGGCTTTCACATGCCTTTGGTAGTAATTACTATGCAGGACTTGATATAAACTGGCTGAAGCTATTACCTTGGTAGAAGATATATGCACACTATTTAGATACTATTTCCCAATTGTTCAATAGATCAGAAAGAGGCCTGGTAGTTAATAAGAGAAGTTACCGGTGCATGAAATAGCATTCCAAAGAAAAATTTTACATAAAAAAAAAAAGGATGTGAGAAGTTTTGATTCAAGGATATCTGAGCAGAGCCATAGGAAGCAAACTCAGAATAGTGCACCCGTGGGCTGCAAAGAAGAGATTGATATGACTGACATGAACAAGGATCACTCAAGTTCGTTATGTCAAGAAATAAAATTCTGCTCAAAAATACATTTAAAGTGCTTTGGAAATAAATTGTGTGGACGTGCTGCCGTTTTAAAGGGATGTTAAAAGTATTGATCATTAGGACAAAGCGTGAATTAATATTTGCTTGCAGCATAATTATAAAACCAATGACAAGAATAAACTCACATATATAAAGGGATAGGCCGGCTATATTTCATTTTTGAAATGTCTTCCAATAGTTTTCGATTCTGTGGAAATACTCTCTGCCTCCAGATGCATCAATCAGGGCTGCTCCCATTTCTGTAACACTGTATTTCCCCCCTGAACAGGAGCAATCGCTGAAACTGATTGGCAGTGCCCTGCGCTTCTGAGCTGCCACACATATTTTTTTAATTTTAATTTTGCATAATGTAATGACATCCACATGTATTATGTTTTACCTGGAAACCTCCTGGTGTCTCACATAAAATCACAATCTATAACCCAATAAATATGTCTTGCATTATGCATAGTAAATATATGTTTTCTCTAACTGCATCCTTCTTTCTTTTTCCAAGTATTTAGTTTCTTGTATATTTGGGACACTTATTTATGGGCAAAAATGTGTGTTTTAAACAATAGGATAACCTGCCTTGCTCCTTGGCATGGTTGGTATGAGGTGTGAGCACTTATACTCTTTAACGGGGTTGATTCCTCAGTGTGTCCCACAGTGCGAGAGGATCAATGTATGAATGTACAAGTTTTTATATACGTAATTTTATATAAATTGAATTTTTTATATCGTTGGATTGTATACTACTACAGCTCAACCCCGTTATAGCGTGATATGCTACAACGCAGATCCGCTTATAACGCGGTGTGAGCGTGGCTACTAATCATGAAACAAATACAGCTGAACCACATCATAACGCATTGCTTGGGGTCTACATAATGAGACCGTGTTATAACTGGGATTGCAAGATGGCCACCGCCATCTGCAGCTCTCTCCTCTCTGCAGCTCTCTCCTCTCTCTCCTCTCTCCCTGCTTCATCAGGCTGCGACCACGTGCGCGGCGCACATCTCCAAGGTTTTCTTTTTTTCTTTTATAACATTCAATGCTTTATTGCTATTGGACACACACACCTCCCCCACACTAATAATTTTAGCACACCATGCAGCAATCGAACCCATGACCCTTCATACACTGGGAGCGATTCTTTACCTGCTACATGAATCCTATGGTGTAGCAGGTAAAGAATTGTTCCTAGTGTATGAAGGGTCATGGGTTCGATTCTTGCATGGTGTGCGAAAATTATTTGAGTAGGGGGGAGGTGTGTGTGTTTCCATTAGCAATAAAGTATTGAATGTTATAAAAGAAAAGATAAAACCTTGGTGATGTGCACCGCGCACGTGGACTCAGCCTGATGAAGCAGGGAGAGAGGATAGAGCTGCAGATGCCGGTGGCCATCTCACAATCCCAGTTATTATGTGGTCTCATTATGTGGACCCCAAGCACCCCGTTATAATGGGGTTCAGCTGCATTTGTTTCGTGATAGGATTTAATAAAGGTATTAATTGTTGATTGTGTAATGCTGGATCCATCTACATGCATCTGTTTGGTATTAATTAGGTAAATATGTATTTATGTGATGTATTTAAGCATACTGTAGGCTGTACAATAGTTAGATGTGTCCGCTGAGGAAGTGGTGGAACAACGAGACGAATACAGCTAACTTTTGAAGGACTGTGGTATTTTTTAAATCTTTGGCTTTCCGTAGTCTATGAACGTTAAGCATTGTGGGGATGAGCAAAGCACAGGGAGCAGTGTCGGCGGCACCCAGAGCTTCCCCCAGCATTACGGAAACAGCTAGACAAGAGGATACGAATATCACCGGATGAGTGAGATAAGACAGAGTATATTATTTAAATACATTTTATTATATTTTATACCATGTGAATATGATACTTATCCTGTGATGCGTTTTATAAGAAAATATACAAATAAAATCACACTATTGGCTCTTTCTTGCCCTTATCTCCTGTTGCTAATATATGTTTGTGTGTGTGTGTTTGTGTGTGTGTGAATGTGTTTGTGTGTTTGTGTGTTTGTGTAATGCGCTTAAAAATACTTTGACCAAAGAATTTGACTAAATAACCATTACTTATGAGAAGAAAGACAGATAAGTATTTAACAACATAAGTTACCATATTGGCTGTAGAAATTGAGCTTTTTTATCTTGTGTTGTATACAGTAGGCCACATGCAGTACCCAGTGGCATCCCTTATCGCACAAATCTATATGGTGTGGTGGGTTTGGGTTCTGAGCATGCAAGGGTTGTGTATGGATGGAACATGTTAAATGGAAATTAGATACAAAATAGGAAAAAGATACATTAACAATTGGATGAAGCTTAAAACAGTCTTAAAGTCAATTTCAATGGTGTAAGGTGATCACCAGAAGATTGAAGAGGAGGCTAGTTGGGTACTCCTAAAGGTATTCTGGTGGTATTAATTCAATTAGATCTTCCCAGGCTCCAGGTGCCTGAAGTCAAAAATCTATAGAAGAGAAGAAATGCACACAGGGATGGTGCTATGATGTAGTACCTTTAATACAGGTTAAAATCAATTGCACATAGAAGTAATGATCTCACAATGTGAAAAATCTTTCAAGCTTATCTGTGGGGACTCGTTAGAGGGGTCCCTGCCTGCGGGCGCCCACACTATTGTTGCTGCATCCACAGCTGTCGGTTGCCACACGTTCTGCCAGTTTCAACTAGGGGATGCCACACGAGGTATACCTCCTTTCTCCTCCACAAATGGGCTTGTTAGCTTTGGTGGGAAACTGCTCATTCACCTACGCATTTTGTATGGTCTCACCTTACTTTTAATGGGCCAGTAGCAGTATATATATATATATATATATATCTATGATAGATAGATAGATAGATAGATAGACTGCTTATATAATGGATGTCTGAAAAATAAATCTCTTGTTAAAACAGTTTTCTTATTCATTTTACCAACGCTAACTTTACTGCATTATTTGATTGCTGCCTATGCCTACCATTACAACCAGCTTGACAATGCAGAAGGAATGTCAACCTTATGAATTTTCTTCAGCAGTAGACGTCATACATTAAATTCAAATGATTTCAAGGTCAGAAGACATCGCAGGAAGAAACATTCAGCTGTTTGAAATTGCAAGCAAATATTTAGGGTGACTGTAACCAGCCTGATTTAGAGGGTATTTTCTGATGCTGTACAATGATTTAATGATTAGATTTTCCATTGTCCGATTTGAAATTGCATTATTTCCTATCTCTAATGCATCCTCCACCAGTGGGACAGTTGAAAAGGCGCATGAAAGATCCAGATCATGTTGAAAAGTCAATATACTAAAATACCTTCAGGCAACACTCTGAGAACACAATAAAACAACGATCTATCAACTAATTAAAATCTCTTCTTATATAGAAAAAGAAAACAAGCTATGTCAAAAAGCATGGTAGAGAAACAGTTTTTTTAAAACTTTTCTCCCCTTTCCATCCCTGGAAATTACTTGTGAATGCATTGTGTATAGCAGGTGTGCTCAACTCCAGTCCTCAAGATCCCCCAACAGGACAGGTTTTAAGAATTTCCTAGCTTCAGCACAGGTGGCTCAATCAGTGGCTCAGTCGCAGAGCCGGCTTCAGCACAGGTGGCTCAGTCTTTGACCGAGCCACTGATTCAGCCACCTGTGCTCATGCAAGGGAATCTTGAAAACCTGTCCTGTTGGGGGGTCTTGAGGACTGGAGTTGAACCCCCCTGGGCTATAGGTTACCAATGGGAGCAACGATTTTAATTCTTCTGAAGTTTATGTGAAATTGATGTTTATAGCATAATTTAGCAATCATTGCGGAAGTTTTATGAACAACAGTGCTGCCACGGAGAGAGGATTTACCATTTAAAAATACTTAGAGAACCGTTGAGAGGTCAATGTATAAAACTATAGGAAATTGCTTTAAAGTCTATATATAAGTAAAGTACTAATGCGTAAACTTTTCTAAAGGATTCAAAGTCACAAAGATATTTTCCAATGCATAATTTACAATCCAATTATTAAAAGGGGATTCAGCTCTGATATTAAGGTTAAAATATAACATGACTTCTTGCAAAAGTAGGAAAGTTTTGATCCGCTCTCATGCTTTCTTAATGTTCAGGTGTGGATCAACTTCACCCTCTTGCAGTTACTGTGTGTGGAAGTTCTCCCCACTTCCACAAAATCCATGGAAGACAAGCTCCGTGGACAGGACAACTATGAAAAAGGCAAACACAGAGTGCACCAAAGCTGAAGAACAAGTATATTCAGCAGTACAAATAAAGCAAGTGTAGCCCTGGTGAGATTAGGGGCTATATATCTATCCTCCTCCTGTGTGTAATCCCTGCTAAGGGCAGGTTGTCAGGAGTTATCATGGGTTTTCCCCACTTCTGACACTGTGCTGAGTAAGTGAAGGTAGGTCACTTGACCCGCCAATCAAGAGGCACAGGGGCGTTGCCTATTGGAAGTTACAAAGAGCAGTGTCACTTCCTATTTAGTGTGTTGAGACAGTTGTGTGTGAGCTGTCTGCCTGGACAGTGTAGTGTAGAGAGTGAGTTAGTTAGGTTCCTGATGAGTGGAGCTGATAGGGGATTGTGAGGTGGACCAAATACCTCTCACCCTGCTTAGGGGGTAAGGGAAGAGCTAGCCCCACCCTGGATGGCCCTGAGTCCAGAGTGGAGGCAGGGACCATCCTAACGGAGAACAGCTAGTGGACTATGTACATTAATTGTACCTGACTGCTGCTGCTGCTGCTGCTGCTGCTGATGCTGGAGACTGAATAAAGAGTCTGCTGTTAAAAGGATCTATTGTGTGAGACTGGAATCTCTCATCCTTGGGAGGGGCTTTCTGTGGTAGGGATTCCACCCCGTATTCCTGGGGCTTACTACAGATGGAGGCGCTGCACCATTGAAGAAGAACGAAGGCATGCACCCCAGAAATCTGTCCTGTTGTTCCCCATGTAATCGCAGGAGACTCAGGCCCTCCTGTTGCCAGCAGGTATGCACCACACTAAGACATGTAGTCAGACCACAGAACACCTTAGGGGGCCCAATCTGCGATTGGGTGGGGGTCTATGAGTTACACAAGTATAAACTTACATATAAAGTGTCTGCAATTCAGTGTATCATCAGGCGGTCGAAGCACGTGAGTGTATGAAACGCGTTGTGGTATAGAGCATTATTTGTTGTCCTGTGAAGCTGCCGCTCATTGGGTTAGAGATCGTAAAGAACAGGGAGTGAGGCATGTCTGACTGCAGCATATGGGATACGCAAACCCAGACGTAGCAGACCAGCGCCGAGAAACAGCTGATCCCAGCGAGCGGGATACACTGTTTAAAGACCCACTCTTGCAGATGTACAACTAGCAAAGCCAATCAAAAAGAGAGGAGTCAACACTAGAAATGTTTTGGGTGAATATTGATCAGCAGCGGATCAGCTGGTTCCTTTGGCCCACAGATTTCAACGGATCAATCTCAAAAAGGGCGAATTATGTTCTGCCGAATATTGTTTTATTATTATTGCCAATACACTCCGCGGATTCAGCAACCCGTGGATGGATTTGTAGAATCCAATCCACGGACCCAGCGTATTCTTAATAATATGCCAACGGATCGCTGGATCCATGGAATGGATTCTACAAATCCGTCCAGGGGTTTTACCCAATGGTGGTCTTTGATGAATCCGTGCGGATTAAAACCGATCAAATTCATTGGCAGATCTTACACAGCGAAACGGATTTTGGAGGAAAAATGCGAGAAGGTCCGGGAAACGGACTCGGGCGGATTCGCTTATCTCTAGTCATCACACTCCAGGTTAGTTAAGCTTAACGTGTCAGAAACTCATCTTACATAGCCAATATCCTCAATTCAAAAGGATATGGAAAGGAAGCAATGATGAGACATAATATTACTGAGATGTAACCCAATCAAGCCACTAATTACAGCATCTAACCAAGATTTGAGATGAATGAGTGCATGCGTTTTGTCAATTACAGTATTGGTCAAGCAATTTTAGAATTCAATCAGTTCCTTGATTTTAAGGCTTCATCAATAATTTCTGAAGAACGTGTATGTAACATGTGATCTTATTAAATTTCAATGTTGAGAAATATGATAATTCATATAGATGGTACAGATACTGTGTAGATACATAAAGAGTAAACAACATAGGAAGGGAACATAATCTGGTGATTTTTCTTGGTTGTTATTGTTTTGCAAATGTTTCAGCTCACTCCTAACCTACTGGAATATAAAACCAACCACACTATGTCATAGGCAGAGAATACACTATACCAGTATGTGAGAAGGTCAAACTTATTTCCATATATTGTGTTATTGGGCAAACTATCTTGTTGACAGGCATCATAAAAAAATGATAAAATAATGAGGTCTAATATTATCCGTTAAACTCTTAACTTTATAACTGGCTAGCAACAACTAGACTCCGTGAAATAAGTGCTTTTCCGCAAATGAGAAACGCTAGCAATTAACAAAGAGCAGAAGAAGACAATGTAAATAGAAGTTATTGATCGTTCTTCACACGAGCATGCGTAAGGATAATGTAAACTGGTTTTCTGACCCTTTCAACACTGGAAATAATTTATATTGTGGTAATTGGGAGTAAAAAATAATTTGTCAAAAAATAAAATCTGACAAATTTTCTTTTTGTTCCCTGTACTGAAAACAGGAAGTGGGCGAATTTCTTTTGGAAGTATTTGGATCCGCAGCGGATCGAACGGTTCCTTTGGTCCGCCGATTTCAGTGGATCAATGTAAAAAAAGGTGGATTCGCATTTTGCTGAATTTTTATTATTATTACCAATACACGCCGTGGGTTCAGCAAACCCGTGGACGGATTTGTAGTACCCAATGGCGTGTTTTTTTTTAAAACCGCGTGGATTGAAACTGCCCAAATCAGTTTGCGGATTTTACACAGCGAAACAGATTTTGGGGGGTTAACATCAGCGAAAATCCAGGAAACGGACTTGGGCAGATTCGTCCGTCTCTGCTGACAACCCAATAGCTATAATCAAGCCTATTTGCTATGCAACCTGATGGACCATTTTTAATGTTAAAATGATGTCAACCATGTAATACGCAATATATGCTTCTCAATATTGTAGTATTAAGGTGCAGTACTCTGGTCTGTATTCTGGTCGCGGGGATTCCACGAGCAGGGAGTTGTCAGGCTCGTGCCATCTGCGGTTTCCTGGCCGACTATGAGACAATAAGTCTGCTTGTATCTGTATATCTCTGGTATTCTTCACTGGACCAATGCCAGAGAAACAATAACATCAGGAATATCAGCGAGTGGCAGCTACAGCTGACACTTTTGATAAGATTCTGGTGTTATTTCTAAGAGAGTCTGGGGTAAAGTGAAGTAACTGAACTTACTGTAAACCATACCCAAAGCACAGAGGTGCATGGGGGAGGATATGATAATCTTAAACTCTTTGAAGCTTTCTATCTTTTCCTGATGATTTTAACTCTGTCCTTGCTGGCTTAGTGGGCAGGAGCAGTGAAGCATAATGGGGGGTGGGGGGGTCACTCTTTCTGTGACCCTGGTGGTATTTCTTAGAGAGGCAGAGTTCTTACATTTTTGTCGTCTCTATTTTTGTGTCACTATCATTTCCATCTTTAAGAAACCATCATCAAACCTGTTACAAGATGTCCTTACGTTTGACACAGACAATGAAGTGGGGAATATAATTTCACTACCATCATTGAAAGTTAATAGGCTCTGTGTGACACATACAGGATCACCTGGAGGAGGAATATGAGAGACAACATCAGTATAACATGTTCATCTCTCCACTCATACTGGGAAATAATCTTTATTGACATATTTTTATGGTAAAATTGAACTTCTATCAAGAGGACTTTGGAAAAACTGTGAAATGTTGGAGATATAACAGGATGTATTTAGTGATTTAAGGCCACTATGCAGCGCAATGCCAGAAGATACTTTCTAGCGCCATAAGACACCTTTAAGTGCAGGCGGTTGAAG
Source organism: Ascaphus truei (assembly GCF_040206685.1). NCBI lineage: Eukaryota > Metazoa > Chordata > Amphibia > Anura > Ascaphidae > Ascaphus > Ascaphus truei. Next base: position 104,699,202 of record NC_134489.1, read on the forward strand.
GTGTCTTATGGCAGAGCGCCGTGTAATAAACATGGGGCTATGTGCTCCTAATTCTATGAACATACTTACTGTCCCTAGAGCCACTGCATAAAAAGCAAAACACTGCAGTAAAAGCCATAGCTGCCTTCAGGTGTGTGTGTGTGGGGGGGGGGGGGGAGAAATCTGTTCTTCCAAATATGAGAGATTTCCTGCTGTCGGGGGTATGCCGACTCCTAGACACCCAGACTCCCCCGGCAGCGCAAACAGTTAGTCTGGCCATATTTGCATACATTATGAGCATAGGATAATGAAGACATATCTCTACTACCCTTCTGAAATAACAGCATTTCTGTGAGGATTTAAACGTAGGGATTTACTATTGCAGCTCAGACGTTCAACACTCAAAACAGAATAGCCAAAGGGCATACAGAAAATGAGCATGTTTTTCTATGGGCCTGTCCAGTGTAGCGCCTCATGGAGGCAACTGGGGAGCAATGTGCTGCAGACCCCTTGTGCACTATAGACTTAATCACGACTGTTATCTGCACCACACATATGAGATGTGTATTCAACCATATGCAGAGATTTTATGGGTCTCTGCTCTAATTTGAGCTATTTCGTCTATTTATTTGAGCTGACTGAGAACAAAATGAGAAAAAATAAGGCAAGTGGTTAGCTAAATGGCCTCCACTGTGCTCCAGTGCTTCAAATAATGCCTAAAAAATCATCAGATGTGTAGTGTTTTACTAATGATGCCAATCAAATGAGCAAACCCAAGAAGCATGGCTTCCATAGCACCTAGAACTCCGTAAAACCGTTAGGAAGGGATTATTTTACTTACGGTCAGTGTCAGGGAGATCATTTCACTGATTAACTCCTATCCTACAGGGTTTAGTAGATGATTAGACAATTGAAAAATAGTAGTGTATTACTTTATTAAGTATTAGAGACAGACATATAGATCAGATGGGAAGAAAGAGAGAGAAAGAGCAGTGGGCAGAGAGAGACACACACACAGAGAGGCAAACCCAGACAGGTTACCTGTTGGAGATGATATATATATATATATACATTTTACATACTGTATGGTAGTCTTTTGTAGGATTTGGGGTTCCGTGTTACCTCAGAGGGCTCCATACTCCTGATACCTGATAATGCTAAAGCTTGGAGAGTCAGTGCATGTGTAAACTCTTCTGGACTCCATTCCAGATATAGAGAGGCTAATACTAGGGAAAGGCTGGGGGTGGGGGAGGGGAGAGAGGGTACCCTCGCAACAGCTAAGAATATGTTCTGTGGTGCTTCTATCTGGGGTAAATATGAACTAATACTTGTGAGAGAAAAGGATCCCAATGGAGAGCACTCAAACAGATGCACAATATACACAGAACAAGAGGGAAGTATATGTGTTGATTATGTGATATGTACACGATAAAAACCATTTATTGGAGTCATAACTCAATATTAATATAAAGTAGGACGCTAAGTACCCAAATAATTGAGACTCAATAGAGCCAAAAAAGCGCAGCGAAAGTAAAAAATACCAGGTCTCAAGTGTATAGTGTAGGCTACTCCCCTTGATGATATGTGCAGGGTAGAGCCAGATGTAATCAATGTCTCCTGGAAACTGTGTCCATAAGTAATTGGTCACAGGTACAGCCACTTGTGGCTATCAGTTGTCTAAAAACACTCACACACACTCACTTAAGGTATAATTCAGTGAGTGTGTGTGAGTGTTTTTTACACTCTTATGGTGGCTTGATTTGCTAGCACCACCGAGGGATTATAGCAGTGACCTGCTGATCTAGATTACCTTATGACTGGTAATTATAGCCTGTCCCTTGGGAGCTTACTACAGTAAATACTCACCTGTTCTACTTACCTGTATATACCTGGTGACGTGGTATATATATATACCACTCACTACTTACTACCTTTGGGCTAGACAACTGATAGCCACAAGTGGCTGTACCTGTGACCAATTACTTATGGACACAGTTTCCAGGAGACATTGATTACATCTGGCTCTACCCTGCACATATCATCAAGGGGAGTAGCCTACACTACTGCACCGACACACTTTATTCGAGCAAATACCCAGTATGTACCTGGCAGATACCTGGAATGCGCCGCTCCTCACCTCTGACAAGCCCCGTTGCGTTTGCCTTCCCAGCCTGGGTTCATGCCTGGCTGACGGGCGGCTGATCTGTTAAATGATAATGATTAGGATTTAATAGGCTGCAATGCTTCGCGTGTCTACCAGATGGCATAAATTCATGAATTGTAATGCAGTATATATATATATACTGTGCAGTATTGCAGCCAGTGGGAATAAAATGCTTCAATCCCTGCCTGGAAAATAACCCAATATACTCGGGCAGAAAACAGTCACAAACCTCAATACACCCGGGTATACCCGAATTCGTGGGACTAGCCGAGCTCAAATAAAGTGTGTCGCCAGTGTATACACTTGAGACCTGGTATTTTTTTACTTTCGCTGCGCTTTTTTGGCTCTATTGAGTCTCAATTATTTGGGTACTTAGCATCCTACTTTATATTAATATTGAGTTATGACTCCAATAAATGGTTTTTATCGTGTACATATCACATAATCAACACATACACTTCCCTCTTGTTCTGTGTATATTGTGCATCTGTTGGAGTTCTCTCCATTGGGGTCCTTTTCTCTCACAAGTATTAGATATAGAGAGGGCTGGAACTACTAAAGTGAGTAAGGTCTAGACAGAGCATGTGGGCGGGGACGTGCAAGGCAGTCACGTTATTGTATTTATAGTTCTTGAGTTATGCAAATATGTTTGTGCTGCAATAATGGCTGCTCTGAAGAGCTGCTCATTCTAAGCCTGTGCGTGAGTATCTGCATCTACAACTCAGCCTGATTAAACACCTGTTCAATTGGTGTCAGTGGTGGGATAGCACCATTAACAGTAAGTGGTAACAACACAAACATGTTCTGTTTCCTGCAACATAGGAAACACTACAGGGTGAGGGCATGACAGATACACTAACTAAGACACTAATTGGGTTTAGCAGTTGCAGTCTCCAGTTAAAGAGACCGTACATCCTACTGAGGTGTTACAGTGAATGAAGGAGGAAGTGTTTTGCTGACATTTGAATTAACTACAGAGTGGGAGAATTTATCTCAGGAACAATAAGCTCCATTCTTAGCAGGTGAAGAGCAGAAAGTGTATTATGACTTGACGGCAAAAGAGGCAAAGCAGTACTTCACATTAATGGCCCATGCATGTGTTAACTCCGAAGTGAGAGCTCAGCGATTTTACAGTTAGGAGCACCTCTTGAATGAGACCACACACACAAATGCATGACCTGGTACATCTAGCTTACAAGTGGCTGCAACCAGAACTCAGATCACCAGTGCGAGTAGGAGCTGCTGGTAGTAGACTGGTTCATTTTCACAATTATCTAAATTCGAATATATAGGTTTTGCACATCTCCAGTACTGAACAATGGACATTATATAGCTGGAAATAATTGTGGAGGCAACTAAGCCTTGAACAAATCTAAACTGAATCCTAGAATGCAAAATGTGATGAGAACCATGAAAAATGAGACCTGTAGACACATATTAATGAATAATACGAGGCTGTGGTTTTGTCTGCAGTTACACAACTTATATTGAGAAGTTAGTTTTGGTTGGCTGCGCATGCAGTCTGACTACATTATCTGCTACATTGCAATATGTTGCAAGGATAGTGCTATAACCATTCATTAAAATGACATTAGCAAGGTTACCTATGTACTTTCTTTCTCTACAGATTACAATGTGTACACAGCGATGCTGAAGCAAATGCATATCTTACTTTTTTTTAAGTTGAAATTAATGAAAGGATATGTTGGAAATATATGTATTAAATAGAAAAACTTGAGTGTACAGCATGTCCTAAGAAAATAATAAATCATATATCTACGTACTGTACTTTACGACACAAAGTCATTATTAGGAAAACAAAGTACAGTGTTTTTATACGAAGCCAGAAACTGGATCCTTTTCTTTACTTTTCAGACATTTATCGTTTTTTATATTTTCTGCATTATGCTTTCATTTATAAGAATAGAATACAGTATTCTTCTCGGTTGTAAGTAACTTTATCTGTGGAGATATGTACATATAATAAGATATGGTGTTTGGTCTGTTATATTGAACGTTGTTGTTGCTGATGGAGTTTGGAGAGGATCCCAAGCATTGAGCCACGAGGGAGTTGTCATGTAATGCACCCAAGAAGGACATGGGCTCCCCAAGTTAACTGTTACTTGTCTTGAAAAAGCTTGTCTTATTCAAATGTTTAACTGCTTTATAAACCCAAGACAGAGATCCCCGATGCTACATCCAATATGACAAATCATATCATTAAATACTTATCTGTTCATTGGCCAAAGCATTATAAGCTTGAAGACCACTTCCTTTTCTGCACGTCCTAACACTCTCTCTGTGAATGTTCTCTTTACCTCTTTAATAGAGGAAGAAGTCTTAATAGACAGGTCATTCACAGCTGCATCTTAAGACTTTCTATTTAAAGGTGGACAGGGCGAGCTTGGAAACAGGGGACGAGGAGTCGCAGACACACACAACCCCTGTAAGCTCAAAACGCAGCCCCAAAGAGCTTACAATCTACTAGGAGAAAAGTGCAGACACAAGGAGTAGTGTGTGTGGGTTTCTTAGCAAGGATTTGGCCATCGACATCACAACTTTGAATATGCAGTTTTAGGGCGAGAGTAAAATAAATAAGTCATAAGAGATTTGGATAGGTGCCCTTCAAAAATATAAATGTATCTGTGGTAGGGGAGTGTCTGATTGTACGTGGTAGGGGAGTGTCTGATTATCCGTGGTAGGGGAGTGTCTGATTGTACGTGGGGTGTCTGATTGTATGTGGTAGGGGAGTGTCTCATTGTACGTGGTAGGGGAGTGTCTGATTGTACGTGGTGGTAGGGGAGTGTCTGATTGTACATGGTAGGGGAGTGTCTGATTGAATGTGGTAGGGGAGTGTCTGATTGTACACGGTGGGAGGGGAGTGTGTGATTATACATGTTAGGGGAGTGTCTGGTTATACGTGGTGGGACAGTGTCTCATTGTACGTGGTAGGGGAGTGTCTGATTGTACATGGTAGGGGAGTGTCTGATTGAATGTGGTAGGGGAGTGTCTGATTGTACACGGTGGGAGGGGAGTGTGTGATTATACATGTTAGGGGAGTGTCTGATTATACGTGGTGGGACAGTGTCTCATTGTACGTGGTAGGGGAGTGTCTGATTGACATGGTAGGGGAGTGTGATTGAACGTGGTAGGGGAGTGTCTGATTGTACATGGTGGGAGGGAAGTGCGTTTTATCCGTTGTAGGGGAGTGTCTGATTATACGTGGTAGGGGAGTGTCTCATTGTACGTGGTAGGGGAGTGTCTGATTGTACATGGTAGGGGAGTGTGATTGAACGTGGTAGGGGAGTGTCTGATTGTACATGGTGGGAGGGGAGTGCGTTTTATGCGTTGTAGGGGAGTATCTGATTATACGTGGTAGGGGAGTATCTCATTGTACGTGGTAGGGGAGTGTCTGATTGTACATGGTAGGGGAGTGTCTGATTGAACGTGGTAGGGGAGTGTCTGATTGTACATGGTGGGAGGGGAGTGTCTGATTATGCGGTGTAGGGGAGTGTCTGATTATATGTGGTAGGGGAGTGTCTCATTGTACGTGGTAGGGGAGTGTCTATTGTACATGGTAGGGGAGTGTCTGATTGAACGTGGTAGGGGAGTGTCTGATTTGTACGTGGTGGTAGGAGAGTGTCTGATTATACGTGATAGGGGAGTGTCTCATTGTACGTGGTAGAGAATTCCACAGTTGTGGTGCAGTGCCGGAAAAGTCTTGGAGGAATAATAGCGGTGGAGAGTGAATGGAAGAGATGGGAGGGAATAGGATCGAGAGTGCAGGTTTTAGAGGGGGAGGAGAAGACACAAGACTTCGTCCTCAGTAACTGGATGGTAGCAGCTGAGTATTGCTTTGGGATTAGAAGCGTAGTGGAAGCTGTTTCGTTTAGATGAGGCTTGACAAAGTGCAATGTTATGTTGAATAGCATCGACTGTATTTTAATGTGGTTAGCGTGAGTAAAGAAGAGAGTTGAAAGTGGAAAATACATTGTGTATTAGAGGACATAGTAGAGTCAGAGAGTAAAAGTAGTCTTTAGAAGGGGATGTGGCAAGATTTATAGTGTATGGATCCTTCTATAGAGCGTGATTTCCTCCACTGTTGTACATCCCCGCAGAGCACCTCCGTGTGACCCACACCAGAATTACAGCAGTGGCACCACCTACTCGCCTTGACCGCACAGCTATTGACCAGCGGCTGATGGAGGTCAGATCCACCAACCAGGTAGTGGGACTTCCAGGCCTTATCAATACTGATGATCTGGAGAGAGATCAACCAGGTAAGTGAAAAGACAGTTCTTATATTATACAATATACACCAATATCATTTATACATGTCACTTTATACGTTACTTTGAAGATCAGAGCAAATATTACTGTATTATTTGAGCTGCAGTCAAACACACAGGTGTCGAGTACTTAGCTAAATAACGTATGTGACATGATTACATGTGTGCCCTCGTAAAATTAGAAAACAGAATAGGAGATACCTTGCACATTGATGTAAGGTAGCAATCATTATAAAGTTTTCTGTTGCCTATGTTAGGCACTAATCACAATAACACTAGTTTAATCAACAGTTAAAGAGTCTCAGTATCTCAAATAGTTCCTTGAAAAAATGAATAATCATCTTATGAAAGGTATCTAAGCACCCACTATACCCAGAATTTATCTCCTAAAACCCACCATCAGCGACCTGCTTATAGTCCTAAGGTTCACTGAAGAACCATGTTGCTCTTTCTTCTGCTAACGATCACCTCACTGCTTTTGCTATTTACCTGTGTTCTTCACATTATCGTCCTGTCTAAATGCGTCCCAGACGTTCAATGTTTGCCATTGGAAACATGTGATAAATAGGCCATTTTAAAGTACTTAACGTAATGTAGTGCCCAGGACATACTTGAAAATGAGAGTTAACTCCTAAATATAATTGCACCACAAATGGGTGATAAACTATAGTATGCCTCAGCTCTCCTTCATGTGCATGAATGTGGATCAGCATCTCTGTTTTTTGTCCTGCTAAAATGCTCTCTTAATAAAGAGACATGTTAAAAAAAAAAGGCTGTTTATGCAAAATCTCCCTGCGCTCAACAGTCTCAACATGTGTCAAACATGTTGTTTTAGATTACAAATATGACGCGTATTAAATTTAAGATTAACCTTAAAACTTATTTTTTCTTCTTGTACAGCTCGCACAGTGTGCACAGCGCTGCACATAGAATGTTTGCAGGCATGAGTCACTGCCCTCTAGAGGTTACAATACATTTTTGGTGCCTGTGTGGGAGGATCAGACGCAGGCTCCACCCACGTCAAGCTCCAGTCACCTGATTGGGGTTTGCTCCTCTCCTGCCTGCAGGAGTAATCCTGCGCCTGATTCGCCGGTCCTGCTATTTATGTTCAGCCTCTTCCACCAGGATGTGGCACTGCATTGTAGATATGGAAAATGTATGCCCCGCCTCCTTTGTAAACGGTTTGTGCAAAATATCAGAACACATACCTTCTCGTTATTTTCCAAGTGCCTAGTTTCATTTCTAGTATGTGGGTTTTTTTTTAAGGCTGCAGTACATCATACTTCGGAACACAATAGTTTCTGCATCTTAAACATAAACAGATACATGTTTATCATAGAAGCATCATCTCTGGCTCATCAAATCTTAGCCAGCTAAGAGTGCTATAAATATGTGTTAATAATAACAATGCACAATTACAGTAATTGTAATATGTATCATTAAAATATTGAAGCTCTGTGAAATCAATAAAATTGTGTTTGCCTTTTACCCAGCAATATAATTGGATTACTATCTACTTTAAATCCTTAATCTCGTGTGATTTAGTGAGATTAATGTCCAGCAAATAAACCTAATTCTCTGCCTAACCTTAAAAACAACCAGGAAGATTCAGTTGAGGAGCTGGAGTTACGTGGCCAAGTGAAATCGTTTATCTATTTCTTTATTTTTTCCCTTTAAAGCGGATCCTATGTTACTGTGTGTGTAGCTTTCCTCTCTTTCAAAGACCATTTCACCACCACTGCAAACTAATAGGAATTCTTTACAAGGATATATAAATGGTCTGGTGCATGATCATAATATTCTGGAAGATTTTGGTGTAACAGGTTCCTGCAGCAAGTAAAAGGACTGTGTATAAGCAGAAATAATTAGGAAAATCACAGCCCAGCAAGAGAGTGATAACACAGGACAATGATAGTGATTTCAGGAACATAGAACTTCCTTATACCTGAATGAAGCAGAAAATGGAAGCGATTAGCGACGAGATATTTACTAATCTTAAACAATATATTTTCCAATCATTTTGAAAAAAAAAAAAAAGACAGTAAATGAATGTCTTCTGCTTTCTTTCCTACTTATATTGCTCTATTAGTTGTGGTACAGTGTTAGTCTACTGGCAATTATGCAACAAAAAAAATGGTAATTCCTATTAATTAATTAGTAGGTGATAATTGTTTCTTTCATATTTTGACTTTGGAAGGTTGTCCTAAAACATATCTTCAGGAGAAATTAATAAAAAGCGATGTATCACCTATTATTGGTTAACCACTTATTATGGGCTTTTTATCTATCAACCGAAGTGGGCGAAAGGGCCTTTTTCATCCAATAAGGGCTTGATTGTTGATATAGATCAAAGGGTGGCCAACTCCAGTTCTCAAGGGCCACCATCACGTCAGGTTTTCAGGATATCCCTGCTTCAGCACGGGTGGTGCAGTCGAAGACTGGGCCAACGATTGAGCCACCTGTGCTGAAGCAGGGATATCCTTAAAATCTGACCTGTTGGTGGCCTTTGACGACTGGGATTGGCCACTCCTGGTATAGAAGAAGCCTCTTAGGGTTTTCTATTTTTCATGCAATGTATGTTTAGTAGGAAATTGCCATTCTATTCTCTAGCATTAATATATCGGGGTGTTTTCACAGTGGTGGCACTTCCATTTGCTTTTGGTCTTACTGGATCTCAATTTATTGGGGGGGGGGTTTTGTTTTGTTTTTTTAAATGATGGGGGAAAAAATCAAAATAAGCATGAAAATTGAACTTTATCACCAACGTTTGTGATTTTGTTTTGTTTTCATGTTTTTATTTGAATAATGGAGAAAGAAAAGAAGAAAGAATTTGAGGATGAGCTTTCTTGGGTTTTGGCTTGAATTTTGTTCGGATTTTAAAATGAATTCCAAAGTTTGACTCAAACATCGGAAAGAGCTTTGAGGTTTGTGACGGTTGGATTGTGAATTTGACCATCCTTAATTTCCACCTCCTTTCCCTTGTGTGGTTGGGATTTAAGGCGTGGTCTCTTGAAGAAAGCTGAGTTAGGGAATGAAACGCGCGTTGGGATACATGGCTTAGCGTGACATCGTACATCACAAGGGGTGGAGCTTAGAGAGGGTGAGATGCGGAGGGAAAACAGTGTCTCTGGACAGATCTAGAGGTACTCTTTATAAAAAAGAAGCATATTAAGAGGCTTCTAAAGTACCTTTTATCAGCTTCAGATATATAAAGATTAATAATTATCTAGACAAGCTCAAGATAAAATAGAATTAGCTATTTAGTTGGTGGTAGTCCTCTCTCTCCTTCTCTCTCGTCTCTCTCTCTCGCTCCTTCTTTCTCCTTCTCAATCTCTCCTTCTCTCTCTCTCTCTCTCTTTCTCTCCTTCTCTCTCTCTCTCTCTCTCTCTTTCTCTCCTTCTCTCTCTCCTTCTCTCTCTCTCTCTCTCTCTCTCTCTCTCTCTCTCTCTCTCTCTCTCTCTCTCTCTCTCTCTCTCTCTCTCTCTCTCTCGTGTTCTCTCTCATTCTTAATCTCTCCTTCTCTCTCTCCTTACCTGTCATTCTCTTTATCTCCTCTTCCTCTCCTTCTCTCTCATTCTCTCCTTCTCTCTCCTTCTCTTTCTCTCCTTCTCTCTCTCTCTCTCTCTCTCTCTCTCTCTCTCTCTCTCTCTCTCTCTCTCTCTCTCTCTCTCTCTCTCTCACTCTCACTCTCTCTCTCGTGTTCTCTCTCATTCTTAATCTCTCCTTCTCTCTCTCCTTACCTGTCCTTCTCTTTATCTCCTCTTCCTCTCCTTCTCTCTCCCCTTCTCTCTCTCCTCCATTTTGTTTTTAGTTACAGTAGGTCTTTGAGTATATATTACAACATATTTTAATAACTATTATTAAAAACTATACTGTATCTTATGAGGTTTTCCTGCTACTTGCATTAGGCACTATTTATTGACACATTTCTTTAAGTTGTCTAAATATGGGTTTTTAGTGTGCACACAGTCTTTTTTTGTTACAGTATTATTATATGACTTTATTGGAGCTCCTGTTTATGTACACATTGTTAAACCTTTGAGCACTTACACACCTCGTGGGCCGTTTACCACTGATTTCTTTTTTTTTATTTTTATCTTTTCTTAGTTTCAAAACACATTGTCAAGTCTGATTAAATTACCTTAATCAACTGTTAGACACTGGATAAAGCATTTTCATATATTTTGCTCAGGCACAAGAAAAGACACATACAGAGTAATAATATATATATATGTGTATATATATATATATATATATATATATATATATATATATATGTATATATATATATATATATATTGTATATATATTTATATATATACAGCTCAACCCCCTTATAATGCTATGCTCGGGGTCCAAAGAATCACATTGCGCTATAAGCGGATCGCATTAGAAATAATGTACAATTGTATGCATTGTACAATAAAGTATTTAAGATACCAATAATCGTGTTGTAAAGTATTCATAAATACAAAAATTGGGAGCCACTCTTGCATCGCGTTATAAAAGGATTCGCGTTGTAACGGATCACGTTATAACGGGGTTGAGATGTATATATATATAATAAAAAAATAAATAGATGATACCGTTCTGTGGCTAACGAAATGCTTTTATTTGTGCGAGCTTTCGAGATACACTGATCTCTTCTTCCGGCGATGTTACAATGAATGAAGCAAGCAAAAGCTATACTATAAACAGTGTCTATTGGAATGTTATCTGTGCTGGTGCTTCCCCCAGTGTGGATGTGTGAGGAAGGTCACACTTTGATGACCGAAACGTTGGATGCAGTGCCATGTATTTCTATTGAATTCAACATTTCTGGATTTCCCTGACTGTGTGCTGTCTCGTTTTTTTCCGGACCCCCATCTGGTAAAATCTATTTGTGTATGTGCATATATGGGACAAGCATCAGTGGATTATCTGTTTACAGTGTGCCAACTGCCCTTTGCTCCTGTATATATATATATATATATATATATATATATATATATATATATATATATATATATATATATATATATATATATATATATACCTGTATACTGTATATATATATTTTTTTTTTGCTGTGTATTGCGACACTCTTTCTATGAGTTTAATTAACAGTCTCCCATAATCTTTTTCAAACTTCAAACTTCATTTCCATACCCACTACGCATTCATGCAGGAGTATCTTATATTCCTATAAACATTACACTGACGTTCACAAGCAATGCCCCTACATGCAATATTTCATGTATCTTCTGTTCTTGCACCAAATAGGACCTTGTACAGTAAATTACATTAATCCTGAGAAGGCTACTGAGCCTGCACTGTAATATATTATACCTGCACAGCATGAATCCTAAAAATGTTAATTCATAAATTACCTTGAATTATCTTCAGGCTTTCACATCTATAGCAATGCATTAGTCAATTTATAAAATCTCAACAGGAGCTGGTGTATTTTAATTGATTTAATGAAATAACTGTCACCATGCTGTGGGTACATATTTATTGATGTGAAAACATAAGTTATTTTTTATCAATACGGAAAAATATAGAGGTTTTTAAAATAGAGAGCTCATCAAAATGAAATCTTGTGAAGTCTACATGAACAGGTACACTTACATAGTTATGCAACCTTTGAAATTTAAATGCTGGAAACATACTTAACTCTTTGCCTGATATGAAACTACAGTACGAAAACAGAAAACATTATCAGATGAATCAAATGTAAATGTATACTGAAGTTGGATAATGACTGAGTTTGTGACATTAAGGGGCCTATTCTATAAGCCTTCATAAAAAAAATTGCCGGGCTGTTAACACAGCCAGTTTTTTGAGCATTGCTATCATTGTATTCAGAAAACCTCGATTACTTGTGATAGCAAAATTCCCAAAACGGGCAATTAGCCAGCAACGTGATAATCTACTCTCTCAAAAGGGCATTCACAGCGATTTCTTTCAGCTGCAGAGAGAGCTGCACAGAGAGCCGCCACACTTTAAGGGATGATGTCACATCCTTTTGAACTAATGTGACCTATCACATGGTACAGCAACCAATGGGATTGTCTTCGATTCCATTGGCTGTAATACCATGTGATAAAGCCATGTGGTTTTAAGGATGTGACATGCCTCCCTTGGAGAAGACATCACAGCCTTAAAAAAAAAAAAAGAAGCGGGCACATGATAAAGAGTCCAATCGGATTGGAGCTGTACCATCTGACCCTAAAATGTGACGTCACAGGCCCTATATAAGGCCTGTACATATCATTTTTTGCAGAAGTAGTCTACGTGCAATATCCAATGGATTTACTATTGGGTTTTGGATTGACAGATGAAGATAGAAAATAGAATAAAATAATAAAATAATGACAGATGAAGATAGAAGAAGGTGAAAGAAGATTAAAGAGAGAAGATTTTTGTTACCTGTTCCTGATCTTCAAGGTGGAAGGAGATGGATTGCCATTGATGACGTCATGGGCCGAGAGCTTCAACATAAGCCGGGAGTCGGAGGGTGAAGACATCTAAAGGTAAGTAAAATATTGAAGGTATGTCAATGTATTTTTACAGGTTTCTTCATTGTATTTATTTCTTTTTATGTTTGTGACTGCCCCATTGACTGATAATGTATTAATCTGTGCCCCTTTAGGGTACAGATAAATACAGTGACAGCCAATGCATTTTTTGGCAAATGATTGTTTTCTATTGGTTGTTATTTTTCCGATTTCTGCTTATTGTTTGGATTAAATTGTTTTGAATTTTAGGAGTGGTTAGTGTTTTAAATTCAATATTTGTTTTGTTGGCTACTGGTTTAAATTAATTAATTGATTTGTTGGCTACTTGTTTTATTTCTTTAATTGATTGGTTGGATAGATATTTATTTATTTGTTCTTATGTTTTTGAATAACATAATTGGAATTATTTTGCTGTTTAAGTGATTAATGTAATTGATCAAGATTAATGTAATTGATGTGTAGGTGAGGCTTTTTAATTTCTTTTATTATTGGGGCGTTTAGGTTCTTGTGTATTTCTTTGATTATTGTCTATTTTTGGACTTAATTATTTTAATTAGGGTGACCATTGAGTGATACAGTGGCTTATCATGCCCATATTACATGGGTATATATACCACTGTGCCAATCAATGGGTACCGGGTGGATAGTTAGGCTTTCCGGGTGGGTAGCGGGGGACCGGGGTTAACCCTTTAATTACTGCAGCGGTTATTAACTGCTAAGGTGATTAAGGGGTTAGGGGCCATTAGATTGTATTTTTTCTTGTATTCTTGCTTGCATCGGAGGACATGGACCTGTAGTATGCCGACGAGGACACCCTTTATGATGGCAGGGGTAAGTTGAACGTTTCATTTACTTTATTAATGCTGGCTGGCTAATGTTTGTTTTTATAATGGACAAATGCACTATTATCCATATGTGGATAATAGTAATTTTGCCCATTACTTTACTGTATCTGTTTGGGGGGGAGAGGGTTGTTGGGGGTAGAGCAGGTGGGTAGTAGAGTTGTTGTGTTTTAAAATATTTATTGTGGGTAGCGAGGATGGGTTAAGTTGGCATTTGGCCCTTGGTGGGTGTTTATGCATACCGGGTGGGTAGCGAGAGGGGTTAACCCCTTCATTACCTTAGCACTATTAACCGCTAAGGTAATAAAGGGGTTAACTCCACCCGCAACCCCCCCGCAAGGCCTAAACACCCACCAAAGGCCAAATACCACCTTCACCCACCACCGCTACCCGTGTATTTCAACCAGGGTTCCCTGGACATCCCTAAAGGGTTCCCTGTAATTTTCTGGTCATTTGAAAATTGCATCAAATACAAAATAATTTACAATACATCTTATCACAGATGTGCTATTACAGATGGTTGGGGGTCACCAGAATTTCACTTGGGGTTCCTTAATCAAAAAAGGTTGGAAACCACTGTGCTAAGATAATGAAGTTGTCTGTAAATGAATTTTTCATGCATCTGATTCATGCCAGGGGCCTCCAGCTCTGTTATTATTGTGTATCAGCTCCGGAGACACCCTGCATCAATCTGATGCAGGAAAAATTTTTTTTTTTCTAAGTCTTGTCTCACCACCTCTCAGCAGCTTCTCACCAGCCTCACACTACCTTTTCCCGGCGTGAGGATTTTGGGAGAAACTCGCCATTCTAGAGCAGCAATTAGCCTCGATAAGCTAATCGAGATTACTAGAATTGCAGGGGTTTCAGAACCTGCCAGTTCACCCGGCGATCTTTTTATGACAGCTCCAAAAATTGGTGATTCATGAACACTTACTGAATAGCAGTAGGCATTTTTGACAAAAAGACCTCGATAAGTGGCTTATCGAGGCATATAGAATAGGCCCCTAAGTGTCTGAGATAAATGTCAACAGCAGTTAACACAGTAAAAATACAATAACAGTTTCATGTGTAGCCATGCATAATAATGACTGCATACATCTTCCCTGTTGGCAGTAAGTCCTGGTAAATACAGGCCTGCCAACAGTAGTTATGGAGGTTTTCCCTCACACCCTTGTGTGGTGCCCTGTGTAAGGAAGGGAGTGGCTGTATGCTCTGAGTCCCTGGTAGTGACCTCAGAGATGCGCCTGCCCCCTGGAGTATAAAGGGCACAACACTGACAGTTAGTGTGTTGTTGGTGAAGAAATAGTAACCCGAAGGTACCGAGAGGAAGTAACACTTTTGTGACCCTAGTGCAGTAACTAGCGGCAGCAGAGTGATAGATTAAGTTTGTCTACGCCACACTGTGTCCAGGGACCTGGCACAGCGGTGATCTCCCTAGGAGAAAAGGGAATCCCACTTCAGTACGGGAGGGCGTACCTGGCAAAGGGACATCACGGAGAGATGTGCGGCTAGAGCTGGCAGTTGCATGGGGCAGTCTGCTACATCCCTGTATGCAATAAAGATGTCCTTGAGAAAAAGAACCCCACTGTGTGAGTGTGAGATTACTCAACAGTGGATGGCACCAAGAAGGAGTTCCTCACCAGGACCATCTCCCTGCGGAAGCACAGATCCTGATGAGGTGGAGGCGCTGCACATGATGTAAGTTGGACTCGTACCCACTACCTCAGCTACCTGTCCTGATGACATCCCCTAATAACACCAAGCGGGAGACTCAAGAGTCCTGTTACTTGCAGGTGCACCACCACACACGCCTTGTAAGGGGGAACTGGTTAGACTACACGGGCCAATATGAGATTGGGTGGGTCAGGCCAGAGGGAACACCCGTTACAATTGGAGGCGCTGCTGAGATACCTGTCAACAGGACAGGCTTTTGCTGGGCACACATTAGGAAAGAGAGAAGTGTCTGCTGCCACTTTGTGCTGCGTGGGACGGAGCCAGGGGTAGTCAGGGAGATGCTGGAGATGCATGCCGCAAAGACGCCTTGGGATCCGTAAGGGGTTAGTGAGTCTGGAGCCGGGGGCTATTGCTGTTCTAGTCGCCTTGAGGTAGCGCTAGCGGGGGACGCCTAAAGGGGTAAACTGGTAACTGAGAGCAGGAATTCTGGATGGGTCCGCACTAGGCTAGCCAAAAGTAGGTCGACGCCCAAAGTACTGCATGGAAGAGCCAGAGTATTCTAGTCTCCATTCCAGATCACTTACCAAGGAGCACAGACTGGAGGAACGTGTTACAGTAGACACAGAAAGAGTGAGCCTAGCCTGAGGTAGTGCAAACACGAGTCAGATCTACGTTAGGTACACAAGGTGGTGCACAAGGCATGTTTATTGTACAGATGTGGTAGCTGCCCCGCAGAGCGGAGCTCCACGTACAGAGAATCGGTGTTCAACGATCACGAGAGACCTGTCGGAATGGAGGATCTGTACAGAACAGAAGGTCCAGGATGGCAGGGTGAGCGAACCGTCAGAATGGAGGATCTGTACAGAACAGAAGGTCCAGGATGGCGGAGAGAGAGAACCACGAGAATGGAGGATCTGCATAGAGCAGAAGGTCCAGGATTGCGGTCAGACGAAGAACAAGCTACAGAAGAGACTTTTGTGAGTTTGTTGTGGAATGGCGTGAAAGCCGTGGCTGCGCCGTGTTTGTCGTGTTTTTGTTCTCGGGATGATACCCCTGAGAATAATGAGCAGGACAGTGTGCTTAGATGGGAGGAACGAAATGGACTTTGTTATACCCCAATTAACAAACAGCCAGACGCTGCCTTAAATGAAAGAAAGGACAATGCTTACCAAAATGGCGGTTCCCGCTTCCCCGGGACGCCGCGTGGGCATGCTGCAGAAAGTCTTGCAACTTTGCAGTTTGCTAATTGTTGGCCAGGATTGGCGCCAACGAGAAAACTCCACCCCGCTGAGGAGTTTGGCGCGAAAGCTGGAGCCGCGCCCTCATGGACTATGACTCACTCCGCACCTGTGCTGGGTCAGCCTACAAATCTACGAGACGTCCCCCTAGTTTCAACCAGGGGGAGTGGTTTGCGGTTACACCGGATGTCGACAGAGAAAATGGGAGGAAGGGTTGCTACATCAGCCCATGCCTTTCAGTTGCGAAGAGCCATTGATCAGTATAGACCTCTGAGACGAGTGCCTCCGCTGGTAAAGATGGCTGAAGCTGCTGACAAAGTGGACCAAGGTCCTGTGATTTCCACTCACCCTTATTCGGCTCCAGGAGGCTTCCTGATAATCCGTGTGGAGGGTGTGGAGACTGTGGCGTGTCTTTGCCTGCAGTGCAGACTGCCGGGCGGAGCCGTGGGCAGCGAGGCCCGATGCCCCCACTGCGGACTGCAGTACATGTGGCCAATGACCACATTCGTACCGGTGCAGGCTGTGGGAGTAGCCGGGAATGTCCCGATTCCAAGAGAAGAACAGCCGGGAGCTCTCTGGAACAAGAGTGCCAGTCCCGCAGAGTCGGAGCCATCATTAGTGCTTCCGATAGAGAAATCCAGTCATCGGAGAGGTGATCACCGAGGAGCCCATCGCCGGTCTCCTACCGGGATGCCTCGGCCGAATTGCAAACTGGAATCCTCGGATGAGGAGTGTGCAAGGCTGGCGAGTAAGACAGTCATCAGGCGTGATTGTCATACCATTGGTACGCCATGGAGAGACGAACTTCCTCGTGGTGTGGAGACGCGGAGTCGAGAGTCTCCCGTACCGCGACCTCCCGATCGCCGGAGTCCCACTGCCGTGGTGACTAGTGGATCGGAGGCGGGTCGATCAACCCCGACCCTGCGAGGTGCTAAGACACCGTGCCTGTTGCAGAACCGAGGGGAGGAAGAGCCGGAGGAGCGAGTCCAGAGCCAGACTGGATCGCGCAGCAGACGGGCGTTGCCGGATGTCATGGTGGAGGAAGAGATCTCGATTGGGGATCCATCCCAAGATGGCGTCGCAGCACGTGCGTGTGCGGAAGTGGTGCAGGCGGACCAGGGAGGCCTCGAGTGGGAGATGGTGCCGCCTCTGAGGTCAAGCAGCGAGAAACGATCCCCTACTACCAGGGGGAACGGACGTTTGAACTGCAACCCCAGAGGCTCCGCTGTTGAGCATAAAGATGGACTTTGTGGCGACGTCAAGACAGGTATCGCTGGAGAGCAGGTCGAAACCCTGTCAGTACCTACTGTTCGGTCCCGTCCCCAAACCCCATCCACACCCAAGGTTAGCCCCAAGGCCCTAGTTAAAGCCCCTGTACCCGTCACTATTTTATTTGGGTCCAGTTCCAGCTTAGGGTTGTCTGGGGAGTCACGGGGTCCTTCCGGTGATTGGACTGGAAGCCTGGACTTGGGTACGTCGGATGATGGGTCGGAGGGAGGAGGGAGTATGTCTAGGCAAGTGTCTGTATCTAGCGATTGTCCTAGTGGGCTTAGTATCACAGTACGAAACACCTCTCAGTATAAAAGAATTAATGAGAGATCTGAGGGTACATCCGGGGTGTCTTCTGGTGGGCCTGATGAGGAGTCCATAGAAGAGAGTACAGATCCTAGCTCCGAGGAACGGAAGGAGACTAGGTGGTGGGCCCCATTGTACGAGGGGTATGTATCATGGTTCGACCGCACCCGCTTTATTTTAGAGAGGGAGGGGGTGGTTGATCACTGGTGGGCTGCCGGTGACTTTGACGACGAGTCATACCTTAGGGCCCTAAGGGTAAGGTGGGATCGAATCCAGGCAGGCCTTGTTATACCTAAGGGGTCCGCAGGGTTGGATGATCCGGTAGAAACGTATGAGCCCCTGTCATGGGTGTTGCCCGGAGCGGCTGGGCAAGGTGGCTTGACCAGGTCGTGTCGAGCTGAACGGGCTATTGCGGCGAAGTATAGGAAGTCCCATGGGCTTGATTACCCTTACCCTTGATTACGTCCCTGAACCTCTAATGAGAGAGATAGAGGAGAATAGGGAGAGATGGCTCAAAAATGATATTCAATATTATATCATAGAGAAAGGGGGAGCCATTAAGGGGATACAAGCCGAGCAGAGGGTAGCTCAACTTATGCGGGTCTGGAAGATAGGGCGCAGTGTATATATGCATAAGGTAGTATACTGCAATGAGCGAGGAGTACCCAGAGAATACAGCGTGACTGTACATGATGCCGCGGGGCGAGAGGTGAAGAAGCCAGATCCTCGGCATTATTACTGAGTAGCCAATAGAGTGGTCTGTTGTTTTCTTTAACGCTCCCTGCTGGTCAGTGAGTGTACTGGGCTTACATTATTATGTCCATGCAATGATGTTTGCTATGTTATTTGTGTGTTCTTTTGCAGTGTTTCCTGGCGCAAGGTACACCAAATTTAGGCCCAGCCGGGACGGTGGGTATTAACCAGGGGGAGTATGTAGCCATGCATAATAATGACTGCATACATCTTCCCTGTTGGCAGTAAGTCCTGGTAAATACAGGCCTGCCAACAGTAGTTATGGAGGTTTTCCCTCACACCCTTGTGTGGTGCCCTGTGTAAGGAAGGGAGTGGCTGTATGCTCTGAGTCCCTGGTAGTGACCTCAGAGATGCGCCTGCCCCCTGGAGTATAAAGGGCACAACACTGACAGTTAGTGTGTTGTTGGTGAAGAAATAGTAACCCGAAGGTACCGAGAGGAAGTAACACTTTTGTGACCCTAGTGCAGTAACTAGCGGCAGCAGAGTGATAGATTAAGTTTGTCTACGCCACACTGTGTCCAGGGACCTGGCACAGCGGTGATCTCCCTAGGAGAAAAGGGAATCCCACTTCAGTACGGGAGGGCGTACCTGGCAAAGGGACATCACGGAGAGATGTGCGGCTAGAGCTGGCAGTTGCATGGGGCAGTCTGCTACATCCCTGTATGCAATAAAGATGTCCTTGAGAAAAAGAACCCCACTGTGTGAGTGTGAGATTACTCAACAGTGGATGGCACCAAGAAGGAGTTCCTCACCAGGACCATCTCCCTGCGGAAGCACAGATCCTGATGAGGTGGAGGCGCTGCACATGATGTAAGTTGGACTCGTACCCACTACCTCAGCTACCTGTCCTGATGACATCCCCTAATAACACCAAGCGGGAGACTCAAGAGTCCTGTTACTTGCAGGTGCACCACCACACACGCCTTGTAAGGGGGAACTGGTTAGACTACACGGGCCAATATGAGATTGGGTGGGTCAGGCCAGAGGGAACACCCGTTACACATGTACAAAACATTAACATATAATATTCTATAACAGTAGGTAATGGTGAGATCCCAACTCCAAATAGCATGGATCCAGAATATATAGGGGGCGATATGTCAAGGCAAAAGTGAAGCAACATGAATGCATTTTCATCATGTGTCTGCATCAATGTATCAAAGTCTTTGCTCAAATTAAATGCATCAGCTTGTGATTTAGGTAGTGCCAATTTGAATAGTAAGGGAGTTTTATATGATGCGCAGATTTTAATGAGATCAAACTCTGGGTCTCTGTGAGTCGATCTTTTTGATTATATTTGTGTAAAAAGAATCTGCAAAGTCTGAAGTGGGGCAAACATTTCTGGGTAACAATTTTGTGTCACACATAGGAAACTCTCTTATTTGATGTAAACACCAGCAGAAAATGGAGCAATGTGTCTCTTTGCCCTCTTTTTACTTTGATGCATCTATCCCAAAGCTGTTATGTATCAAAGTTTCCTGGCTGCAAAAAACGTGGTCAAAGTGGGAAAAAATCACTTTGTAAGTGGGAATGTGACTTTGCCGGATGGATTCCAGCGTATCTCACGGCAACAATTTTCTTTATGAACTCTTCAACTTCATATCATTACCCATTCCAAAGGTTCCATAATGACATGCTAATTTTCTTGGGGCTGATTGGAGCGGTCAGTTTGATTTGACAGAGTAGTGTAGCTCCTTCCATCTCCTATAATATGAAGGGCACATCGCACTCTAACCACCAAATATCAAACTCCAGGACAGTTCTTATCATTTCAAGACGAATGATCACAGCAGGTCACTCACCCCTTGTCCATGAGGTTATCAGTCTTCAGAAGTTAATCCCTCTTTCTCATCACTGGTGAGTAGCAATTTATATCTGGGTGCAACCGAAGTCTGAGCCCCATTACTGGAATTCTTGAAGAAGAAAAAGTGGCAGGGCACGCAAATTGTCTAATATATATATATATATATATATATATATATATATATATATATATATATATATACACCCAGTGGTTGACAAATCCCCCAAAAATCTACTCGCCGAACCAAAAAAATCTACTCGCCACCTAGTCACCTAGTCCTACCCCCAATCCCACCCTGCTTGGTGTTGGCCATGAGGAGGTCGCCACGGGGTCAAATCCAGTCGCCATGGGCCTGTATTTTAATGGGTTTGTCGAACACTGTGTATATATATATATATATATATATATATATATAAATATATATATATTAGTGCTACCATTAAAAATGTACAAAAGGAAGCATAGAGGAAGGGATCATTTGAAGAAATAAATGTCTAGCCTATTGGAGTGTGGCCATTATCCCTCATAGCCTTGAGAAAGTGCCATAAGGTGCTGAACATTCTGGCGCCTCAGACCTTCGACACTGAAAAAGTTGAAAAGCACAGTTTCAGTTTGAGGCTGCAATAATATATGTCTGGTAACTCCCAAGCAATCTTTCCCCTTGGAAGGAGATAAGAAAATCAGGATCCATCTGCTACCAGATGTTCAAGGTCAGAAGTTGTGTAATTAACTGGGTGCCCCTCAGTAGCATTATGACTCGGTGCAACCTACTTTGGAGTTGTGATTGATGCCCTAGTAAGTGACCTGGTATGAACTGACTTATCCTCAGGAAGGGAGGTTTGTGTGCAGGTGGAGTGATAACAAACTACCATTGTTCTCACACTTTCTTTCAGTACTTTTTGGACTAACACTGGTAATAGGAGCTGGAGGTGTATGTGCTCTGCGTGTCTATGCACACTACCTTAACACATTGTATCTATTCGTATACTGTTATTTCACTTATTCAGTGTGCATACTGTATTATTTCAGCATCATATACAGTGGCGGCCGCCTTTAACCTCCTGCGGCCACCACCGCGGGATTTTTAAAAATGCGGGCAGATGCAGCGTTTTTTTCGTCCGTTTTCGGTGCCGTGGGCGCTTTCAATGTAAAGCGCCATTAGCGCTTGTCTGATGATGCGGCCGCCGCGCGGAAAAGCCCGAGACAAATTGCAAACATCCCCGCATTTTTACGAGTAAGTAGGATGATAAAAGGGGCCGCAGCAGTATATCTGACAGACACCAGCTGGATGTTTTTTGGGGGTAACTCTATGTACAACGGAAAGCAATGATTTTGGGTTATTTTTGTCAGTATGGTAAATCTTGTATTATTCCATTACCCTAGTTTGACAGCCATATGTTACATGACCCCCATAACGTTCTTCACTTCTAATAAATATAAATTGTTAGTCCAAATAAAAAAGGTATCACCTAATACTGAAGTACTCATTTATTCTGCAATATCGCAACTGTACTAACAAGGCTATTATATATATAGTGCAGAATTTATGAGTACTTCAGTATTAGGTGATACCTTCTTTATTTGGACTAACAATTTGTCATAGGACAAGCTTTCGAGAGTTCTCCTCTCTTCCTCAGGTCAGCAATGCTGATTAACAACAGAATATATGGCTAAAACTGAGGTTAGGAGAGCAGAAAAAAACAGAGATCTAGATAAGGTACAGTGAGAAAGGGATGTTAGAAGACATTGGAAGGGTAATAAAACGGTGACAAGGAACAGCGTGGACCACTCAATGTTAAAGGATCATACTTCTGCACATCTGGGAATGTAGTATATATGATATAATGTAACAGATGTGACCAAGGATGCTACAATGGCGTAACCAGCATTCAAGGCAGGATGAATATGCACAGACTCTATACAACACCACAAAGAAGAAAGATACTGCTCACCAGTGGACATCATTTAAATGTTTAAACGCACCCAAAAACGGAAAACATTTGAACTCAGAATGATAAAACTCTTTGACACCAAAACAAGAAGACTTAATGTGGATATTGGGTTTCTCACAATTTTTTGTAATTATACGGCCTGCCTCTCTGCCAATGTTCTTATCCACACTATTCCCCCCCCCCTTCCCCAACCCCCCACAGCATCCCCTTCCCCCTCCATGCTGTTCCTTGTCACTGTTTTTTTACCCTTACGATGTGGGGGTGTGGGGGTATATATATATACATACACACATACTATTTCACTGAAGATCATTTTGACAGTAACCTACACTATAGTATACCCTTTTGACATTAATGAATAACTAAAACTAGGTTACACAGATTAATACTGTATGCTATGAATGATTAAAAGTGTCAGGAAAATAAATCTCTCAGTGAAGAAGCAGACTTTTCAAACACTGATAGCTTGCCTGGGATTTTAAAGGAAGAATCCTATTAACCCCTCAGATGCCAACACATCACATTCTCCCCTCACAGCTTAAGGGGGATAAACACTTAAAGAAGATGCTTCAAATTAATTTGCTTTTAGAGACTGGGTTTTTACTTTATTAATTATCTGATGAAATTAGTGTACACATTTTTAGACATTTATTGTGTGCTTTATCCATTATTAATAGGCACAGACATTAGCATATTTTTTTTTAAAAAATAACCCTGCAGTATTTGTTGATGCTCAATTATATTCATTAGCCCATTGATGCTGACCGTACTGGAAACGCTGCTTTTTATGCACTCAGCCTTGAATTGCTGAATTAAAAAAGAAAATGTATTGCTAATGAAACTCCAGGACAAAGACAAGACATCTCTATTGTGTGCCCTCTTGCATTCAAATGATATACCTCAGTTTAACACTATAAGGACATGCTATTACATTGTGATGGATTCTTTAGTTTGGCAAATAATGATGATACAGAACTTTGTAGCAGAGACTCCTAGAAGCCATACAGGTCCATGGGGACACAGAATTATATGTTCTTTGTTATACTATTATAGATATTGCCCGCCTGAACCTGATGAAGGACCCTGAGAGGTTGGAAAGCTTATCAACTTATTGTTGGTCCAATAAAAGGTATCATACCCTCTACTCCCTCCAAAGACACAATAACATTTTTCATAATAAACTCTGTAGCCCTTAATTAGAACATATGTATGCATGAGATGTGCCTGGAGAACCCCCATGTTTTGCTTTAGCATTTAATAATAACAACTTTATTTCATATAGCACTTTTCGCCCACTGGGGCTCAAAGCGCGTCACAATTACCATATAGCGTGTGGTACCCAACACATAGGATTGTTTTCTCAGACATAGTCCCTGCCCAGGTGAGCTTACAATCTATGTGTTTGGTGCATAAGGCACAGGGCACAGACTGGTCACCCTATCTAATGTATGAATGTACAGTATGTATATCTTTACTTTTATAGCACCCACAGTGTACATCGCACTTTACAAAGGAGACAATACAATACAGGTGTTACGCCGGTGCTGCCCGCAGACTAGACCCGTTCCTTTCACTGAGGTGAGGAACGTATAGAAGCACGCACCCGCAGCAAAGGGAGCGTGTCCGGAGTGTGGTGATTTGGCGTTGCCAGGCCAGGTGTTATTAAGCTAGCAATACTTGCCGGTACCGGTGTAGAAATGCCGTTGTCGTTGCCGTTAGCCAAAGTCTGGGATTGGAGAATTCCGGAAGGTCGTTTGTCCAAGCAGGGGTCGAGAGCCAGAGAGAGACGTCCGCCAAGCCAAGTCGTAACCTGAGAGAATAAGAGAGAAAACTCCAGAGTAGTAATCCAAGTGAAAACTATGTCGAGCAATGAATGATAGGAAGGACTGGCATTATAAAGTGTGGCTGACCAATCAGAAGTGAAGGCAGACCTGGAGGACTGCGTGGAGCCATCCTGGATAGGTTCCCTTGATTGGCAGGCAGGTGAGGACTTTTGTCTTGACAGGAGATCTTATTCCTGTGTTGGGGGCGGGTCTTCACTGCCAGAGCAGTCAATAAATTAACATCGCCCGGCGCGCGCTGTTCAGGCGCGCCCGGGCAACATGGCGGCCGCGTGAGGTACTGCTGGGAGACGGGGATGCCGAGGACGACGGGGAACCCCCAGAACCGCCGGAGGTGAGTGGCGCTGGCGAGGGACGCGCGCCACGGCAGCAGGGGTGAATATAGGAGCAGAGGAACCAGGGCACGGACGCCGCGATCCCTGATTCCTCACAGTCCCCCCCCCCCTCAGGATCGGCCTCAGGACGATCCTTCCATGGTTTTGATGGAAACTTCTCTCGGAAGCATTTGAGGAGTCCTGGAGCATGAATATCTTTCAGGGGAACCCATGACCTCTCTTCGGGTCCAAAACCTCTCCAGTGTACCAAAAAGTGGACTTTACCTCTTGAAAGACGGGAATCCAGTAAAGCTTGAATCTCGTATTCTTCGTTACCCTGTACCATCACCGGATCTGGTTTAGAAGTGTGGTCCGGAAAGAGGCTACTGGAGATGAATGGTTTGAGAAGCGAGGTGTGAAATACATTCGGAATTCTCATGCTTTGAGGAAGTTGGAGTCGGAAGGAAACCGGATTTACCTGCTCCAAGATGGAAAAGGGGCCCAGAAACCTACAGTAGGAGCCAATTTGATGGTAGGAGTTTAGAGATGGATGTTCTTGGATGATAGCCAAACCTTGTCTCCGATCTTGTAATTAGGTGCCGGTCGACGGTGACGATCAGCCTGGTTCTTGGCAGACAATGATGTTTTTTGTAGTGCGGATTGGATTCTGAACCAAGAGTCCTGTAAGAGGGCAATGTGCTCGTCTACGGCTGGTATTCCAGAGGAATTTTTAGAAATAGGTAGACGAGCCGGATGGAATCCATAGTTGATGAAGAAGGAGGTCTCGCGGGTAGACTCATTCCTGGAAGAATTAAAGGCGAACTCAGCCCAGATAAGTAATTCTGCCCAGTCATCCTGAGAATTCGAGACGAAGCACCTTAAGTATTTCTCGAGGGATTGATTAACTCTCTCGGTCTGTCCGTTAGATTGAGGATGATAACCAGAAGAGAAGGAAGATGAGATACCCAGTCTCTTGGTGAAATTTCTCCAGAACTTGGAGACGAACTGTGAACCCCGATCAGACACGATGGATATGGGAATCCCATGGATCCGAAAAATCTCTTTGGAGAAAATATCAGCTAGGGCGGGTGAGGAGGGTAAACCTTTGAGAGGAATAAAGTGTGCCATCTTGGAAAACCGATCCACTACCACAAGAATGGTATTCATGCCATTCGACTTTGGCAACTCCACAATAAAATCCATCGATATGTGGGACCAGGGACGTTCCGGAATAGGTAAAGGTAAGAGGAGACCCTGCGGTTTCTGACGAGGAGTCTTGTTCCGTGCACATACCGGACAAGACCGAGTAAATTCAAAAATGGTCTTTACCATATTGGGCCACCAGAAAGTGCGACGGATGAGGTCCAACGTCTTCTTGAATCCAGGATGTCCCACCGAGCGGGCGGCATGTCCCCAATCCAGTATTTCAGGAATGAATTTGGGTTCCACGTACAAGGAGTCTTTAGGAACAACCAGACCGATCGGGAGATTCTCTTGAGATTTGATGATCCTCTCCAGATTCTTGAATGCTACAGCTGCTAAGTTTCTTTGTTTAGGAAGGATGGACTCGGTGGTTTTTTCTGATCTCTCTTCCGAAGAGTATTGCCGGGAGAGAGCATCCGCTTTGACGTTCTTAGTGCCAGGAATATATGAGAGCACAAAATTAAATCTAGAAAAAAAAAGCGACCAGCGAGCTTGGCAGGGACCTAAACAACGGGCATTCTCAATATACAATAAGTTTTTATGGTCCGTGAGAATAGTGAATGGCTCTTTAGACCCCTCCAGAAGATGTCTCCATTCTTGAAGAGCCAGCTTGACGGAAAGAAGTTCCCTATTGCCCACGTCATAATTTCTCTCTGCAGAGGAGAAGTTTTTGGAGAAAAACCCGCAAGGATGAAGTTTATCCTGGGAAGAAAATTTCTGCGACAGAACCGCCCCAGCCCCACAGTCCGAAGCGTCAACCTCTAAGGTGAAGGGGAAATTCGTGTTAGGGTGTCGAAGGATGGGAGCAGAGACAAAAGTTTGTTTCAGTGTCTCGAATGCCGTGACAGCCTCTGGAGACCAAGATGAAGGGTCTGCACCTTTTTTGGTCAGTGCCGTGATAGGAGCGACAATGGTAGAAAAGTTGCGGATAAACTTCCGGTAATAGTTAGAAAAACCTAAAAACCGTTGAATAGATTTGAGGGAATTGGGTTGTGGCCAATCCACGACGGCCTTTAGCTTCTCTGGATCCATGGCCAAGCCTTTGTTGGAGATGATGTATCCGAGAAAGGAAGTGGTAGACTGATGAAAAATGCATTTCTCAATTTTAGCAAACAACCGGTTCTCTCGGAGGCGTGAAAGCACAAACTTCGTATGGATGATATGATCCTGTAGGTTTTGAGAAAAAATAAGGATGTCATCCAGGTATACAATGACAAATCGATTAAGAACGTCCCGAAAGATGTCATTGATGAAGTCCTGAAAAACTGCCGGTGCGTTGCATAACCCGAAGGGCATCACTAGATATTCGTAGTGTCCGCTACGGGTGTTGAAGGCAGTCTTCCATTCATCGCCCTCCCGGATGCGGATGAGGTTGTATGCCCCACGAAGATCCAGTTTAGTAAAGAGATTGGCCCCCTGAAGTCTATCAAAAAGTTCGGAAATGAGTGGGAGTGGATAACGATTCTTCACCGTGATATTGTTCAGACTCCGGTAATCAATACATGGTCTGAGGGTACCATCTTTCTTTTTGACAAAGAAGAATCCAGCCCCCGCAGGAGAATTGGAATGACGTATGAAGCCCCGCTTAAGATTCTCACGAATATATTCGTCCATAGCTTCGGTCTCGGGCAACGAGAGAGGATAAGATTTGGCTTTAGGCAAGGTATAACCAGGTATCAGATCAATCGGACAATCGTAGGAACGATGAGGAGGTAGAAGTTCGGACTGTGTCTTGCTGAAAACGTCCAAGAATTCGGCGTATGGAGAAGGTAACTCCCTCAGAGAACTGGATGTGTTGGCTAATAGAAAGGATGGTTGCTTGATAGAGAAAGAAGGTTCCTCTGACCTTGACCTCCAGTTAATAGGGTTAGGAGAAACCCAATCGATGAGTGGATTATGCTTCTGTAACCAGGGCAAGCCAAGCGTGATAGGTGTTCCCGGCGCATGAATAACATCAAAACCCAGAGTCTCTTTGTGAGAATGAGTAGAAAGGGTGATAGGTCCGGTTTCTAAGGAGATATAAGCCGGGGTGAGAGGTCAATTATCAATCCCGACCAAGGCAACGGGAGAGTCCTTCCTGGAAAGCGGAATCTGATTTTGTTCAGAAAAGGTTTGATCTATGAAGTTCCCTCCTGCGCCGGAATCGATAAATGCAGCTGTGGAGGTGCGGAAAGTCGGTCCTGAAAGGGAGACGGGAATAGTCAATCTTTTGGGAAGTTCCCTTCTGGGAGGGGGACAAGGAGAGTCAGTACCCAGAGAGCGCCCCTTCGTACTCACTGGGCTTAGTCGTTTCCCGGATATGGTGGATGGTTACGGGTGCGCTGCTCAGAAGCTCCGCAATGATGGCACGACTCCCCAGTAGAGCGAAGTTGTCGTGACGGTGCCCGAGGTTGCTGAACTCCAAGTTGCATCGGCTCTGGAGCCTCCAGTGCCGGTAACGGGGAGAAGACGGGTCTCTGGTTAGTAGAGAACCTGGAAAAGGAAGCACGGAAAGGCGTAGACCGGGGAAGCTGACGCTGAGCGCGGCGTACCTGAAGGCGCTGATCCATACGAGTAGCCAGGGAGATGAGATCCTCCAGTGACTCTGGCCTGGTGTGAGAAGCAAGTTCATCCTTCAGAGACTCCGATAGACCTTTCCAGAAGACGGCGACTAAGGCCTCCTGACCCCAATGAGTCTCAGCTGCTATAGTTCTGAATTCCAAGGCGTATTGGCCCACAGGCCGACGTCCCTGTGTAAGCTCTAGCAGGGTATCAGAAGCAGTCTCTTGACGTGCGGGGGTATCAAAAACCTGTCGAAAGTCCCGTCTGAAGGCCGCGTAATCGCGGGTAATATCAGGGCGTAGTTCCCAGATCGGAGAGGCCCATGCCAGTGCATTACCTGTGAGCAGACTATATACGTAGGCTACCTTTTTCCGGCCAGTAGCATACAACTGGGGAGCCATCTCGAACTGGATCTTGCACTGGTTGAGAAAGCCACAACAGGCGTGTGGATCCCCTGCGTAGGGCCTTGGAGCCGGAATCTTCGGAACTGAAAATGAAGTGGAAGATAAGTCAGGCTGCGCCGGGGGTGCAGCCGCAGGCGGAGCCTGTAAAGGGCGGTCCGATACCTGTTGGGAGAGGAGAGCCACTTGATCCGTTAAGGCCTGTATTTGTTGATACATGGCCGTCATCATAGAGTCCACAGTCTGGTCTGCGTCTTGTGGGCTCGACATAATGTTACGCCGGTGCTGCCCGCAGACCAGACCCGTTCCTTTCACTGAGGTGAGGAACGTATAGAAGCACGCACCCGCAGCAAAGGGAGCGTGTCCGGAGTGTGGTGATTTGGCGTTGCCAGGCCAGGTGTTATTTAGCTAGCAATACTTGCCGGTACCGGTGTAGAAATGCCGTTGTCGTTGCCATTAGCCAAAGTCTGGGATTGGAGAATTCCGGAAGGTCGTTTGTCCAAGCAGGGGTCGAGAGCCAGAGAGAGACGTCCGCCAAGCCAAGTCGTAACCTGAGAGAATAAGAGAGAAAACGCCAGAGTAGTAATCCAAGTGAAAACTATGTCGAGCAATGAATGATAGGAAGGACTGGCATTATAAAGTGTGGCTGACCAATCAGAAGTGAAGGCAGACCTGGAGGACTTCGTGGAGCCATCCTGGATAGGTTCCCTTGATTGGCAGGCAGGTGAGGACTTTTGTCTTGACAGGAGATCTTATTCCTGTGTTGGGGGCGGGTCTTCACTGCCAGAGCAGTGAATAAATTAACTTCGCCCGGCGCGCGCTGTTCAGGCGCGCGCCCGGGCAACATGGCGGCCGTGTGAGGTACTGCTGGGAGACGAGGACGACGGGGAACCCCCAGAACCGCCGGAGGTGAGTGGCGCTGGCGAGGGACGCGCGCCTCGGCAGCAGGGGTGAATATAGGAGCAGAGGAACCAGGGCGCGGACGCCGCGATCCCTGATTCCTCACAACAGGGAATTAGAATACAATAAGTGCAACAAACGAAATCAGACAAAAGGGAAGGAAACCTCTGCCCCGGGGAGCTTACAATCTAAGTATACATGTAACTTGTACATGCTGCACACAGCACTCCACTGAAGGTCCCTCTTTGTACAGAAACATCAGTATTTATGGGCGAGTATTAAAACTGCATCTTTAGCATTATATCGAGCTGTTCTGCTGCATTGTGTTCTGTCGTTACCTGATGGATTGTGCTTAAAGGTTTTGAGCTCATTGAGCACCTCTGTGTGTAATGAACTTTGACTTAAAATAATGATTTGGATGAGAGGTGAAAATACTTACTCTTTAAAACATGCACCTGTAACAAAACATCTCAGCAATGGACTTGACATTTTTCACAGTCCTTGCACAGGCATCTAATCCATGATCCAAAAGACGTCAAAACATTCTTCCTCATCCCATTTTTAGGGACTCGCTTGTAGTCTTCCGGCACTAAGGCTTGGTGAAAATGACCCACCAGGACCTGGCTTATATTGAAAGCGAGGAAATTCATTCTAAAATACTAATGAACAAGGGCAATACAGTATAAACCGTCCCATGCTGCGACAGCACAGATGGTTCTGTGAAATAGCTCAATCAGACTGTGAAATCAAACCTAAGGGGTGAAACTTATGAAAAAGAAACACCATCACTGTGGTAATTGGATTCTCAAACAAGATTTTCATCATTCCAGCGGTGTCTTTCCACCTTGTATAATTTGCCATCGAACAAACTTTATCCTTATCTGGGAACCCCTGGATTAAACTTTTCACTGGCACTACTTCCATTGATTATCTATTCCAGGAGTGGCCAACTCCAGTTCTCAAGGGCCACCAACAGGTCAGGTTTTCAGGATATTATAATAATAATAATAATAATAATAATTGTTTGTTCTTGTATAGCACTGCTTGCTTTACGTAGCGCTTTACAGAGACATTTTACAGACATAGTCCCCCTGTAGAGTTTACAATCTATGTTTTTGGTGCCTGAGGCACAGGGAGATAAAGTGACTTGGGTTGACACATACTGCACCGACACACTTTATTCGAGCAAATACCCAGTATGTACCTGGCAGATACCTGGAATGCGCCGCTCCTCACCTCTGACAAGCCCCGTTGCGTTTGCCTTCCCAGCCTGGGTTCATGCCTGGCTGATGGGCGGCTGATCTGTTAAATGATAATGATTAGGATTTAATAGGCTGCAATGCTTCGCGTGTCTACCAGATGGCATAAATTCATGAATTGTAATGCAGTATATATATATATACTGTGCAGTATTGCAGCCAGCGGGAATAAAATGCTTCAATCCCTGCCTGGAAAATACCTCAATGCACTCGGGCAGAAAACAGTCACAAACCTCAATACACCCGGGTATACCCGAATTCGTGGGACTAGCCGAGCTCGAATAAAGTGTGTCGCCAGTGTATGCCTATAATATATATTATCTCTAACTGTGCATGCAATGTCTTGTATATAATGTATAACCCTGTTCACTTAATTAACTGTATTTGTAACCATGTCTTATTTATCACCATAACTCTATGCCCAGGAAAACGATAGGTAACTCTCAATGCATTCCTTCCTGGTAAAACATTTTATAAATAAAATAAATTAACAGAAGAGGCACCAAAGCCACCACATTAATAAAGGGGATGGATAATCTGATTTATGAGGAGAAACTAGATAATTTAGATTTGTTTACATTAGAAAAGAGGCATCTAAGAGGGGACACGATAACTATATACAAATATATACGTGGGTAATACAAGGAGCTTTCATAAGAACTATTCATTCCAAGGACAGTACAAAGGACACGGCATCATACTTAAGGTTGGAGGAAAGGAGATTTCACCAGTAACAAAGGAAAGGGTTCTTTACAGTGAGGGCAGTTAAAATGTGGAATTCATTTCCCATGGAGACAGTGATGGCAGGTACAATAAACTTAAAAACAAGGTTGGACATCTTTATAGAAAGGAAAGGTATATAGGAAAATACCAAATAAGTAAACATGGGAAGGATGTTGATCCAGGGAGAAATCGGATTGCCATTGTTGGAGTTGGGAAGGGATTTATGTTTTCCCTTATGAGACAGCATTGGAAGATGTGTCAATGGGGTATTTTGTTTGCCTTCCTCTGGATCAAAATACTGTTAAAACAAATATAGGAAAGGTATCTGTCATCTAAATTTAGCAAAAATTTCACTTGATGGACATATGTCTTTTTCAACCTCATCTACTATGTAACTATGTAACTATATACACTGATTTATACAGCAGACAGAAAAGAGAAATATTATCACCAAACCACTATCATATACCATAATAGACCAAGGAAAAGCCTACAGTGATAATAGATCCCTACTGGGGTTAGGACCCACTTCGGTATTAAGCCAATGATCCCATATGCCACAGAATTGTTGTCATAATAACATTTAGGTGTCATAATAACATTTAGGAATGACGTAATTTTTTCAGTATTTGCCATATTTTATTCTGAACCATGTTTTAATCAGGGACTGGTTGCTTCCAGAATGCAGCAATACAACATCCAGTGGCTTACAATACTTTTTTCCCCATATTTTATCAATTTTATTATGTTTACTAAACGCTTCATTATTGTAAAGGGAAGGAGGTTTCTAAAGGATAATGTTAAACTTTAACAATCTTCAATTTCACCCAAACTATGATTTAATATACTGTAGTATAAAAGATTAAATGGAAAATTAAAGTATTTCGAAAGACCAGGTATGCCATACAGGGACTTCATCAGTATTTAGTGTAAAGGATTTTTACATCGTTTAAGAATGAACATCAGGCCATAAGAAATGTGTCAAGTAAACTTGGCTTTAATTGTTTTTAATGTGTTTAATTTGGTGTTCCTAGAATTTATCTTACTCCATAATGTGTAATCAAAACATCACTTGGAAAGTTATTTACTGTACTTAAAAATAAACTGAAAAAATAACCATCTGGTCTATTTTGTTTATTTTAATATTCAAAGGAAAGAAATACAATAATTTACTACTGCCGCCTATAAGAAAATATAATATTCTGCTCCCTCATCAACTAATTACAGAAATTGTGCTAAAAAATGGTTTTACAACATAATAGCTGCATGTTCAATTTATTAGGTAATATTTTGCTGCTATTATTTTACAGAGTACGTTTTTGTCATTAATAAGATGTTTCATTTGTTCTAAATATGAAATTAATGTTGTTTTCATTTCAGCCAAATGAGGAAAACAGTATTAAAAATATATCAGTGTTATGTATCATGTAAATCAACAAAGCTGGTTTGCTTCTAAATAGCCAAACACTGCATTATTTATTATGTGTATACATTTATCTATAGATACTGTAGCTAGATACATTGATTGGTGTTTAGAAATGAATAGTGGGAACTTTCACTGATGTTTTAGAATTGGTTCTAAAAATATTCAGTGTCCTCTCCTGTCTGCTCTCCGCGTGGTCCGAGCAACCGGAAGTGATATCCCTCGGACCACGCGGAGAGCAGACAGGAGAGGACACTGAATATTTTTAGAACCAATTCTAAAACATCTCATACCTGCTTTTAAACCCTGTACCTTTGTGAGTGGGCATTTGTCTGATTTTATTGTTCTATAAACTATTTGTTATACGTTAATGCACTCGGTGTGCGCCTGTTTCTTTTCTTTTCTTTTGTCATAGGTATCATCAGGGAGTAGTGACCCCTTTGAAATGGGCTGCCTTCTATCTGGATGCTTTATTTTGGAACAGGACTTTGTGTTTTCTGAGGGTTTTTAGGTTTTTTAGGTTTTTTAATTCATTCACTTTTACATACATATACATTTTATATAAAAAAAATTTGCTATGTTTATATGTTTTTATTTTTAACTATTAAAGCATTAGGTTATTGTTACTTAACAGTTACATATAATACATTTAAATATAGAACCGTATCATCCTTGGTTAATACTGGTTTTAATATATTTTACCTATATATGCCACCCCACTGGATGTTTTCATAGTTGGGTTAACTAAATCACAGTTTTGTTTAGGCTGTATTAGAGGCCCTACTTCATTTTTTTTGTTTTGTTATATATATATATATATATATATATATATATATATATATATATATATATTATGAGAGGGGAGTGGGATATGTAAGGTTGTACGACATGGGGTTGACAGAGTGGATGAAGATGTGGAAAGTGACGTGGGAGAGAGGAGGATGGGGAGAAGAGATGTTGGAGTGAGGGGGTGACACGGGGGTAGAAGGAAGACAGCTGCCTCCTGCTGGTCTCCTGGGTGTGAGGTGCTGTCTTGATCTGTAGAGACGGGCAATTTATTCACTAAAATTAGAATTTGCAATGAAAATATTAGCAAATTTATTGAGTTAGAAAAAAAAATGTCACTGGTTCGGGGGGGGGGGGAGTCATTCTTTAACATGTGCAAAAATTTGTGAAAATTTGCATTGAGAATATTAGAAAATGAGATACTATTTGCAAATTTGCCAAAGTGAGCAGTCAGAATTCAAGAATATTCACATATTTGCCAAAGGGAATATTCACAAATTAAAGCTCATCACTAATTTTCCCTCGACAAATGTACCCATTTCTATTTATTTTCAGGTAATAGTCTGTAGCTGCACTGCAGAAGGTAGGGGACCACTGAGAAAATCTTGGAGCCCTTTTTGAAGAGGAGCGTTACCTTTTACCCTCACCCGATCCGCACCGATCCCCTTCCAAGCCGGGAGGGGTGGGGTGTTTGTTCAGGTTCTGATACGTAGATCTGGGCCAGGGTCCGGATAAAGCTGCGCCCTTGCAAACCCCAATCTGGCGTGTTCAGATTCCCCGACTCCGGACCTGCCCATTCCTAATAGAAATATCTAATACAATGATGCAGCACCGAATATATAGAAGTTTTCAGGCACAGATTCCTGCCCCAGTGAGCTAACAATCTATTTTAACATTTTTGACACATGAAATTGACGTGATTTGCCACAAACTGCCGAAACCGGAATTCGAATCAAGATCCCCCTCTTCGAAGGGCGGTGATGTTATTATAACCCGATCCCACCCTTTCCCAATATATGCATATCTGTATTACCTGGGAAGGCCGATGCTTCAGTAGTGATGGATGTTTTTCAACTTGTAATTTTTATTATTTTGAAGGTACAGCCAAGATACAGCTTATGAACATTACTGCGTCATGCGATATCAATAACATATGTGCATCTTAGCAGGATGCAAACGTTAAGCGAAGTTTAACAGGGTGGTATAAACAATGAACATATACGACAAGTATTACATAATATATTTTAAATAATATAAGACAATGGGGAGGGGGGAGGGGGAAGACAGGGAGGGGTGGGGGAAGGAAGAGGGGGCCGTGAACTCCTATTAAATCTGTGGTGCCTGAGTTTATCTCTCCGCGTTGGTGGAGATCGAGAGTAGTGTACTGCTAGTATATTGATCTGAACACTCTAGTCGCCCTCCAGACTGTGGACCTTCGTTATCAACCGCATTATAGGAGAACGCATCTACTGATTATTAATGCAGTATTGTGGATCTATTCACCCCTGGGATGTCTGTCTGTTCCAGCCAAGGAGACCAGACTTTTAGGAAATTTTCGCCAGTGTCATTAACTAAACTCGTTAATTTTTCCATCTGGCATACAAACCATATTCTGTTCCGAATCTTGGGGATTATAGGAATTTCATTCTGTTTCCATAGTGCTGCAATCTCGCATCTCATGGCTGTAGCAAAATGAGCTATTAGTTTGAGTTCTGTTTTTGTGATACTCCGAATTGCTCTGCCTAATAGGAAGAGTCCGGGGTCAAATGGAATTTCTATGTCCAATATCCTTTGCCGCCAATCTTTGATCTTTTCCCACAGCGGGGTTAACCGGGGGCAAGACCACAGCATATGTAACAGATCTGCGGGTTCTCCACATTGTCTAGGGCACAATGGGGAGCTTCCCTTTACAAATTTAGATAATCTAAGCGGGGTGAGATACCACCTCATAAGGACTTTATATGCGTTCTCCTTTAATGTTGTGCAGATCGAGCTTTCTGCCGCAGAGGTTGCGATTTGGGTCCAGTCTTCCATATCTATATCCTCACCTAAGTCTGCCTCCCATTGTAACATATATCCTAGTTTGTGTGTTACTTTAATGCTACAACCGATTACTTCTCTGTACAACTGCGATGTAAGTCCTTCTGTATTTGTCTTTTTGAGACAGAGCTTTTCGAATTTTGTTAGCGGTGAATGTGGTTTAGAGTTGTTGTAAAAGGCTCTGACCTGGAGGTATCTATAGAATTCTGAGTGTGGGATGTTTTTATCCTCTTTAATTTGTTCAAATGGTATAATTTTGTTGTCGTCCTCCAGGTCCTTTAATCTTGTTATATTATTGTGTTTCCAAATTTGAAAATTTGAGCTAAGCATCCCTGGAGCAAAATGGGGGTTTCCCCATAGTGGTGTCATTAAGGAATTTTTGGTTGTAAATCCACATTTGAATTTAGTGGCATCCCAGATTGCTAAAGAATTGGTCATTGAGGATAGCGGTGGGTGTATAGCATTTTTCCTTGCTATTTTTGGGGTCCATAATAAGTTGCTTAGCTCCAGTGGGGAGCAAGCTTTGTTCTCCAATGCAACCCATCTTTTCAATTCTGGGTGTGTCTGCCATTGGGAGAGTTGGCATAATTGGGCCGCTTGATAGTATGATAACAAGCAAGGTACTGCTAGGCCTCCCTCTGATGGTTGTCTCAGTAGGGTCTGTTTTTTAACTCGGGCTTTTTTGCCCCCCCAGATGAAGTTAAGGATGGAGGCCTATAACTCGCTAATATCCTTCAAATTCAGTGGTATCGGGAGGGTTTGGAACAAATATAAGATGCGTGGGAGGAGATTCATTTTTACACTAAATATTTTGCCTATCCATGAGAACTTGAATCTCGCCCAGCGCCCTATATCTTCTTTCAATATTTTGATTAGTTTAGGGTAGTTTGCTTTATATAGAGATCTATAGTTATCTGTGATTAATACTCCTAGATATTTGATTGCAGTGCGTTGCCAGCGAAAGTTAAAATTTAGGGAGATTAATTTTTCGTCTGCTTTTGGTATAGTTACATTTAGGGCCTCGGACTTTGTCTGGTTTATTTTAAACCCGGATATTTTATTAAATTGGTCTAAAAGGCTAAAGAGGTTAGGGAGAGAGGTGAGTGGCCTCGACAGAACCAGCAGGACGTCGTCCGCGTATAATGCTATTTTATGTGATTGGTTATCAATTTGGAGTCCTGAAATATCAGGATTGTCCCTAACTTTGGTTGCTAACGGTTCCATGCACATGGCAAAGAGTAGGGGTGAGAGGGGGCATCCCTGTCTCGTCCCACTCTTAATCTTAAATATCTCTGAAGGAAAGCCTTGATGTATGACTTTGGTTGTCGGCCCTGCGTATAGCGCCATGATAGCGTGTATTAATTTATTCTCGAAACCAAATGCTCCAAGTGTGGCCCGTAGGTATGCCCAGTCGATCCTATCGAAAGCTTTTTCTGCATCTAGACTTAACACCATAATTTGTACTTTTTGTGAATTGGCTATTTCTAGCAGATCAATGATTCGTCGGATGTTGTCTCCCGCTTGTCTATCTTTAATAAAACCGACTTGATCTGGGTGTATCAGTCTAGGTAGGATCTGACTTAATCTATTGGCAATCAATTTAGCGTAGATCTTTATGTCTGTGTTAATAAGCGAGATGGGTCTGTAACTTTTACAATCTAATTGGTCTTTGCGAGGTTTGTGAATTATAGAGATCGACGCTTGGAGCATGTTTTCAGGGAATGGATCTCCTGCTAACACCGCGTTAAACATGGTAAGCAGGTGTGGGGCCAAGGATTCGCTAAATTTCTTATAGTAAAGGCCTGTAAAGCCGTCTGGACCTTTGAGGGTTTTAGATTATCTATGACGCTAGTAAGTTCCTCCATGGAGAAATCGCAGTTCAATCCCTCTCTCTCTTCCCTCGTCAACCTTGGTAAATTTGAGCTCGTGAGAAAGGAGGCACGTGCTTGCTCCGTAGCCTTATTTTGTAAAGTTTTATCTCCATTATATAATTTCTCGTAATATGCCTTAAACTCCTCGACAATTACGTAAGGATTACCGGAAATTACTCCAGATGATCTTCTGATGGCTTGTATGCTATAATTAGGGGGTCTATTTCTTAATTTGTTTGCGAGCATAGTATCTGGCTTGTTTGCTTTATCAAAAAATTTCCTCTTTGACCAACTCATTGAAATATCAGCCTGGGAGGTCAACAGTAATTTAAGTTCAATTGTGGCATCCTTGATTGGTTTGAGTAAGCCCGGGTCGTTAGACTGTTTGTGGGAGTCCGAAAGGTTTTTTAACTTGGATTGTAGGAGCTTGATCTTTGCTTCTCGTTCCTTTTTCTGTCTTGAGGCGATACTAATTAAAACGCCCCTTAGCGTTGCCTTATGGGCTTCCCACAGTGAGAGGCTGGAGTTAACAGAACCCTTGTTTAGACTAAAAAACTGATCAATTTCCTCGGCTACTACTTGGGCTGTCTCAGAGTTTTTTATTAGGGATTCATTTAGTTTCCAATTTGCTCTAGGTCTGTCTAGGGTTAGCTGGGAGCACCTTAGCTCTATAGGCGCGTGATCCGACCATGAAATATCATGGATCCCAGTATGGGAGATCTTCGGGACCAGTCTACTAGAAACAAAGAAGTAATCGATTCTGCTATAGGAAGAATGAGGGTGCGAGTAAAAGGTATAATCTCTTTCATAGGGATGTTGTTCCCGCCATATATCTATGAGACTGTTCTCTTTTAGGCCCGAGCGAAGTGTGCGGGAGGCGGTTCGCGTGTTGAGAAGCTGTGAGCCCGATCTGTCTAGTTTGGGATTGAGGGTTGTATTAAAGTCTCCTGCTATTATCAGTGGACCTTTAGCGACTTTGCTCAATTTGTTGAATACTAAAGTGAAGAATTTAGGTTCAGTATCTCCCGGTGCATATATGGATGCTATCGTAAGCATCTGTCCATTTATTGAACCGATTAAGATTATGTATCTGCCTTCTGTGTCCCTGACTATTTTATCTGCTTTAAATGGACATTTATTATGGAACATAATTGCTATGCCCTTTGTCTTTTTTGTGGATGATGAGAGATAGAATTGGTGGAATCTTTTATTTAAGAATTTTGGGGCGCTAGTCAAACTAAAATGAGTCTCCTGTAGGAGTACGATATCTGCATGTTTACGTTGGTAGTCGGCAAAAGCAATGCGATGTTTTCCGGGGCTATTTAGTACCTTTACATTATGTGATAAGATTATCAGGCCCATTCTAATATCTCTGTCCAAGCTATCCTAATCATATCCTTGAGTGTGAGGAGTGGGTGTTTATGTATTACCTTCTCGTCGACCCACCGATTTGGAGATGGACGACTGAGGTCTCCTTTGTAGTATTGTGAGTCACATGGCCAGCTGGGATAGGGAGGGGTAGGGAAAGAAAACACAAGGTAAGACAAAAAATACAAAAACTTGGGAGATCCTTTTGGGATCAAAGTCCCCGTCGGATCTCTTGCCTTTGGGTGAAAGTTTGCAGCCCAGGTTCTTCTAATTGGCGCAATGGTAACTGGAAAGGTCCAGT
Organism: Ascaphus truei; assembly: GCF_040206685.1. Classification (NCBI taxonomy): domain Eukaryota; kingdom Metazoa; phylum Chordata; class Amphibia; order Anura; family Ascaphidae; genus Ascaphus; species Ascaphus truei. The sequence goes on from NC_134489.1 coordinate 104,738,943, forward strand.
CTTTTTCACCACAAAGGACTTTGTTGAGTGTCCTGTTTCTATCCAGGACAATCTCTTTCGGCAACATAGCGAGGGCCGGGGATAGGAGCCGGCCTCCCTCGACTTTGCTTAATTTAAAAACATTAAATAACACTCATATAACATTCACAGAGAAATAGCAACCTCATTATTAATAACTCTCTAGGTGGGTAAGACTATTCTAAGACCAACATGGTTAACTTTACTAACATAACCTAACTAATGCTAAATATGTGGCAAAATGTATTCCTAAAACAGGTATATCCCTTATTGTAGACTGTCTTGGTCAATTCTGGTCATCCAGGTTACCGGGCTGCACTATGTATCCTGGCACCCGTTCGGCTGTTACCTACTAGTATTACCCCGTAGCTTTATAATAAGAAGTAACAGTGGTATTAAGGTTGGGGCATAATCCTTCTTTCCCCTATGTGTCTTCTCACATTACTTATAACTCAAAGTACATTTGATTGCGGGGCCTACACCCGTATCTTCCTCAACCCCTGCTTTTTTTGTTAATCTGACCAATTAGAAATCTCGACAAAACAGCTACATTCACATTATGGTCCTGAGTTGGGGGGCCTGAATATCTTTGTAATATTTTATTATCTGCATGTCCAACTTTCAATGACGCGGTAGCTGTCTTGCTGGGACTCGGCCTGTAGCGCGGGTTTCCGTTGATCTGCCAACATGTTCTTGGCTGTTAGCTGAGGGGGATGAGGGGGTGCTGCTGTATCTTTACTTCTTTGTGCTTTCCGTCTGCTCTCCTGTCTCCTGGGGCAAATCCTCGTAGTTTATCGCTGGTATCAGGAAATCCGGCTGGGTGTACCAAGATGGCCGCCGCGTCTGGGTGTCAGCTTGAATTGACCAACTTTATTCCACCATTTTGCGAACAAACGGACAGTCTACAGGTATTGCCCTTTTAAGCCTTAATTGATCCTTAATTGGTATCAATTGTGTGTCTTTTCTTGGGCTTTTCGCGCCGAAGTCGTCACTTTGCTCCAGCTCGGCTCGGGGGAGGACGTGGACGCAGCAGCTCCGTCCAGGTCAGTGTTTTCGCCCCGTAGGCCCAATTTTTTCAGAAATTGGCCCTTTTCTTCAATCGATCGCAGGGTAACGGCAGCATCATTCCTGAGGACCATTAGACCAAAGGGGAAAATCCAACGATAACGTACCCCTTTGTCTCTCAGCATCCTGGTTATAGGCAGGAGGGTCCTTCGCTTCGCCAGGGTAGTGGGGGACAGATCCTGAAATATTAACATTTTAATTCCCTCGAACTCCACTGTGCCTGCTGCTCTGGCAATTTGACAAACTGATTCTTTTATTCGGAAATAGTGAAGACGGGTGATAATGTCTCGTGGGGGATCATTAGGTTGCGGCTTAGACCTCAGGGCTCTATTGCACCTGTCCAAATGCAACTCTGCTTCAGATTTGTCTGGGAAGAGGCTGGTCAGCCATTTTGTGACAAACTCCTCGTGGTCTGCGATCTCCTCAGGGACACCTCGTATCCTTATATTATTACGACGGTCTCTGTTCTCGGCATCTTCTTGCCTACTGGCTATCTCGTTTATTTGTTCTTGGAGATTGGCCGAGGTTTTATCTTGTCTGCGTACCGCTTTTATTGTGGAGTCTAATTTTGTCTCCATTTCGTCTGTCCTGGCGCCAATGTTGTTAATATCGCGTCGCAGCCCTGCATGTTCATTGTGCATATATGTCTTCATTTCGTTGCAGAATTCTCGCATCACTCTGCGGGTGATTGATTCTGTGTCTGTTGGGGCCGTGCAATCCTCCGGCATTTGTTCTTCCTCGGAGTCTGAGCCTGTGGGTGGCGTCGGGGGGCCCTTTCCATCTTTGCGGGCCGCATCAGGTTTATTAAAGTACGTGGTAAGTACCGTGGATGCACGGCTTGATTTTGGTTTGGCTGGCATTGCGAGAGCTTCCCCTGCTACAGTATAATCTCTGTGTTTCGCGTAGATTTAACTGAAATTACTGCGTTTGAGTGTTTAAATAGTCGTCGAGGGGTGCGGAGCTCACACTCTAGGCTTCCATGCACCTAGTCCTCCCGCATGCGCCTCAGTGATGGATGTTTTTAATGGAAATCTCTCAATAACAAGACGACATTAACTGAGATTATTTTCTATTATTTGCCAAATATATATATATATACACTCTAAAATAGTGAACTCATACAGTACATCACACAGATAAGAGCATTCCCTGACTATAATATCTGTGTTGCACAACACTAATGCGCTTATTGTACATTAATATTCAGTGCACAGCACAGTGTAGATGTGAAAGGAGAGGTGCTGAGGGAAGCAATGTGTTCTGCGATGTATGGGCCCTTTGTGCATACATTTTATTTGGTATTTTATGTGCATTAAGTAGTGTTTGTGAAGTGGCCTTTGGAGGGCTAGAAAACAAGGCTTTCAAACCTCCTAGATAGAAGCATATATCACATATATCTGTCCCCTTATCAGAAAGGCAGGCCTGCTGTGCATTGCACTAACTCAAAGCGTTCACTCCGTCCGAGGAACGGGACTGAGGATTTAAACCTTGTGTTGGTCAAAGTGTTGCTACTCTGTGAGCTGTGCATGAGGCTTCTCGTGTAGTGTACGGCCACGACCATACTGCGGGCAACCGCGTTTGCGGCGCGAACAACAGGCCGCACCTCTATGAGGCAGACCATAGAGCACGCAAAGAAGCGTGATTGTGCAACCGCGATTTAAGCCCCCCCCAAAAAAATATTTTCTTTTGTTGCACGACGGTCGGGTCACGTGAGTGGTTCAGCCAATGAGGGCGAAGCACTCACATGATGTCACAGCCACGCCTTCCAGTTGCGTACGTTGTACAAATCCCAAAAGCCACGGAACGCTCAGTCTGCAGGTGCGCGACGTCATGTGCTCCGTCACGCCAGCACACCTACTATATCTGAGGCGTAACAAGAACTACAGGTGCCTCTGAAAGCGGAAATGAGCAGAATGGCTGTATACAGTATATATCTTTATTTATATACAGTAGCACTGACAGTGTTCTCAGCGCTTTACAAACAGAATACAGTACAGGGAATTATAAAACTACAATAAACACAGCAAATTAATTATTGATTCATTATTGTTGCCTTTTAATGTGAATTCTTTGGGATGCAGGATTCAGAGAAAAGATTTGATTGCAAGGTCTGAACTCAGCACGAGTCAAAGCAGCAAACTAAAATACTAAACATGCGCAACAACAAGGCGTAGGGGTCTCATCAATGCGGACTTGCCCTTTCAATACAAAACAACCACTATTGGCTTACAGGTCTTCCCCAGGGATATCAAAATAGCATAGTCTTAGCTGTCACTCAGGAAATAGGGATCTTTACCTAAATGCAGCATAAATTCTTGCAACAAACACCATGGCAGGGTGGCAGGATGGCAGGTTGGCAGGATGGCAGGATTCTCTTTCCTATCAAGTCCTCTTCTGCTAGAATGCCATGCAATGCATTCACTTTGAAATGAGCTGGAAGTCCCTTCAGGATTTAGGAGATTGAATAGTGTGCATTGGATTGTGAAATGTTTTAAAGCAGGTATCATCCTCCAGCCCTGTGCTCAGGTCTAAAGCTAATGATCTATAACCTCCCTTTATTGACCTAGTTTACATAAATAAAATTGTAATAATCTGAGTGAGCCCCTGCAGGAAACTTACGAGCGCAGAATGAAAGAAGCCAATTAACTGAACATAGATACAACCTAGAGGAAGCGTGCGCAAACTGGGGGGTGATTTTTCAGGGGGGGGGGGCACGGAGCTTGCAGAGGCCCCGCGCTTTTCCCCAAGGCATTTAAATGAAATGCCGGGAGATCGCGTGAGGCCTCTGCATCTTCACTTACCTTGTCTTGGCAATGCGGAGTCATTTGACCCCGGAGACAAGGTAAGGGAGGGGGAGGGGCACGAGCATGGAGGGAAGCATTGTACAAATCCATCCACTGGAGGCGGAATCCGGAGTGTATTGGTAATAATAATAAAAAAATCTGCCAAAAGCGAATCGCCCTTTTTGAGATTGATCCGCTGAAATCACTCGAACAAAGGAACCGGTCGATCAGCCGTGGATCCAAATTCACCCCAAACATGTGCCCGTCTCTAATAGTTACTACCCTATGTTAATCTATGCATTGTTTCCCTGAATCTTGCGATGTGCAGATTGGCCAGTTAATGAGTTTATAAGGACAGTGGGATCGATTGAAATCTTCAGGTGCACATCCATATTTTAGGGATAGTAAAGGGAATATTTAATGTTAGTGAAACATATTTATTAAGTTATAGTATTGATTTCTCTATTTTATCGTATTTATAATCATTTATAGCACATTTTTCAGGTTGTAAAGTTTTAAGCGGCTTCCTCATCTTTGTTTGTTTTTGAGCGTTCATAATGTTTGTACCTAATATATGTGTATAGTTCTAAAAACATCAGCTTCAGATAATCCCTTATTTCACAAGCACTCAAGTTAACTCCTCGTGGGCTACCAACAGGCTAGATTTTCAGGGCAATACCCACCTCGACTAATTGCCTTACTGATAATTTAGGCTAGGCCAGTTGGATAAGTATATACTGTATTAACCAAAGATGTTTTTGGCGAATTTGGATTCGCAGTGGATCGGTCGGTTCCTTTGGTCCGTGGATTTCAGCGGATCAATCTGAAAAAGGACGATTCAAGTTTGCGGATTTTTTTATTATTATTACCAATCGACTCCGCGGATTCCGCAGCCCGGGCTAAAGAACCCACGGGTGTTATAGAACCCAATCCGCGGATTAGGCAATCTGTTGGCTGATTTTTAAGAATCTGCACAATGTATTCCTGAATCTGCGGATTGAATTATACATTCACGGGTTGTTTCCAATGGCGGTTTTTGATGAATCCACTCGGATTAAAACCACCCAAACCAGTTTGCTGATTTTACACTGTGAAATAGATTTAGGGGTAACATCAACAAAAATCCGGGAAACTAATTTGAGCGGATTCGTCCATCTCTAGTACTAACTACAGAAATATTGAAGACCAGGCCAGTTTATTATCCCGTGAGGAGTGAGATTATACATTATTGTGTAGGATGGTGACGTCTGAATCGATGAATTAATGAATGAATGAAGAATTGGTCTATGCACATGTATCTCCTTCTTGATTTATGGATACTAAAATCCATATTAATGCAAGATGTAACTGTCCCTATATCATGCAAATAACATTTCCTACAGTCAACGCCCTCTTAAACACAAAGTAATTGTACAACCCGCCTGCACACAAACTCATTTTGTCTGCTATTAAATTAAACAGCACAACTTTGCATTCTGAGCAGCAATAACATACAAATGAAATTCAACACCAATGGATGGAAATGGAGATTCTTATGCTGAGTAATTTCAATGCATGTGGCACCAACTAAACATTGATTTGTCATCCTGGCCTTGGCAGCTGAATGATCCACAATTAGGCATTTTTTTTTTAGAATTGCATACTGTAGAATGAGCTTTTAAAACTTCCTAAATGTACCTTTGACAGAATGGAAGGCAAAATATATCAGTGGAATGATCAACCCACAACCATTGTTCTGCGCATCAAGCACTGTATGTGTATGTTAGAGGCCAAAGAGGAATCAAGTACACAGTAAAAGCGTGTTCATGGATTAGGAGTGAACTTCAAAATGTTGCCATCCAAATGAAACAAGTCATTTTTAGCAAGCTTTATAAATTAAATATACACATCACTCAGTGAATGAATTACTGTCAGAGGCAATGATTCAATGGAATTGATACAAAGAAGTTTGTGCAATCATATGTGTCAAGTGATCTCACCTTAAGCTTCCTGCAGTTACTCCTATATTTTGTTTTGCTGAAACAAATACTGTATCATAAATGAACTCAGTAGAATGCTATAAATATGCACTCTACTCACACACTTTTCAAACTGAACTGATCACAGTAATATATTTGGAGGTTTAAGGTGGATGAGTAAAAAAACACAATAGCATATTTATTTTAACATTAATGATTCAAATCTGTAAATAATGGGAAAAATATAACTTTAGATAAATGCTGTGTTATATTAAATGATGATATCTTTAATGAGCAATCTCCCGCTAGCCTATACAGTATGCCTAGTTTAATTCATATAATAACAGTGTTATTTCATATAGCGCTTTTCTCCCAATGTGACAGAAAACACTTATTAATTACAGTAGAGAATGCAATAAGCAGCACATAGGATTGTTACAGACACAGGGATATAAGGTGCAATGCCCAAGTTCACAAGGAAGTGACACTGGGAATAGAGGCAAGCTCCCCTGCTTCAAACTCAGTGTCGTTGTTATCAGTCAGCACCCTTGCTCACTGAGCCACCCCTTCCCCTATTAGTGTCTTGCCCCCTGAGCATGTCCTGCTCTTCTTCAAAAAAAGAAAACACAAGGTTGCTATTGTAACCTATAGACTGCACTGGGCTCTGGGGAGAACTTAATTTTAACCTCCCTCGCACTTACTATTCCAACCACTTATACCTCCGGAGCGAAGCATCACATGTAACAAAAATAATACCAATATAGTGTGCAGAAAATGGCGCTGAGTAATGACTGCTGCTTTAATTACTACACAAAACGTGACAATTTGTGGAAGACACAGAAAACACCCACCTTTCCCAATGAATTGGATGCAATGAGGATACTGACTGTAGATCCCCCCGTCTCTTCACTGTGCTTCCGACAGCCGGATGGTATTTCGTGTTTCTACTGGGAAAACAAAAGTAGAAAAAGCAGCAGGAAGTACATTTGTAATAACCTGTCTCGTATTGCTTTCTTCCTCTTCTTTTTTGACACTGTTATATATATATGTGTTGTTGTTGTGGTGTGTGTATATGTTTTTATTGGTCCTTTTGCCAATGATAATGCTTAGAATTATTGGATGACAGCCAAAAAATATGAGAGGATAAAAGGTTTATGCAACTGTTGTATTTGCTGTTAGAAGGGTGTGTGTGTGTGTGTGTGTGTGTGTGTGTGTGTGTCTGTGTGTGTGTGTGTGTCTGTGTGTGTGTGTGTGTGTGTCTGTGTGTGTGTGTGTGTGTGTGTGTGTGTGTGTGTGTGTGTGTGTGTGTGTGTGTGTGTGTGTGTGTGTGTGTGTGTGTGTGTGTGTGTGTGTGTGTGTGTGTGTGTGTGTGTGTGTGTGTGTGACACATTGCAAATATCTGTCTGCCGGCTAAGCGGTCAAGCAGCCTTGCACCTTTCAGGCACTGATTGCTTCAGTGCTAAGTCTAAGGGCCTCATGCAGTAAGCGCCGATAAGGCTTTTATCGGCATTTTCCCGCCAAAATTGGATTTGAGATTCAGTACGCGCCGATAAGTGCTCAAAATCGGCAGTTTTTCTTGCCAATAAAAATTTATCGGCATGCGGCTGCCGATAACCCACTTATCGGCACTTATTGTCACTTTTAGAAATTGGCTGTATTCAAGTTGCCCCGATCAGCTTATCGGTGCTGATCGGCACTTAGAAATGGAGATTTCATCGGCAATTGGTCCCGTCAACTAAAGTTGGCAAGTTGGAGGGGAGAACGATCGGCAAGGGACGGCACTTAGAAAAAAACCTCATCTCTACATCAATGGAGTCAATGGAGCGGGGACTTATAACATTATTGTAGTGTTTACGTTCTATTGCTCATAATAAAAATGTGCTTTGCATTACAGTGTCGAGGTCATACATTTGCATAATATTGTACTTTTCAATGTTATCATGATTTGCGTGTCATATTAGTCTTAATGTTATGATGTGTCAAGGGAAAATCCTATACTCAACTCTTTAAGGAACAGGTCACATCATATCAAACATGTTACTTAAGTGTGCTTCAATTTATTATATGATGTAACACATTTCACACATCTAACAGATCCAGCGTATAGTAATGTTGCTTTACATTATACAATGCTTGTAATGTGTAACGCATGATTAAATGTTAATGTAGCTGTTTCTTTTCATGTTTACGTGTACTTTGTGACCTCCCTCTTTTCATGACGTCCGCTATTGGACTATCAATAACATTGCATGTTTACATTGTACACGATGCATTACAATCACTTCATGCTAACTTATACACACATCTATAATAGTTACTAATTTTTACACGATTCAAACTGAATCAATCGCAACTATCCTGATGGCATAAATTTATGCATAAGCACTTACAATTACTTCATGTGAACAGGTGACAATAACGTGCCAAATTACACATGTTGCAACGTAGTTTCTCAACGTCAATGTCATGGTTGTATCCTAATTAGATGACTGAGTGTTGCGTTCAGAAGTGTTACATGCATTACACATTCCAGAAATAATTGACAATAAATGCTTGTACAAAGCTTAACGTTACATCATTCTCAAATATCATGGTTGCCTGGTGAACACACATAAATAATACTTTTAATTGCTACTGGATACAAGTTGGGAGTGAACTACTTGGATATGTTAATGTAACACCTTGCACTTCAGCAAGTCACCTGACATCATCACATAGGTATTTAAAGGAGGCCAATTACCTCGCATTCACAGCTACAGACCTGAAAATGATGCGAATGTTTATGAGACGGAGTAAGATTCTATTGGACGAGAGGCTTGCTGATGGAGAGGATGTCACAGGCCAAGGAAGGGACAGGGACAGAGGCAGTGGCAGGGACAGTGACAGGGACAGGCACCCAGACAGGAGAGGGAGAAGTTGGGGGACAGGGAGAGGGCAAGGAGATGAGAGAAGAGAGAGGAGAGAAGTTGTGCCTCGTCCTCATTTGTACAGGGAGAGAACCCTGTTAGATGGGATGAGTGAGGAGGAGATTGTAAATCGCTATCATTTGAGTTCAGCAGCAATCTTAGCTCTTTATGAAGAGATACGGGTAGATTTAGATTTTGTGATAGCCAGAGGTCGTGCAGTCCCTGGGCTTGTTAAAATGCTGTTCTCATTACATTATCTTGCTTCCGCGTCATTCCAGACAACTGTGGGCATAGTGGGCGGGGTCTCGCAATCTACATTCTCGCAGGCCTTTACCCAGTTTCTATGTGCTCTCAATAGACGCGCTAGGAATTATATTAATTTTCCTACAGAGCACACAGAGTGGCTGGAAGTCAGGAATAGCTTTTTTACCATAGCCGGGATACCATGTGTGATGGGTGCAATCGATTGCACCCATGTTGCTTTGATCCCGCCTAGTCAGAGTGAGCATGCTTACCGCAAACGTAACCACTACCATTCCCTGAATGTACAGGTGGTATGCGATGCCACAATGAAGATTATGCATGTGGTAGCCAAATTCCCTGGTTCCAGTCATGATTCCTCTACCCTGAGAAACTCATCAGTCTTCCATGCTTTTGAAGAAGGCAATTTTGGACCTGGTTGGCTAGTGGGTGAGTACATATTATGATGTGCTAACAAACAACTCTTGGTTTTCTAGGAAATGTTGTATGTAATAATGTTAACACAAATTGTTTCATATTTGTGCACGATGGATTATAGGTGACTCTGGATACGGAATTAGGCCGTGGCTGTTGACCCCTGTGGCAAACCCTCAATGTGAAGCAGAGGAGAGGTACAATGTTGCCCATATATCTACGCGATCCGTCTTAGAGAGGACATTTGGGCTTCACAAGACAAGATTTAGGTGTCTCAATAGAACTGGTGGGGCACTTCAATATACAGAAAGGAAATCTGCACGCAGTTGGAAGCTGCAGATTTAACTCTGCTCAAGCTAGGGAGGGGATTTAATCCAAACAATTGCTGGGAGGGTGGTGCTCACAGGAAATATATGCACAGTGAGTGAGAGGAAAGAAAGAATCCCTTTAGTGTGGCACTAGAAGTAATACACCCTAATTAAAACTTAACTTTATTATAACTGATTAAAATAAATTGTTTGGAGAAACCACATACATAAAACAAACATACAAAAAATATTTAAAAGACGGAGAGGTGTGATAGGGTGTTTAGTGGAGGTATAATTATATATAAATACCTCTCTATTAATACTTAATAAACCCTAGGATGTGGGTGATCTCTATTCTAAATAGGTATAGGTACATATATGTGGACCCTTAAAACCAAAGCAATGGAAAGAGGTAAGAGCAGGTGAATGTGCGTCAGACGTACCCAATACGTCACGTGACGTCGGCTCATCGGTGAGGTGTGGGCCATACACTGTCTGAGTGCTTCGTAGACTGCGTCCGTGGGCAGCAAGAGCACTCAGACTTCAGGGTTGATCTAGTATATATCAGCAGTGAATGTGGCTGGTCTTACAACAGACTGGTCGCAATAGAGCTTACAACAGTGTACTTTGATATACTAAGTGAGGTGTGTAGTGGCTGTTTCAACTCAGCCACCATTATATTCAGCCTCACCTCTCCATTCAGCAGTTAAGCACATTCACCTGCTCTTACCTCTTTCCATTGCTTTGGTTTTAGGGGTCCAGATATATGTACCTATACCTATTTAGTATAGAGATCACCCACATCCTAGGGTTTATTAAGTATTAATAGAGAGGTAGGGATTCTTTCTTTCCTCTCACGCACTTCAATATAAGCCTGCTAAAGTGTCTGATATTATAATTGCATATTGCATTTTGCACAATGTGGCACTCCGCAATAATTTACAAACAGACATACGTCAGGGTTTGGAGGAGGAGCATCCCGTCAATTTACCAGCTGACACTGACCAAACAGCCAGTGGTGTTGAGACAAGTCTGAATACCATAAACACATTTTTTTCATGTAAGCAAATACATATATGTTCATAGTACTACATAGATGTATTCATTCTTTGTTATGATAAATACAATTGTCCAAATACCATTCACTTAGGAAACAGATGAATATGGTTCGCACACCTTTCTCTTCTCTGCTGTGTGGACAATTGCATGTGGCACCGGTATGTCATTCATCAACAGGTTGTATTATACTTCTTACCATAAAAAGGTGTTGTGTGTACGTGAAGAAATAATGTGAACTAAATCTACATTTTATGTACATGCTCTTTTTGGTTATGCATACACAATAAACCTACTATGTCCATAGTCAATAGCTAGTGCAGTATGGTTACATACAATTTTTCTTTTGCAGCGTTTTATGTGAGTCACAATGATGTGTACACTATTGTGTATTTCAGATCATATTTGACGTATTATAGATGTTGTTTCATATCACATACAAAATTGTCAATTCTGTGTGTTACTTACCTTAATGAACATGTCATGACAATGATTTATATTCATTCATGTTTTCTTTTTCAAGGTATATCACTTCAATGACTGCTCATGGTATGTATTTCAATTCACATCTGTCATAAGATGTGCATACCTCAATACAGGTATAGTTACAGGATGTATAAACAGAACGTAATGAAAAAGATGTGACAATTGAAACATGTCGTTTCTGTATTGTGTACGTGCGTTTAGCTAATCTTGGTGGTTATTGTGCTGTGTGTTTTAAAATCATTAGGGACATTACATAACATGTAATTTAGCAAACGTAACAACATCCATTCATGGAATATAGGGGTGGGGGGCGAGAAGGGGATAAACCCTGCTCAGCTTTGATTATGGGAGGAGAACATCCATTGATGCACATGGGCGATGTTAACACTCAATGCATGTTTGTATGAAAAGACCCCAATGTTTTAAACATCATTAACATTGCAATGTATGTGATTAGTTGTTGTATCACTTCATCTTCATGTTGATTACTACATTGTCACATGTGTATGTATAAGTGAAAGATGTGTGTTGATTTGACTTACATGTAACATGTGTCAATATGTTAACACCATTCCAAAGTATAGTTCTTTGGATTTTCAACTTTTCCTAATTCATTCAACACAATGACAATGTTGTTAATATAATTTTTATTTCATTCACGTTAGTTATTCATAATGATCATGATCCTTTATAACTAATGTCAACATACTGTCGCGGCCGAGTTTATTCTTACCTTTACCCGGTCTCGGCCGCGACAGATACCTGGCGCGCGCCAAGATGTCTCGCACGCGCGACGGAGCCTCGGAGGATCGGTCCTCCGATCGAGGCAGCCCCCTCCCCTCTCTGGGTCCACCGGGTCCCCCGGAGCTCCCTACTGCCATCCCCCACATTAGAGCAACCCAGGGCTCCCTTGGGGAGCCCTGGGCACGCATGCCATGCGCGCACGCTCCCGATGAAGCGTGACCGCGCATCGATGACGCGCGGCACGCCGAGGGAAAAAAACGAGTAAGCCGGGAAACCTCCTGGCTTGCGGCTCTAGCCTACTAAGGATAAAGTGTGTCGCCACTGTATGAACAGAAATGAAGTGGACATTTGCATACGCACACATTTCAGCAACAGTGTGTGTGTGTGTGTGTTGTAGTTTTTGTGTGATGCATGTATTTCTACGTGAAAGAATATAAACAAACATAATAATGTTGCTTTTATCATCGGTCTCACTTAGCTATGTATGTGTTGAACGTTTACTAATAACACTAAACTATAGTTAGTCATGTGAATAAAATGTACACACAAATGTTCATGGTTTCATGATCTTTAACTAACATTCATTAGCTCATGCATGTTAGGTTACCACTACAACTTAGGTGAAAATATAAAATGCACATGACAAAACAGGGTCTATCACCTCTCTATTGTTATTGTGTACGTTCAGATACAATGTCTACGAGTTGTTATGTAGCATTTACATTCTTTGACAAGTCACACGTGTGATTATAATATATAGTAGATTAATGTGTTTGCTGAGTGATAATGTTGGTTGCATATATCACATGGCAATACATATAATGTTAGTAGAAAAGAACCAAAAAACAATATGTTCTAACTTCAGTGCTTAGCAACATCATTATGTTAATTAAGTGCATAGTAAATATTTGCTTAATAGGATAACATTATGTAGTGATTGTTAATCTGAGCACCAATCATTGAAAGCATTGTTACATATTTATTATAATAGTTGTTCGCTCGTCGTCACAATCATCTAATATAACGATTGGCTCATCTGAAATCATACATTGGTCCCATGTATTCATCCACGACATCTGTGAAATTGTCACGCTGCGCTCACCACAAACAGGACGGAAGACCGCGGGGCTGAGGTGGGGTATGTATAGGCACCCACCCACAACCACGCAGTCCTGTCTGGAATGCGTAGTCCTAGTCGTACTGCGTCGTAGGGTTGGAGAGGTCAGGGTAGTCAGGGTACTTGCCGTGTTCCAGGGTTGGAGAGTCCGGGTAGGTAGAGTTTCGTAGCCAAGGTCCTGGGTAATAGAAGGTAGAGTAGTCGAGTAACGAAGCCGGGGTCAAAGCGCTGGAGAGTGTAGAAATCCAAGAACAGGCAGGGTCAAACAGGTCAGACAGGTTCAAGACAAAACTAAACAGCAGCGGTGAGCACAATGCATAAACAGGAGTTTATGCTCAGCAATGAAGGACAGGCAGAAGCAGGTATATATGAGGGAAGGGTCCAATTACCTTGCAGGGGTGTGTACTGGTCCACCAATGGTGTCAGAGAGACACTGATCAAAAACAGCTTGCAATTAGGCTTTCCTGATGCTAGATCTGGTTGCCGAGCAACCCGCGCGCGTGCGCGATGCGCGACGCGACGTGATGACGTCATGCGTTTCATTCAGCAAGTCTCTGCCTGTGGGAGGCTCCAGCAGCTCCCTCACGTTCTCCTGCTTCCTGGTTGCCGAGCAACCTGTGCGCGTGCGCGCTGCGTCTCGCAGAGCTCCGCCATCACGCCGCTGCGCCTGCACTGCCCTGGCAGTGCGTGGGCGCATGACTCTGCCCCGTGGTGCTTCCCTGAGTCGGTCTCCGCGCGGATCAGAGGCAAGTGTGACAGTATCCCCCCCTTGAGGGGAGACCTCCGGGCGAACCAGAGATGGTTTCTCAGGATGCCTACGGTGGAAGGCAGAGATGAGGCGGTTGGCATGTACCTGATGATGAGGAATCCACTCTCTCTCCTCTGGGCCATAGCCTCTCCAGTGTACAAGATATTGTAATCCTCCTCTGGATATTCTGGAGTTGAGAATGGTCTGAACCTCATATTCTTGTTGGCCCTCTACCAGTATGGTTTGCGGAGGTTTAGATTGTCCTTTGGGGGATGAGTCTTGATGATAAGGTTTGAGAAGGGATGAGTGAAATACAGAAGGAATCCTCATATTTTTTGGCAGTTCAAGCCGATAGGCTACTGGGTTGATCCTTTTGGTGATGCGGAAAGGACCGATAAAATGTGGTGCCAGTTTGGGTGAAGCTACCTTTAGCCGAATGTTTTTGGTAGATAACCAAACCCTTTGTCCTACAGAGTACCCTGGGACCTCTCTTCGGTGATGATCCGCTTGTCTCTTGTGTAATATACCAGCGTGCTGTAGATTCTGATGGATCTTCTGCCATAGGTCTTGTAAGTGGCGAATCCTGTCCTCTGCGGCCGGGACTCCAGACTTGGAGATGAGGGAAGGAAGTGCCGACGGATGGAAGCCATAGTTAACCATAAATGGTGACTGTTGGGATGATTCGTTCTGTAGATTATTGTGGGAGAATTCTGCCCATGGGAGAAGTTCCGCCCAGTCGTCCTGAGTGTCAGCGATAAAGCACCTCAAAAACTGTTCCAGAGACTGATTGGTACGTTCCGTCTGTCCATTGGTCTGGGGGTGATATCCTGATGAAAAGTGTAGGGTAACGTCCAGATTTTTACAAAACGCCCTCCAGAACCGGGAGATGAACTGGGATCCTCTATCGGACACTATGACCTGCGGGGACCCATGTAACCTGAAAATCTCCCTGATGAAAACCTCGGATAACATTGGTGCAGTGGGTAAACCCTTCATAGGGATGAAGTGTGCCTGTTTGGAAAATCTGTCCACCACCACAAGTATAGTGTCCATGCCTCTAGATTTGGGCAACTCAACGATGAAGTCCATCGATATATGTGTCCATGGACGTACTGGGATGGGTAGTGGTTGAAGGAGACCTGCTGGTCTGTTGTGTGGCGTCTTGCTTCGAGCACAAGTAGCACACGTAGCTACGAAGGCTTGTATGTCTCTCCGCATGTAGGGCCACCAGAATGTGCGTTCGATGAACTCAGTAGTTCTTTTGGTGCCAGGATGGCCTGCAGTCTTGGATGAATGTCCCCACTCCATGACTCTCCTCTGGAATTTATGGGGAGTGAACAACCGGTCCTCCGGAACGTTGAGTCCTGCCGGGATGTTGTTCTGAGCTTTAGTAATGTCCGTTAAGGCACTAAAAGTATTAGCAGCCAGAATACAAGTGGAAGGGAGAATGGTCTCCTGTTGATCCACCTTGTTATCCTCTACCAGGAACTGTCGTGACAAGGCATCGGCTTTAATGTTTTTTGAACCAGGAATGTAGGAAATGAGGAAGTTAAAGCGAGTAAAGAATAAGGACCATCTTGCCTGGCGAGATCCTAGTCGCCGTGCTCCCTCAATGTACAGAAGATTCTTATGGTCCGTAAGTATCGTGACTGGCGACTCTGTGCCTTCCAGTAAGTGCCTCCACTCCTCCAAGGCCAGCTTGATAGCGAGGAGCTCCCGGTTACCTACATCGTAATTCCTTTGGGCGGAGGAAAACTTCTTTGAAAAATAAGCACAAGGATGAAGTGGAGCTTGATGATTCTTTCTCTGTGAAAGTATAGCACCTGCTCCTACATCGGAGGCGTCGACCTCTAAAAAAAAAGGTAACGAAGGATCTGGATGGGTTAAGATGGGTGCTGAGGTGAATGCCGTCTTTATTCTCTCGAAAGCCTGGAGAGCCTTCTCAGTCCACCTTGTAGGATCAGCTCCCTTCTGTGTGAGTGCCGTGATGGGTGCTACTACCGATGAGAATCCCTGAATGAACCTCCGGTAGTAGTTAGCGAAACCGAGGAACCTTTGGATGGCCTTGAGGGAGAGGGGACAGGGCCATTCGAGTACCGCCTTGACCTTGGTAGGATCCATAGCAAGACCGGTATCCGATATGATGTAGCCGAGAAAAGAGGTGGATGTTTGATGGAAATGGCATTTCTCGAGCTTGGCATACAAATGGTTCTCTCTTAAACGCTGCAGGACTTGTTTGACATGCATCATATGTTCCGGCATGGATCTGGAAAAAATTAATATATCGTCCAGGTATACAATAACATGGTGGTCCAGAAGGTCTCTGAAAATGTCGTTGACAAAGTCTTGGAAGACTGCAGGAGCATTACACAATCCAAATGGCATGACCAGGTACTCGTAATGCCCGTCGCGAGTATTGAATGCTGTCTTCCATTCGTCTCCTTCTCTGATTCTAACCAGATTATAGGCTCCTCTGAGGTCAAGTTTGGTGAAGATCCTGGCTCCCTGGAGTTTGTCGAACAATTCGGCTATCAACGGGAGGGGGTAGCGGTTTTTTATGGTGAGTTTGTTGAGACCCCGGTAATCAATGCAGGGTCTGAGGGTTCCGTCCTTTTTCTTGACGAAAAAAAATCCTGCCCCCGCAGGTGATGACGATTTCTTGATGAACCCCCTCTGGAGATTCTCCTGAATATATGTTCTCATGGCCTGGGTCTCAGGAATATATAGTGGGTATGACCCTCCTCTGGGAGGTATGGCCCCGGGTAGAAGATCGATAGGACAGTCGTACGTCCGATGTGGTGGAAGTACCTCTGCTTGACGTTTGTCAAAGACATCGATGAAATCTTCGTATATCCCCGGCAGCTGTACCCTGTCAGGATCCGTGACCTCCATTCCTGCCACTGCCTTAGGAGCAGACATGCAATGTTCCAAGCAAAAAGAACTCCAACGAAGTGGCGTGGCCTCTGTCCAGTCAATGACAGGATTGTGGATCCGGAGCCACGGAAGTCCCAGAATGATGTTCGAGGAGGGGGTGTGAATGACATCAAAGGTTATAGTCTCGGAGTGAAAGTAGCTAGTCATGATGTTAAGGGGTATGGTTTGTAAGGAAATGATTGCGGGCTGCAATGGTCGTCCGTCAATGGCTTCAAGACCTACCGGTCGATCTTTGGGTACCAACGGTATTTTATTCTTGAAGGCGAACCTTTGGTCCACGAAGTTTCCTCCTGACCCCGAATCCAGAAAGGCCTGTGTCTGTACTGTGAAGGTCTCACCGGATATGGAGATAGGTAGATAAAACCTCGTAGAGGGTTGAGGAGGGGGAAGAGTTGCAGTACCCAGCGTGATCCTCCTTATACTCACTGGGCTTTGGCATTTCCCGGCTTCAGTGGACAGTTGAATACCAGGTGGCCGTTATTGCCACAGTAGAGGCATAGTCCCGCTCGTCTTCTTCGTTGCCTCTCGATAGGCGAAAGGCTAGTCCCTCCCAGCTGCATGGGTTCATCTAGGACAGGAGTTGTGGAGAGTAGAGGCCCTATGGTAGACAGAGAAGACGATTGTATACCTCGGGAGTGTTTGTTTCTCTCCATCCTTCTTTCTTGGAGGCGCTGGTCCATCCAGATGCACAGGTCTATCAGGTCCTCAAGTCCAGCGGGACGATCCAGAGCTGCTAATTCATCCATCAACCGTTCTGACAGGCCCTGCCAGAAGACTGCAGATAGAGCCACATCGTTCCAGCCGGTCTCGGCCGCCACCGTCCGGAAGTCCAGGGCATAACGAGCCACAGTACGGTCTCCCTGAGAAATATTAAGCAGAGTAGATGCAGCCGTAACCTTACGTCCTGGAGTGTCAAACACCCTTCTAAATTCGGTGACGAAGAGAGTAAGGTCAGAGGTCAAATCTGGGCGTTGCTCCCAGATAGGAGAAGCCCATGCCAGGGCGGCGTCCGTCAGCAGGGAGATTATGTATGCGACTTTAATACGTGAAACCGGAAAATGAGAGGGCATTAGTTCAAACTGTATGAAACACTGGTTCAGAAACCCCCGACAACCGCTGGGATCCCCTGCATAACGGTTGGGCGCAGGTAGTCGTGGTTCGGAGGTAGGTGTGATAAGTGCAGGAGTGGCTGTGAGTGGAACGGGGTTGCTGGTAGATACAGATAAACGTTTAACTTGTTCAGTCAGGGTATCCACGTTTTGTTTAAGTTGGGAAACTAGTTGTTCCTTTAGTGTAAATGAGCCGGTAAGTTGCCGGAAGCATTCCTCATGGGTGTCTAAGCGTCGGGCCACCTCAGCGGCGTCCATGTTTGTTGGGCTGAGCATATTGTCACGCTGCGCTCACCACAAACAGGACGGAAGACCGCGGGGCTGAGGTGGGGTATGTATAGGCACCGACCCACAACCACGCAGTCCTGTCCAGAATGCGTAGTCCTAGTCGTACCGCGTCGTAGGGTTGGAGAGGTCAGGGTAGTCAGGGTACTTGCCGTGTTCCAGGGTTGGAGAGTCCGGGTAGGTAGAGTTTCGTAGCCAAGGTCCTGGGTAATAGAAGGTAGAGTAGTCGAGTAACGAAGCCGGGGTCAAAGCGCTGGAGAGTGTAGAAATCCAATAACAGGCAGGGTCAAACAGGGCAGACAGGTTCAAGACAAAACTAAACAGCAGCGGTGAGCACAATGCATAAACAGGAGTTTATGCTCAGCAATGAAGGACAGGCAGAAGCAGGTATATATGAGGGAAGGGTCCAATTACCTTGCAGGGGTGTGTACTGGTCCACCAATGGTGTCAGAGAGACACTGATCAAAAACAGCTTGCAATTAGGCTTTCCTGATGCTAGATCTGGTTGCCGAGCAACCCGCGCGCGTGCGCGATGCGCGACGCGACGTGATGACGTCATGCGTTTCATTCAGCAAGTCTCCGTCTGTGGGAGGCTCCAGCAGCTCCCTCACGTTCTCCTGCTTCCTGGTTGCCGAGCAACCCGTGCGCGTGCGCGCTGCGTCTCGCAGAGCTCCGCCATCACGCCGCTGCGCCTGCACTGCCCTGGCAGTGCGTGGGCGCATGACTCTGCCCCGTGGTGCTTCCCTGAGTCGGTCTCCACGCGGATCAGAGGCAAGTGTGACAGAAATACAGCAAACACATTATGTTCAAAGATGGCACATTTATATATATCTCATCATGACAATGCTTATCACATATCTATATGATTGTGGATATTCACGCATAAGTAACGTATATGTTTAAACTGCAAGGATAAAACTACAGATATAGAACTGTGTCATTTTTCGAATGGCGTTGCTGGCATTACTACTGATATGATTTTTCCAGTGCCTGTATACATAATAATGTGCGCGCACAACCTCTGTTGCGCGCGCACGTCACGAATGTGTGGACTAAGTCTTAGCGCATGCGCAAAACGTTGTGTACGCTGTGCGTTCAATACATGTCCCTCCATGGTGCTGCTAGCAGTATGCATATCATGGCTGTAAGTTATGATATGGAAGTGAAACAAATTCACTTCTACACACGTATATATCTAAAGTTTGTAAACGGGCGTGTGCCCACGGAAAAAATGGACGATCAGCCAATGAGCGACAAAAAACGTGTGACGTCATATGAAGGCACCGTGAAAGGCACGCAAACACCCCTCCCACTGATATAACATTGGCCTCCAGCACTGTGCACGCACCACCCCACCGACACGAGTGCATGACACACTGCACTGACCGTAACAATAAGCTACGGGCACAGCCAATACGGTTTCACGCGTGCACGTCGGTTGGGGGTGGGGCTTGCATCAGTAAACCTTTTTAAGGACACCTTGGGACATTACCACGGTGCCAGTCATATGTGGGCGACACTTTGTTTTTATATGTTGAATGCTAAACAATGAGGTGTGTGTGTTACAGTTAGTGTAACATGTTGAAATGATACTTTAAAAGCGATAATAATCTAGGATTTAGGACTTCGTCACCAATGTGTACTAATGGTTCGTCATGTAGTATATTATTATTGGAAATAATGTCTTTGTGCACGCAACATGTAAGCCTGTCTCAATGTTAAGCTGTATCCACTCATTTGGCTAACAAATGGTGTATATTATTAATGTAGACATATATAATTTGAGTAAAGGCATAACGCAATTTGTATTTACCATTCTTGTAAAAGTCAAAACTGATTTGGCTGCAACTGCTCGCTGCAGGAAGGCACAACAGTATCATCCAAGGTTGAGGCAACCGTTGAATCCTGAATCACACACATTTCCATGAGGGCGTCATATGGATCTGCAGTGGCTTCTTCAAACAAGATGTACGGAGGTACGTACAGTTGTTGGTTGTTTTCCCATCCACATTGGTATTGCCCATATACGTTTGGATACATATCATAGTAGTTATGTCCATCTTGCATCTGGTCTGGCTGAATGGAGGGGTGCAGGTAGATCAGCAGACGCGACAGTCAGTGCGGCTGGTATTAGGCAAAAATATGCTATTTAACAGAAGATATGTTCCATGTTCCATGGTAAGTTTAAATGATGGCGCAACATGTCAGCATTCATATCGTTGATCTAGCCGATCATGGACACGCTCAAAACATTCATTTGCGGATAAAGTGAATTGTACAGAAGTTTTAAAATTTCGTAGTAAGTCAGGTTGTTGGTAGTATGGATATTTCTTTTGGATCAAGTCATAGATTTTGGCCACCTTTGTACTTTTCTCTGGCGTTGATTCGATGGCTTTATAAATCATAAATTTGTATGATTTACGTGGATGGCTGTGCAATGTGGAAGCTTCTGCCATTTCTTCTCTCTTCAAGTGTATGTTGTGTGAAGTTGAACGCATACGGATGTCTGCAGAATGTGTGAATAGTTACATGTTGTCTTCGCGGTTTCTTCCAAGGTTATAATACAACGTAGCCGTTA
This sequence comes from Ascaphus truei, assembly GCF_040206685.1. Classification (NCBI taxonomy): domain Eukaryota; kingdom Metazoa; phylum Chordata; class Amphibia; order Anura; family Ascaphidae; genus Ascaphus; species Ascaphus truei. The sequence goes on from NC_134489.1 coordinate 104,759,713, forward strand.
TACGCCTAGGTTTTCTCCCACAAGAAATTTGCTAAAATAATTGGCTGGAATTCTTTGGGTAAGATACTCTTTTTACAGGAATCAAAACTTTACTTTCGGCTTAGGCAATCAACATGTGCACAACAAGTAGACTCTTTGAATTAGAATAACAATGTGTGTGAAATCATCTACAGTGCTATGATGAACAGATTTCTGCTTACACTTAGCTAGATGTAACCATACACACACATCTGTATGTTTGCCTCTTTTTCTGTTTTTCTCTCTGTCTGTTTATCTTTCTTTCTCTCTCTTTCTCTCTCTGTTTCTCTCTCTCTTTGACTCTCTCTGTTAGTCTCTCTTGATATATACATATATATATATATATATATATATATATATATATATATATATATACATATATCAACATATATATTTATGTATATATAATTAACTATATATTGTGTGTAGATATTTAAATGTATATAGATATGTATGTATATATATATATATATATAGATATATAGATATAGATATATATATAACAAACAGAAAATAATTAACAGCGCCCCTATTAGCACACACCTGTATCCTTGCAAAACAAATCCCACACTGTAGAACGATGTACCCAGCACAGATGTCTAACAATATATAATATAGTGGCAGGATACTAAGTAAATTGCAAGTTACAAAAAATAAAAAATAAAAATATATAAAAAATTGAAAAATTGAAAAAATATAAAAAATGTAGGTTGGCAACAAAAACAATATAAAAGAAAAATATAACTATAAAATTGTGTAAGTCTCTTATTCAATGTTGACAATAAGAATATAGAATGTCCATACAAATCCTTAAAAAATGAAATTGTAGTCCTGGGCAGCTTAAATCTTGGGCTCACCAACCTCCCAACGATACCTAAGAGAAAAAAAAGAAAGAAAAAGCGCCCGATCCTTGTGTAAAATCAGATAATAAAGGGTTTTAATTTGCCATGAACAGACGATTGCCAACTCACACTTTGTCAAATAAATCAAGCAATTTATGGGACAAGCCCATGCACCACACCGACGACCAGATATCACAGCTGTCCTCCATCTGCATACAGATACTGCCGTTGTAAATCAGCTCTGCTGTGGGATGTGCTGCCAGTAAAACCTTTCTCTTTCACCTCAGTTGGAATAGTAGGTACTTCTGGCTGCATTCAATCTTCCACCGATCGTGTTGCAGGATACTCCTGGACTGATGTCTCTGCTCTGGAGCCTGGGCTAATGGATAATAGTGAATGTGCCCATTTTAAATACATAAACATCAATCAATACATTAAATACATATAGTACTCACCCATGTCCGGCTGCCACGATGATGGCCATCCTCCTCTTCATCCTGCCCATGCCCCATCCGCTGCAGCAAAACAGACACAAGAATGAAAACATCCAATGTAATGTCCCCATATCCTTTAATCACCATAGCGGTTATTAACCGCTACAGTCATTAAGGGGTTAACCCACCCACACACACCACTCGGGAGGCCTACATACCCTCCCACACTAACCCCCCACCCCGTGAGGCCTAACCACCCTCACCCACTACCCACAAGGGAGGCCTACCCACATACCGTTGGGGAAAATACCCCCCCCCCCACCCCCAGTACCCACAATAAAAACAATACACAGCCCCACAATAAGCATCATTCTATTTATTAAATACATTACCCACCCCCTGTGCCCCCCCATAAACACATGATTTATCCTTTTACAAACAGGGTTCATAACACAGCCCCACGCGAGTCCCCGGTGTGCTGGCGGGGCACCTGACAGACCTACAGGGTACCAGCAGCTCATTTCAAACAGGTTCTGGAGGCCTGTTGGTGGGTCCCGCCAAGCGCCATGCCCCCAGGTGGTCTCCTTGGGTAACCGTGGGCCACAATTGGGTCCCCACGGTAGGCCCGTGGATGTCTGGGAGCCCTGGGTCAGACCCACAGGTTTCTGCGGGGCCTCGGGTTGTTCCCACGGGGATCTGGGGAACTCACGAGTGCTCACTATGGGTCCGCGGTGCCCCCACGGATGTGGGACCACCGCTTCATCCCCGCAGACTACGGGTCCGCGGTGCCCCCACAGATGTGAGGCCACCGCTTCATCCCCGCAGGTGTCACCCATGGAACCACCAGCCTGATACCCGTGAGATACCCGAGGAGACCGCAGGTGGTTTCCAGAGGTCTCACGCAGAACCACGGAACAAACCCTGAAAATAAAAAAAATAAACCTGGCCTATACATTCAAAACATACACCTCCCCCCCCCCCAACACCTACAGTACAATAATGTGCAAAATAACTATTATCCAGGGATTGGCTACCGTACCATGTGAGGACGGCCATGTTTCTTTTAATGACGTCATCTTAAAGGCAATTGAAGCAAAGCCATTCTGATTGGCTGTGCTTTCATTGCCTTTAAGTGACGTCATCATTTATTTTTTTTCTCGGCCAAAACACATGATTTTCACGTCCCAATCAGGGCTGTGGGAACCATGACGAAAATGTGACATAGGCCTTTAAAAGCCTATGTCGTCTCATTTTGAAGCAAGACGCCGAGGAGGAAAGACCTCCTACCGAAGAAGAAGGCCAGGACGTGGCCGTAGAAGACAAGAAGACCCAGGAAGAGAGCCGCAGATAGAAGAAAGAAGAATACAGATGAAGATGAAGATGGATTACAAATAGAAGACCCGTGGACTGTTATGGATTTTTAGTTTAATGTTTATTATTTTATGGTTTGTTATTTTATGGGGTCCTGTGCATGGATTGGTTCGAGAGTAAACTGTTCAACGGGAGTCGGTGAGTGGGTCAAGTAATGGTAAGTGAACTAAAGAAATGTATTTTATTTAAATTGTTAATTTTTTTAAAAGCTTTTTTAACATGTGTATTTCTTTATTTTTGGTATATCATTTCTTGCCACTGTATGCATGTATGTAAGTCTAGATCGATATATACATACAAGGTAAGAAATGATGTTGTTTTAAAAGCTTGCTTTGCTGTGTTTTAAATTAATTTGGCTATGCTGCTATGCTTAAATGTGTGTATAATGTATTTTAAAATTAGATAGATGTAATTGTTGCTATTGTATGGTGTACTTTAGGTCAGGGTGAGGCTTGATTTTCTATATTGTATTCTTGTTGGTAATTATATTTTTTCACAGGATACATTGTTCTGTTCAAGGCTTGAATTAGTTAATTGTTTAATTGTTAGGGATGGAATGTAAATTGTTTAGGGATGTCATTAATGAATGCTAATTGATTTATGTTTACTGGATTGGTTAAAATAGTATACTTGTTTGGAGGTATTGGCATTTTGTTTTGAATGTTATTGTTAACATTCATTTGCAGAATGTATATGGTGCATAGATTGTATGCATCATATATACAATGTAAATGCAATGTTTTGATTGTCATTTGAGGTTTTTGATTGGCATTTTGGATTTTGATTGTAAGATCAGATAGGATTATTAAAGGAAATTGATTTTATTGTAGTGTGTCTGTATGGAGAAGTGTTATTTGGAGCACAGCATGTTTTTGATAACCCTTCTACATTTATTTGTATATTGGTTCATCATGTGTGTGTTAACCCTGGCTCTGCTCAAAGCTGTGACCATGCAGCAAGCTTAAGCCTATAGGGAACCATGTTAAAAATGGTTATTGAGGCAAAAAGTGACACTGTGTGCTCATTTGCATGTCATTTCCCAGAATCCCTTGCTGCAGTGGAAGTGCTGTATGCTGGGTGATAATGGGGAAAGGCGGGGTTGCAGACCTGCCTAAGACATGCAGATGAGCATACAGCTATATTTGCATATTTGCTATCCTCTGGAGGGTTTTTGTCACTTTTTTTACTCACCATAACTTAACTCAGAATTATGGTTTAGCCTATCCCATAGCCTCTCTTGCATTCCCAGTAAAATCAACCCCACACTGTTGAGACCCATCAAGGTCGAAACAGCTGTCTGTGGGTGGTTTTCTGGGTATGCACCTTAACCCTGGCTGTGCTCAAAGCTGTGACCATGCAGCAAGCTTAAGCCTATAGGGAACCATGTTAAAAATGGTTATTGAGGCAAAAAGTGACACTGTGTGCTCATTTGCATGTCATTTCCCAGAATCCCTTGCTGCAGTGGAAGTGCTGTATGCCTGGTGATAATAGGGAAAGGCGGGGTTACAGACCTGCCTAAGACATGCAGATGAGCATACAGCTATATTTGCATATATATATATATATATATATATATATATATATATATATATACACACAGTATATCTGTATATATACACTGGCGACACACTTTATTCGAGCTCGGCTAGTCCCACGAATTCGGGTATACCCGGGTATATTGAGGTTTGTGACTGTTTTCTGCCCGAGTGCATTGGGTTATTTTCCAGGCAGGGATTGAAGCATTTTATTCCCACTGGCTGCAATACTGCACAGTATATATATATATATACTGCATTACAATTCATGAATTTATGCCATCTGGTAGACACGCGAAGCATTGCAGCCTATTAAATCCTAATCATTATCATTTAACAGATCAGCCGCCCGTCAGCCAGGCATGAACCCAGGCTGGGAAGGCAAACGCAACGGGGCTTGTCAGAGGTGAGGAGCGGCGCATTCCAGGTATCTGCCAGGTACATACTGGGTATTTGCTCGAATAAAGTGTGTCGGTGCAGTATATATATATATATATATATAGTTGCATGATGAAGCCACTGTACAAATGAATGGGTGAAGGGTGGATATAGGGCCAGTGTGGCTTAACCCCTTAATTACCTTTGCGGTTATTATCCGATAAAGGTGTTTAAGGGGTTAATTGATATCTGAATGTAATTGCAATGTATTGGCTTTGTATTGGCTATGTATTTTGTGGGCAACGAAAGTCCAGGATGTTGCTGGCGACGGGGGCTTCTTATTGATAAGGTCAGTAGTACTTTATTTATTTGAATATGCTAGTTAATGTGTTTAATAATGGGCAAATAATCTATTATCTCTATCTGGATAATAGTTATTTTGCACATTATTGTACTGTAGGTGTTTGGGGGGGGGTGTATGTATTGAATGAACCACCCGAGGCCCCGCAGACACATGTGGGTCTGACCCGGGGCTCCGAGACATCCGCGGGCCTACCGTGGGGACACAATTGTAGCCCACGGTGACCCAAGGAGATCAGCTGGGGGCCATGGCGCTTGGCGGGACCCACCAACAGGCCTCCAAAACCTGTTTGAAATGAGCTGCTAGTACCCTGTAGGTCTGTCAGGTGCCCCGCCAGCCCGCCAGACTCGCGTGGGGCTGTGTTATGAACCCTGTTTGTAAAAGGATAAATTATGTATTTATGGGGGGGCACAGGGGGTGGGTAATGTATTTAATAAATAGAATGATGCTTATTGTGTGGCTGTTTATTGTTTTTATTGTGGGTACTGGGTATGGGGGAAGGGGGTATTGGCCCCAAGGGTATGTGGGTAGGCCTCCCGGCTGGGTAGTGGGTGAGTGTGGTTAGCCCTCACGGGGTGGGGTGTTAGTGGGGGAGGGTATGTAGGCCTCCCGAGTGGTGGGTGAGGGTTGGTTACCCCCTTTATGACTGTAGCGGTTAATAACCGCTATGGTGATTTAGGGGTTAGGGGACATTACATTGGCTTTTGTTATTCTTGTTTAGGTTTTGCAGCAGTGGAGGGGGCTATGGACGGTGATGAAGATGAGGATGGCCTTCATCGTGGCAGCCGGAAATGTGTGAGTGCTATATGTATTTAATGTATTTATTGTTGTTTATGTATTTTAAATACACAGGGGGTGTATGTTGTTTATTGCTATGTTTTTTGGGGGCAAATGTCCCCAATAAACATGCTATTCTGCCTTAACCCCTTCATTGCCTTAGAGTCTATCCGCTATGGTAATGAAGCCGCATTAAAGTATTTTAATAATATTGTGTGGAAGCAGGGAGGCTCCTGAGCTGAACCGCATTGATTTGTGGCTCAGAGACCCCATGCTTCCCGAGTTACAGGCCCCAGTTTTGGGCATCGGTTACAGTGTCGCCGCCATATTTATAGCGGACACGGCGCGAATGGGGTGCTATATAGATTGCGACGACACTGCCACCCTATGACACATACCGGGGTCTGTAACTCGGGAAGCAGGGGGTCCCTGGTTCACAAAGCAACACGGTTCAGCTCAGGGTACCCCCTGCTCGCTGTACAGTATTATTAAAAATATATTCATGCTGCTTCGTTACCATAGCACATAGCCGCAAAGGTAAGGAACGAGTGTTTATTGATATGTGTGTTTTACTCATAGTGTAGATGTGCAGAGGGTCTCCGGAGCTGAACCGCTTTGGTTTTAGGTCTGGGGACACCCTGCTTCCCGCAGATACAGGCCCCTTTAGGGGGTGCTGGTATCCCTCTGCTTTGTTTACATTCCGCGGTCACGTGATCGGGACCTTTAAATGCAGAGGGATACCGGCACCTCATAAAGGGGCATGTATCTTGGGAAGCAGGGGATCCCCGGACCTGAAACCAATGCGGTTCAGCTCCCGGGGGGCCCTGCACATGTACACTATGAGTAAAAGTTGTTTATAAATACTTATATTTGGCCGATGTTTGCGCTGAGAGAGCGGATGGTCTCTCTCTGCTGCAAACACCTATTGGCAGAAAAGGCTTATCGGCAGGTTATCGGGAGCCAGGCTTTTTCGGCACTGGCTCATCGGCAGTTTTGCTTTCGCAGTGATCCGGCAGGGATCGGCATGGATTCGGGCCCTTACTGAATACTGCAAGGGCAAATCGCCAAAATAAGGCCTATCGGCAACCCTTGGCAATTGCACTTTTTCGGCGCTTACTGCATAGAGCCCTAAGCCACTAATTGAGCCACCTGTGCTGAAGCAGGGATAATCTGAAAACCTGACCTGTTGGTGGCCCTTGAGGACTGGAGTTGCCCACCCATGCATTAGGCACATATTCAGCGCATGTGCATTTCCATTAATTGGACAGTACTATAACATCCTATAGTCTGGAAGCTGAAAAACAAACATTGATTGTACTATATTACAAATAGTAATGGAAATACACCTGCATGCTCTCTTACATCTCACATTATAGTTACATCACTTCCATTTTACTGTAGCTTGGAGAGAACACTATATTTGGTATTTTTCGTTTCTATAGAAACTGGACCTTGCACATTTTACAGACTTTGCCAGGTCATGTGACAGTGAAGGGGTCAAATAGGCAATTGACATATTTACTGTATACACTTCCTATAAACGCACTTTTTCTGATAAAAGATACAATTGTAATAGAGACGGGCGGAAGTTTTGGGGCGGATTTGGATCCGCAGCGGATCGGCCGGTTCCTTTGGTCCGCGGATTTCAGCGGATCAATCTCAAAATAGGGCTAGTCACGTTTTGCAGATTTTTTTATTATTATTACCAGTGGTTGACAAATCACCAAAAAATCTACTCGCCACAAAAAAAAATCTACTCGCCACCTAGTACCAAACGTGTGCTGCTTGGGCCAATATTTACTCACCCGGGGGTTAAATTCACTCGCCCGGGGCGAGCAAATGTATAGGTTTGTCGAACACTGATTATTACCAATTATTACCAGTCCACGGACTGATTTGTAGAACCCAATCCACGGATTCAAAAGAATTCTTAAGAATCTGCCAATGAGTTGCTAAATCCATGGATTGAATTCTACCAATCCACCCACGGATTGTATCCAACGGCGGTTTCTTTATGAATCCGCGCGGATTAAAACCGACCAAATCCGTTTATGGATTTTACACTGTGAAACTGATTTTTTTTTGGGGGGGGGGAAATGCGAGAAAATCCGGGAATCAGATTTGGGCGGAGTCACACATCTCTAGTAATGACAACCTTAGTCTTCGTCCATAGTGCAGGCTACGTAGCTCGCGCCGAAACAAAGACTAGGACGGCAATGGAGTAGTGCATAGTGTGCGCGTGCTAGCGCATGCACATGCGCAACAGGGAGAGCGGCGCTTCGCAATACAAACAAGTTTGTTTTGCAAGCGCGACGCTAGGTGGGAGGAAGTTTCTATGGACAAAGCCTTATGTAGTTTCTCCGAGCCTCTGAAATTCTTCTCAAATGCCAGCTGAGCGAGCCTGAAAATGTTTCTTGTCTGAAAGGCTTTGTTTGATTGAGAAGAAGCACTGAAGGAAAAAATATCCATGATAATTGCTTCAATTGAAAACATTTGTATAGCACAACAATAATGGGACATGAATCCATTCACTAATCAATTAATGATAACACATTTTAATAGCACAATTTAAACTGTGCATAAAATTACAGTGTATCATTGTGCAGAACAATGTAGTAATGAATTGTAACATATTTACCATTATAACAATTAACACTGGTGTTTAGCAGACTACACATCATTTAAACAATATTGTACATGCATGCATAACATATCATTTTTTCCCCTCAAAGTCTTTTCAAAGGACAGACTGCTGTCAATTAAAACATAAAACATATTTTGGAAATGTCAATTAGGTTCATGGATAACATTTGTCATAATTCCGAGGCGGATAAATACAGAATTCTACATTAATGTAAAAGACATTTTCTTTGCTTAAACTCGTGAATATGCCACGATTGCACTCATTTTCTATAACTTGTTTAATAGCTTCTCTTTGATCACTCCCAATTTGTTCTTGCTGGTACTCTCTGCCAATCTCTGTATGAGACCCGAACCAGCTAACAATAAAAGCAGTGTGTGATGTACCTTCCATGATTAGGAGGTTTGTATACAGAACAATGTAGTAATGAATTGTAACATATTTACCATTATAACAATTAACACTGGTGTTTAGCAGACTACACATCATTTAAACAATATTGTACATGCATGCATAACATATCATTTTTTCCCCTCAAAGTCTTTTCAAAGGACAGACTGCTGTCAATTAAAACATAAAACATATTTTGGAAATGTCAATTAGGTTCATGGATAACATTTGTCATAATTCCGAGGCGGATAAATACAGAATTCTACATTAATGTAAAAGACATTTTCTTTGCTTAAACTCGTGAATATGCCACGATTGCACTCATTTTCTATAACTTGTTTAATAGCTTCTCTTTGATAACTCACAATTTGTTCTTGCTGGTACTCTCTGCCAATCTCTGTATGAGACGCGAACCAGCCAACAATAAAAGCAGTGTGTGATGTACCTTCCATGATTAGGAGGTTTGTTATTGTAATTCATTTAATCATTAGGGCTTCAGGTCCCACATGTGCAAAGTGTGCACACATTTCAAATCACAGTGCAACATGGTGTGCTTGTGTACTTTCATGTTATTGCAAATCGAATATACAGTATATATAAATATATATACATAAATATATATATATATATATATCTATATATATATATAGATATATATATAGACAGAAAAAAGACTGCGCTCAACAGGTAATAAAGATCTAAATGTAGTTAATAAACAGTATTGATTAGCATAATTGATTGACTATACATAAAATAAATTCTAATAAAATAGCTGAATTATTACTGGTATTTTCTATACATGCTAAACTAAAATCAATGGGTGTAATTGTGGACCTGTATATAATTAAACTAAAATAGCTAAAACCCTAAATCACTAATACAAATACATGAAATAAGTGATATAATAATATAATAAAATACAAATTTCTGTGAAAGAAAAAATATATAAAAATTAAAAATTAAAATAAAAAATAAAAAGTGAAAATAAAAAATGAAAAATGAAAAAAGGGATTCAAAAATAGGATCTGGCAGCTCTCCACAAGGACCAACGACCTCCCAGGAATCTGCGAACAACAAAAAAAGAAAGCGCCCGATCCTAGTGCAATATGAAAAAAAACACTTTTAATACAATCGATTAGGTCCAACAAAAATACACTCACAAACAAATAAAAGGTAAAAGCATGTAATGAGTATACTCATTCGCCTCCACGTGCTGCTGTAACTCCGTTTGTAGACTGCTCTCTCTTGGGTGAAGTGTCTGCTTCTCCAGTAGCCCTTATCGGTGCAGGAACTGTGAGAGCCTCTGGAACCGTGACCCGGAAGTGGGATCAAATGCCAGGATGGTGGGTATAACCCTGAGGTTCGGTGTAGACTGGCAAGGTGTTATTTCCCTATAATGTCCACTTATATAAAGTACCCGGTTCCTGTACCTCTACTGGCAAACCGCTCCCTTCAAGGATAGAGCTCCGGCCTTTCCCGTAGTCATCCGGTGGGTATCGGGGTTGGAACTGTAACCCGGAAGTGTAATCGCCCCCTCTGTGTAAACCGGATGCGGAGCAACGGATGTGCGACCCCGCTGTTGAGATCTTATTGTACCGGCAAAGTTCCAAAGTCCTGACACAATTGTTTAATGATAAAAGGCAGCAAAACGGCAGCGAACGAGTAATAATAAAAACTGGTCTGGATACCAATAAAAAATCCTCCCTACGCGTTTCTTCACTCAGGGTGATTTCATCAGGGGATCATATATATATATAAATATATATCTATATATATATAGAGGTATCTGAACCGTGTTAGCCGAGCTTAATAATCAAAAACGAATAGACGATACCGTTCTGTGGCTAACAAAATGCTTTTATTTCTGCGAGCTTTAGAGATACACTGATCTCTTCTTCCGGTGGTGTTACAATGGATAAAGCAAGAAAGGTTTTTACTTAAAAACAGTGCATCCTGGAATGTATCTGACAGAAGCCTATCCCTCCCCCTGTGCAGTATGCGATTTATGACTTAAGGTCCCTGAATGTAAGGGATGTAAGAGTGTGTGTGTGTGTGTGTGTGTGTGTGTGTGTGTGTGTGTGTGTGTGTGTGTGTGTGTGTGTGTGTGTGTGTGTGTGTGTGTGTGTGTGTGTAAATACAAATGTATAAAGTGCCCACAGTGTATACAGCGCTTTACAAAAGGTGTGTGTGGAGTGTATATCAATGGGATGGGTAGGTGTAGAAATGTAAGAGGGTGTTGCATTACTATTACTGTGTGTAGATACTATGTGGTCCCTATTGGTATATAGTGATAGAATTACATTGTACATATGTATGTGTAAGAGACAATTGTGTGTGCATTCATATAGCGCATTATGTATAGACATGGCCTTTAGCACTCATGGGAAGAGAGTTCACTTGTATCAGGGTAATGACTCATGAAGCTGCGGTCTCCGTTTAGGACACCGCTAAGTGTCCCAAACAGTTGCATAAATTTGTTTTCATGCAACTGTCTCTCTTTCAGTGTTCTAAGATTACCTTTGAGTTTGGCCACCTTCAGAACGTTCATTTCATGGCCTGAGTCAGAGAAATGTTCCCCGACAGGACTATCTCTTGTTCCGCGTGTGATGCTGTGGCGATTCAGGTTAATTCTCTTGTTTAGCCCCTGTCCCGTCAAACCTATGTAGTAGCAGCCCCATGGGCATTTCATGCACATGTTGGGGTACACGACATTGCTGGAGGAACAGGTGAACCTTCCTCTTATTTTGTACTCCAGATTCCTGCGTGGTATTTGTATTGTGCCGCTGTGTGGAGCATTGCGCAGGTTTTGCATCTTGCGTCCTGGCATGGTCTTGTCCTGCATTCACTGGTACAGTTGAATACTTTACTCTTCGCCATCATTTTCTTGAGATTATGAGGTTGTCTATATTATAATAAGGGCATTTCAGGGAAGACCTGTTGCCGTCTTGTATCTTCCTAGAGAATGAGTTGTAGTTCCTTGATGATCTTGCGTAGGGCTTCTAGGTGTGGGTTATTTGTGGCCACCAAATATACCCTATCACTTGCCTCTTTCTGTCTGTATTCAAGGTGATCACTTCTTTGTATTCTGGTGGCTTTATGGATTTGCTGGTCTACAATTCTGTGGTTATATCCATGGTTTATCAAATCCGATCTCAAGGCTGTAATCTGCTGGCCTCTGTCTGCTGTGTCTGAGCATATCCTGTTGTATCTTATGGCTTGACTGTAGATGGTTGCATGCTTAGTGTGTGTGGGGTGGAAGCTGTTGTCCCTCAAATAGCTGGCTCTGTCTGTATGTTTGCGGTATACAGAAGTCTGTAGTTGGTTGAAGGGCATGTCTAGGAAATATACTTCGTCCGGGGAATGAGTGAGTTTGAAGTTGATGGTCGGGTGGAACGAATTTAAGTTCTCATGGAACTGTATGAGGTCCTGTTCACCAGAGGTCCAAATCAGGAGGGTGTCATCGGTTACCGAAGGTACGTAATGGGTTTCAAGTGACAGGTGGAAAGAAAGTAATTTTCCAGTTTTCCAGTTTTGTGCAGAACAGATTGACATACTGTGGCACCATTCAAGTGCCCATAGCGGTTCCGGTTGTCTGGAGGTATGTGTCATTTCCAAATGTGATGTAATTATGAGTCAGAATAAATTCAATGCATTTAGTCACTGTCTCTGTTAGTGGCTCACAGAAAGTATCTGCAGGCTGAAATCCCATCTTTGTGGGGGATGTTTGTGTAAAGTGATCCTACATCCATGATTGCTAGTAGTGTTCCTGTTGGGGGGGGGGGGGGGGACCAATGGCATTAAGTTTGTTCAGCAAGTCAGTGGTGTCCTGGATATAGCTGGGTGTGTTCCTGACAAGTGGTTTAGAATGCCTTCCACCCAGCCAGAAATATTCTCAGTCAGTGTGCCAGATCCAGAGGTAATAGGGTACTCAGGGTTACCCTCTTTGTGAATTTTAGGAAGCATGTAGAGAATGTGCCAGGTTTTCGGTTAGCTGGCATCACATCCAGAATTTGTACTCTTGTGTGGATCGGGGGTGTTTAAATGTTCCTGTTGAGTTCTCTCATGTATTTTTTTGTTGGATCCTCCTGCAGTTTGGTGTAATACACGTATATATATATACCATTTTTTTGCCGGTCCTCAGGCAGAAAGCTGGTTAAACTTGCAGTATAATAAAAGCAAGATTTTTGCCTTTCCATTGTATGACATTTACCTTGATGTTTCCCTTTCATTTCATCTTCTGTAGTTCCAATCTGTCACATCTATACACCTCTTTGAATGACCTTTTATACTAAATGTATTTTTCTCCTATTGATTCCTATCTTTATTATGTTCTGCCACTACACTTATTTTTATATTAACTGTCTCCTCACCAACTTACTGTATTTCCTATTTTTCATTCAAAATAAAGCCAAAACAAGTCACAGTATAACAGTATTAACCACATCCCTTATGCAAAAGTACTACCTATTTATTCCGCTATCAGTGAATAGCTATTCGGGTGAGGGATGGCAATCTGTCACTACTACGCAAAAATGTTTAATCTAAAAAAAAAACCAATTCTCATCCCTATGAATAGGAATAGCAATAAAAAACATATTTAAACAAAGACATATCAAAAATGGCTGCAGATATGGTATTTTTCCCTGAGACATGTTCCCAGCTTGCTGTAAAACCAAAGAACGTGTCAGATATTTCACTTGTATATTCATGCTACTCAATAGGAACAAAGACGTACAAGTGATTTTTTGAACCCACAGTATGAAGTCCTGGTTCCAAAGCTATTTGCATTGGACACATTAGTGCCATTGGTGTCAGCCAATTAAAAGCTGTCAGGTAAATTCCTGATGTTAAAGCTTTCTATTGGCTGCTGAGGAAAGTCTGACCTATAGTGTGTCTTCTTGTTGGAAATTAAAGTGTCCGATACCATGGAAGCAAGCACTTCCCCAGAGGGCAGACTACCAGGGTTCAAGGTGGTGTAGTGCTCTACACAATTACAGCTGAACACCGTTTAACGCGGTTCTCGGGTCCACATAATGAGGCTGCGTTATAACAGGGATCGCGAAATGGCTGCTGCATGAGTACTTACCCAGCATCTGCAACTCTCTCCTCTCTGAAGCTCTCTCCTCTCTCCATTCACGTGCGCGACGTACATCTCCAAGGTTTTTTTTAATATTTATAAACTTCAATGCTAACGGACACACAGATGGATAATTAGTGTACCAAAAGCGCTAATAGCTATTAATAAAACATAGTTTGTGAAATACAATACAGTGACTGGTGAAAAATCATAGAGTCATTAGCACCAATTATGGTGATCATAAAAAGTCTTCTGAGTGTCGAATGTCCAGTACATAGATATAAAAAAAAACAGACCTCGCTGGCGCTGAGGATTGAAAAAGATGGATCTGGGATGGATTGAATCAGGATCCTTATGATGATGTGAACAAAAAGTGATGGAATTCGGGCGACTTCAGCCATCAACTATAATTCATTATGAGTTTTTAGCAGCCTTTGTGTCTGTCCACAAAGATGAAATAGGATGAAAGGAAGCTGTGGGTTACATTATTCTGTCAACCATGGAAAATGAAAACATGGACAAATTCCAAAAATCCTTTTCTTCCCTTCTGTACTCACAGAATTCCTGAGCTGGGAGCAGAGGAGAGGATACAAGTGGTGTTGTGTCCGGTCCCAGCTGGTTCTGGTTGAAGCTGGCACTACGTGAAGCTGGCACTCAGAGAGGGAGAGCTACCTTCAGAGAGACACTCTGGGAAGGAGTGTGGAGTTCTACCTTGAGAGAGCATCTGAGATCAAGAGAGGCTAACAGACTGAGAGACACTCTGGAAAGGAGTTTGCTCTTTTACAGTGACCAGCTGGAGAGATATCTCAGAGGGGCTGCTGTGTGATCAGCCCTCTGAGATCCTGGACAAGAAGCGGACAGCAAAAGCCTTCTTGAAGCAGGCCCCTGCACCTAGCGAGACTAATGCCGACTCCCCAGGTCCCCATTTGGCATTGTATCGTGTTTTGTACATCTTTGTTTGTCTGCTTGCGTGCCAGAATAAACCCCATTTTATTCAATAACTTTGTCCTGTCTGGTGCTAGTGATCCCGGTGGTTTCGGTGAAAAAGTACTGGTCTCCCGTGACACTGACCACAGAACCTTTTTCCATATATCTGCAGTATCATTTATACTGTATGCTTTTTTGCAAACAAAAATTGAACAAAGGAAAGGAAAAGATCAAGACGGCGACCAAAAGTAAGATGGGAGGATTTAATCAGAAAATGTGTTAGGGCAACGCAGAGAAGAGAGGCAACTGCAGTACTTGGAAGATCATTGGGGAGACTTCATCCAGCAGGGGATCGACAATGGCTGAAGATGATAAACATTTATTTTAGTGCTATACAGGCATGCAGTACTTTACAATATGTAAAAACATAAAGTTGTGCAAACTCACCCAAATTCGCTTTGTCTATATTTTGCTACAGCTTTCAAGAAAGTTAACTAGAACATTTTAGCCAAAAAGAATTAAGACAAAACTGACAAGTGGATGCAAAATTTGATGTTTAGAAAAGAATCTACCCTGAAATATTTAAAAGAGTGAGATTCCTGTGAACACACCTGAGATAACAACGGGGAAATAAACATATTTGCATATTTCCATTTATTTATTTGCATATTCAAATTAGATTGCTTCCCAGGTATCTCAGGTGTGCTGACTGTTATATCTCCAGATGTTGTCTCCCTCTCCCCCTCCCTCTCTCCCTATCTCCCAAACCCCTTTTTCAGGCTGTAGAGATTTGAACCTGGCAAACTACTTGCAAACTTTGCAGAAGTTAAATTTTTTTACAGTTCGGGAAGAAAAATACGTCAAAGGTTCCCAAATTTGGGTGAACACTTTGCACATCTCTATTTACAATACAGTGAATATACAAATACAGATGGGATAAGGGCATCAAGACATATAGGGGGCTATGCACTAAGCTCAATGGCTTTGCGTTCTGATTTTCCAAAAAAGCAGGTTCGTTAAAAAGTGAGGCCGGGGACGCGATGCACTAAGGCCTTGAGACCATTTTTTAACGTACCTGCTCAAAATAGCTCAAAACATCCACAGCGTACGGGTTGCTTTATTTCCCCCTGCTAGCGTTCTTAACCTCTACGTACGCTAGCTGATAGAAAAAAAAGCCGCATGTAACATTTGCATGGAGATTCTGTATCTCCATACAAGACTGTTACAGGCGATCGTACACTAAATAAATACATTTTAATAATAGTGTACATGAGCAGGGGGTCTCCAGAGCTGAACCGCATTTGTTTCAGGTCCGAGGACCCCCTACTTCAGGAGATACAGGCCCCATTATGGGGTGCCGGTATCCCCTGAACTTTAAAGCTCCCACGTCACGTGACCGGGACATTTAAATTCTGCAGAGGGATACCGGCACCCCGTAAAGGGGCCTGTATCTCCTGAAGTAGGGGGTCATCGAGAATGAAACCAATGCGGTTCAGCTCAGGAGACCACCTGCACATCTACACTAGTATTAAAACACACATAACAATACACAATAATTCATTACCGTAGCGGCTATCCGCTATGGTAATGAAGCTGCATTAAGGTACATTTTAATAATAGTGTGCGGGAGCAGGGGGTCCTCTGAGCTGAACCGCATTGATTTCTGCCTCAAAGACCCCTTGCTTCCCGAGTTACAGGCCCCGGTATGGGCATCGGGTGCCAATGTCGCCGCCATCTTTATAGCATCCAAGACGCGACGTGGGCTCTATAAAGATGGCGACGACACTGGCACCGATGCCCCAAACCGGGGCCTGTAACTCGGGAAGCAGGGGGTCCCTGAGGCAGAAATCAATGCGGTTCAGCTCAGGGGACCCCCTGCTCCCACACACTATTAATAAACATACATTAATGCAGCTTCATTACCTTAGCAGCTATCCGCTAAGGCAATGAAGGGGTTAAGGCACAATAGCATGTTTATTGGGGACAATTGCCACCAATAAACAACACACATCCCCCCCACCCCTAACACATACAGTACAGTAATGGGCAAAAAGACTATTATCCACATATGGATAATAATGCATTTGCCCATTTTAAATACATATAAATTACAATAAATACAGTAAAAATATATTACACTTACCTTTTACAGGCACCCACGATGAAGGCCGTCTTCATCCTCATCTTCATCCTGCCCATGTCCCTCCGATGCTGCAAAACATACACAAGAATAAAAACATCCAATGTAATGTCCCCTAACCCCTTAATCACCATAGCGGTTATTAACTGCTACAGTCATTAAGGGGTTAACCCACCCTCACCCACCACTTGGGAGGCCTACATACCCTCCCCCACTAACCCCTCACCCCGTGAGGCCTATCCACCCTCAACCACTACCCAGCCGGGAGGCCTACCCACATACCCTTGGGGCCAATACCCCTTCCCCTACCCCCAGTACCCACAATAAAAACAATACACAGCCCCACAATAAACATCATTCTATTTATTAAATACATAACCCACCCCCTGTGCCCCCCCATAAATACATGATTTATTCTTTTACATACAGGGTGCATACCCCAGGCCCACGTGAGTCCCCGGTGGGCCTGACGGGTCACCTCACAGACCTACAGGTTACCAGCATCATGTTTCACACAGGGTCTGGAGGCCTGTTGGTGGGTCAAGGCAGGCACCATGGCCACCAGGTGGTCTCCGCGGGTCACCGTGGGCCACAATGGGGTCCCCATGGTAGGCCCGCGGATGTCTGGTGGGCCCTGGGTCAGACCCACAGGTGTCTGAGGAGCCTCAGGTGGTTCCCACAGGGGTCTGGGGGCCCACAGGTGGTCCCTACGGGTCCGCGGTGCCCCCACAGATGTGTAGTTACCGGTTCTTCCCCGCAGGTGTCCCCCATGGACCCGCCAGCCTGTTACCCGTGAGAAGCCCGAGGAGACCTCAGGTGGTCTCCAGAGGTCTCTTGCAAACCAAAAGAAACCAATCCTATATGTAAAAAAAATAAACCTGACCTATACATTCTATACATCAATCCACCTCCCCCCCAACACATACAGTACAATAATGTGCAAAATAACTATTATCCAGATATGGATAATAGATTATTTGCCCATTTTGAAACACATAAAACATGCATAAATCAAAACATGAATTTTTAATCTTAAAATCACCACATTGCATGTTACAATAAATCCAGCATCGATTGTTAATACAAACCAACAAACCAGCAGCTACACAAATGTATATGAAATGTCACACAATTGCATGGAGTGTGTACATGATGCAATTAATCTGTGCATCATGCAACACTATGCAAAATATATGTAACAATAAAATACACAATGTCCCCTAACCACCAATGCCATCATGAAAATCAAATAGAAACCAAGCAACATCAATACAATTACCATCAATCAATTAATCAATTTACTAAACCAATTACAATACAGTACAAATCAATTATACAATTCCCTATTCAATTCCTAAAGCCAAACCATTGCCAAAAGAATTCTAATTGAAAGTAACCACCATCATTCTAATCTAACTACAAGAAATAAGCCATTAAAAATAACCAGAAACTAAATACAAATTACATTATTCACACCAATGTCTAAATAAAGCCGATAAATACATTAGCCATACATGAAAAGAACATAAACATTAGCAAAACAATCAATGATATCCCTGTATGTCTATCCATATAGATAGATATACAGAACATACTGGGGCAATAATAGAGCATAAAAAACAATGCATTTACATACAAAAATCACATAGAATACACCCATTCAGTGTCCGTGAATGTATTATATCCATATTTAGTACATAGATACATTCATGGGCATTAAATGGGACTGAAAAAATAAAAGACATGAATCAAAAATCCAAAAAACCTGTAAAAAGTAAAAATAATAAACTTTTCTTTTGTTTACTTACCATTAGATGCCACTCACCGAAATCCAGGCGACCCGGAAGCACTGGAACCAATCCACAGGTAAACCATAAAATAAAAAGCCCTACAATCCATAACGGTGTCTTCTTTCTTCTATTTGTAATCCTTCCCGTCTGTCTTGGGGTCTTCTTTTCTTCTTTGGGGTCTTCTTCCGTCTTCTTCCGTCTTCTTCCGCCATGCCCTTCTTCTCTTCTTAGGAGGAGAGATGTTCCCTCCTCGGCGACTAGCTTCAAAATGAGGTGACATAGGCTTTTATATGCCTATGATGTCACATTTTGGTCAAATGTTTCCCACGGTCCTGATTGGGCCGTGAAAAACATGTGGTTTTGCCGGGAAAAAAAAAATGATGGCGTCATTTAAAGGCAATGACGCCAGCCAATCAGGATGGCTGAGTTTGAATTGCCTTTAAGATGACGTCATCAAAACAAAGATGGCCAGCGACACATGGTACAGTAGCCAATCAGAGCGTGGGAACTCCATCCCAATTCTGATTGGCTGAAGCAAAGTCTCTGTCACATGGTCTACTTGAGCCAATCAGAGTTGGGATGGAGTTCCCACGCTCTGATTGGCTACCGTACCAGACCGTGGGTCTGACCCGGGGCCCACTAGACATCCGCGGGCCTTCCGTGGGGACCCCATTGTGGCCCACGGTGACCTGCGGAGACCACCTGGTGGGCCATGGCGCCTGGTGGGACCCACCAACAGGCCTCCAGACCCTGTGTGAAATATGATGCTGGTAACCTGTAGGTCTGTGAGGTGATCCGTCAGGCCCACCGGGGACTCACGTATGTAAAAGGGTGAAAAGAAGACAGTGAGTTGTTATATTAATATCTGTGATTATCTGTATGTAAAAGAATCTGTATGTAAAAGAATAAATCATGTATTTAAGGGGGGGCACAGGGGGTGGGTTATGTATTTAATAAATAGAATGATGTTTATTGTGGGGCAATGTATTGTTTTTATTGTGGGTCTTGGGGGTGGGGGAAGGGGGTATTGGCCCCAAGGGTATGTGGGTAGGCCTCCCGGCTTGGTAGTGGGTGAGGGTGGTGAGGCCTCACGGGGTGAGGGGTTAGTGGGGGAGGGTATGTAGGCCTCCCGAGTGGTGGGTGAGGGTGGGTTAACCCATTAATGACAGTAGCGGTTAATAACCACTAAGGTGAATAAGGGGTTAGGGGACATTACATTTGATGTTTTTATTCTTGTGTATGTTTTGCAGCATCGGAGGGGGCATGGGCAGGATGAAGATGAGGATGAAGATGGCCTTCATCGTGGGTTCCTGTAAAAGGTAAATGTAATATGTTTTTACTGCATTTATTGAAAGTTATATGTATTTAAAATGGGCAAATGCATTATTATCCATATGTGGATAATAGTGATTTTGCCCATTACTGTATTGTATGTGTTAGGGAGGTGTATTTAGTTATAAATATTGTTTATTATTTTTGGATGCGCAACATTGGTACCGCAGGCCCGCTGGTACCCCTGGACTCCCGCGGGACCCCCGCACGCCCGCGGGTACCCCCACTTGGTGAGCCAGGGAGCCCCACCCCTGGACCCCCGTGGGGTCAGCCGGGGACACTCGCACGACCCCCGGGCTCCCTCGGGGACCCCGCGGGGTCAGC
Organism: Ascaphus truei; assembly: GCF_040206685.1. Lineage (NCBI taxonomy): Eukaryota > Metazoa > Chordata > Amphibia > Anura > Ascaphidae > Ascaphus > Ascaphus truei. The sequence goes on from NC_134489.1 coordinate 104,780,050, forward strand.
CGGGGACACCCGCCGGCCTGTTGTATGGGTTTTGCGCATGCTAAAATAATTTTTTCTAAGTCCAGCTTTTTTTGCGTCTACCTCAAGCTGACGTGTTCTGATCAACGCAACTTTCGCGTACGCTAAGGTTGCGTTGCTTAGTGCATCCCGCTTAAGGGCAGAATTTAACGCAAAAAGGGTAACGAAAGAGCAAAGTTGGACTTAGAAAAAATTCCTGAAAACAGTCAGCTTTAGAGTGCAACGTGCCTGTTTGCGTTGCTTAGTGCATCGGGTTCAGCGCAACATCACGTTCTAAGAGCACTTTGCGCTCTAAAAGTGACTTAAGGGAGCTTAGTGCATGTGCCCCATAACCCTCATGACCTTTTGTATCTGTTTGTGCATGTTTATCCTTATGTGGTATGTAATTCTGTTTATTTAATTTACATCTCTCTGTTCTCTCATTGTACCGTGCTGTGGAATAGGTTGGGGCTTTACAAATAAACGATATTAATAGGAGAAAGGAGTCCCTGCCCCAAAGACTCATTTTACAATCTAATCAGCAAGTGGTGGACTACCAAAAACAGTAGGAGTCAACTTGTGTATGAGAGAGAGAGAGCAGTAGACACAGCAATAAACTTTACTAGCATGTACATTACGCACAAGTGCACGCTTCATAATAAGACTATATAGCAATAGATTACATTATATTATTTGCTTAAGATAAATTATGCAGCTTTGACTGTTTCCCTCTGTCAGCCAAGGAATTATTCCCGAGGGGCTGCATGTTGATTCTCATTATGTCGATGTTACCTCCTTAGTTGCAATGCTTTTTTCGTACCATTTTGAAGCACAGGGAATAAATGAAAGAACAGAAGGAGCAAGGTAGTCCGGGTGAAAAGAAGACAGTGAGTTGTTATATTAATATCTGTGATTACACTGATTATTTATTTATAAAATGTTTTACCAGGAAGTAATACATTGAGAGTTATCTCTCGTTTTCAAGTATGTCCTGGGAACAGAGTTATGACAAATAATACATGGTTACATATACATAAGTGAACTTGGTATACATTATATACCAGACATTGCATGTGCAGTGAGAGATAATATATATTATAGGTGTATGTAGCAGTAACAGACCAGATTAAAATGTGAGACAGCTTTAGTTTTGAAAGAACTTAGACTGGTGGTGGCTGTGAGAGTCTCCGGTACATTGTTCCAGTTTTGGGGTGCACGGTAAGAGGAGGAGCGGCCGGATACTTTGCTGAACCTTGGGAATATGAACAGTCTTTTGGAGTCAGATCTCAGATGATAAGTGCTGCATGTGGTAGGGGTGAGGGGCTTGTTCAGGTATCTGGGTAGCTTGCCCAGAAAGTATTTGAAGGCAAGACAGGAAAGGTGAACTTTGCGCCTAGACTCAACTGATGACCAATCTAGTTATTTGAGCATTTCACAGTGATATTTGTTGGAGCTGCATTGGAGAACTAAACGGCATATTGAATTGTAGAGGGTATCAAGTTTGCTAAGGTGGGTTTGGTGTGCTGAGCCATATACTATGTCCCTATTGTCGATAATTGGCATTAACATCTGCTGTGCAATACGCTTCTGACCAGCAGACCTAGGGAGGATTTGTACCTGTAAAGTACCCCTAGTTTGGCATAGGTTTTGGATGTCAGGGTATCAATGTGCATCCTGAATGTTAAATGGGAGTCAAACCATATGCCCAAGTATTTGCCCAACTAGTAACAGCAGTTAGGGTGGTGTTAGCGTTGGTTCTGATCTGGAGCTCATTCATTGGAAGCTTTAGAAATTTAGCCTTGGTCCCAAATACCATTGTTACAATCTTGTCAGTGTTTAAAAACAGTTTGTTTTGGGAAATCCAATTTTTACGTCTCAAAAAGTCAGACTGAATGATGTGTTCAAGGTCGTAGAGGTTATGTCTGTGTACATATAAGTTTGTGTCATCTGCATAAAGTACATGTGTATTGAAGCTCCCTTACAAGCTGTGGGAAGATCATTGATGAACATTGAGAAGAGTAGGGGCCCCAGAACAGAGCCTTGCGGGACACGACAGGTGATATCCAAGGGGTTGGAGTTAGAGCCTGAGATGGACACATGTTGGGATCTTCCTGATAGGTAGGAATGAAACCAGATTAAATCATGCTTCCCTATTCCAGAGCTCCGGAGTTTGTTAAGCTGGATAGCATGATCAACTATATCAAAAGTATTTGCAAAATCTAGGAATATTGCACCAGTGAGTTGTCCCAGTTCCATTCCACACTGGATTTCATTGCAAACTTTTAGCAGGGTAGTTACGGTAGAGTGTTTGGGGCGCAAGCCAGATTGGAGTTGGCTATGGAAACTGTATCACTGTAGTTTACAAATGGCCCTTTCATCTTTTATACCTTGATAAAAATGTATATATATATATATATATATATATATATATAGATATGTAACCCTCTTACCCCCACCCTAAGTGAGATTGAGGTGGGTAGGTGTATCTGACTACTTATCAGTGTGGTGCTGTACCTGTTTGGCAACCAGGAGGGCTGAGCTTCCGCCACGGGGAACCTGGGGTGAATTACTCTTACTACTACTATATGGTGCAGCGCCTCTATCTGCGATGGCTCCCAGCAGAGCGGGAGTTGTTCCTCGCAGGACACATACAAATGAACACATACACTGGATGTAAAATAGCAACGGTCTTTACTATATGCAGAATGTAACTTAACACATACATAAGCAATACACAACAAGATATATGTACCACCCTCTGCCACTAGCTGGCAACTATAACCTTGCCCCTAACTGGGCTATAACCTTCTTAGCCCCTAACTGGGCTATACCTTTACACCCCCTTCCCAACCCCGTGTCCAAAGAGTTCAAGCCCACCCAAGTGTGTGAACAGGCCTGTCACATGTGAGGAGCAAGTTAAAGTTGGTGCACGTGTGGAAGGTTGTAAATACCTGCCCAGGTGTCTCTACACCTGGGTGTCTTCGCAAAGGATCTACCGGCGCCGCTTGGTCCAGCGCTGATCTGTACCTCCGCGTGGATGGGGTCCAACCGAACGTCCCACCATAAGGACAGTCTCTGTATCAGCAACACAGCTTACAGGAACATGCAGCAACACTATCACTGGTCCCTGCACTAGGAACTGCACAGGGTCTCTCTCTCTCCATACACTAATGAACTGCACAGGATCTGTCACTAGGTCCCTGCCTAGCACACAGCTGAAGGGGCACAGGGTCCTTACCTAAGGGCCTGTCCCTAGGAACACCCACCCTCACTAGTGGGGAGTCAGGGCCTCAACTCTAGCCTGGGGATTTCTGGCCTAGGGCAGAAGCTCGCAGCTCTCTGCCCCCCTTCTTTCCCCCTCTGTGTCCTCAGCCTGACTGAACAATCCCTGTCTGCACACAACATTGTATCTTCTTTGCAACATGAGAATCTGTCAGCCTTAGTGGCTGTCTGACTGCATGTGACAGGGATCATAGAGCAGTCCCCATAGGCTGCTGGGAGATGTAGTCCACTTAGGACCTCTTTCCTATGGGAACCGCGTGCGTGATCTCTCCTGCGCTTGTGCAAAGCTGTAATGGCCGCCGCTACGCTTAACTGCACCTGCGCAACTTCCCAGAGCTCCTGCACACTTGTAATGGCCACCGCTACCCTTGCCAACTTCTGCGCATTGCGCGAACCTCGCGTCACAACCAAGATGGCGGCGCCCACCGGGAGAAGTCGCCGTCCCCTTCCCCCACTGCCACAGGGGTAAGGCAGGGGCCAAAGGGACATCAGGGAAACCGGGAGTGACCCCCTTACATATATATATACACATATACACATATATATACATATACATATGTAGCCATGCTGTAAAATGGCTGCAGTCATCTCTCCTGCTGACAGAAAGGCCTGGTAAGTTATGGGCATGCCAGCAGTAATTATGGAGGTTTGCCCTCACACCCTGGTAATTTGGGTCATGTAATTGTCTATAAACACCCCCAAAAAGCCTGTTTCTTTTTGTTATAATCTCATTGCCTAAGTCTATGTCTGAATCATTAAAATCTCCCATTATATAAACATGACCTAGTTTTGATGCCTTATCCATTTGCAAAGGTATTTTGGCTTCCTCAATCCCACAGATATTTAGTGGTGAATAGAATATCCCTACCAACATTGTCTTTATATTATTACCTCCACTGCTAATTTCTATCCACAAGGAGTCTACATTTTCATAATTCCCTTCATAAATATCTTCCCGTATAATACGTTTTAGATCCGGTTTAACATATAAACACACTCAACCTCCTCTTCTATTTGCTCGATCCTTCCGAAAAAGGGAATAAACCTCTAAATTAACTGCCCATTCCTGAGTTTCATCCCACCATGTCTCAGTAATGCCTATGATATCATACTGCTCCCTTGCAGCTATTAATTCACACTCCCCCATTTTATCTGTCAGGCTTCTTGCATTAGCAAACATGCATTTAAGTTTTTTTTCAGCCTATACTATATTTTATCTGCTCCTTCTTTTCTGCGCCAATTGGGTTTATTCTTTAGACGTTTTCTAGTATTATCTGTATTTACTATTGGTGTCTCGCTGCATGCCAAACCCTCACTTGCCCCCATTCTACCGCCATGGCCCCTTGCTATTTCTCCATCCTCATCTTTCTGTTAGCTCGTTATCTGGTTCTTGTCCCTCACCCCTAGTTTAGAAGCGGTTTGTCACACTTTGGAGCAAGTAAAATAGCCCCCCTCCCCCCAGTGTATTTACTCAATCAGCCACTCCTACTCCTACATACTCCTTCATACTCCTTCATACTCCTTCATACAAATGCACCTTTAATTATCTCCCTCTGTCACATGGGTGGTTATTAGGAAGGCAGAATGGACTTGCAGGTCATGGGAAGCAGCTTGTAATTATAATTTAAATTAATTTGTCGGTAGAGGTGTGGCAGGGAGTGAGGAGATACAACATGTAATAGACAAAGCCTAGAAATAATAATAAAAAAACTCCATTAATATAGGTTGGAGTAGCAGAATTCATTCATCTGCAATTGCGTAAAAAGGCAGAATACTTGGATAGTAGGTGATACCCCTTTTTTCTTTGCTCTAAATTAATACAAGTGTAACGGGTATTCCCTTTGGTCTGACCCACCCAATCTCATATTGGCCCGTGTGGTCTAACCAGCCCCCATTACATGGTCATGTCTGGTGGTGCACTTGTAGGCAACAGGACACCTGAGTCTCCCGCATGATGGTATTCGGGGATTGTCAATCTAGACAGGCAGCTGAGGTAGTGTGTGCGAGTCCTACCTATATCACGTGCAGCGCCTCCACCTCATCAGGGTCTATGCATCCGCAGGGAGATGGTCTTGATGAAGAACTCCTCGGTGGTGCCTTCCTCTGGAGAGTAACTTCAGTCTCACACAGTGGAATGTCTTTGATCAAGGGCATCTTTATTATAGTGGTCTGGGCAAGCTGCCCCTCACAGCCAGCTGTCTCAGCCGCACATATTCCTTTGCTGTCCCTTTGACAGGTACGCCCTCCCAATGGAGTGGGATCCCCTCTCCCCGTAGGGAGATCACCCCTGTGCCAGGTCCCTGGACACAGTGTGGCTCTATAAAGTCTGATGTGGAAATGGACCACTAGTTACTGCACTAGTGGATCCTTCCTTCCCAACGCACTCCAACTGCTCAGCAACCAACAACCTAACTTTTGGGCAGTGCTGTGCCTTATGTACTTCAGGAGCTGTCACAGCTCTGATGTCACTAACTGTGGACTCAGAGCATGTAGCCACTCCCACCCATACATAGGGCACCTCACCAGTGTGTGAGGGCAAACCTTCAAGATTACTGCTGGCATCCCTGTAACTTACCAGGTTTACTGCCATCAGGGGAGACAACTGCAGACCATTTTACATGCATGGCTACACAAGTTAAAGACACGCTGTGCATTTCTGCTTCTCATGTTTCAGTTCACTGTCTTTTCCCACATGCTCCTGATCTTTCAATTATCAGCACAGCCTTTCTGCTTCTTCTTTTTTTGTACTTGGCTATATTAAGTGAGAAACCAGCACTGCTTGACCTATTGCGCTTGAAAGCTTGTCTTTAAAATACATTTTTAGTTAAAAAAAAAGTATTAACTATTCTCATTCATTTTTGCACAAACAGACATAGAGAAATGTGAGCAATTTAAATCTAATTATGAATCAAAACCATGCTTTTTAATGTCAGAGCCATATACAGGCATCCACGCTTTCTGATGTACAGCCTATCCAATGCTTTATAAGACATACCAATGGACAGTTTTCCGACGCCAAATCCCCTTATCCGACTCTTTATAATACATACCAATGGACAGTTTTCCGACGCCAAATCCCCTTATCCGACTCTTTATAAGACATACCAATGGACAGTTTTCCGACGCCAAATCCCCTTATCCGACTCTTTATAATACATACCAATGGACAGTTTTCCGACGCCAAAACGCCTACTCCGACTCTTTGTAATACATACCAATAGGCAGTTTTTTGATGCCAAAACGCCTTATCCGACGCTCATGTCCGACTCTATAATTCATACAAATAGGCACAAAATAGGTTTAGATGATTCCCTATCTGATGCTATTTCCAAGAACACATTGTGTTGGATAACAGAGGGCTGCCTGTATAATGTATTACAGGTGCAATCAGTGATCAGCCGATACCTAAAAACTGCATTGTTTTATTGATGACGTCCTCTCTTCTATGCAAATGGAGACAGTAGCGCAACCAGGGGGGGTGCAAGGGTGCATTTGCCCCCCATGAATTGCTATCATTCTTGCATATCCCGCACTCTGCCCAACAGCAACGAAACGGATTGCCGTGAGAGAGCGTGACCTCTGTAAGAGAGCAGCCCTTCTGTATCCGCAACGGGATGTCACATGGCGCACTGCCATTGCAACGCATCGCTATGTGAGGGCGCTACATTGACGCCACTACTGCACTCCCAATCAGATTTTCTGATTACGCCCCTGACTGGAGATACCGTATCTGCTTATATATTTTTTCAGAAATGCATAAACCTGATATAATGTTCCCAGTTCTATGTTTGAAAGGAACAGTTCGTAGATCTTCACAGGTGATTCTCTTGATTTTCTTATAATGGTAAGTGCATATCTGGAATCAGAGAAGACAAAAAACCCATTGTGCAGTACCCTCTGATAGTGGAGATCTCATCCACACAGCTACTAACTACTTACATCTAAGTGGATAAAGACAGGCCTTGAAAATGTATCTTTAGCTGGAGGTCTGGAACACTCAAAGGGTTGGATTATGGGTCTTCAGGTGTTATACGCCCTCTCCACACAAATTAACCGCAGTGCCAGATTACATATAGAATAATAAAAATGCCAATGGTGTAGTGCAGTACAATTTAATAAAACAATAAAAGATCAAAACAGTCAGTGCACTCACATGCTAGATGACCTTACTACACAGATTACAAGTGCCGTCCGCAGGCTTGAGGAGCTGTTGCGTGGTGTGTATGGAGGCTGGATCCCGCGTGTATCTCTTCCTTGCGGCCGCAACTCAGAGCGCCAGGTCCACCTCAGATGGTGTCACCATCCACTGCACCCTCCCCAGCCGGTTCATGCACGCAGCAATGTGTGCAATCTAAACTCCACCCTACGCGCGTTTCGTGACTACTGACGTCACTTCCTCAGGGGTGATGGAGCTATGGTAGTTGGATGTGCTATTTAAGCATATGGAAGACCAGTCCTAGGGCCCTGATAGGATAATTAATTCTTAAAGGGACAGCTGGCTGGGTTAAAAATGACTAAAGCGGTTGGTGTCATGGAACAAACTCATGACCATAACAACAACTCACCGCAAGATGATACAAGTTATGCATAAAATATACAATGCAATAATTCTACATATTACATAAAATGACATAAAAAAACAATACATTTAAATAATGATTTATACAAAACTTCACTCTGCTAGAACTAATTAGTACAGACCATATAACAAGCGGATTAAACCAAAGAACAGAGGATTCTAGAGGAGAATGTTATAGATGACTAGGAACTCACTTATATAAATGCATACTCAATTAGCTATCCTTTAAAAGAGATGCCAGGTCGAAATCTATATTGAGACCTCCTGGGGTCAAGTTTTTAAGGTATAGATCCAATAGCTTTCTCGCCTTGATATTAGATTTATTTTATCTCCCCCTCTCCAGTTTTGTTTGGGGCAATCTATACCTTTGCAAACCAGACCCTCAGGATTTTGGTTATGCTTAATTTTGAAGTGGTTTGAGACACTATGTGTCTCAAGACCTGTTTTAATATTATAAATGTGTTCTGTAAAACGTCGTTTTAATGGTGTACCTGTCCACCCTACATACTGTAGCCCACAGGGGCATTCTGACAGGTAGACCATAAACAAACTCTTGCAATTAATGATAGATTTGATTGGAAATATAGCTCCTGTTATGTTAGATTTAAAATCTCTACATCTGGAGCTATATTTGCAATCAATACACTTACCACATGTAAAGAAACCATTTAGTTCCTTTAACCATGTTATATTAGATTTCTTGACTGCATCTAATGGGCAACTAGGGGAAAGCTGTATTTTAAGGTTATTTGCCTTTTTGAAAACTATTTGTGGACTCTTTGGTAAAATTGTACTAAGTGCTACAGCCCCCTGTAAAATTCCCCAATGTTTTTTTAATTATTTGAGTTATTTTCGGAGCCATAGCATTATATTTTGTAATAAATGGGATGAATTCACCTTCTACAGGTGATTTATCACTTCTAGTTTTATCCATCAGTATCAAATCATCCCTTTCGATGTTTCTCACTGTTTCCAATGCCCTTGTCACCTTAGTAAAATTATATTCCCTATCCATAAATTTATCCCTTAGGTCCTCTGCGTGTGTATTAAACACTTCTATTTGTGAGCAATTACGTTTCGTGACTTTTTTGATCTTTTATTGTTTTATTAAATTGTACTGCACTACACCATTGGCATTTTTATTATTCTATATGTAATCTGGCACTGCGATTGATCCATGTGGAGAGGCGTATAACACCTGAAGACCCATAATCCAACCCTTTGAGTGTTCCAGACCTCCAGCTAAAGATACATTTTCAAGGCCTGTCTTTATCCACTTAGATGTAAGTAGTTAGTAGCTGTGTGGATGAGATCTCCACTATCAGAGGATACTGCACAATGGTTTTTTTGTCTTCTCTGATTCCAGATATGCACTTACCATTATAAGAAAATGAAGACAATCACCTGTGAAGATCTACGAACTGTTCCTTTCAAACATAGAACTGGGAACATTATATCAGGTTTATGCACTTGATAGTGCGCCAAGGACTTTGTTCTCTGTATTATCAATTTGTCTATAGCTATATGGAAAGGCTTGATATTTGGTCCTAGGCAGCCTTCTTCCCCTCATACCCTCCCTTATCTTGGTGGTTGTGGGGCTTTATGTTTTTGGTTATCCTTGCACAGTTTGGGTATATCATTTTTTCACATTTGTAAATTGATTTACATTAATTATTGTAAACATCACATTATAATAATAGGTTGAGCGCTCTTTTGTAGTTTAAGTTCTCTTTATATCACATTTTTTTCAGAAATGTTTAACATAAATAGCTTGCCATCTCATGACAACTACATACAAAAAATACACTAACTTACTAACAACATTATGAGACACATTTTCCACTACCATTCTAAGCCAAATTATGACCCTTCACTTGAATGGGAAGTTTGGTGCTTTCCGGTTTAGTATGTATGCCCTAAATGGAACCTGGGATATCCTGAAAACCTGACCTGTTGGTGGCCCTTGAGGACTGGAGTTAGCCACCCTTGACCTAGCCTAAAATCTTACTATTTGTGCTTCAATATCCTGGATTTTTCGCAACATTTTTTTTTTCATTATTATAACCCAGACTTACTAAGCGATGCTGAGCCGTAAGGCAGATATAAATGGGCCATAAGACTTAGCATGGCCCAATATCTCTAACATGTAGATTGTTGAAGAACCCTCTGGAATTGTTGAGGAGAATGCATTGGCAGGCATATATTTACCCTTTCCTGGCCAGGAGTCTTGCAGAGTTTTCTTTTAATATAATCTCAATGGGTCCTTCATGGATATTTTGGATCCTTAAGTCACTATGAAGCCGGAGGCACTGACAGCATCGATGGCAGGAAATACTTGGAAAGTATTTTATTTATGTGCTATTAGTATGGCTCATTTCATTTGATTCAAAAACATTGTCATTCTCAGATCATCTTCTCTCCTCGGGCACACATGCAAATGAATTCCCGTGAATGCAATCCTGATTTATTTAAAATGTAACACCTCTTTGTAAATCAAATTAAAATGTATAATTAGCAAACTTCTTTTTTCAAGTAGCTATTTCATGTCAGTGAGAGAAGAAGATAGTGATAATCAAATATCTTTCAATTAGCAGCTAGCATTTTGATATGCCTTCTATATTTCTCTTTACTGTAAAAAACACAGACATTAAAAAAAAGGCTTCTTAAATGTTGGTTTTGCCCATTTTTGGTGCTTGTAAGCTGTCGGGTGTTAATAGGGCTAGCAACATCTTTTATTTCACTGACTAGCTGACCTGCAGCTTACATCATTTCCTCACATACTGTGCCGTAGTATCCAGTCTCAGGATCCAGTATAAATATCCTAAATCGGTAACATCTATTAAACACAGGAACACCCTGTGTAGAAAACCATTTGTTTGTATGTGCCTCAGATGTGCTAATTAAGCAGACAGAACAACATTGTCAGGAGACTTTTTAGGCCTATATAAACCCAGTCAGAACAGCTAGTCTGCTTGCAGCCCATATCCAAGTGGCCCATTATAAGTGGCATGACAATTGAACAACTGAAGTTTAAAAGGAAGTTCAAAAGAAGTGAGGAAAAAGTGGACACCCCATCTGGCCCTGATTCCTGCATTTGAACTACGCTGGAAAGGAGGATATCATCAATACCAGACTGCATCATTACTGCTGTGATGCTGCCTTTACCATTTATATTTGCTGTGACTTCACTTCTTCTCAAATGATGCACTTCTTTTTAACAGCCTCAGTATGTCTCAAACTCTATTCATATATCTCCATCTCTCCTTCCTTCACCACTTCTCAGTTCACATGAACTCCTTTCTTACCTGCGTCCTCTGACACCACACAGCTATATCCCCTGCACCAAAAAACACCCCTACAAATCCTCCTCACACATCCTCTTTCTATCCATGCTTCTCCTCCTTGCTTCTGGGGATATCTCTCCCAATCCTGGTCCCTGTCTTATTTCAACTTGCTCTCGTCCTCGCCTCCCACATGCAACTTCTACTCCTTCTGGTGTCAACCCCTCCAACCTCATAACCATCCCCTGCCACCCTCCCTCCTCTCTCCCTTTCTCCTGTGCCCTTTGGAACGCACGCTCTCTTTCTAACAAGTTCCTCTCTGTACATGACTTCTTTCTCTCTCACTCCCTGCTTCTCTTTGCTATAACTGAGACCTGGCTCACTCAGTCTGACTCTGCTCTGGAAGCTGCCCTCTCCTATGGTGGCCTTTCCTTCTCCCACACTCCGCGCCCTGATGGCAGGGGTGGAGGCGTGGGGCTCCTGCTCTCCTCTGTCTGCCATTACCGAACCCTTCCTATTCCCCCCTCTCTTGCTTTTCCCTCCTTTGAGGCTCACACTGTCCAGATCTTCTCTCCTCTCCCTGTTCATGTGGCGGTCATCTATCACCCACCTACCTCTACTCATCCCCCTTCTGCCTTTCTCTCTCACTTTGAATCCTGGCTCTCTTTCTTTCTCTCCTCAGACTCCCCTGTTCTTCTCCTTGGGGACTTCAATTGCCACATTGATGACCCCTCTCTCTCTTGGGCTTCCCGCTTTCTTTCTCATACCTCTTCTTTTGGCCTTCAACAGTGGACTGCAGCCAGCACCCACAAGGATGGCCACTACTTAGACCTTGTTTTCACTAAAAACTTCTCTCTCTCCGATTTCTCCATTTCCCCTTTTCCTCTCTCTGACCATCATCTCATCTCATTCTCTTTATCTCGCTTCTCCCCTTCTCCACCTCCATCTACACCCCGGTTCTGCAGAAACCTGCGCTCTATTCACTTACCTGACTTTGAGTCCACTTTACGCTCCTCCCTCTCCTCTCTCAGCTCTGCTACAGACCCTGACAACCTGGTCAGCAAGTACAACTCTGTCTTGTCCTCGTCTCTTGATCTACATGCCCCGCTTTCTCTCTGCCGCCCTCGCCCTTCTAACCCCAGACCATGGCTAAATTCCCACACGCGCATGCTGCGTTCCTCCACTCGTTCCTCTGAACGCCTCAGGAAGTCTCACACTCTCGCAGACTTCCTTCACTACAAATTTATGCTATCCTGTTTCAACTCTGCCCTCTCGCAAGCTAAACAAGCCTACTTTTCTGCACTAATCAACATGCACAAGTCTAACCCACGCCGACTGTTCTCTGTCTTTGATGCTCTACTCAAACCACCCTCAGCTGCCTCTCCTTCCTCCATCTCCGCTCAGGACTTTGCTGACTATTTTAAGGAAAAAGTGGAATCCATACGGCAGAACATCCCCTCTGTTTCTTCCCCCCATCCTACACCTCTTCCTAACTCTCCTCCTGCCTTCCTTGAGTCTTTTTCCACTGTCTCAGAGGAGGATGTGTCGCTGTTGATCTCCTCTTCTCCCTCTACCACTTGCCCTCTTGACCCCATTCCCTCCCATCTCCTAAAACCTCTAGCTCCTACTATAATCCCTACGCTTACACACATTTTTAACTCCTCCCTCTGATCTGGAACCTTTCCATCCTCCTTCAAACATGCAACAGTCATACCATTACTCAAAAACAGCAAGCTTGACCCTACCTGTCTTTCTAACTATCGACCTGTATCCCTCCTGTCTTTTGCCTCTAAACTACTTGAACGTCTTGTATTCTCTCGCTTGCTCCATTTTCTCAACACCTATTCTCTCCTAGACCCTCTACAATATGGCTTCCGCACTGCTCACTCCACCGAAACAGCCCTCACTAAAATAACTGATGACCTCCATGCTGCCAAAGACAGAGGTCATTACACTCTGCTCATATTACTCGACCTCTCTGCAGCATTTGACACCGTGGACCACCCTCTTCTCCTCCACATTCTCCATACTCTAGGTATTCGGAACAAAGCTCTATCCTGGATCTCATCCTACCTCTCCCATCGTACTTTCAGTGTCTCTTCTGCTAACACCTCCTCCTCCTCTATTGATCTCTCTGTGGGGGTACCCCAGGGCTCTGTCCTGGGACCTCTTCTCTTTTCTCTGTACACACACTCTCTAGGTGACCTAATAACATCTTTTGGGTTTAATTATAACCTCTATGCCGACGACACACAAATATACTTTTCAACACCTGACCTTACACCTGCTGTACAAACCAAAGTTTCTGAATGTCTCTCTGCTATATCATCCTGGATGGCCCTCCGACGCCTTAAACTCAACATGGCTAAAACAGAGCTCCTCATACTTCCTCCCAAACCTGGCCCTACTACCTCCTTCCACATTACTGTTGGAACTACAATCATTCACCCAGTAGCCTAAGCACGCTGCCTAGGGGTCACATTCGACTACTCTCTCACATTCGCCCCTCACATTCAAAACATTTCTAAAACTTGTCGCTTTTTCTTCCGCAATATAACTAAGATTTGCCCTTTCCTCTGTTGTTCGACTGCTAAAACTCTGACTCAGGCCCTCATTCTCTCCCGTCTTGATTACTGTAACCTCCTGCTGTCCGGCCTTCCTGCCTCTCACCTGTCTCCCCTACAATCTATCCTAAATGCTGCTGCCAGAATCACTCTACTCTTTCCTAGATCTGTCTCAGCATCTCCCCTCATGAAATCCCTCTCCTGGCTTCCGATCAAATCCCGCATCTCACACTCCATTCTTCTCCTCACTTTTAAAGCTTTACATTCTTCTGCCCCTCCTTACATCTCATCCCTAATTTCTCGGTATGCACCATCCAGACTCTTGCGTTCTTCTCAAGGATGTCTTCTTTCTACCCCCTTTGTATCTAAAGCCCTCTCCCGCCTTAAACCTTTTTCACTGACTGCCCCACACCTCTGGAATGCCCTTCCCCTCAGTACCCGACTAGCACCCTCTCTATCCACCTTTAAGACTCACCTTAAGACACACTTGCTTAGAAGCATATGAATAGCACTGTGGATATTCTAAACACAGGATACATAAAGCTTGGCCCCCTGCAGACGCACTTACCAGAACTCCCTCCTACTGTCTCTGTACGTTCTCCCTACCTACCAATTAGACTGTAAGCTCCTCGGGGCAGGGACTCCTCTTCCGAAATGTTACTTTTATGTCTAAAGCACTTATTCCCATGATCTGTTATTTATATTATCTGTTATTTATTTGATTACCACATGTATTACTACTGTGAAGCGCTATGTACACTAATGGCGCTATATAAATAAAGACATACAATACAATACAATACATACAAACCAACGTAAAGTACACATTACATTATACCTTATAATCCTGCCTGTCTAACATTCAGGTTATGTAATTACACGATTGGTTGTACTGCATGAAAATATAGTATTGCTATATCTGAAGGCAAGAGATTTTTTTTTTATTTTAATCAAAGAATGAAAACCATTTCGGCACTAAGTGGCTTTTTATATATTCATTGAAGCGGTCGATCTGGCCACTCACGCATAAATTCCCCACTGACTTACATGGGAAAATTCTGCAGGAGAGAGTCACCACTTCTGTGCTTATAGGACGAGCCACTAACTTGCAAACGTTTAATGCTATTTAAGACCCCTTTCCAATATTTGTTTTTGCTCAAATCAAAGAGAAACTGTGATGTGATTGATAGTGGTACAAAAGGTCGCTGCATACTATGCTACATTGGCTGCTGAGGTACAAATGTAGCATGACTTACTGTCTCTGAAAAAGCTTAGAGTCGCAGCTTCACCAGAACACCAAATGTTTCAAAAATGCGGCCACCAACATTTGTATTTTTTGGCCAATATGGCTCCATTACACTACGAGCAGTGAGCGCAGTTCCATCCGCTAGGCTTTTTTGATCCCTTTCTTGGGATCTTCTGTTTGCTCTTCATTTTCCCCAGTTGCACCCACTTGTTAGAAAACTCGTTATATACATTTATTAATACAGGGTGAGCGGGAGGCCTTTGCTTTTCAATTGCGTTCAATAGAATGAGAATGGTCCCCTGTGGCTGTGAATGACTGTTACTTTCTGGCGCTGCCGCGTTTCTCATTTCTTGGCTGCGGGTCTGGGCAAGGTACGTTTTGCTACATCTGTATGTTCAAGTCTCTGAGCAATGCTGGGATTAATGTCCGTTTTCCTGATATGTTGTTTGACGTGGGGATCAACACCATTAAACTTCCACCATGCTGCAACATAGAGAATCATTTCTACACAACATACAAAGTATTTCAGGGACCATGAAAAGATGTTTTATTACAACATGTAGATGTTTTATTCAAAAGCAGCCAATTGATTTCTTTTGATCATATCTTGTTGCTTGTTTTCTGATCTTTCCACATTTCTGTCTCCAAACTGCAGTTGATGTAACCGCATTAAGATACTTATTGACACAGGCAAGCATTACATTCCTTTGAATTATGTCTGATGCATTGGATTTGTGTCTTATAAAGCTACTCTAATTGCATACAAAGTAAAAAGACCTTTTGTTGAGTCTGTAAACAAACCAGAATTACATGTTTATTATGCATGTCAATGAGAAAGAACTGTCTAGCAGAAACTCAAAGTCAGTGGCATTTTGTTCTGCCAATAAAACTTTGTCACATATGTAAATCAAAGCAAACACAAGCTACAGCGCTCCAACTAAGGTGTGTAAGACTACGGCCCCTGTCCTCCCTGCAGAATGCAGGCCTGGCGGCATGGCGGCGCGTGCACGGACTTCATCGGCGGTCTGTAGGGGAGCTCTAGGGGAGCATGGGGGACGGGGCCATGATGAGGGGAAGGGCCCATGACGTGGGGCACGGCCATGAAGAGGCATATCTGCCCTTCCATTGGTACGCACCGAACATGTGATTGCATCGCGGCATGGGAAGACAAAATTCTTATCTTCCCTGCCAGCGTACGCGTCACAACTCTTTGCGCGCCCACATACACACAGCCACTGGGGCCACCCCATAGAGGGCTGTGCTGTGGTGTGGGGTGTGCACGCCTTAGCGGCCACTGGGGACCTGGCCTATGGCTAAGGCCCAACTGAACGCGCCTGCATGCCTGCCTTGAGTCCTGGCGGCGCGAGCATGGCACTTCACCGCGATCTGCGGTCTGTAGGGATCGTTTTTCGGCAGGGGGTGGTGTGGGCAAAAGAGGTCGGGTGGGTGCCGCCATGACAGGGTCTGGACGGCAGGGCCACGATGCTGGCTCAGCCCCCAGTTCTATTGGTCTTATTTTCTGTAACGCTCAGCTCTTCAATAGAAATACTATTTAAAGAAAAAGGTAAATGCAGCCAGCTCATTTGCCAGTCAGATGCAGCAATCAGGCATTTAACCTGTTCAGCACTGAATGGTGAAATCTAAACCAAAGTTTTATTGGACTCACAATGGATGAAATCAACATTTCAAGGTGCAATCCCACATTGTCACCAGTTGAATTTCTTAGGTGCCTCTAAATGGGGAAGTGTTTGTCTATAGTGTTTTCGTTCTCCTTATACAGTACCACCCTGCCCTTTTCACAGAACCATAAAGGGAGACGTGACTCTAGCTATTCAAACACTTTATTTCAAACGCTGATTACACAGTGACATCACAGTGACATCACACAGTGACATCACACAAAAGGGAGCAGCCAGAAGAAATCAAACCCCTCCCATGTCTCACTTTAACAAATAAATAAGAGATACTTCTATTTCTCAGATTTCACTCAAAACAAAAAGGTGTAATTTACCCAGATGAGATGAGAGCCCTTAAACATGTCACTGGCATTACAGAAGTGTAGTGCACTTTGGTCCTAGGAGGAACTGCCCCTTTAAAAGGTTGATCCAGTTGAAGGCTATTGGAACAACTAATGTGTGTATGCGGGTGACGTTTATATGTGATTCCAGTAAAGTTTATGGTTAACACTGATGTATTAGAGCAGGTGTGGCCAACTCCAATTCTCAAGGGTCACCAACAGATCAGGTTTTCAGGATATCCATGCTTCAGCACAGGTTTCTCAATCAGCCACTGATCGAGCCACCTTGACTGTAGCATAGATATCCTGAAAACCTAATCTGTTTGTGGGCCTACAAGACTGGAGTTGGCCAACCCTGGTGTAGAGTGTCATTCTAATCTTTCTGATTGCTACTAACATGTTTATTATGAATGTCAACACATGGTCAGTCCTATAGAAATCCTAAACATAATTATTAAAACATTCTCCAGTATTTAGACATATCCTCATAGTGTCTTTAGCTAGACAATATAGCATTTTAAATGATAGATGACATTAGATACTTTAGGTCATAGCTCTCAATCTATTGATTGCCTAGCTAATGAAATATGTGATTTTAATGATGGTTAACCCTTTCACCTATGGATTAACTGTGATGTGATAGATTATGTTGATTATCAGTTAAACAGGTGATCTTGTTAACATTTGTGGGAAATACTGAGAGAGTTGATCTCACTTAACATGTGGATCCCATTAAAGTCTAGGAAGATTTTATATCCAAGTCTCCCAGCTTTCAAATCGGAGAAAAAAAATGGTACCAGATTTATCAAAGAATAAGGTTCTAATAAAATACTATAGGGTTGTTTGTTTTTATACTGTACATACACTGCACGTTCTGTTCTCCAGTTCTGTAGATACTGTACTCCCCGTATTTCCCCGATTGGGAAATTAATGTGTTAAAGCAGCAGTCCAAGCTGCCGTTTCCCCCATCTTTAATATGCCATCAATACTATCCACACAATGATAAGTAATTAGCTAAGTTGCCAATCGATCCGTTCTTCTGTGATCGATCAGACGAAGATTCGGCTCGGGGGGGTTCAGTAAATGACAGTCAGTGCAGCAGAAGAGGATCAAAGATGCAAAGTTGTGGGGGGAAGATCATGTGACCAGGCAGTCACTAGATACAATTGGTGCACTGCTAGAGAGAGGGCAGGACTCAAAAAGAGGCGTGCCAGAGCCTGTTTCAACAGAGGAAGGGGATGTGACTTTGTAAATGGCTGCTATAGAAACAAAAAATGCTGGTTACGTTATAATAAATTAAAAATGTAATTTTTTTAAAAATGCTACAAGTATTTTTCATAATGTAGTACAGAACTGATTTATTTTAAAAAAACACACATATAGGATATTGCTTGGACTGCAGCTTTAAATGGCAGTTTTGCATTTTAAGAAAGTGAATCAGTTGAGTATTTGAGAGCGACTGATTGGTGTTTGAGGGCATTTATGGCTTTTTTAATGGTGATTCCATTCATGTCTACAGGAAAAAGTTACTTCTGATAGAGTGTGTAGTGATTCTGACATTTCTGATTGCCATTTCCTTAATGTGGGAAACACATGGAGATACTAGTAAAGTCTATAGGGGAAACTAATGCTGGCAAGTTAGAGATTCTTATTTTGATAACAAACTGGAGAACACCCGGTGTGTGCAATTCTGACTTTTCTCATACTGAGATTGGTTCAATTAAAGAACGGACACCAGACATGGGGAAATAAGGTGATTTTGACATTTACTGTAAAAAGTGTGAATGTGAATAAAGAATACAAGACAAGGTATAATTGATATAACTGGTTGGCCATGTAATAATAGGGTACCAAATGTATGCTTGACTTCACAGCTCTTGATAAGCTCACCAAACACATAGAGTACCCTGAGTTGTGTATCATTGTTTCCCTACAAATCTGGTGCTATAATGTTAGGAAAACTAGTAACAGATATATCAAAGAAAATATTCTATTGCTTCATATAGATATCGATTGATCTGGAGCAATTTTTCTCAGTATTGCATCACATTTGTGTCCACAAATGAAAAGAATAGCAACACAATGTGAATGAACATCCTGACACAAAATAAAACTTACAATGAATTGTCATTATTTCTTTAATATGTATAAATCATTCATAATAAGTGTATTTTTGGTCAAAAAATTATTACCACCTATATTGATACTCCAACTAACCATGTGTATGTTACAATTAATCTTTCCAATTCTTGCCAACAAACACATGATTGATTGCAACACCTATTTGTCTATAATAAATTCTCCCCTCCACAATGTCCCATGTGCTATAATCCCATTCAGTATTGTGGAGGTTAAGTCGCTGATATACTATGGGCCCTATGCACTAAGCGCCGATAAGCCACTTATCGAGGCTTTTTCGCCCAAAAAGCCTACTGCTATTTAGAAAGCCCCGATAAGTCGGTCATAAGCCCCTTATCGGCAAGTTTTCAAATGCGTGCAATTCTAGTATCCCCAATTAGCTTATCGAGGCTAATTGTGGCTCTAGGATAGAGATTTCCTCCCAAAATCCTCCTGCCAGGAAAAGTTGTCAGGAAGGTGGTGAGAAGCTGCCGATAAGCGGCGAGAGGGGACTTAGAAAAAAATGCATTTTTCCTGCATTGGATTGATGCTGGGAGTCTCCGGAGCTGATACCCATCAATATCAGCACCGGAGGCCCCCGGCATGAATTGCATGCAATAAATATGCATTTACCGACAACTTCATTACCTTAGCGGCTAACCTCTAAGGCAATGAAGGGTTAAGGAACAATAGCAGCTTTATTGGAGGCAGATGGGGAGAGTGAAGTGGGTACTTGGCCCTTCACAAACCCCCTCTGACCCCATTAAATATTAAAATATGTACTAACCACCAATACAAAACTCACCCACCCCCTGTGCCCCCACATAAAAACATTTTTATTTTTTATACACAGGATTGATACCAGAGGCTGGTGGGGTCCCCATGAGTGTCTGAGGGCTTCCAGGTAGTCCCCTCAGGTGTCTGGGGGCCTCCAGGTGGTCCTGCTGGTGTCTGGGGGCCCCATAGGGGTCCCCGGGTGGTCCACGCAGGTGTCTGGGGGCCCTCTGGTGGTCCAAAAATACACAATAATAAAACATATACACAAGCATCTAAACACCACAATTAAATAAATAAAAGCACTAGCCAACAAATCAATTAATTAATTTTAAACACTAGCTAACAAAACAATGAATTAATTTAAACCACTAGCCAACAAATAATTTAATTAATAAAACCACAAGGCAAAATATCAATTAAAACCAGTAGCCAACAAAAAAAGTAATTCAAAAAAAGTGCTGAACAATAGGAAAATGAAATCAAAACAAGCCACCCAAATTTCATACAATTTAAGCCAAATAATAAACAGACATAATAAATAACAATAAATAGTAAAAATGCTTTTGCCACAAAAATGCATTCACTTTTACTGTATTTATCTGTACCCTAAACGGGCACAGATTAATGCATTATCAGTCAATGGGCAATGAAAGACATAAAAATAAAAAAAATGCAATATAAAAACATGAAAAAAATACATCTACATACATTCAATATTTTTCTTACCCTTAGAAGTGTTGACCCTCTGAATCCCGGCGATTCTGCAAGCTCTCGTACTCATCAAAGTCAATCCAACGCCATCCACCTTAAAGATCCGGAACAGGTAACAAACTTCTTCTTTCTTTTATCTTCTATCACCTTCTATCTTGTTCTGCAATTATTTCTATCTTTTCTTTAATCTTCTATCTTCATCTGTCAATCCATAGCCCCATTGTAAATCCACAACACGATGTTGACTGGTCGGCTTCTTGAGGTAAAATGAGACGTCAATGACTTATATATGGCCTGTGATGTCACATTTTCAGGTCAGATGATACAGCTCCAATCTGATTGGACACTGTATCATGTGCCCGCCTATTTTTTTTTTTGTTAAAGATATGACATCATCTCCAAGGGAGGTACGTAACATCCTTCAAACCACATGGCTATATCACAGGGTTTACTACTATAGCGGTTATTAACCGCTAAGTTGATTAAGGAGTTAGGGGCCATTAGATTTTTTTTTTCTTGTATTCTTTCTGGCAACGAAGGACATGGCCCTGCAGTATGCTGATGAGAACGCCCTTCATGATGGCAGGGGTAAGTAGAAAGGTTTATTTACTTTATTTATGCTCACTATTATTTTATTTAAAAATGGGCAAATGAGCTATTATCCATATCTGTCTATCATATCTAGTTATTTTGCTCATTACTGTAATGTATGTGTTGGAGGGGGGTTGTATTTATTGCAATGTATTCTGTATTTTTTTTTTGCAACAGGATTGGTACCGCAGTCCAGTGGGGACCTGCAGGGACCACCCGAGGGCCCCCAGACACCGACGGGGACAACCGAGGGCCCCCAGACAACCGCGGGGACCACCTGAAGGCCCACAGACAGTCGTGCTGTTTTTATGTGGGGGCACAGGGGGTGGGTGGGTTGTGTATTGGTGATTAGTACATATTGTATTGTTTATTGGGGGCAGAGGGGGTTAGTGAAGGGCCAAGTACCTGCTTCATTCACCCCCTCTGCCCTCAATAAACCTGCTATTGTGCCTTAACCACTTCATTGCCTTAGTGGCTATCCACTAAGGTAATGAAGCTGCTTTTATGTCATTTTTATTAATAGTGTGTGTGAGTAGGGGGTCTCCTGAGCTGAGCCGCTTTGTTTTCTGCCTCAGGGAACCCCTGCTTCCCGAGTTACAGGCCCCCCTATGGGGCATCTGGTGCCGGTATCGCCTCCATTTTTAAATCTTCCGCGTCACATGACTGTGGGATTTAACTACTGGAGGAGATACCGGCACCCCATACTAGGGCCTGTAACTCGGGAAGCAGGCAGTCCCCGAGGATGAAATCAAAGCATTTCATCTCAGCAGACCCTCTGCTCCTGTACACTATTAATAAAAAATGACATTAAAGCAGCTTCATTACCGTAGCGGATATCCGCTACGGTAACGTATTTGTTCAAATTGTTATTTGGGTTTTAATACTAGTGTATTGTAGCAGGGGGTCGCCGGAGCAGAACCTCATTGATTTGGGATCCAGGGACCCCCTGCTTCCCGAGATACAGGCCAGTTATGGGGTGCCGGTATCTGCTATGCATTTTATTCCCACCGTCACACGACCGCGGGAATAAAATGCAAAGGAGATACTGGCACCCCATAACGGGGCATGTATCTCTGAAAGCAAGGGGTCCCCGAACCTCAAATCAATGAGGTTCTGCTCTGGAGGCCAACTGCTACAATATACTAGTAGTATTACATTTTATATTAAAAATGTTTGATCTCTGGCGAGATTTGCGCTGGGAGATGCGTCTCTCTCTCTCTCTGCAGCAGAACGAAATTGCCGGGTGAGCCCTTTTCAGAGAGACAATCATCACGTCGCCGGCTACTCGACAGTTTAGCAAATGTTGCTATCACAGGTTTTCTGGGCTGTATACGTACCGTGATAGCAACGCTGTCAAAAATGGCACTTTAAACAACACGGCGATTTTGTTTCCGGCGCTTAGTGCATAGGCCCCTATAACTGACTTTCAGGTGCTAAACCTCCAAGTTCTCTCAAAGTACCATTATTTTATAGTTCTATATTGTCAGCACACTTAACAATAAACCTACTCCTGAATAACTAATTAAAATTCAGTGCTGATGCTGTTTAATCACTTTCTCCACTGAGCATTCTTATTTTACACTTCTCATTTATACTGGGTAATAACACATTGAAGGGCTCATCAGCTCTAGAAGGCAGACAGCAATTCTTCCTCATATACGTAACCATTAAATTGATAAATAGGTAAGCCGCCACATAATGTAGTTATTTATTTTAGCATTCTTATCAAAAGCCCTCAGTAGAAGTAAAGGACTAATAGTACTTAGACATCCAAAAAGAACGAGAAAACTATCAGAATCACTTTTCATGTCAGCCCTAAAAGTTTTGTTGTAATTGTTGCATGATTGGTTAATTCATTTCTCTGTTTACTTTATATCCCATTGTTTCCCTAATGTAAAAATAAACTATATTTAGATGGCCATCCCTTATTCTGCTTTTTAAACTGCAGGTAGCATTGGCATTCAATTTTAATGATTTACATTCATGGTTAGTTAGAGAATGCTACTCTCTATGGGTTTATACGTGTGAATGTTGTAAACAATGCATATGATTATGTTTTAATGGGGAGTTGGTTAAAGAAATAGACATTATTATGGAGGTAAGGATATAATCAATTTAATTATCATCTTTAAGTTTTAAATCCTTTTTTACGAAACAGTATGTTTTGTTTAACTTTACAACAAGAAATGTTAAAGCATAAGTCGTATGTATGTACTGTATGTCTTCATTTATATAGCACCGTTATGTACATAGCGCTCACAGCATTAATACACGTGACAATCATATAAATAACTAATAAGACAAATAACAGATCAAGGGGAAAAGTGCTTCAGAAATAAAAGTAACATTTAGGAAAAGGAGTTCCTGCTCTGAAGAGCTTACAATATAATTGGTAAGTAGGAAGAACGTACAGAGACAGTAGGAGGGCATTTTGGTAAGTGCGTCTGCAAGGGGCCAAGATTTATGTATGAGGAGTATAGTATTAGCCACGGGGCTACTCATATGCTTCGTTCATGTGTCTTGTTTCTCGGCCTCAGCAGCAATATAATTGTAGGACCGTTCCCTTGTCATAGAACCAACTTAGGGCCTCATGTTGTAGGCAGCGATAAGCCCCTTATCGCCAGCTTCTCGCCAAAACAGCCTACTGCGATTCAGTAAGCCCTGATAAGAGCAAAAATCGCAATTTTTCCCCCCCGAAAAATTGGCATTAACCTTACGCATTTCATCAGAAGGGGTACTGACTTCATCAGAGGTGATGTTTTTATCCTAAAACTATCAGCTGCATGAAGGACTTTCTTGCAAAAGAGCACTGAGGGAAGGGAGAACCCTCTATAAAAATCTAAGTGTTGTGGTTTAGTAATTTACAAGCGTAGCATAGTCTGTGAGGTGGCCTCTTGCTGTGTGAACGGAGTTAAAGGTAAACAGCTGTATGTTCAAGAGGGAGTGTGGGATCCTCGCGTTGCTGTAGCACACTGACGGACTGAGGATTAGCTGTGTGCTAATGTGTGTTAGCTCCTCCTCCCCCCTCCCTCCACCTTACCCTCTTCCATCAGGTATTTCGTTTGAGCAGGAGTGATCACACTGTTACCATCTGTTATCCGGATCAGCATACTTGTGATCTCCAGGAAGAAGGGGACACAGCTGATGGATTTTGTAGTTACTTTCTATATCTACGTGTGGGTGAGAACATACCTTAGCCCAAACACACAGCATTGGATGTAACCTCACGATCTCCGTTTTGATTCTTGATCTTGGACTACCACTGATACACATATGTGAACACTCTCCCATGATATATCATATCCCTCTACTATTGTGTCATTGCAATTGATTTACAATTTCCTATATAATTGCAGCTTACTGATAGGCATCTTTTTGTTGTTTTTTTTTACTGCTGCTCTATACATATTTGTATATGTTTATATGCTTTTTATCTGTTTCCTTATTTATCAATTTAGGGGCATTATTTGTCTATTTTGAATAAATTTGTCATGTTCACTATTGGATAGTTATGCTTTTTTCCCCTCTTTTTGTACACACACACACACACACACACACACACACACACACACACACACACACACACACACACACACACACACACACACACACACACACACACACACACACACACACACACACACACACACACACACACACACACACACACACACACACATATATATATATGTTTTAGGAATTTCGATAAATCTAAAGTGTTGGGGTCCCTGCTCCCAAAACAGACATTATCAATGTACCGCTGGCATATGACCAGACTCACTCCAACGCAAGTGTTGGTAGAGCATACTGTATGTATTATTCTTTCCATTTACATAAAAATACATTGGCATAGCTTGGTGCAAATCTTGTACCCATGGCAGTGCAAAATATCTGAAAGTAAAATCTACAGATGTAGCAGACATTATTGCACCCGCTGGCATACTGCAGTGGATATAAAGGGCCTTAGCCCTGACCTATTAGCGAACATTATTAGACCCGTTAACACAAAACATCGTATTCATGCTGGTTAGTTATTTAACATTAAAGCCATTGAAAACAAAAGTTAATGCAATTTGTACTCTACATTATTTCATGTTAGAGGATATATTAATGCATTTTTATTTCCTCACCCAAGAGGGCCAAGAACTGTTGCTCCCTTCCTTTCCTCAGTATTTTACTGTGCCACCTGTGATGAAGCAGCAATATCCTGAAAACCTGCCCTTTTGGTGGCCCTTGAGTACTGGACTTCACCACCCCTGCATTAGCTGAATATTAAACAAAACAATATGATAGTGCTTCTTTGAACAACGTTCTCCTTGAATCACCCAGAATAATTTTATTCTTCACATTACATTGTGTTTATTGAATACTTTTTGCCTTAGTTTCCATTTATGTTTTCAGAAATCATCATGTTTTAGCCTACTTTAATTACAGCATGCTGATATTTTCTTTTTTGTTACCGATGCTTACATCTTTGATGGATGAGAAGTGAAACCTGTCTCGCTTTGTCTAAAGGAATCAAGTGTCTGCCAGGAATTGAGCATCAAGAGTCAGTCTCGTTCTACACTCCTGTTAACACTCATCTCTGGTTATGGAAACATGGTTAACAAAGATAGTATTTGACTATGCCTTGCAGCTCGCTACTGTGGTTTCAATCTTTTTTTTTGGTTAAGGAACCCTAAGTGAAATTCTGAGGAACCCCCAACCATCTGTAATAGCAACTTTGAGATCAGATGCATTGTAAATTCTTCTGTATTTGATACAATTTTCTAATGACCAGAACATTTCAGGGAACCATTTAGGGATTCCCGGGGAAACCCAAAAATTCTTAGGAAGACTGGTTGAAAAACACTGCTCTAACTTGTGACACCTTCATCCAGAGAATGCCACCATGACATTGACAATTAGTGACCCTTATACCTTTTGAAATATCTGGTTGTCAGATTTACACACGCATCAAGACATATTTTAACACTTCACAGCTTTATGACACTGATAATCAAAAAGCCTGTAGTTTTAGAGTTTGTCCAGCTGCTAATGAAGACTGGAACAAGTCCAATAAACTTGCTACTTTACATCTATCAATTGATGCTGGTCACTGGTCTAACTGAATGTGTTATTCAAATTCCTTATATCAGAGTCAGGGAACCGTGCCATATATTTTTAAGCTACTTCAGACCAGACAGATATTTTTAAGTTTGAAAATGATACATGCCATTATAATACTTGTGTATGCATAATGCCTCCCTAACTCCTTACATGGTATATTACTAAAATCAACACCAATGAGGATTTAAAACACCCTTCTAGTGTAAATGTAGCTAACATGACATGCCATGCCATGATTTCACACTTACAGTATACATATCAATTTACTCTAGTAGCATGTCTATCATAGTTTAAAGAATCATTTCTCACAAAAGTTTCACTAGCTCCGCTCTTATTAAATCCCAGCTCTCCAGAGATTTAGAATTAAACACAAATTGCAGAAAAGTATTACACCCAACTGCAGGAGGATCCAACTATAAAATACATGACAGAACTCAACAGGATCATTAAAACACTCCCGATCCGCACAAGAGAAGAAATTCTGGACCTGATACCAGCTAACCCAAAACCTGGCACATTCTACATCCCTAAAATTCACAAAGAGGGTAACCCTGGGCGCCCTATTATCTCTGGATCTGGCACACTTACTGAGAATATATCTGGCTGGGTGGAAGGCATTCTAAAACCACTTGTCAGGAACACACCCAGCTAAATCCAGGATACTACCGACCTGCTAAACAAACTGAATGCCATTGGCCCCCTCCCAACAGGAACACTAAAAGCAACCATGGATGTAGAGTCACTTTATACAAACATCCCCCACGAGGATGGGATTTCAGCCTGCAGATACTTTCTGGGACCGCAGGAGCCACTCACAGAGACAGTGACTAAATGCATCGAATTTATTCTGACCCATAACTACTTCACATTTGGAAATGACACATACCTCCAGACAACCGGGACCGCTATGGGTACTCAGATGGCATCACAGTATGCCAATCTGTTCTGCGCAAAAGTGAAAAGTGACTTTCTCTCCACCTGTCACTTGAAACCACTTACATACCTTCGCTACATCGATGACATCCTACTGATTTGGACCTCTGGCGAACAGGATCTCCTACAGTTCTATGACAACTTCAATATGTTCCACCAGACCATCAACCTCAAACTCACCCATTCCCCGGAAGAAGTACATTTCCTAGACACCACCATCACCATTATGAACAACCAACTACAGATTTCTGTATACCGCAAACCTACAGACAGAGCCAGCTATTTGAGGGACAACGGCTTCCACCTGACACACCCCAAAAATGCAACCATCTACAGTCAAGCCATACGATACAACCGGATATGCTCCTACACAGCAGACAAAGACCAGAGGATTAAAGCCTTGAGATCAGATTTTATAAACCGTGGATATAACCACAGGATTGTAGACCAGCAAATTCACAAAGCCACCAGAATACCAAGAAGTTATTCTCCTGAATACAAACAGAAAGAGACAAGCGACAGGGTACCTTTGGTGGTCACATATAACCCACACCTAGGAGCCCTACGCAAGATCGCCAGGGAACTACAACCCATCCTCCAGGAAGATACAAGACTGCAAAAGGTCTTCCCTGAAGCACCCTTATTATCATACAGACAACCTCATAATCTCAAGAATATTATGGTGAGGAGTAAAGTATTCAGCAGGACAACTGAAAGCGGGACGAAACCATGCCAGGACGCAAGATGCAAAACCTGTGCAATGCTCCACACAGCGGACACAATACAAATACCACACAGGAATCGGGAATACAGAATCAGAGGAAGGTTCACCTGTTCCTCCAGCAATGTCGTGTACCTCATCATGTGCATGAAATGCCCAGGGGGCTGCTATTACATAGGTGAGACGGGGCAGGGGCTAAACAAGAGAATGAACCTGCATCGCCACAGCATCACACGCAGAACAAGAGACAGTCCTGTCGGCGAACATTTCTCTGACTCTGGCCATAAGATGAACGATCTGAGGGTTGCCATACTCAAAGGTAATCTTAAAACACCGAAAGAGAGACGGTTGCATGAATACAAATTTATGCAACTGTTCGAGACACTTAGCGGTGGCCTAAACAGAGATCGAAATTCATTACTGACACAAGTGAACTCTCTTCCCATGAGCGCTAAAGGCCATGTCTGTACATACTGTGCTATATGTATGCACACACAGCTGTCTCTTACACATACTGTACAAATACTCCCTGTTTTTCCATCCCTATACACCAATAGGGACCACATAGTATCTACACACACCTTTAGTTTTGCTACAATCTCTCACATTTCCACACCTACCCACACCATTTATATTAACTCCCACTCCACACACACCTTTTGTAAAGCACTGTATACACTGTGGGCTCTCCATTCATTTATATTCACACAGATACACACACACTCTTACAGTACATTACTAACTTTCAGGAACCTTTTAACATCTCTAGCCATAAATCACATCCACACAAGGGGGGGGGGGGAGAGACAAGCACAGATAACATTCCAAGAGGCACTGTTTTTAAGTATACCCTTTGCTTGCTTCATTCATTGTAACATCGCCGGAAGAAGAGATCAGTGTATCTCGAAAGCTCGCACAAATAAAAGCATTTCGTTAGCCACAGAACGGTATTGTCTAATTATTTTTTGATTATATATATATATATATATATATATATATATATATATATATATGTGTGTGTGTTTTTATATAAAAATGACAACTCTCAACATTTATTGAGAGTTGTCAATTTTTTTATATAAAAACACAAAATGTTAAAAGCCCAAAAGTGATGGCTTTTAACAAAATGTGATATCAATTACTGAGAAAAGACACTAACAATTCTTATGACATTAATTATGTCAGACTTGGTATGGTTTTTTTCTCGTGTTAGACCTTGCTTGCTTAACTCTACTCCCATTAAATGCTATCTGAGGACAATTTAGCGGTTACTAGTCGATCAATCACCTTCTGCTACAGTCTTAGGAAAGGAGCCTCACTAATAAACATGCTATTAATGTTTTAAGCTAAACTAAATAAAGATAATTAACTCATATGGGATATTTTATTGTAGCCATTTTTTTTAATTTTAAATGTGCACCTTTTTGTGAACTTTCAATTTTATGTGTGCTTTCAAATGTGAGTTTATTTGCATGTCATTACCCAGAATTCCTGGCTGCAGTGGAAGCACTGTATGTTAAGAGATAATGGGGAAAGACAGGGTTGCAGACCTGTCTGGGACATGCTAATGAGCTCTCACAAGTGAGGACGCTGTCTTGGTTTTACGCTAAGCACTAATAATAATACCATCATCGCAAATGTTAATCTTAATCTGCACCTTATTTACTTCTTTTTAATGATTGTTTCAGTGGAGGAGCTCAGGATTATTTATCATTTGCCAGAGTATGGCAGAGAGACAATGACCTGCGGAGACACCACCCACCTCCTCCACCGTGAGAATGCAGCTCTATTCTCTATTATATCACTATTTCCCCCTGCTAAGAACTGCTGTGAGTTCTTGCGATACCTGTGTGTAGCAGGTGAGTTTAGATTCATTCTAACATCATCCTCTGCACACATCTGAATGTCTTCAGACAAGGACGGAATGAACCCTGCAGTGAAGAACACACAGAGTGTACTTTTGCCGTTAAAAAACACCAAGTGCTGGATTCAGCTATGTCCTTGCAAATATTCCTGAAAAAGAAAAGCACTTCCCGAGCTTGACACGATTGAAGTGCACTCTAATTTAGCTAAACGGCCGTGATATTGATGCCGATCACAGAGAGCCTGGTACAAGTTCCACAAATAGTATCTAGTGCACGGGCAGTGAGTGGCACGGGGGGAAAGGTTGCAGTTTTGCAGCATACCAGTAAATGGGAAGTGTTTGTATTGTAGGAAACATACTGTACTTCCATTGCAGTTACATTTTCTACGGTTCACTGAGAGTTATATTGCTTTATACCCTATTATTTCTAGGCCAATTAGGAACATTCCGACTGCCTCCTGAAAACTTCTGTTGTTATTGCAGCACGCCCTAAACTGTAACTGTGCATGGTATTGTGATTCCTAATTAAAATACAGTGAAATTGGTACTTACTAATTTTATCTCAAATGAAAAATTACATTGTTTATGATTGTTTCTTTTTTATCTGCATTATCATCTACCTTGTCCCGGATATCCAAATCTCTGTGTGGTATTGCATTTAAATGCAGTTTCATATTTATTTTCCTTGGGGGCCTTTCAGTCACCCCAAAAAAAGTGTTCTTGGTGCTTTAGGCGGAGGCCCAACACTGCATTAATTAACCCTTCAATCTATGTAATTCTACTGCACTGCTGAGAGGTTCAAAGATCCAACAGAAACAGATATTCTTGCACAAATCCGTCATCTCCAGGGTACTGAATTCGGAGGCTATTGTAACCTTGGCTATAGTTGGGCCATTAACTGTGAACAACCCATATAAGTGTAGGTACTCTTTTTGACCCACTTTATTTTAAGAGACCCCTTGCTAAATCTTTACATGTATTATCTATTGTATCCATTACTTAGCTGAAGCTGGCACAGTATTTGTGTTAGATTCTAGTAGTGTCCATCTTTCTATGTGAAAGTGTATGTGATTCCTGATTTGTCTAACGAAAGACTGCAGTTCCTGCTGGGAGTAAACGGATTGCAAAATCCCAACAACTTCAGGTGCAGTTGAATGAAATCCACCGGAGGCTTGATAGTGCAAGAAGTTGAGCAATTAGTATTGAGTTCTAGATGACTCCTAATGTCAAGGGTATGTGGTCAGTATGTATACAAGAAATTGAAGTGTCTGTGAGAATTCATGGTATAATATGTCAAGTTATAAGTTATTTTTTGAAAGAAAACATATGAATAAAATAGAAACAGCCGATAGTGCGGAGTAAATGATTACTTCAATATTAGGTGATACCTTTTTTATTTGGACTAACAATTGACATTTTATGACAAGCTTTCGAGAGTTCTACTTTCTTCCTCTGGTCGATCAATACCAATTTACAAAAGATGCCATGAGTTTAACACTGATTTAAAATCCCAGATAACAATCTGGCAGATGAGGTAGAGAAGGAGTGGCAGAGGGAAAAATATATAAACAGGGTGATAAATGTATGAAAGGGATAGTGAGAAATGTAGAGAGCATGTGCGGTATGACTATCCATCCATCGGCAGTGTGAGGGGGTGTGCAGGTGCAAGGGGGGATGGTATACACTGTAATATTAACAGAGAGGCAGGGAGAAACATAACAAACCTGATCGTGTGTAAGAAACCCATATCAGTATTAAGTCCTCTTTGTTTAAGCTTCAAAGAGGATTATAATTTCTTAAGTGCTTTTAAATAGACATGGATGAATCCACCAAAATCCGTTTCTAGGATTTTCTCGCATTTTCAACCAAAAATTCAGTTCATGGTGTAAAATCAGCAAACGGATTTGGTCACTTTTAATCCACACGGATTCAAAAAAGACCGTCATTGGATAGAGCCCATGGATGGATTTGTAGAATCCAATCCACGGATTCAGCTATCCGTTGGTGGATTCTGTTGGCTGAATCCTTGGATTGGATTCTACAAACCCATCCACGGGTTGCAGAATCCGCGGCATATATTGGTAATAATAATAAAAAATCCACCAAACGTGAATCGCCCTATTTGAGGTTGATCCACTGAAACCCGCAGACCAAAGGAACTGGCAGATCCGCCGCGGATCCAAATTCACCAAAACAATTTGCCCATCTCTACTGTTATTTTAAACATTCCTTTGACGAGTTTGATTTTTAAATCATTTATAAAATGATCTGGTAGTGAGAAGTGGTGTCCCGCTGGTAAAAAGTATCTTCCTTCTTCATGGTGTGTTATTGTGTGTCTGTGTAGATTCGCTGTGGTTTTTCGTTTTTCGTTGGTTTCACCAATGTAGCTTCCTTGGTCACATTTGCATCATTGAATCATATATACCACCTTCCTGGATGTGCAACAGAATGTTACTTTAACAATGAATGTTCTATGTTTGTGACTGGATGTGGGATATATGTTTGCAAAGTTTACAGCGTGTGGTGTTGCATGGTCTTGAGCTATTCTCCGTGTCCTTGAGTTCGTTATGAAGCTTTCTGCTGACTAACATCTGTCTGAGGTTTGGCTGCTGCCGGAATGCAAGGATGGAAGGTTTGGGGAAGATGTTTTTGTAAGGTGTCATCTTATATCAGCATGGGTTTCAGATCTTTGATTATTTTTTCGCATTCCCTCTGCAGCAGGGATGTATGTGGCCACTAATGGAATGCGTGTGGTTGTTTCTTTCTTTTTGTATTGGAGCAGGTGTTTTCGCAAGACAACATTTAGATTTGATTGTTGTGGCAATAGTTTTTGGCTTGTATCCCTTCTGTCTGAATGATTCAGTCAGGGTTGTAAGGTGTATGTTCATGTCTTTAGTGTCAGAGCATATGCAGTGATATCTTATAGACTGGCTGTGTATGTTAGCTCATTCTGTATGCGTAGGATGGAACCTGCAGTTATGGCGAAAACATACAAACTTAACACAGAACCAGCAGAGTTCTACTTCATTGCCAAAGTGTGTCAAATCTTATGAAAAAGACAAAAACTACAGTAAGGTAAAGGGAATCACGTGCAATCCACATTAACACACAAACCACATCCACAATTCCTCTGTCTCCATGCTCCGGCACAGAGAAAAATATGTGCCTAGCAGACACATGGTGGCTCAGCCTGGCAGACAATAGAACTCTCTAGTACTGGTGACTTTCACAAATTATCTGCTTCCTGAAATCAAGATTTTTATATTGTAATTTCTGGTCAGAGCCACATGTCTTGTATCTATAAATGATATACTTTGAACTTGAGATGACATTCATTTAACATGCCCCCCATGTCTATATTACTTG
This sequence comes from Ascaphus truei, assembly GCF_040206685.1. Classification (NCBI taxonomy): domain Eukaryota; kingdom Metazoa; phylum Chordata; class Amphibia; order Anura; family Ascaphidae; genus Ascaphus; species Ascaphus truei. Next base: position 104,813,206 of record NC_134489.1, read on the forward strand.
TTTCTATTTCTTATCGTGTATTGTTAGTCTGATCAATATCTAATTATTCAAAAACAATGTCTTTAGTAATTGTTGGTTTAGTAGAACCATTACAAATTACTTATAGAAGTTCTACTTGTTTTTTCTGTTTGTAGCTTGAAAATTATTTCTTGAATATACACAAATAAAAGTACTGTTGGTACAAAATGTGAAAGATCCACAGTACTTATTTATATGCTAAAGAAAGGCTCCTCAACCTGTCCCCTGTGTCAAAGTACAATCTCTGTGCATAGATACATTACTGACACAAATGATATTAGCAGAGAAAATGGATAGGTGAAGTGTGTACTTAAATCATTTCAGAGTCATTCCATTGGGTCAAGCCTGCTGCATACCATGGCTGTATACTGCTGTGTACCATGGCTGTATACTGCTGTGTACCATGGCTGTATACTGCTGTGTACCATGGCTGTATACTGCTGTGTACCATGGCTTAAAATAGAAAACGTTATGGTGAGTAAAAAGGAAGAGAAACATTCCACCGTACATCAATGATAAAAAGCACATTCACATCTCCTAGGCAGGTCCCCAAACTGCCTTATCCCATTATTACACAGCATACAGTGAATGGATTATGGTTAATGGCAAGAAAATGAGAACTACTGTAATAGTGCACTTGCAGCCACGACCAGCTTCACAATGCATGGCCACCAGTAACCACCTTTATACAGATGAGACCCAAAAGGGGGAAACGCTCTGTGAAAAGGGATGCATGATTTTGTTTTGTAAGATGTATTATACAGCAGCCATAAGCTTAAAGTGCATAGAAGCATATAGTGGTGATGCCTATAAGTGCCCATTTGAATGTCATTATCCAGGATCTCTGGCTGCAGTGTAAGCGCTATATGCTGTTTCGTTATGGGGTTGTGCTGACCTGGGGACCTACAGATGCAGCGGGCGTTATCTGATCATTTCACGGGTTGTATTCCTTTGCACACCCCATGTTGGTTCGAGATTTCTTGAAATTGTTTTTATATAGTACTATTTAAGCACTAAAAGCAACTTCATTTCAAGATTGATGTACTGTATATGGTACTGTACTGTATGTCATATATATATATATATATATATATATATATATATATATATATATATATTTAAATGCCTTTACAGCATTATTAACAGTATGGTGTAGTTCTGTACAGTATATGCCCACTTTTAACACCTGCAGCTCCTGTACTGCCACCAAAACATTCCAATAGGGATACAATGCCTGTACTACTGTAAGTGTGTAAACAGTAAAACATGTACACATCAAAAAATTATATGTAATGAATGAAAAAAAAAAATTGCAGGATAGCAAAAGAAAAATGCATAGTACAAAAATACAATGTCGCCTCTTCTTCCAAATTTACAATCTTGTCTTTTTATTCTTCGCAATGTATGGTGCTTTTGGACATCTTGGTCTGTAAAGAAAGAGACAATATTATATATTTACAATCGCACCGTACATTATTCAATCCAGATTTTTGGGGTGTTTGGGGAGAAAGGGCCTGTCATGGGGAACAGTACATTATGACTACAGTGCCTTGTATTTTCTGCTTGTGTGTGGGAGGTGGGCGGGGGGGGCTGGGGGGGGCAGTTGGAGGAGACAAAGCATGCATGGCATGGGCTACAGCACTTTACAATAGGCATAGAGGTTTACAGTACATTAGGTTTTGGGGGGTTTAGGGGGAAGGGACATGGCATGCATGGATTTCTTGGAGAGTTTCCTGCACCAAGGGGGGAAGGGGAGGATTCCTGTACGTTGTCTTTGCCCAGCTCCAAAACTGCAAAATAGAAAATAAGCATTTAAAAATGAAATAATTAAAAAAAATCAACTGTTTTTTTTTTTAAGATTAAAAACATTGGCGGCGCATCTTTATTTGGAAATAAATGAATAACTAGTAATCATCAAACAAGTCAATGAACCTCCAGGGAAGAGCCCTTGTATGCCTCAAAAGGCTATTCATGCAGTCTCTCACGGTTTTCAGAAGAAGACTGGTAGGTTTAAAAGAGCACTTCACTGCCTTCATAATTGTTCTCCTTAAATTTGCTGGAAGAGCCTTCTTGTATTTATTACCTTCATAATTGACATTTTGGGTCCACTCGCTGTACAGCTCAAAAGTGACACAGTGTTTAAAGATGAACTGGGAATATTTCTGAGGTAGACCACCATATTTGATCTTGTATTTCTCCCGGACGCTCTGGGGTAGGTCTCTCAGCATGATGTCTGGGAGATGTACAATCCTGGGTGCCGGAGAGGGTGTACTTCTGGCAGTGGGTGGTCGGGGAGGATGCTTTCCTCCTGTCGTGGCCTAGCTCTTACCGGGGTTGTCATCTCCTCCAACAGAAGGGTATACGTGTATTCTGGAGACAGAGCGGGTGTGCATGGGGGGTCCTGTGGTGTGCTTGGTGTTGGCACCGTGAAGGTCAAATCCAGGGATTGAGAGGGTGCATGGGGGGCAGGGGAGTATGCAGTTCCTCCATGGGAGAATAAGGTGCCTCCAGACCACCCTCCTGCAGGGGCAGGGACTCGATGCAAAGAATTCAGCCCTGTGATGTTCCTCTCAATCTTATCCAGACAAACACCCATGCACCTATCTATATTCTCCATGGTCTCCAAAAGACGATCCATCTTGGCCTCCATTCAGTCCCTGTATTGCTCTCTTGAGTTGTCAGTGATTTCGATACCACTGAAAACATTCAACGTGCAGGTGACTGAGCTGGATCTGGTGCAAGGAGTGCTGGTGTCACCCGGACGAACATCTGCATGGCTTAGTGCTGGAGGAGGTGAGCCGGAGGCTTCAGGACGAACATCGGCATTGCTGGGTGCAGGAGCAGGTGAGCTGGGGGTGTCTGGACGAGAATCGGGGGACAAAGGGTCAGAGCTGGCGGATGTTTTGGAATTGGTGGCACTTGGCGATGGCAGTAAAAAGTCTGGGATGTCCGATTTGGCTTCGGTGGGTGCATGGGCACTTCTGGTGCCCGTCCAAACAATTTGATCCTTGTTGCTTTTGGCCATTTTCTTCTTCACATAATAAGGGCCAGGGTTCATTGCCTTGGGAGCCTTTTCTCTAGGCACCTTTGGCTTTGGCTTGAAAACAGCTTCCGACTTTCACTTTCTCGTAGTTGGCACAGCAGAAGAAAGCAGGTTCCTACGTTCGTAGAATCGGAGTTGATCAATGGAAGCAGATGGAAGAATGCACAAGAGAGGAGACTGAATTTTACAGATAAAATGCTGGTTACTGCATTCGGGCCTCGATTTAGTACAAAGCACTGACAGCTATCATGCCCATGGTAAGGCAAAAATGGTAAAGCGGAGTACCCCAGTCACAACAGAGTAAGTATTTTTGGTTTCTTTCTGCAAATTACTGTATTACTCTGAAAGCTTCTTGCATATCAAAAAGCATATTTTTGTTTACTTGTTTTCTTTTCAATTCTTTTAGGCCCAAGCAATTACTGTACTACCGTACTTTGAAGATCTATCTGCCAGGTACAGTCTGTGGAACAGATACACCGCGATTGCTGCTGGGACTCGATATAAACAAGGAGCACAGACAGAAACAGACAAGTTTCGGAAGCAAAGTTCCTGAATCCCTGAGTAGATTAAAGGCTGTTATTTGCTATACTAAGTGTAAGTGCATATCTTACCATTTAATCACCTGAATTGCTTAGATATACTGGCCTATGATGTTCCTCTCTTTTTCTCTTTCCCTGCTCTTTTGCGCCTACGTCATTTTTTCCTATACAATTTCCAGGCGGCAATTGTGGAGCCATGGACCTAAGTGGCAGAAATCAGTAGGGTCAGTTGATTTTAAGGGTTAATACCTCTCATTTTTGACTGATTTGGCTAAGTGTGGTTTTTATTGTAACTGCATTAACAATTTGTTGAGAGTTGCGCAGATTGTATCTTGTTTTTATTTATATATATATATATTTATTTATATATATATATATATATATATATATATATATATATATATATATATATATATATATATATATATATGTAGCCATGCATAATAATGACTGCGTACATCTTCCCTGTTGGCAGTAAGTCCTGGTAAGTACAGGCCTGCCAACAGTAGTTATGGAGGTTTTCCCTCACACCCTGGTGTGGTGCCCTGTGTAAGGAAGGGAGTGGCTGTATGCTCTGAGTCCCTGGATAGTGACATCAGAGATGCGCCTGCCCCCTGAGGTATAAAGGGCACAACACTGTCAGTTAGTGTTGTTGGAAAAAGTAGTTACAAGTGTTAGCCAGCAGTTGTGTGAAGCGGTGGGAGGAATACTTTTGTGACCCTAGTGCTGTAACTAGCGGTAGCAGAGTGACCAGTTAAGTCTGTCTAAGCCACGCTGTGTCCAGGGACCTGGCGCAGTGGTGATTTCCCTAGGAGAAAGGGAATCCCACTTCAATACGGGAGGGCGTACCTGGCAAAGGGACAGCACGGAAAGATGTGCGGCTAGAGCCGGCAGCTGCATGGGGCAGTCTGCTACATCCCAACCTACAATAAAGATGTCGTGTTCAAAGATATTCCCGCTGTGTGAGTGTGAAGTTACTCAGCAGTGGCAGTCACCACCGAGAAGAAGTTCCTCACCAGGACAATCTCCCTGCGGAAGCATAGATCCTGATGAGGTGGAGGCGCTGCACATGAAGTAAGTTGGACTCGCACCCACTACCTCAGCTACCTGTCCTGATGACATCCCCTAATACCATCAAGCGGGAGACTCAGGAGTCCTGTTACTTGCAGGTGCACTACCACACACGACCTTGTAATGGGGACCGGTTAGACCACACGGGCCAATGTGAGATTGGGTGGGTCAGACAAGGGGGGTCCAGCCGTTAGATATATATACATGTAGAGGTATCAGTACCGTGTTAGCCGAGCTTCAATAATCAAAAAATAAATAGATGATACCGTTCTGTGGCTAACGAAATGCTTTTATTTGTGCGAGCTTTCGAGATACACTGATCTCTTCTTGCGGCGATGTTACAATGAATGAAGCAAGCAAAAGCTATACTATAAACAGTGTCTATTGGAATGTTATCTGTGCTGGTCCTTCCCCCGGTGTGGATGTGTTTTATGGCTGGAGGTGTCAAAAGGTTCCTGAAAGCAAGTGATGAAAGTGTGTGTATGTGTATCAGTGTGAATAAAAATGAATGGAGAGCCCACAGTATATACAGTGCTTTACAAAAGGTGTGTGTGGAGTGGGAGTGGATATAAATGGTGTGGGTGAGTGTGGAAATGTGAGAGTTAGTAGCATAACTAAAAGTGTGTGTGGATACTACTTGGTCCCTATTGGTGTATAGGAATGGAAAAACAAGGAGTATAAGTATGTGGCGGTGCATCAGCATCACACGCGGAACAAGAGACTGTCCTGTTGGCGAACATTTCTCTGACTCTGGCCATAAGATGAACGATCTGAGGGTTGCCATACTCAAAGGTAATCTTAAAACACCGAAAGAGAGACGGTTGCATGAATACAAATTTATGCAACTGTTCGGGACACTTAGCAGTGGCCTAAACAGAGATCGAAATTTTATGAGTCATTACTGAAACAAGTGGACTCTCTTCCCATGAGCGCTATATTCCATGTCTGTACATACTGTGCTATATGTATGCACACACAGCTGTCTCTCACACATACTTATACTTCTTGTTTTTCCATTCCTATACACCAATAGGGACCACATAGTATCCACACACACTTTTAGTTATGCTACTAACTCTCACATTAAGAGTATTTGTAGTCAGTAAGCTGAACATGGAAGGGAAGGGGAGGGTTAATGGTATAAAAATATAAACATCTTCATAGCATATGACAGTTCATAAGACTCAGGATTCCAGATAGTCCAATGTTTAACACACTCCCATAGATTATGCCACTAGCCATATAGGTAAGTCTTATGTGGTGGTCTAGGTAACCGTGTGTAGGACTGATCACATAAATGAAGTAAATGGATTACTCACTGCTGACCTTGGGGATATCCTGGTCCTGTCCTCCGTGCTCCTACCAAGGAACAATTGAAGAGAGTACAGGGAAAACGGTGGTGCATCTGCTGCTGCTGCTGCTGAAGATTGGAAACCACAAACTGCAAACCACAAAATATCCTAGGTGCAAAAATTTATTTTAGGGCATAGTACAACGGGAAACGCGTCAGAGTGTTCTTTTTGGCTGTTACTATGCCCTAAAATAAATTTTTGCACCTAGGATATTTTGTGGTTTGCAGTTTGTGGTTTCCAATCTTCAGCAGCAGCAGCAGATGCACCGCCGTTTTCCCTGTACTCTCTTCAGTAGTCAGTAAGCTGGCAGGCAGGGGTGCAAAGTCCAGGCAACTGGCAAAAAGTCAGGGCAGGCGGAAGGCAGCAAGGTCGGGGTCACGGTCTGGGGTCAGCAATAGGGATTCCAAATAGACGAAAGGGTAATGTGTGACAGCAAAGATCAAACGGAGCTGCAGCAAACAGAACTTTGCTCTGCGACTCCCACCAGGAACTGCAGCCTTATAAAGCAGACTGCCAGTACCCAAAATGGCCACAGAGAGCAGAAAGGGCAGGAGAGACAGAAAACCTGAACCGTAGTTAAAACCTGGCACGGATTGAGCAGAAAGAATCCTTACAGTAACCAGCCGTTAATGTCTGGAGTTTGCTAACTTCACAAACATCTACTTCTTCTTGCACAGTGAACAGATTCTTTTGCTATTTTAAACATTTGTGTGTACTTTACTGAATGAGAAGTTTAAGGAAATAGCCCCAGTAGGATTCATGCCCAAAAAGCATGTCATGTTAAATTAATGTTTTGAAATTAGATCAGATGGGTATGACATAAAGGTTGCATACACTGGGGCCCTCAATGCCTCACAGTTAATACAAATTGTTTTAATGCGCTTCATAATCTTTTTTCCCATACAAATACTTTCCTTTAATTGCTCCGTGAGCATCTCTGCACGGTGGGATGATATGGAAATGATTCTAAAATCAGATGTTGTGCTATTTATCCTGTAGGCTTTAAAGGCTTTTAATTACTCCCTAACGTTATTCGCTCACAAAGCATTTTTATTTATGTCTCTTGATTGTAAATAAAAAACATTTATTATTTAAATGTTTACTAAACTTAAGGGCACTCCATTCTTAGGTGTTTGTTCCAAGATGAAAAACAAGATAAACATTGAAAAATAGCTAGTGGCTTTAATAGGGGAATGCATCCATGTAGATCTTAGCAACATTAATCATAAAGATTATGGGCCTTTCTTTCCTTACTCGTTCTGGAAATATAATTACTCAGCACTTTAAAAATGAAGTCGTCCATGCAGTTTTAATAACTTCATTGTTTCTAATCTATCTCAAAACTGTTATCTGTTCTTGATCATGTACATATGTAGCAAGAATCCCTGTCCCTAGAGCCGCGGCAAAAAAAACCAAAATGCAGCGGCTCTGGAGAAAATAAAAGCCATGGAGATGTGACGGGGGTTGGGTAGGGGTTGCATTCCCACGGCTTTCCTTGGCAGTATGGACAGTGTGTCTGGCTACATCTGTGTATCAATTAATATCCCCAGTGCAGAGGGCAGTGTCTGCTGCGGTGGACCTATGGGTGTTCTGCATGGGACCTCACACAGCATTCAGCGCTGCTGCCACTCATGGCAGTGGCACCGAAGACATTCAGGCTTGCAACACCTGTACACTCAAGTTGTAAGTATCCACTAGTGCAGGGGTGGCCAATTCCAGTCCTCAAGGGCCACCAACAGGTCATGTTTTCAGGATATCCCTGCTTCAGCACAGGTAGCTCAGTAATTTTGACTGAGACACTGATTATGCCACCTGTGCTGAAGCAGGGATAGGATTTGGCCATTTGGATTTGGCCATTACTAGCAGTATATAACATGACAGACTGGCTCTTCCGTATGATGGGGCAATGAAGATAATAAAGGTGGACACATTCACTGGTGTGTTTAGTTCTAAAACAATGTATGTTTTGATTTTGTTAGAATTTGATTGGTTTTGGATATATTAAAAATGATGGGGAAAAGGTTAAAACAAGCAGAACAGATAAAAATACGACTTTTGAACACATTCACATGTCTTAGACAAGTCCACAAAACCTACTTTTTCCCACTATCTCTTATCATCTTTTCTTCTCTTTTCAGGTAAAAACGATATACGAATTCTATCTCTAAACCATCCCCTGCTGTCTCCAATCACCCCATGATGTTTCTCTTAATTAAATTCAGCTTTCACACTTAGGCAGGACAACACCCTGTTTAGGAAACAATCTGTTTTAATGTGCCTCACATGTGCTAATTAAGGTGACTGGGCTGAATTTAATTTAGTCAGGTGACATTTTAGAGTGGTATAACTGAAAGCACTGCAGCCATGCTGTCTTGCAGCCATGTTTGAAGTAGCATGCAGTGCTGAGGTTTAAAGGGGAATTCAAAAGGAGTGGACAACACCTACTGGCCCTGATTCCTGAATTTGGTCTATGCTGGAAAGGAGGATATTATCTATCCAAGACTACACATCTCAGCACTTTACGATTGCTGTGATGCCGCCTTTACTATTTATATTTGCTATGGCCTCACTTATTTTCAAATTATGCACTTCTTTCTACCAGCCTCATTATGTCTCTAACTCTATTCATATATCTCCATCTCTCCTTCCTTCACCACTTCTCAGTTCACATGAACTCCTTTCTTACCTGCATACTCTGTCACTACACAGCTATACCCCCTGCACTAAAATACACACCTAAAAATCATCCTCACACATTTTCTTTCTATCCATGCTTCACCTTGCTTCTGGTGATATTTCTCCCAATCTTGGTCCCTGCCTTATTTCTACATGCTCTCGTCCACGCCTGCCAAATGTGACTTCTACTCCTTCTGGTGTTAACCCCTCCAAGCTCATACCCATCCCCTGTCACTCTCCCTGCTCTCTCCCTTTCTCCTGTGCCCTTTGGAATGCTCGCTCCTTCTCTAGCAAGTTTCTCTCGGTGCATGACTTCTTTCTCTCTCACTCTCTTCTCCTATTTGCTATAACTGAGACCTGGCTCACTCAGGGGGCTATGCACTAAGCTCCGTTAAGTCACTTTTAGACCGCAAAGTGCTCTTCGATCGTGATTTTTGGCTCAACCCGATGCACTAAGCTACGCAAACAGGCACTTTGCGGTCTAAAAATTACATTTTTCAGGGATTTTTTCTAAGTCCAACTTTGCTCGATCGCAGCCCTGTTTGCGTTAAATTCTGCCCTTAAGCGGGATGCACTAAGCAACGCAACCTTGGCAAACGCGAAAGTTGCGTTGATCAGAACACGTCAGGTCAGAGTAGACGCAAAGAAATCTGGACTTAGAAAAAATTCTTGCTTTTTATTTTTGCATGTGCAAAACCCATACAGCAGGCCGGCGGGTGTCCCCGGTTGACCCCGCGGGGGTCCCGACGGAGGCTGGGTGTCGTGCGGGTGTCCCCGGCTTACAAAGCGGGGGTCTCTACGGGAGGCTGGGGGTCCCCGCGGCCGTCCCGGGGTCCCCGCGGGAGTCCCGGGGTACCTGCGGGCCTGCAGTACCAATGTTGCACCTCCAAAAATAAGAAACAACAATTCTAACTAAATACAGCCCCCTAACACATACTATAAAGTAATGGCCAAAATTACTATTATCCAAATATGGATAATAATGAATTTGGCCATTTTAAATACATATAACATTAAATAAATACAGTCAAAACATATTACACTTACCTTTTACAGGCACCCACGATGAAGGCTGTCTTCATCCTCATCTTCATTCTGCCCATGCCCCTATGGTGCTGCAAAACATGCACAACAATTACAATAGCCAATGTAATGTCCCCTAACCCCTTAATCACCATAGCGGTTATAAACCGCTACAGTCATTAAGCGGTTAATCCACCCTCACCCACTACTCTGGAGGCCTACATACCCTCCCACTCTAACCCCCCACCCCGTGAGGCCTAACCACCCTCACCCACTACCCACAAGGGAGGCCTACCCACATACCCTTGGGGCCAATACCCCCTCCCCCCACCCCCAGTACCCACAATAAAAACAATACACTGCCCCACAATAAACATCATTCTATTTATTAAATACATTACCCACCCCCTGTGCCCCCCCCATAAATACATGATTTATTATTTTACATACAGGGTTCATACCCCAGCCCCACGTGAGTCCCCGGCGGGCTGGCGTGTCACCTGACAGACCTACAGGGTACCAGCAACTTGTTTCACACAGGTTCTGGAGGCCTGTTGGTGGGTCCCGCCAAACGCCATGGCCCCCAGGTGGTCTCCTTGGGTTAACCGTGGGCCAAAATTGGGTCCCCACGGTAGGCCCGCGGATGTCTGGGAGCCCTGGGTCAGACGCACAGGTGTCTGCGGGGCCTCGGGTGGTTCTCACGGGGGTCTGGGGAACTCATGAGTGCTCACTACGGGTCCGCGGTGCCCCCACGAATGTGGGACCACCGCTTTATCCCCGCATCCTATGGGTCCGCGGTGCCCCCACGAATGTGGGACCACCGCTTTATCCCCGCATCCTATGGGTCCGCGGTGCCCCCACAGATGTGGGACCACCGCTTCATCCCCGCAGGTGTCACCCGTGGAACCATCAGCCTGATACCCGTGAGATACCCGAGGAGACCGCAGGTGGTCTCCAGAGGTCTCACGCAGAACCAAGGAACCAACCCTGAATGTAAAAAAATTAAACCGGACCTATACATACATCCTCCCCCCCAACACCTACAGTACAATAATGTGCCAAATAACTATTATCCAGATACGGATAATAGATTATTTTCACATTATTAAACACATTAAACATGCATAAATCAAAACATGAATTTTTATCTTTAAATCACCACAGTGCATGTTAAAATAAATCCAGCAGCCATTGCAAATATAAAACAAAACAAACTGCAGCTACACAAATGTCTATGAAATGTCACACAATTGCATTGAGTGTGTACATGATGCAATTAATCTGTGCATTAATCTGTGCATCATATAACACTATGCAAAATATATGTAACAATAAAATACACCATGAACAATGTCCCCAAACCACCAATGCCATCCTAAAAATCAATTAGAAACTAACCAACATCAATACAATTAGCATCAATCAATTAATCCATTTCCTCAAACAATTAAAATACAATACAAATCAATTATACAATTCCCTATTCAATTGCTAAAGCCAAACCATTGCCAAAACAATTCTAATTTAAAGTTACCACCATCATTGTAATCTTACTACCATAAAGAAGCCATTAGCTACCTACAAATTACATTATTTACAACAATGACAAAATAAAGATGCTAAATACATTATCCATACATGAAAAAAACCTAAACATGAGCCAAACAATCAATTATTATCCCTGTATGTCTATCCATACAGATAGATAAACGTAACATACAGGGGCAATAATACAGCATAAAATACAATGCATTTCCATACAAAATTCACATACAATACATCCATTCAGTGTCCGTGAATGTATTATATACATAGATACATTAACGTTCATTAAATGGGAGTGAAAAAATAAAAGACATGAATGAAAAATCATAAAAACCTGTAAAAGTAAAAATAATAAACTTTTCTTTTGTTTACTCACCATTAGATGCCCACTCTCCGAAATCCAAGCGACCTGGAAGCACAGGAACCAATCCACAGGTAAGCCATAAAATAAAAAACCATAACAAATCCACGTCTGTGTCTTCTTTCTTCTTTGGGGTCTTCTAGGGTCTTCTTCCATCTTCTTCCGGCTTCTTCTGTCTTCTTACGCCACGCCCTTCTTCTCTTCTTAGGAGAAGAGATGTTCCCTCCTCGGCGACTAGCTTCAAAATGAGGCGACGTGGGCTCTATAAAGATGGTGTCCGCACTGGCACCGATGCCCCAAGCAGGGGATCTCTGAGGCAGAAATCAATGCGGTCCAGCTCAGGGGACCCCCTGCCCCCTCACACTATTATTTAAAATACATTAATGCTGCTTCATTACCATAGTGGATAGCCGCTACGGTAATGAATTATTGTTTATTGTTATGTATGTTTTAATACTAGTGTAGATGTGCAGGGGGTCTCCTGAACTGAACCGCATTGGTTTCAGGTCCGAGGACCCCCTACTTCAGGAGATACAGGCCCCTTTATGGGGTGCCGGTATCCCCGGCAGAATGTAAATAACCCGGTCACGTGACGCGGGAGCTTTAAACTGCAGGGGATACCGGCACCCCATAACGGGGCCTGTAACTCCTGAAGTAGGGGGTCCTCGGACCTGAAACCAATGCGGTTCAGCTCGGGAGACCCCCTGCTCATGTACACTATTATTAAAATGGACTTATTTAGTGTACAATCGCCTGTAACAGTCTTGCATGGAGATAGCAAATCTCCATGCAAATGTTACATGCGGCTTTTTTTTCTATCAGCTAACGAACGAAAAGGTTCAGAACGCTAGCAGGGGGAAAAAAAGCAAACCGTATGCTGTGGCTGTTTTGAGCTATTTTGAGCAGGTACGTTAAAAAATGTCCTCAAGGCCTTAGTGCATCGCGTCCCCGGCTTCACTTTTTAACGAACCTGCTTTTTGGCCAAATCAGAACGCAAAGCCATTGAGCTTAGTGCATAGCCCCCTTAGTCTGCTGTTGAAGCTGCCAACTCGTATGGTGGCCTTTCTTTCTCCCACACTCTGCACCCTGATGGAAGGGGTTGAGGTGTGGGACTCCTGCTCTCCTCTATCTGCCATTACCGAACCCTTACTATTCCTTCCTGTCTTGCTTTCCCTCTTTTGAGGCTCACACTGTCCAGCTTTTCTCTCCTCTCCATGTCATCTATTGCCGACCTACCTCTACTCATCACCCTTCTGCCTTTCTCTCTCACTTTGAATCCTGGCTCTCTTGATTTCTCTCCTCAGACTCCCCTGTTATTCTCCTTGGGGACTTCAACTGCCACATTGATGACCCAACTCTCCCTTGGGCATCTGCTTTCTCTCTCTAACTTCTTCTTTTGGCCTTCAACAGTGTACTGCTGCCAGCACCCACAAGGATGGCCACTATCTAAACCTGGTTTTCACTAAAAATGTTTCTCTCTCTGATTTCTCCATTTCCCCTTTTCCTCTCTCTGATCATCACCTCGTCTCATTTTCTCTCTCTCCCTTCTCTCCTTCTCCATCTACCCCTTGTTTCTGCAGAAACCTGCGCTCTATTACCCTACAAGCCTTTGATTCCACTTCATGCTCCTCCCTCTCCTCTCTCAGCTCTGCTCCAGACCCTGACAACCTGGTCAGGAAGTATAACTCTGCCTTATCCTCCTCTCTTGATCTACATGCCCCACTTTCTCTCTGGTGTCCTCGCCCTTCTAACCCCAGACCCTGGCTAAATTTCCACACATGCATGCTGCATTCCTCCACTTGTTCCTATTAACGCCTCTGGAGGAAATCTCGCACTATCGCAGACTTCCTTCACTACAAATGTATGCTATCCTGTTTAAACACTGCCCTCTCTAATGCTAAACAGACCTACTTTTCTTCACTAATCAACACGCACACGTCTAACCCACGCTAACTCTTCTCTGTCTTTGACTCTCTACTCAAACCACCCTCAGCTGCCTCTTCTTCCTCAATCAAACATCAGGACTTTGCTGACTATTTCAAGGAAAAGGTGGAATGCATACGTCAGAATATCCTCTCTGTTTCCTCCTCCTATCCTACACCACTTCCTAAGGCTGTGCTTATAGTGCTCGCGACACGACCAATGCATTGTCACCGTTGCCGGTGCTTATGATGCACACAACAGCGACAAAGTGATGGAGCAACAGTGCTACCAAAAATCTTGAAGTATATTGATATTTGATTATTTCAGCGATGGTCTCCCCTTTCGGACAATCAGGAGCTTCTCAGTGCCTCTGCCCTCCCCCTTTTGTGACGTCACTGGCCTTGTAGCCAGCGATGTCGCCTAAACTAAAAATATAACTTTCGCAATGGCGACAGGTGACGTCATCAGACGCGTCACCGTCACTGGCACTATAAGCACAGCCTAAGTCTCCTCCTGCCTTCCTTGACTCTTTTTCCACTGTCTCAGAGGAGGATGTGTCACTGCTGATCTCCTCTTCTCTCTCTACCACTTGCCCTCTTGACCCCATTCCCTCCCATCTCCTAAAACCTCTTGCTCCTACTATAATCTCTACACTCACACACATTTTTAACTCCTCCCTCTACTCTGGTACCTTTCCTTCATCCTTCAAGCATGCAACAGTTATACCATTACTCAAAAACAGCAAGCTTGACCCTACCTGTCTTTCTAACTATCGACCTGTCTCCCTCCTGCCTTTTGCCTCTAAACTCCTTGAACGTCTTGTGTTCTATCGCTTACTCCACTTTCTCAACACCTATTCTCTCCTAGACCCTCTACAATCTGGCTTCCACACTGCTCACTCCACTGAAACAGCCCTCACTAAAATAACTAATGACCTCCCTGCTGCCAAAGACAGAGGTCATTACATTCTGCTCATATTACTTGACCTCTCTGCAGCATTTGACACCGTGGACCACCCTCTTCTCCTTCACATTCTCCATACTCTTGGTATTCATAATAAAGCTCTATCCTGGATCTCCGCTTACCTCTCCCATTTTAATTTCAGTGTCTCTTCTGCTAACACCTCCTCCTCCTCTATTGATATCTCTGTGGGGGTACTCCAGACCTCTTCTCTTTTCTCTGTACACACGTTCTCTAGGTGACCTAATCACATCTCTTTGGTTTAAATATCACCTCTATTCTGATGACGCACAAATTTACTTTTCAACCCCTGACCTTAATCTGCTGTACAGACCAAAGTTTCTGACTGTCTCTCTGCGATATCATCCTGAATGGCCCTCCACCGACTTAAACTTAACATGGCAAAAACAGAGCTCTCATGCTTCCTCCCAAACTGGCCCTACTACCTCCTTCCACATAACTGTTGGAAGTACTGTCATTCACCCAGTAGCCCACGCACATTGCCTAGGGGGTCACACTTGACTCCTCTCTCACATTCAAACATATCTAAATGGAAGAATAGATAGGGGTAACGGTCCCCCCCAACTGATGAGTGCTGCAGAGTGTGCAATCCCTATTGAAATCAAATGTCAGTATTGCCAATACATGCTGAATTGTGGAGCGAGAACAATGAATTAATAAAGTAACGAGTTCAGCCCCTATTGAGGGAAGTGGCCTAGCAATGAGACATCATAAAGGCGACGGGGATGACCGGTGGAGGTCTCATAACTAAAACCAGACCCCCATCTGCAAAGTCCCGCAAAGATGGCCAAATCACCTGGGGTAGTAGAAAAATTCACTTACTGAGTCTCCTTGCTCCGTCTGGTAGGCGTGCTCCTAGCTGTATGTTGTCAGCAAACTGTAACGATGCGAGGAACACGCCCCCTGCGGCGTGTTCCTCCCTTACCTGTTTTCTTCTGATCGCCACCCTCTAGCTGCGAGTCAAGATCCTGTGTCTTTAAGGATTCTGCAGCAAACGACGCCATCTTGCTTCCTGGCAAATCCTGCCCTCCTCCTTCTGACTGGAAGTTAGCCTCTCTTTGACTTTCTCATTGCTTACAGCTGCTGCTTCCTTTAAATAGCACTCAGTGGCTACCTGTCTGGGTTCCTGCAACTACTACAATTGCATGCTGTTCCTGCCTGGACCTCCTTGGGATCTTTACTCATCTCCTTTGGATTCCGGAAGACTGGGACAGTCACTCATTTACTACTGAGGTTAGTTTACCGTCGGGTAGTGCAGGTACCTGCTTAGTAGGGTTCACCTTAATGTGGTAGCAGCCTTATAATTCCTTGGCCAATGGATTAGACTAAGAATCCTTATGTTATATTTAGTTTCGCTGCACTTAGCTGTTTCTGGCACTATGCCTTTAAGGAGGCTGGACGTCCTCCAAGAAGCAATTCCCTTGTGGATGTTACCTTGTGCTCTGGACTCAATGCCCATGTTCCTGTTCCATGTTCCTGGTTTTCGTTTCCAGACTCCTGTGCTGAAGCGTTGGTGCCTGAGACGCACGCACTCCCGCTCTGCTGTCAGAGCGTGCACGCGCGTGCAGCTGGATCACTTGTGTCTCTGCGTAGGCACCGCACCTCTGGAAGCGTCGTGCATTATTCTGCGCGCGGCGCGGTCACGTGACTACGTACGCCGATCCCCAGCTGCGCGGCAACTCACTCCCTTTGTATCCCCTGCAGCCTCCCCACCTCGATATTGGGTCCCTTCCCTTTCCCTGCACTTGTGGAGAGCACAAGCGTGACACAAATGAACCTCCTAATGAAGAGAGAGAATCAGCGGGCACTGCTGGGCAAAAATGCAAGGCTAGACTGTGCTGTTGTAGTCAAAATGTATTTATTAAATCATGCACAAAAGGGAGAATAAAAAGGGATGAACCCCCGGTAGAACTCTAGAGTTCCCTTTTTATTCTCCCTTTTGTGCATGATTTAATAAATACATTTTGACTACAACAGCACAGTCCAGCCTTGCATTTTTGCCCAGCAGTGCCCGATGATTCTCTCTCTTCATTGGGAGGTTCGTTTGCTCATATCTTAAACCTTTCCCTTTTCCCTCCGCAATATTAACAAGATACGCCCTTTCCTCTGTTGCTCGACTGCTAAAACTCTTACTCAGGCCCTCATTCTCTCCTGTCTCGATTACTGTAACCTCCTGCTGTCCGGCCTTTCTGCCTCTCACTGTCTCCCTTGCAATCTATCCTAAAGGTTGCTGCCAGAATCTCTCTACTCTCCCTTGCTGAAATCACTCTCCTAGCTTCCTATAAAATCCCACATCTCACACTCAAAGTTCCTCCTCACTTTTAAAGCTTTACACTCTTCAGCCCCTCCTTAAATATTAGCCCTAATTTCTCGCTATGCACCACCCAACTCTTGCGTTCTGCTCAAGGATGCCTTCTCTCTATCCCCATTGTATCTAGGTCCTCTCCCGCCTTAAACCTTTCTCACTGACTGACCCACACCACTGGAATGCCCTTCCCCTCAATACCCGACTAGTACCCTCTCTATCCACCTTTAAGACCCACCTTAAGACACACTTGCTTAAAGAAGCATATGAGTAGCACCATGGCTAATACTATACACATGATACAATTAGATAGTAAGCTCTTCGGAGCAGGGACTCCTTTTCCTAAATGTTACTTTTATGTCTGAAGCACTTCTACCCTTTGTGTTATTTATATAATTTATTATTTATATGATTGTCGTGTATTACTGCTATAAAGTGCTATGTACATTGATGGCGCTATATAAATAAAGACATACATACATACATACATACATTATATCATGCAAGACTTCAACTTACCAGGGATTCTGGGAAATGACGTGCAAATAATCAAATGGAGCCCTATAAGCTTATGCCTGCCGTGCACAGCTTTTCAGCACTGTCTGGGTTAAAGAAGGACATAGCCATTAAACCTACTCACAGATAGATGTTTTGATCTTTTGGGTCTCATGAGTATGGCTGGTTATATTAGCTTTATAATGTGAAAAAAACCCTTGCAGTAGTATTTTTTTTTAACCACTTTTTACTCACCATAACTTACTTTGTGTCCAGAAATAAGGTGGGAATTTTCTTCGTAATTTTTGTCCATAAATGTGCAAGTTTTCCATTCAAGAACCCAGACGTTTGTCCAGTTTCTTAGAAAAAGAAGTAACATCTCATATTTTGCTCAGATTCGAAACTTCATTCAGGGGGTCGACTCGGACATCAAAACCAACGACGAATCTGAGAATTTTGGATTTCAAACGTGCAGAACAAGCCTTTCTTAAATATGTAAGCGTCCAGTCATTGTTTGAGGATTTCAATCTAAACATGTTTATTACTGTATGTAAAGCTAGTTTTTATAATGAAGAATTACTTAGTTACTTGGAGATTCTTGACCTAAGTAATATGAAAATGTGACTCTTAAGAGTGAAACTTTATCAAAGTCTGAGTGAGCTACAAATTAGCTACAAGTTGCAGTCCTGAATACAGATATGAGTAGGTACAAATAAAAAAGCAATATTCAGTCTAGTTTTGAGTACCTTCTTGCCAATCAACCTCTCGTGCTGTTGGACAGTGATAATTAGAGATGGGCGATTTTATCTGGTGAATTTTGATCCGCAGCGGATCGGCCGGTTCCTTTGGTCTGAGGATTTCAGTGGATCAATCTCAAGAAGGGCAGTGAGCGGTTTGTGGATTTTTGCATTATTATTACCAATTCACTCCGCGGATTCCGCAGCCCGTGGACAGATTTGCAGAATCCAATCCGCGCATTCAGCGATCCGGTGGCGGATTCTTAAGAGTTTGCGCAATGTTCTGCTGAATCTGCGGATTGGATTCTACAAATCCTTCAATGGGTTGTATCCAATGGCGGATTTTGATGCATCCGCTCAGATTGAAACTGTCCAAATCCGTTTGCGGATTTTACACCGTGACACGGATTTTGGGGGTAACATCCGCGAGAATCCAGGAAACGGATTTGGGCGAATTCGCCCCTCTCTAGTGATAATGTCTTCTAAGAACATAATTCCCACATTACCGTTTTGAAGGGTTTCATAATTAATTCTGTTAAATATTAAAACAAATTCCTCATTACATAGATGCAGCCACCAGTATCCGATGACTTGCCATGGAAAATCTGGGGCTATCTCACCGTCAACATTTCTGTGAGATTTCTGCAGCCAGACTAATGACCCATTGGATTAACACAGCGGGGGTTCCCTGCAGTCCCATTAAAACTGAGTGGGATAACTTCCATACACCTGCAAGAACAGGCACTTTAATTAAACTTTACATTGTAATTAAGCAATTGGCACACTGCAATGTAAGAATTACAAATTGCTTTGTTTTAATCATTTCATACAGATGTTCACATGCACAATTGTCAATAATCAATCCAGGTGCTATGGGCGATGGTTTCAGTATACATTAAAAAGAACCTCAATATTTTCTAAAGGAATATTACAGTGATACTGTAGCTTTCTGAAAGTGTGTCTATTCTTATAATTAACCAGAAACCAAATTTGGGCTTAATGAGCTTCATTCATTAAAAGTGCTTGTCTTAGAGGTGACTGAAGTAATATCTACCACACTTTCATGAATAGTCAACAGTTTTTTCTCTGTCACAACTGTGATTCTATACGTTTATTGTGCTATTTTTGAGAGAGAAAAAAACAACAATACAGCCCCAAACTAAAAACCTGTCCATGTGGTCACCAATAGAAAGTCGCAATGTTAACTCCACCTGGAGGTGGGCCCTTGGCCTGGTTTTCTGGTTTAGGTTCTAAAAAAAAGTAAGACATTTGGCGTTGTGTGTGGTTTTGGAATGTTGGGTTCAGGTCAGTGGTGGATTTAGAAGATCCACCGCCCCTAGGCCCTTTACTGTGGGGACCGCTTCCTTGCTGCCGCCCTCCTTCTCCTTCCGAATTGCAGCATCAAATGACGCCTCAGACATCACAAACGTCTCGTTGTCATGGCAACCCAGCGTTATGCCGTGATTTGATGTTGCGACATCACGTTGCCATGGCAATGAGGAGGCCGTCTGATGTCACGTTGGTGACGTCCGTGGCATAATTTAACTCTGCGATTCGGAAGGAGAAGGAGAGCAGCAAGACGGAGGCGATCCCCACAGGCAAATGCCTTCCCATTAGGCCCGACAGGCCCGAGAGTGCGGCATCTGTATTTTGGGGTGAACATTCTTGCCGCCCCAACATTTTGTCACCCTAGGCCTGGGACTATCAGGCCTACTTGGAAATCTGCCACTGATTCTGGTAGATTCTAACGTCAATCTCCCTGTTTTACCCACGGATTGTATCCAATGGCGGATTATGTTGAATCCGCACAGAATTAAAACCGACGAAATCCGTCCGCGGATTTTACACCACGAAACGGATTTTGGGGGGAAAATGCGAGAAAATCCGGGACATGGATTTCGGCGGCTTCGCCCGTCTCTATCTGGGAGACAAGCTAGTATACGGGCTGCTAATAACCTGTTAACCTTAGCACCTGTTTGGTGTCTGACTGCAGCGATACCCATATAAAGTGCAATAAAGATAAGGTAATGTCTGGGTAAAGTAATGTTAGAAGAGTATTTTTTTTTAAAAATAATGTTAGAGTTGCACATCCTTGAGGAAGAAGAAAGCCCTGCCAAATATAACTATTTGCTTTGAGCATGTCAGAAATAGCTGCACATTCTGTCATCAAACTGATCGTACTGGAAATGTCAGGCAGAGCAAAGCACAAAAACTGACCCAAACTAATGATTGAGGCCCTTTAAAAAAAATGACATAAATATTTGATATCAGGTAGTTATTTTATGTACTCTCTCCTGCATAAACTTGAAACTTGTACATCTTTGCAGACATTTACAGTACCAGTGTGATCGCCATCAGCTGCTTTCCACCGAAATCTAGAACAGCTCCAAGCTCCCTTGCAGCACTTCTATAGAAATGCTTTATCTTTCCCCAATAACTATGTACCTTTTTTACTCTTAAAGCCTTCAAGGCTAAAAACCTCCTCCATTCGATCCATTTGTCCTTTTTGTACTAGATTAGAAAGAAACACTCTTTTGATTTAAAACTGCCCTTTATGTCTCTTTTATTGTTATTTTCAATAGTTGGGTGGAAACAGCAGCATTCAGAGCAATCTATAAGCTCCGTTGGGGTTACAATAAATGTGACCTTTGTTCAGTGTGAAAGAATATTTTCCACTGTTGTTATTTTATTTGGCATGTATAATTCAGTAACATCAGAATGGACAACACAGAGTATATTTTCCGTTGGATTTCTCAGCATTTTGTTAGCTTTTCCTTATTACAGAAAGGACAATATCATACTAGTCATTTACAAAGGTTGAGAAAGGCCATTAATTGATACAACTTGCACCGGTTTTGTGTTGGAATGTACATATATGTAGGTGCTGCTGAAGTCAAATTAAAACGACAATCAAAGCGCTTTTTTGTGTGACATTGATACAGACCCCCATAGGGGGCGTCGGTAGCCACTCCACTTGACTAGCAAGGTTTACATAATCTAGGCATTTCAAAGCTTCTGCAGGCCAACAGGAAGCCGTGACATCATCAGGCTTGGCTTCCCATTGGCCCGCATGACATGGGAGCTTTAAACATTAAACCCAGCTATCTCAGCCAGAGCGGCTACCGGCATCCTCTACGAAGGTAAGAATCTCCAGATGCAGGGAGTCGCCAGAGCTGAAATTAATGGGGTTCAGCTCCGGAGACCCCCTGTTTTAATCCTGGGCAACCCTATATATTTTTTAAAGTGCTTTAATTGCTCCTTTGGAGCTTTGATTCACAAAGTGATATACAGTATGTCATAAAAGTCCATTAGAGTTTTAAAGATGACCATGGTAAAATATATATATATATTCTGTCGGATTTTCACTACTGAATGTATTGAATGTTTCCAATGCAATAGCGAGATGTGATATACAGCATTGAAAAACACTTCTTAATTGTTGTTGGAGATATTGGACGTTTGATTTCTGTATATACTGTACATATATACTGATTTATTTCCTTATATATAGATGATAATGGCTAAAAGCCAGTTCAAAGCACATGTGGATGTGTTTAAGTGTATTCATTTATATATATTTGTAAAGTGGATGCATTGAATCAGATATAGAAATAGCATAATTTGTAGCATTGGTTGATAAAAAAAAAGTTGATGAATTGTACTCATGGTTTAATATATTTGACTACAAATAATAAAAAAGCATTTGTTTGAATCTACAGTCTAAAGTAAATCCTTATTTAAAACTTTATTTCCAATTCAGACTGTTACTGACATCTGATCTTCAATAAAAAATGGTATAATTTATAGTCTCTGCATCACAAAACTTGCTAAAGCAAAGGTTTCAATATCTCCCTTTGCCAGGACAGAAGGATATAAATATACATACAGAAATGCCTGCTAAATATGGTAATAAAAAGTCAGACCATGACTCCTGTACTTACAGTAGCTGCTGAAAAGAGGCGAGGGACATTTAATATGTATGGAAATTTTTATATTAAAATAGAAACTTTATTTATTGATCTCTTGATAGGTTCCGTGTGATTTCTGTCAACCATCAGTAAACAGAACTCCAATACGAAATAAGTAAAGCAATGAGGAGATAGATACATTTTCATAATTTTAATCAAACCAGTTGGTAACTGGATAATAAAACAATGCCTAAGTGCAGAAAAAAGCAGGAGAGTTCTTTTTTGTAAGATTAGAGATCTTATCTTTCCTGTTGCAAAATGTTTTTCACTTTTATAGGAATATAAAACTCCCTTTGGTGCCAGACACTAATAGGACATTGAGTGTCTAATAACATGATATAATTATTCTTTCCAGACCTACATTTAAACTCAACAGAACCCTGTGATGCTATTGATACTGATTCATAGTTCTGAAAAGGATGAATTTAATGCAGTTATATGGAATAGAGATGGATACAATTCATGAGGCCATGTTGGGATTGTAGCATGCTTTAGTAGTTCAGAAGAACAGTATATAGGAACTCTGCCCAGGAAATATATCCATTCCAAATTAAATACACAATCATAGCTAGCTCAAAACCCAGATCCACAGTATTATATCTTGTTTTATTTAATTGTGCCAAAGGAGTGCTACTGAAAAAGTGACCTGAAATATACAACAGTAACAAAGAATCTCCAAAGAACATCGAATATGGCAAATTATTTTATTAATTTCTATATGATTTTATTTCTCATAAGTATGGGTAATTTAGTCAAATTCTTTGGCCAAAACATGTTAAACCTGCAGCCACGTCAGGTGATCATTTCAGCAGGTCACTACACTTCCAATGTTATACTGTGTCCTTTGTATTTCCTCCACTGCACAGAGAAAAGAGGAAACAAAGCAAGGATATAATTAGTAACTTGGGATGTGTGACATGTATGATGCCTACAGGGTTAAACTTTAGACGCACTATGTTAAAAATGGAAGCCATTTAATGTAGCACTCTTGGGGCATGCTAGATGTTTCTTAGTAAATTCTGGTCCCTACAGGGAGTTAAGGGGTTACTTCCTCTTCCAGGCCATTGTAGTAACCAATTCCAATAACTAATGCGAAGTAACTTATTTCATGTTGCATGTCACAATGTACATCTGCATCGCTCCAAAGGCAGACCCCTGATATGGGGCTCCCCAAGAGCTGCTCCCCTTTGCACAGGACCAGCGTGCTAAGGGTTAATATTTGCTTGCACTATGTGGAACATCAACCCCACCCACTGGAATGTTAATGAACAAAGAGGACAAAGGACTTTAAATTCACAGCTGCATTCAATCTGAAACCCATCAGTCTACATCTGCGTCGCCCCAAACGCGGACAGCCTTTTGCGAAACTAAAGGGTTTGAGCCATTTGGCCATTTGAAGCTTCTCTATTTCAATCTGAAACTCAACAGCCCTTTATCCCTTGTACCCAATTTTTGAACTCTATCTGTCCATGAAATGTCTATGAATTGACTGTATAACCCTGTTCTTTTAATGTAACCATGTATTGTTATAACTCGGTGCCCAGGACATACTTGAAAACGAGAGATAACTCTCAATGTATTACTTCCTGGTAAACCATTTTTATAAATAAATAAAAATACATATGATGGTGATTGGCTAGGTTATCTGTTTCCAGAAGGTACTGGAAAAGTCCACCCTTTAGGGGATGACTTTGTTAAGTAAGACCTTTTTTTTCCACCTATCCAGCAACAGGGGTGGGGAAAAGGTTATAAATATTTGGGACCTGGATTTTATCTTCAGATCCCAAGAGGAACCAGGTGAAGGGATGTCACTTGTAAATAGGTTTATAGTTCTGTAACTAGGGGTAAGCAACCTTTCTTGTTTTCTAAGTTAAGGCAAGTCTCCCAGTACAGGGGTCCTGGAGACACTACACTAAAAAGGGATTCTGCCACATAGGGAGTGGGTTCTTCACAGCAGGGGCTCTTTGATGACACCTGGGAGAACTGCTAAGGAATTGCAGGAAAAGGTTCCAGCTTTGTCTAAAGCAGTAGAGGAAAGGCTTGAAAAAGAGCTGTTCTAGCTACAAAACTCATGGTTGAGGAAACCTGAATCTTAAGTGTCTGCATGTAACGTGAGTCCTTCTTCTATTATTCAGAAAAACAGTGGAAGTGGCGGTCACTGCTCACCAAACCCTGAAATCAACCAAGCGCAGTATAAATAAAAAATTATTTATTCATCCAAGTGAAAAAAAGACATACACAATGTGAATAACTCTGACGCGTTTCGCCTTGGTAAGGAGACCTTTTTTTATTTATACTGTGCTTGGTTAATTCCAGGGTTCGGTGAGCAGTGACCTCCACTTCCACTGTTTTTTCTGCATTATCTACCGGCTGGAGCACGCAGTATCAGCGTTCTTTGGGGGTCCTTTGTCATTAATCAGTAACAACAGGCGGATACGGACAGCTTATCGTGAGTACCGGCCAGCTGATTGTAAGGTGTGGGACACAGGGTGTGGTGAGGGAAGCTATTGAAGACTCCGTGAGTTTCTTGTGGGACGTGCTGCAGCAACGCTTTCAGGGATACTTTGGACTGTTATAAGCTTATTAGCCCCCCACCCTGGATGAGTCTATTATAAAAACACCAAGGACATTTATAAGCCTATTTAGTACATTTACCCTCACACGCTGACACAACCGAGGGAATCAAGAGGATATTTGCTGTATGATACATTTACTACGTCATTCTATTGATAAGAGCACCAGTCTTTTTGGTTTATTCCTCAGTTTTTTCACTTTTTCTATTATTGCTCACCATACCAGTCCTGCAGGAGGTTCCAGCACCCTGAGTTTTAAGGTAACCGCTGAGCATCACCTACACACGGTGCTGTGCGGCCCTTCTTCTATTGGCCGGGGATAGAGGTGTTACAAAACATTCCTTTATTACCACCTTCATGCCTTCATATTTCCCGTGGTCATATAGTTGTATCAGTCATATAAGCGGCTCTGGGTGCATGGGAGCCTCTGCTTTGGAAGAGATTTACTAAACTAAGGTAGGATAATAGAGCAAACTCTGGTGCAATAATAATACTTTTAAAAGTAGATCTTAAACCCCATGGGGCCTATGCAGAGAGCAGCGAATTTTAAAATTGGCGAATTTATTAAAAAGTAGCTTTTTTGGAGAGTTTTAATCTCCATATGCAGAAAAGTGCGAATTCTGCTATGTTTAACATGGATGCGTGTGGCGAGTTTAAATTGGCGAGATGCGCGCTTCAGAAATGTGTTAAAACAAATTCGCGGCTTTTTTTTTCCCTTTGCAATGGCCGCGAGCGGCAGTTTTTTCTGGCGAGTTAAAACTGAGACAATCGCGCCATTTTATTGGCGCGAACAGCCGCTAGATGCCGTTCGCGCCTCTCTGCATACGGATATTTTTAAAACTGGCGAGATTGAGGTTCTCACCAGCCGCGAGGCGAGTTTTATAACTAGAAAAGAAAAATTGGCGCGTTTTTCAGAACTCGCCATTTTCTGCTGCTTTCTGCGCGATTTTCTCCAAAAAATGGCGAATTTCGAAATAGCGCTGCTCTCTGCATAGGCCCTCAAATCTTTAAATGCACTGAGAGTTAATCAAGCTATTTCAAATCTGCTTGCTTTAGCCCTTGCATTCTGTTTTTAACATATTGCTAGGAAATATATAAGTGCAACAGGAGGCATTACAATATACTGTATATGCTTTACGGCACTGTAAAAAAAACAAAAAACAAAGGGGGTTGTTAATTAACCTGTGATAGTGCTGATTGGGCACCAATATTTGGAAAATCACAAAATTTGCGCTAGCTGAAAAAGTCCAAAATTCTTTTGTTTTGTAAGCTGCTCGTGTGAAACATCTGTAATTGTATTCACTCATTTACAGTTTGTGGCATATCGTATATGTTCTAGAGCAAGATTGCTTAGTTGGGATTCCCTCTGGTTCCTGATCACCCAAAGATGTCCATCGTGTGGGCTTTAAACATTTAGGATAGCTGTTCCAATAGCTTCAACTAACTGAGACACTGGTTACGCTTGTGTGAGTTGGAGGGGAGTAATGCCCACTGAAATCTTCAACCAGTTTATGGTTTATAAGGATCCTGCCAAATTTCCAATCTTGGCTGTGATGGACATTGTGTTAACCCATCTAACTTAATACTAGAGATGGGCAAATGTTTTTGGATGGTTTGGATCTGTGGTGGATCGACCCGTTCCTTTACACCGCGGATCAATCTTAAAAAGGGCGATTCGCCTTTTCCAGTTTTTATTGTTGTCATTGACAATCCAATCCGTGGATTCCGCAATCCACAGGTGGATTTTAAGAATCCAATTGATTGAACTGGTAAAATCCACCAGCGGATTGTATCCAATGGAGGCTTTTGATCCACTAGGTTGAAACGGGCACAATAAGTCAACTGATTTTAAACCGCAGAACAGATTTTGAATGGAAAGCTTGGGAAATTCCGCAAAATGGATTTTGACAGTTTCACCCATCTCAGCTTAATACATATTCCTTCTCTATCTTCTTCTCCTGGGACCTCTGGGACCTCTCTCTTACTAACAAGGCTCTGGTTGTACACCGCTGTCCAGATAGAGGGGGAGCGCAGATATATGAAAAAACAAACACACCAGAAATAGTGCAATATGTCTGATGTTTTAAGGAAACAGCCTTCTTCCCAATTCCAATGAAATTTGTACTTACAAATGTCACTCTTTCGTAATTCACATAAAGGTATCTTTGTGTTGTTTAAGACACGAGGTCCCCACAGGTAAGTAGCAGACAGGTAACCCACTTTACCGGATATGATCTTAATATGGCAATATAAAAGGCCAGAGATAGTGCAGACTGATACAAAAAGCTTTATAAAAGTAATCATAGATAAAACACACTCACATTTTGTCTGATCAAAACAGGAATTTCGATCTGTAAACTGATGCCGGCAGCTGAAGACTGGATACAATCTCTTCTCCCCCAGCTCTGCTAGGCTCGCATCACCTCACACCACGCTTCCAGGATTGGACAGCCGGATATTCAACCGGAGCTGAGTTACTCGATCAGGCAGGGGGTACTGCGTAGAGTGTCCCGATTTGTATTCACACTCAACGCGTTTCAACTTATGTCTGGTTGTACACGCCCTCTCCTGCTCGTACTCTCCACCTCTTTGCTCTTCTAACAGAAACCTGGCTCTCACAATATGACTCTGCTATGAAGGCTGCTGTCTCCTATGGTGGTCTCTCTTTCTCTCACACTCTATGCCACAATGTACAGGTGGAAGAGTCAGTCTCCTTCTCTCCTCTGGCTGCCAATATCAGCTTTGCCCTATGCCTATATCTGTTTCATTCTCATTCTTGTAAGGCTCACACAGTTCAGCTTTTCTACTCTCTCTTTCTACACATCATCTACAGACCGCCTACCTCTACATCCTATACATCCACCTGTCTCTCTGACTGTGAATCCTGGCTTTCCTCCTTTCTCTCCTATGACTGTCCTTTCCTTTTACTGAGTAACTTCAAATGTCATATTGATGAACCCTCAGTCTCACTTTCCACCCTTCCTTCACTTCTCCGCAAGCCTTTGCCGACTACTTTAAAGGCATGGTGGATGCTATCCACAATGTTATTCGTTATGTCCCTTCCCCTTACTCTCTGCTTCTACCTTAACCTTCTTCTTCCTCTCTTGATTTCTTTTCTCCTGTTACCTAGTTGGAAGTTTCTAAGCAGAGGTCTCCTCCCTCTGCCACATTCCCTCTCGATCTTACCTCCTCACGTCTTATCAGACCTCTTTCTCCTGTCTTTGTCCCCACTCTAAATCACATCTTCAATTCTTTCCTGTCCTCTGCGACTTCGACCTCATCTTTTTAGCATGTGGTGGTCACACCTATTCTCAAAAACAACCTAGACCCTACGTGCCTTACTAACTACCGCCATTTTATCCTTCCTAAACTTTGCCTCCAAATTGCTAGAACATCTCATGTTCTCCAGTATGACCAACTTTCTTAATTCTCATGCCCTCCAGGACCCTTTACAATCTGACTTTCATACCCTTCACTCAATGAAGCAAAATGCCAAAGGTCATTTTCCCCCACTAATCCTGCTCAATTTCTCTGCTAATTTTGATACTGTTGATCACTCTCTTCTCCTTCATATTCAAAACTCTCTTGGTATCCGCAACAAAGCTCTGTACTGGATCTCATCACACTGTACCTCTACAATGACACATTTTCTGTATCTGCTGTGAACATGTCTTCATATGTTAATCTCTCTGTAGGCATAACTCAGGGCTCTGTTCTGGGTCCTCTCCTTTTCTCTGTCTACACACTATCACTTGTTGACCTCATCAACTCATTTGGCCTTAGCCTAGATATCATCTCTATGCAGATGATACATAGATATATATCTTTCTAACCCTACACTCACTCCTGTAATCAAGTCCCAAGTCTCGGATCACCTGCTGGCTACATCCTCGTGGATGGCGCTCCACTGCCTTAAACTTAAAATGTCTAAAACTGAGCTCCTCACATTTCCGCCCTAGATCTGGCCTAAAATATAATTTTTCCATTGCATTAATAGTACATCCATCTATCCTGTCACCAAAGTACGTTGCCTACGACTGACCTTTGACTCCTCCCTTACCTTCTCCATTCACATTCATGGCATGGCTAAAACTTGTTGCTTCTTCTTTTGTAATATTACCAATATTTGTGCTTTCCTCTGACAATCTACTGCTAAAACTCTAATGCATGCCCTTACCCTCTCCCGCCTGGATTATTGCAACATGCAGGTAACAGGCTTCCCAGCCTCACAACTTTCTCCCCTGCAATGAATCCAAAATTCTGATGCTAGAATAATTTCACTTTCTACCCAAAACAGACTCTGCACTTCTCCTCCGTAAATCCCTCTCCTGGGTTCCCATAAACATTTGGATCACCTACAAAGTTCTCCTTTCCTTTATTGCTCCCTGCTCAACTGCTCCTCCCTACATACCAGCTTTGATCTCTTGTTATAGCCCTGCTCATCTCCTGTGCTCTACCTACAGTATAACTGTCTCGTTTCCACCCGTTTCAATGCTCTCTCACCATAAACCCTTTTCCCTCACAGGCCCTCCTTACCTGTGGAAGTCCCTCACACTCAGTATACACCAAGCGCCTTCTCTCCCCACCTTTAAGTCAAACCTTAAAATACACCTCCTAAATTGAGCATTTGAATAGCCCCGACCAATTGTGGCCAAGCACTGCGATCTACTGCACTTATTCCCTCACCATCTTTCTCTGTAAGTCCCCCACTTAGATTGTAAGCTCTTGGGGTCAGGGATTTCCTTCTGTATTGTCTGATTTTGTTTGCACTGACTGCATTATAATATTCTGTACTGTATTGTCTCTTTTGTAAAGTTCTGAATACACTACATGGGGGCGCTATTAAATACTGGACACTGGGGCTTTGTGCATTTGTCACATTGCATGAAGAATGAACAGTGCGTGTTTCCACAAATTATACATATTGTTGACTGTGAAGCATACATGATTAATCCTGTTAAGTGCTATTGAGGTCCTTAACACACTGAAACGCGGGATTCTTTGCAACTATAATAGTCTAAAAGTATTTATATAAAACTTTAGTGCACACATAAATGGCTGTTAATGGCTTTCACACAGAATACACATTCTCACTTATCTCTAGTGGTCTTCCTCTTGTGTGTGTGCTGCCTGAAGTGGTTTTAAATTGACATTTCCTACTCTTGAAATAGAAACTTTCTGTACTGAAAGTTCAGTACATGATCTCTTGATTAATCCAACATTTCATGCTGCCAGGTAGAGATAGGCAAATTGTTTTGTCGGATTTGTCCGGTTCCTTTGGTACACGGATTTCCGCGAATCAATCTCAAAAAGGATGATTCGTCTTTTTCAGATTTTTGTATTATCACTGACAATCCAATCTGTGGATTCCCCCATCCGCTGGTGGATTTTAAGAATCAAGTGCGTGGATCGCGGAATCCGCAGATTGGATTTCTAAAATCCACTGGCGGATCGCGGAATCCACGGATTGGATAGGTAAAATCCACTGGCGGATTGTATCCAATAGCGTTTTTTACACCGCGGAACGGATTATGAATGGAAAGGTCTGGAAATTCCGCAAAACGGATTCAGACAGTTTTGCCCCTTTCTGCTGCCAGGCATCTTTAATATACTGTAATCCTATAAAAGTAGGATTCAAGATAAACTTCATGGCATAACATTTTTGTTTTTTAGCAATGTTGTTAACAATAGGATAGCGATCTTTATCTTTGCCACAGGAACCTACGTTAGCAGCAAACTGTTTTATTATTTATATACAGTATAATATCTCCTATTTTGTAGACCCTTGAATATCAAATATAATTTATCATGCTGCTTTTGAAATATTAAACATAATGTAACATTCACAATGTAAGTTTCTGGATTCTAAGAACAGACTTTTTCCTGGCTTTGAGTACCTTCTTTTTTTTTTTAGTAATGTGCTATACACTGCTTTGTTATATAATTAGAATATTTCCTCCCAATTGAGCTATGAAAATTGATTTTAATGTAGTGTATGCTGAAATTAAAAGGTCTACTTATTCAAAGGACTTCTTCCTCAAAACGTCTGTTTATTCAAAGATATTCAAACTTTGACCAAAAAGTAATGGTTTGTGAACAATACAATTTAGACGCCGAGCCTCGCGCATGCACAAAACTTTCAAAATGGCCAAAGCCTGCCCCGGAGCATCGGACGGTTCCCCGACCCAGAGGCAGGGTAACGGGACCCTGCTACATACAGTATGCACAAGAAGTTAAGTGTAGGTAAGAAATACTTTTCTTTCTTCTTCTATCTGATTTATTAGAATGTACAAAAGGCTGTAGGGGAGCCTCATATTATGTTACATGATGTTACACCGTGAGCTATAGCACCCCAGGCTCCACCGGAGCGGAGGCTTTGGCTTCCTGTAAGCCTCACAGGTTTAGCAGCACACGTGGTCGCCCACGGTTTCCCTTAGGCAAGGGGAAAGGGGGCTACATGTATAATAATTAAATGACACAGCAAATAAACGTATGAGTTTCTTCAAATTTATACTTTCTAATCTCGGCATAGAAAGTTAAGTAGCGAGCCCCATGTTTGCAGAGCTTTGGGTTTGCCTGCGATGGATTCGCATGTAAAATCTAAATGTGTTTCTCTCTTTTCTCTCCATCAATCAGGCAAATGTATTATTAGAAGTTTCAATCAGAATACAAACTTTCTTTCAGCAATATCAAGTGTACGCTGGCATTTAGAGTTGAAAAACAGACGTATTAGGTGTTTTTCTGTGACCAGTGACAGGAGCAGCTCTTTAATGTTACATTTGTAACATGTCTTGTCAGTCTAGTGACTGTGGGAACAAGACCTTCTCAAATGTTACTTTTAATTCATTATTATCCCCAGACTTACATACTATTGGAGTTGCTTATGCTGGTTGTAGCTTTCTGGACCTGCTTTTTAAATTTAATTTGGTGAGATTCTTATTTCCAACACTTGCTTTCTGGACTCCACTCTCTGTTATCAACTCTGCTTTTCTCTCTCTCTAACTGCATGTCCCTCCATCCCTCTGTATCCTCAGCCCCTTTTTGCACACTGCTTACACGGCACTTGTTATTTATGAAAGGCCCAAGTTCCACGAGCTGTCCTTGTATTGTTGCATATAGGAAGAAGGCTTCAAAATGAAGTTTAGTATGCATACTGTATAAGCAATGAGCCCCCTGACGAAGCACGCAGTTGTGAAATGCATATACACTGGCGACACACTTTATTCGAGCTCGGCTAGTCCCACGAATTCGGGTATACCCGGGTGTATTGAGGTTTGTGACTGTTTTCTGCCCGAGTGCATTGAGGTATTTTCCAAGCAGGGATTGAAGCATTTTATTCCCGCTGGCTGCAATACTGCCCAGTATATGTATATATACTGCATTACAATTCATGAATTTATGCCATCTGGTAGACACGCGAAGCATTGCAGCCTATTAAATCCTAATCATTATCATTTAACAGATCAGCCGCCCGTCAGCCAGGCATGAACCCAGGCTGGGAAGGCAAACGCAACGGGGCTTGTCAGAGGTGAGGAGCGGCGCATTCCAGGTATCTGCCAGGTACATACTGGGTATTTGCTCGAATAAAGTGTGTCGGTGCAGTAGGACTCATGAGAATGCCTGACGCACGCTCTCATTGGCTGGTGCAGCATAACCAGGCGGTTTGGGCTGGCGTAACATCAGCTGTCGGAGAGAGTCAACATCTACACAGCCCAGAAGCAGGATCACTCCTACTTCCTGTTCAGCACATCTCCCTCTGTGGATTTTCTTGCTAAAATGCACTTTAGTCTAATATGTTTTATGTAACCTTAATGTACTGTATTTTCTCATGTATTTTTTTTTTGTTTTTCATGTTCTTGTTTTTTTTCATTAAGTATTTAGTATCATTTTTTGGGTTACTGTTTGATACTTGTGTATCTAGGTCCTACGTTGGACACAGTGAACCTTTGCTTTACTTATATTAAATGTATTACATTTTATTCAATTATTGATCCCCGGTGCGCCGTTTGCATTTTCCTTGCGTCTGTATACGTAAAGTCTGCATTGTGGGCTCCTTTCAGTATCCACTCAGTTTCCAATTTAAAATCAATAGAATTTTAGCATATTGATCACATGCTACTCATTGCCTGCAAATATACATATTATCAGAGACAATATCTTTAAATTGTCCTAATCAAGGCATTGAAGGTACTGCCAGAAGCTCAAAGAATGTTAAATTGCTGTAATATAGCTTAACGTTGCCTAGTAAATGTGCACCTAGAATCTTCACATCGTTTCCCTTTCACCTCATGTACTGTAATTACATCACTGGTGGCCAAAGGAAACTCCAAAGTACCTTTAACATATACTGTAAATGGGAAAACAAGGTTAGAACGGGAAATGTTAGTGTTTCAGTGAAGTGCCAGCTTCATGTAATGTAGACCGTGTGTCATCGCGATGCAGTTTGTTTGAGAATAAAGCAGTGCCACCCGGCAGCGTATTACCTGGTCCTCCACTCCCAATGCTCTCTGTCAACTATAATATTTGCAGCTTTAGTTAAATGGCTTAATGTTGCTTTTTCTTTGAACGTTCAAAAATCGACGTAGAAAATCCACTGGCCACAATTTTTGAAGACGTAGATTAGATAAAAGGCCTAATGCTAAATTCGGTATATTTTCCTGTTCATCTGGAAGGAAAGCGCATCACATTAACACTTTGAACAGAAGATATCGACAACACTTCTTGGCTTTTCCTGGGGATCAATATCTCTGACATTAAGGAATGACTTACTTAAAACTGACTGCTTGTGCTGGACATGGTGGTAAAGAAGCACTGAGCTTCCATGGCTTTATAAGCTATTATTTGTGGTATGTGGGATGGAGAAGTGAATTAGTAGTTGAGGCGTTGGTCTGGCAGCTAC
The DNA here is from genome assembly GCF_040206685.1 of Ascaphus truei. NCBI lineage: Eukaryota > Metazoa > Chordata > Amphibia > Anura > Ascaphidae > Ascaphus > Ascaphus truei. The sequence continues at coordinate 104,846,715 of NC_134489.1, forward strand.
TCGGGCTTCTCAGTCCAATTTTATCCTCAGCTAATTACACAAAATCCTGCAATTACAGTAAATCTGATATGGTCTCTCACCTAACACTGTAGAAAAAAAAAACACTAGAGTAAATAAAAATTCCGTTCTGCTTCATTTGCATTGTAATGTGTTATTGTAAAGAAGAGTAAATAATGCAAAAATTAATAGTCTAAGAATAAAACAGCCATATGAGCCATAGTCAAGGAAAGGACAGCTGTGCCCGAGTGTTGGAAACCATCTATTCAGTTCAAACACTGTTGAAAGAAAGTCCCCATGAGGAGGCTTAAACTCTCCCATGGAAGCTCTAAGCAATTTTCAACAGCTGTGGTTTATAAGACACTTCATTTAATGCAGATTCTAAGTTCATTCAGACTACTTAATGGCTTTCTTACATTTAACATCTGTCCTTTATACACTCTACATGGAGTGTCAATGCTAATGTTGCAGACCATATTGTAATGACATCAAATTATAGCTTCTTTTTTTTTAATCTCCCTACTGGTAAAAGTCACTTTGTGAAGATAGTACACTGGGGTTACTTTCCCTTGCAAGGTTTAGACTCAATTGAAAAATGAATATATGAAAGCTTGTTTTTTTTATTGAAATAGCTATAGATAATATCAGATATTACAAAGTATGTAAAAGAAGGCTATTAATGTGTTTATATTACTGCATTAATATTATTAAAGCAATACATTTGTTTACTCAACGCAAAATGTTAGCATTATGACAAACTGTGCACAATTTTGTGGTTACAATAGTAGCGTGAATTGATGCACAATAGATCATTTTATAGGGCTCATAAATAATTACGGAAAATGTTACTTTCACTAACTTATTGCCAGAGTTACATGATCTGGATGTTCATTGTTCTGTTTGCAGTTTTCTGCACCAGCATTTCTATTTCGTTCAGCGAGATGCCTATTTCATATGCCTGCATTCTGGACGTCACTCTTTCTGCTTACTTATAAGATGACTCTAGCACATTACACATGGCTTCTGTGTTTTAAGGTCTACTTGCTGTGCTTGTATTATTTCACATAGGAAGAAGCCTGCAAAATAAAGTTTAGTATGTATAGAAAGTCAGCCTGCATTGTGGGCTCCTTTCAATAGGGATGAGCCAATTCACTTTGTCATCAATATAAAATCAAATGTATTTTAGCATATCACAATATAGTATACCACAATACAGCAAGTTATAAATATATCACAATACATCAGTTTATAGTAGCCATTGGCCTGGGTCGTGTCCGTGTCATGCTGTGATGGTCAATGATGTGAAATCATATTGTACCTTGCACTGAAATTATCCCGTCAACCATTTATGTGTGTGTGTAGCCCCCTTGGTATTGACTACCATGGTAGTATAAGGTTTAAGGGGTCTAGAGGGTTAACTATGTGGGCTCACACAGAATAACACCTCTATCCCATCACATGATACACAGTGACTTGTCAGAAACTAGGCCACGCCCACTTAAGGTCTGGTGTTTGTGACATCACAACATATACATACATACATACATACATACATACATACATACATACATACATACATACATACATATATATCCAGGTAGACTGTTCTAGAATCAGGTTCCTTGTGAGTAACAGTTCGAGGGGGCCACACTGTAAATTATGTAAAAATGTTCAAGTGCATAGTTATGTGTAGTAGGGATGTCCTGTCACCTGTATTGTATTCAGTTAAGGATTGTGCCCATAGAGCCCATAGTAATGAACAAAGATTTTTCTCTGACCAGAGTAGGAGCGGGCATATTCAGCAGGGAGTTCTCAGAGTAGAAACTCTGGAGCATTGACGGTCCTGGCTCACCGGAGGGTCCCTGGTCCACTAGGTATTGATGTGAATAAAGGTCTGTGTTTGCAACATAAATGTTAGAGTTCTCCTTGACGCAAAGTGGTACCGATTGGCATGCGTCTGAATGCGGAGATTCTAATCAATATGGTTGAAGCTAGATTTTCATCCGGCTGGTTCACCACATACAATATGTGGAAAAAGACAAAAGAAGAAAGAACATAGCGTGATACTGTCAGGAATAAACGGTATGCCCTGCAAGATCTATGACTTCAAGGCTCACATTTGCTATATCTTCGAACCAGCATGTGGAAATGGATTAAAGTGGTACCCCTATTCCACTTTCTTGACCTATTAACCCAAATAGGGAAAACGTGTTCGAAGAATTAAAAAAGTGGAACAGGATCTGGTGAATCACCGTCCATACATTTATTTAGACAACGATAAAAACAAATGATATAAACAAATGATATGCTCTCCCAAGTACCGTGTCCTTGGAGGCTTATTAGATTAGTGGTGGTGAGGTTTGTCACAGCTGTGAGGTTGGATTCTCAGGTTTGTCCACTCAGATCAGTGGTAATGTGTACAGCTGGTTCTTCCCCCAGGCTCACCTCGCAGCTCACCTCGTGGTTGATAAAGTTGTGAGCCCTGATTGTTAGGATCAGCACGATTACACTTAGTTGGTATTCTTCCAGTAGCCTCACCTCGCAAGGGGATGAGGTTGGGAAACCAGCTGCTCCTCCTCAGCACATTGGCCCACGGTCAGCGTACCTCCTCCACTCTTGCCTAACGAGCGTTTGTTTGTGACGTCTGGCCACTTCCCCTGGGGTTCCTGGCGCCCATCCTTATTCCATCGGCATATCTACACTCAGCCTGCACCAATCCAGCACCATAAAAAGGTATGAGAGACTGAGCACAGCCATGTAAATAGTCTATCTGATGTAAACTCCTTAAGAGCCCGTCAAGGTGGGTTACAAGTGCTGCACTGGAATTTTTACACCGAACTTGCAACAAAGCATTGCTGTTTCCTTTAACACAAATTTACATGTATTTAGTAACTGAACTCCAATAAAGCCTGCAATTAACATAAATAGTTAAAAGCATTGGACTAAATATTCTAATTCCCACTGCAACTAGCATAAAAAAAATGAGAATATAAATGCATCTTTTTAAAAAGCAATTTATGTTTCATTGTTGGCCCTTTGTGATTGTGTGATAGTTAATCTGTATCGTTAACTATATAGTATGTCATAATAATGTTTTCTAATATTGTACCAGTTTACAATAAAAGCCTTCATAAAAACTCAACATGCTATTCATCCTCAGAATGTCTTTGCATTTGTTTAAAGGAAAACTTTGTATTTTTCATTAACTGCGACATTTATAATCAGCCAGAAATGCTTGTACAGTAAGGTACATTCATAAATGGAGTTTGGCTTCAAGTGTATGATTGTTGCACCAAGAAAATACATGTTGCTCTATGAAAATGTCCCAGATGCATTTTATTGAAGGACGACATATTTCCTACTGCCCTCTGGTCTTTTAAACAATTATCCCACAGTGGACACTGTAACTCAGGAGTGGCTAACTCCAGTCCTCAAGGGCCACCAACAGGTCAGTTTTTAAGTATGTCCCTGCTTCAGCACAGGGTGGCTCAAACAGTGGCTCAGTCAAAGACTGATTGACAGCACTTCCAGGAATTAGGAGGGAGCAAGATCGTCAGGATTCCACCATACTGTATATAAAGAGAGAAACAATATAGTGCACTTCTGTATGTAAAAGTGACAATGCAATTCTTCAGAGTCTTGGGGGTTCATGCAGTAAGCAGCGGAAAGGCAACTCTCGCCACTTTCCCGCCTAAAAAGGCTATCCGTATTCAGTAACGGGCGAGAAAGTGGCGAGATTAAAAAAAAACGCCAGTTTGGCTGGCGGTTGTTTTTTTTTCCGCCGGTGGCGGGGCGAGAAGGCACTTTCCGCCTAAAAATCCAAATTTTTCCGCCACGCTGTATTCTAGTAGAGGCGAGTAGCTAAGCGGAGCTATTCGCCTCTCTAGAATGGCATTTTGCAGGCGGATCAGCCACGTAAGAAAAAGATGGCAAGTTGCTGCTCAGAGGCTGTGCTTTCTTTGCCTTTAAGTGACATCATCATTTTTTTTACATCGGCCAAAACACATGGTTTTCACGGCCTAAGCAGGGCCGTGGGAACCATATGACGAAAATATGACGTCATAGGCCTTTAAAAGCCTATGTCATCTCATTTTGAAGCCAGACGCCGAGGAGAAAGGACCTCCTACTGAAGAAAGAAGACCAGGCGTGGCACCAGACGGCAAGAAGACCCCGGAAGAAGGTAGAAGAATACAGATGAAGATGGATTACAACTAGAAGACCCCTGGATTGTCGTGTTTTATTATTTTAATGTTTATTATTTTATGTTTTTTTATTTTATGGGTTCCTGTTCGTGGATTGGTTCGTGAGTAAGCTGATCAATGGGAGTCGGTGGGGGCAAGTAATGGTAAGTTAAATAAAGAAATTTATTTAATGTAACTGTTTTTTTTTGCTTTTTCATGTGTTTATTTTTTTTTATTGCATATCATTTCTTACCACTGTATGTATGTATGTATGTATGTATGTCTAGAGAGATATATACATACAGGGTAAGAAATGATAGTGTTGTTAAAGCTTGATTTACTGTATTGTAAATGATTGTGGCTATGCTGCTATGCATAGATGTGTGTTAAATGTATTTTATTATTAGAGAGATGTAAGTTTTGGGCTTCTATGCTGTACTGTAGGTTATGGAGAGGCTTGCTTTAGTATACAGGCATACCCCGCTTTAAGGACACTCACTTTAAGTACACTCGTGAGTAAGTACATTTCGCTCAATAGGCAAACGCCAGCTCACGCATGCGCCTGTCAGCACGTTCTGAACATCAATACTAGCTCCCTACCTGCACCGAAGCTGTGCACAAGCGGGGAGACTATAGAGCCTGTTACACATGCGTTATTTACATCAGTTATGCACGTATATGGCAATTGCAGTACAGTACATGCATCAATAAGTGGGAAAAAGGTAGTGCTTCACTTTAAGTACATTTTCACTTTACATACATGCTCCGGTCCCATTGCGTACGTTAATGCGGGGTATGCCTGTATTGTAATTTTTGGTGTCCTTTTTTGTATGTTTTGAACTTGTTCTCTGTTACGATAGCTATAGTTAATTGTATAATTGGTATGGATGGTATTTTAATTGTTTAGGGATGTAATTCATTTGTATTAATTCATTGATGGTGACTTTATTTGCTTACATAATATACTTCTTGTGATGTCAGGCTATTTTAGTTGGATTATTGTATTGTTAACATTGATTTGCAGCGTGTACATGTAGTTTACATGTTATGCTACATGTATACACTGTAAATGCAATGTTTTAAGTGGCATTTGAGGCTTCAGATTGAATGATTACATGAGATTTGTGTAGGAAATTGCTTTTTAATTCATTGAGGATGTTATGCATAAGTGGTGTTGCCATTGCAGGATGGCTTCACCCCTTAATTACCTTTGAGGTTAGTGCCCGAAAAGGTGATTAAGGGGTTCATTGGTATGTTAATGTAATTGAGATGTATTGGCTATTTATTATTTTGGCAACGGACCCCAAGGATGATGCTGGCGACGGAGCCTTCTTATTGATGAGGTTAGTACAATTTTCTTTACATTATTACGGTATTTAATGTGTTTCATAATGGCCAAATAATGTATTATCCCTATGTGGATAATAGTTATTTGGCACATTATTGTACTGTATGTGTTGGGGGGAGGGGGTATTGGCCCCAGGGGTATGTGGTAGGCCTCCCTTGTGGGTAGTGGGTGAGGGTGGTTAGGCCTCAGGGGTGGGGGGGTTAGTGGGGAAGGGTATGTGGGTGATGGTGGGTTAACCCCTTAATGACTGTAGCGGTTAATAACCGCTATGGTGATTAAGGGGTTAGGGGACATTACATTGGATGTTTTAATTCTTGTGTCTGTTTTGCAGAAGCGGATGGGGCATGGGCAGGATGAAGATGAGGATGGCCTTCATCGTGGCAGCCGCACATGGGTGAGTGCTATATGTATTTAATGTCTTTATTTTTTTATTATTATTATTATTATTTATTGTTCTGTATGTATTTTAAATGGACACATGCACTATTATCCATTTGTGGATAATAGTAATGTTGCCCATTACTGTATTGTATGTTGTGTATTGCTGCTATGTTTATTGGGGGCATTTGTCCCCAATAAACATGCAATTATGCGTTAACCCCTTCCTTGCCTTTGCGGCTATCCGCTATGGTAATGAAGCAGCATTAATGTGTTTTAATAATATTGTGCAGGAGCAGGGGCCCCCCTGAGCTGAACCGCATTTATTTGTGGCTCAGAGACCCCCTGCTTCCCGAGTTACAGGCCCCGGTTTGGGGCATCGGTTACAGTGTGGACGCCATGTTTGTTGTGGGCACATAGCGTATGGGACGCTATAAACATGGCGGCGACACTGCCCATCCGATCACACATACCGGGGCCTGTAACTCGGGAACAGGGGGTCCCTGGTCCACAAAGTGATGCGGTTCAGCTCGAGGGACCCCCTGCTCACTGTACAGTATTATTAAATAAATATTAATGCTGTTTCGCTACCATAGCAGATACCCTGTAAGGTAAGGAACAAGTCTTTATTGATATGTGTGTTTTACTCATACTGTAGATGTGCAGAGGGTCTCCGGAGCTGAAGCGCTTTTGTTTTAGGTCCGGGGACCCCCTGCTTCCCGAGATACAGAACCCTTTATGGGGTGCCGGTATCCCTCTGCTTTGTTTACATTCCGTGGTCACGTGATCGGGACCATGAAATGCAGAGGGATACCGGCACCTCATAAAGGGGTCTGTATCTCGGGAAGCAGGAGGTCCCCTGACCTGAAACCAATGCGGTTCAGCTCCGGAGACCCCCTGCACATGTACACTATGAATAAAAGTTGTTTTAAAAAGAATTTTTATTGTGCTGATGTTTGCGCCGAGAGAGCAGCGGATCTCTGTCTGCTGCAAACACAACTCGGCAGGGGACGGCTTCTCGGCAGTTTCTCGCCAGGCAGCCGTCCCACCACTGGTTACACGCCATTTCATCAAATGGTGGTGGCTAATTAATTCGCCAGGGATTCGCCCCTTACAGCATACAGCCAGTTTAACACGCCAAAAACATGGCTAATTGCTAAACTGGCTAATGCATTTTTTCGCTGCTTACTGCATGAACCCCTTGGTTCATATAGAGAGCCTACTTACAGACTTGCAGATAGGTAACAGCAGTGGATGTAGATATTGTCAACAGATCTGGGACCCAGTCTTGTCTTGTAAGTCTCAGAGAAAGACAAAGGAGAACCAATAGTGCAGACCAATTTAAAATGTATCAAACATAAAAGCAATAGCAGTATTGTACTCACATTCATTACAACACATACAGGCACATCAATTAGGATGCAACTTTGATACTGCCGAGAAGGAGGGTAGAAGAATTGCATTGTCACTTTTACATACAGAAGTGCACTATATTGTTTCTCTCTTTATATATGGTGGAATCCTGACGATCTTGCTCCCTCCTAATTCCTGGAAGTGCTGTCTATTAGTGGAGATTGTGTACAATTCTCCTTGGAGGTTGAGACGTCGTTTTTTAATTCATTTCACTTTTCTATATTAATAAATTTAATCACCAATTCAATGCACTATTATATATATATTATTTATATTTCTTCATCACTCATTGTGTCAAAGCGCCTGTTTAAATCACATTGGTGTCATGAGCCACTGATTGAGCCACCTTTGCTGAAGCATGAATATCCTTATAACCTGACCTGTTGGTGGCCCTTGAGAACTGGAGTTGCCCACCGCTGCTCTAGCTGCATTACACTCTGACCCTATAGAAAACATGAAGACCAGTCAACGTCTCCTGCAACTTTAATCTATTATGAAATATGTGCTGTGCATCAAATCTCCATGTTGTAGTTCATGGGGAATTTTTAAGAAAGCTTACAAGGAAGATATATCTGAGATCACAGGTTTTACTCTGCAGCACTATGCTGAGCAAAGATGGTACTTTTTTTCAGATTTGCAACACTATGCTAAATAGAGTTTCATTGTTGAACCTTTACTCTCAGTAAAACATGTCCTTGCTGGAATTTTATGTGTAGGACACATTTCTTCTCTTAGGTTTCTTTTGCGCTCGCGTGCTTCACCATTGTACACAAAAGAGCTTGATTGATGGAATCCTCAATTTTCCCATTGGTCTTGTGCAAGTACCACCCCACATACCTCACCTTGTTCCACTCTTACACACAAAACGCCAAGACACAACTGTGGTTAAATATGACCACATCATTTTATTCATAATATTATACATAAATTAAGATGACCTTACCATCATCAAGTATATGTAGAGTTCCAGACGAACTTGTAGACCAGCCGGCAGCCGTTTCAGCTTGGTGGGCCAATCCAAATTCTATAACCAACATTCCACGAGACTGCACTGCACTCACCATTGAGTTTTAGCACTGCCTCTACCTCCATGAGATGACCACACCACACTCTGCTACGTGCACATGGCATGGGCAGCCACAGCGCCTCTTCCAATCAATCCTCAAAGTGGAAGAGGGGGTTAACCTCACCTGTTGAACAGATCTCCAGTGCATTCCTCTGGCAAGGTCATTCCACAGCTTTGACAAAAATAAATAAAAATGATTGCCAAACACCCTGTGTATTTTTTTTATTTTGGCATTAATCCAGGATTACATATATACAAAGACAACAGCATGCTTTCTATAGGTTCCCTGTTCCAGAAACGCTTTACAGTACTTCTTTCTACCATGCTACCTCATACCTAAACTTTAATCCATTATTTTAAGGGTTGCTGGGAGGGTATTACTACCTGATAAAATGCTTCACTTCCTCCCATCTCATTTCCCCCCCCCCCCTTGTGTTCCCTCTCACACAGTCTTCTTCTCACTTAACCCAAAACGTTCCAATTCTCCATTTACATCTGAGCTATTATTCATTTCCCCTTAAACATAATCCTTTGGACACCGCTACAGGTCACTCTAACCACAGTTATTCCACCCTTGTGCTTATGCTTGGTGTATTTTATTCTTGGCTGCTCACTCATGTATCGCTAACTATACAGTATGTCATAATAATGTTTAATAATGATGTACAAGTTGACAAAAAAAGTCTTCATAAAAACCCAACAAGCTATTCATCCTCAGAATGTCTTTGCATTTGTTTAAAGGACAATCTTGAATTCAATTGGTTCTTCATTGGGTTAGGACCCTGAGAGGTTGGAAAGCTTGTAATATATCAACTGCTTGTTGGTCCAATAAAAGGTATTATACCACCTACTCCCCCTCCCTCCTTTGTTATTTTACTACATGGAAGAAAGGACCAATATGGTTACCTACCCTTCTTTGCCTAACTACGCTGAGGCTCCAACACTATAGGAGACCAGCGGTGGAACACCAAAACAAAGCGTCCATGGTTTCTTGGCAACAATGGCATCTTTTATATAGTGTATTCATTGCTATTTGTTGATGATAGTAAGAGTGCATATAAGCTATGTGTGTCTAACCCATTGGATGACCTTTCCTCTGAAACAATCTCTCCATCCAGAGGAGATGGTAATCTTGGGGTATATAGTCACTCTGGCCAGAATTAAGATTTAGCAAAGCTTCATAAGACTGGGATCACAGGAGGGTTACACAGAATAAACCTGTCATGTATTTTATTCAGCATTATTTTTCAGAACAGATCACTATAATAGACTCTTGTTTCCAGTTTCAGAGAATAGCGTCTAAAAACTCATTTCAATTTATCAAACAGCTGGGGCGAGCAGAACATTTATTTCAGAAAACACAAAAGCACAAAACAACCTACAAGCCTCAAAGTGAAAAAATGTGATAAATAATATTTGTAACAAACCATGTTTTGATTGAAATGCGGTTGAGATAGAAATAAAGCTTCAGTAGATCCACTTGAGCTGCAAGTCCTTTAAATTCACTCATTTAATCCTTTTTTTTTTGCTACAAATACATTCAACAGTGGAAAAGTTCTATACCGTGTAATAGTCGCCAAATGTTTTCTAGCACTACCCTTCAAAATAATGAAATTGCGGTAACGCTTTGAGTTACAAATATATTCAAGTGTCAGGAAGTTATGAAACATTAGATTGTCTTTCACATTTGGGTTAAACAATTCCCAAACTGATCTCCATCCACTGATGTACAAATTATTCCTGGGTCACCTCACAGTATTTTTGAAGAGAATACAAAAGTATTTTACTGTGTATTTCTATCATGTTGGATGTAGCATTGGGCTTCTCTGTCGTCTGTTGTATACATATGCCACGCTCAAAAGCACTCCATTTTGACACATATACATATATATATTTTGTGGGGGCTCAGGGGTTCCCAAAAAGAGCTTGCTGAGGTTTTGTGTTTTGTTAACCCATTCTCAGCTGTTCCAGCTGGTGGAGGTTAGTGGCTCCTCCTTCCCAGGTTTTAAGCCCGCCCCTCCCCTAGTTTGCAAGTGCCTCATTCTGCTGGATATAGACCCACTGTGGTCTTTCTCCCTCCTAATAGAGGTAAATGAGAATTTTAATCCTAATAGAGGTATATTAGTATTTTATCTGGTAGTATTAGGCCTTGCGAACAGGTGTCTGCCTTGACATGGCTCGCAAGCTTACAACGCTTTGGCCAAAGGGTTAAACTAAATGACCCTATTTCCAGAGAATATATAAGTATTTTACTATGTATTTCTGTCATGTTGGATGTAGCATTGGGCTTCTCTGTTGTCTGTTGTATACATATGCCACGCTCAATAGCACTCCATTTTGACACATATATATATATATATATTGTGGGGGCTCAGGGGTTCCCAAAAAGAGCTTGCTGGGGTTCTGTGTTTTGTTAACCCATTCTCAGCTGTTCCAGCTGGTGGAGGTTAGTGGCTCCTCCTTCCCAGGTTTTAAGCCCGCCCCTCCCCACTTCCCTAGTTTGCAAGTGCCTCATTCTGCTGGATATAGACCCACTGTGGTCTTTCTCCCTCCTAATAGAGGTAAATGAGAATTTTAATACTAATAGAGGTATATTAGTATTTTATCTGGTAGTGTTTGGCCTTGCGAACAGGTGTCTGCCTTGACGTGGCTCACAAGCTTACAACGCTTTTGCCAAAGGGTTAAACTAAATGACCCTATTTCAAGAGAATATATAAGTATTTTACTGTGTATTTCTGTCATGTTGGATGTAGCATTGGGCTTCTCTGTCGTCTGTTGTATACACCTCACAGTATCACAATTTTCCCAAATTAATAAATACATTGGTAAAAACAAGTCACTAATGTGTTCCGATTGGGAGCAATATGGCACAGCTTGTACATCATAGGGATTTGCCTGGAACTGGGACTGTGTCTGTTGATTTTCTTGTTATCTTCAACACTTTTCACAATTCTTTGAAAGAAATTGCAAGTCATCTCCATTGAACATTTTTCGCTGAATCTCAATTACATTTTTAATCAACCTAAGATAGTTAAAACTAACAATTAACCTCATTCATATCTCCCTGAATTATTCACGTATCTCTAATTACATCACATCTGACAATGATTTTTTTCCAGTGTTTTATCAGCCAACTCGTACTGATTTTGACACTGCTGAGTTTTTATGATGCACAGGTATTTTGTAATGCAATTAGAAGAAGAAAGGGCTATATTTGGGGGAATATGCACCAGGCAGGTGTTGGTAAATACATGATAATGTACACATTATTCATAATGTACCCGCATTATGTAATTACAACTGTATCATTTTGCTTTTATTGCTGTTTTCCTATTCTAGTGCTGAATATTTTTTATCCAAACATAGGGATCTATGAAGTAAGCCCCGAAACAGTGCAATCGCCAAGGGTACCTTATCGGCATGATTCTGCCGATTTTCCCTCTCCGTATGCAATAAGTGCCGAATCCCTTCTGAATCAAGCCGAAAACATTTGCTCCCACTCTGCTGATGATTTGCCGATCACACACAGGTGTATCGGCGTGCATAGCGAGGTGGTGTTAGGTTCCCAAATGAAACTTCTTGCTGAATCTGCTGAAGCAAGCATGTTTTTGATTGATTGAGCGGCCCATTTAAAGGCAGCGTGAGTGGTGTTGCTGGGAGCGCGAGTGCTGCTGGTTGCTCTATTGCTGGTGCTGGTGGGGTGTCTGCTGCTGGTGCGTCTGGTGGTGGGGTGGTTGCTGGTGGCCTGCTTTTGGAGTCTCTTCCATTCGAAGAAGGAGAATCCAGTCAGCAGCAGCCAAGCTCTGGGCCTGCACGTATTCGGAAGAAACGTCTTGAGCGGCCACGTAATCATCAGTTCAATGAAGAGGAAAACAGAGTTCTTGTCACAGGGATTCTGGAGCACTATGACTGTCTGTATGGGCATTTACTAGGTAAGTCTATCTTTGCATTGATTCTTCAAAGACATGTTATCCTAGGTCATGTGAGATGTCTTAATATCAAAATATTATTCTATAATATCTATCAATTAAACTTAATTGTTACACACATATTCCTTCATGCTTTAGAACGACCATAACAATCAGTGTAAAAATGTTGGCAAAGTTCATACAATATTCATGCAAGCTTCCTTACATTTATATGTTTACACGTAAATGCTCATGTGGTACACATACAACACCTAAACCAGCATTTTTGGTATCTCTTGGAACAGGTAGCAGTGTAGGAAACTGATTGTTTTTATAATAATAATTAACGTCATATATTTTGTATGTATTTCAAGGGCGGACATGTTCAGCATCAAAAAAAGAAATGTAGGATCAAATAACCTTGGCTGTGTCTGCGTGTGGGAATCATGTCAGGGACCGGGCGAATTGTCGGAAGAGATTCGATGATATCAGGGCAAAATTAAAGAAAAAAATACAAGCATAACGGATGCATGCTTCTGGCACTGGAGGTGGGCCGCCAGCACAATCTCTAATCTTAACACCATTGGAGGAGCAGATGCGGGAAAAATGTCTTCCTGTCATCGTGGAGGGTTTGCCCGGGGACAGAAATATCGGAATTTATTTTGCGCCATTTCCACCAGGTGACAAATGTTACTGTACTAGGCGTGTTGTAGGTTACAGTTCTTTTCTATATTTCCGCTGCAACTTATAGTTTCTTCCCAATATAAGCATACCTACATATACAGGTAAACCGCATTATAGCGCGGTCCTCGTGGGCCACCCTATCCGACAGCGCTACAAACGGCGTTGCGCTAATTAAATGAAATTAATTAATTAATTAAACAAATTTAAAAATGGCCGCCGCGCCCGGGGTTCCGTGTCTACAGAGGGGGGAGAGCTGGGATCGCATCATCACACTATGCTGCATTGTGCTACTCCTCTGTCCTCCCTCCTCCCTCCTCCCTCCTCCCTCCTCCCTCCTCCCTCCTCCCTCCTTCCTCCTCCCTTCCCCCATCCATCCCCAGCAGTCAGAGAGCTGCAGGTAGTGCTTGGAGAGTGCGAGGCTCAGGGCTGCAACCTCCTCTCCATGGCAATTTTACTCACATGTCCACTGATCACCCGCACAGCAGCTTCTCCTGCTCTCACTCGCAAACTTTTCAGGGATGCCGGGGGAGCCTGCCCTGTCTAGGAAGAGAGCTGTGTGTCTGTGTGTCTGTGTGTCTTTGTGTCTGTGTGTCTGTGTGTCTGTGTGTCTGTGTGTCTGTGTGTCTGATAGCTTCTCCTGCTCTACACCACAGACATTCTATCCTGTGTGGGGGGGGGGGGGGAGAGGGAGAGAGTGTGTGTGTGTGTGTGTGTGTGTGTGTGTGCCCTGTGCAGTGTCCTGTGAGTGTGTGTCCTGTGCAGTGTCCTGTGAGTGTGTGTGCTGTGCAGTGTCCTGTGAGTGTGTGTGCTGTGCAGTGTCCTGGGAGTGTGTGTGCAGTGTGCAGTGTCCTGTGAATGTGTGTGCAGTGTCCTGTGAGTGTGTGCAGTGTGCAGTGTCCTGTGAGTGTGTGCAGTGTGCAGTGTCCTGTGAGTGTGTGCAGTGTGCAGTGTCCTGTGAGTGTGTGCAGTGTCCTTTGAGTGTGTGCAGTGTGCAGTGTCCTGTGAGTGTGTGCAGTGTGCAGTGTCCTGTGAGTGTGTGCAGTGTCCTGTGAGTGTGTGCAGTCAGTGTTTGCTGTGTGCAGTCAGTGTGTGCAGTGTCCTGTGAGTATGTAGTGTCCTGTGAGTATGTAGTGTCCTGTGAGTGTGTCCTGTGAGTGTGTCCTGTGAGTGTGTGCAGTGAGTGTGTGTGCAGTGAGTGTGTGTGCAGTGAGTGTGTGTGCAGTGAGTGTGTGTGCAGTGAGTGTGTGTGCAGTGAGTGTGTGTGCAGTGAGTGTGTGTGCAGTGTGTGTGTGCAGTCAGTGTGTGCTGTGTGCAGTCAGTGTGTGCAGTGTCCTGTGAGTATGTAGTGTCCTGTAAGTGTGTGTGTGCAGTGAGTGTGTGTGTGCAGTGAGTGTGTGTGTGTGCAGTGAGTGTGTGTGTGTGTGCAGTGAGTGTGTGTGTGCAGTGAGTGTGTGTGTGTGCAGTGAGTGTGTGTGCAGTGAGTGTGTGTGCAGTGAGTGTGTGTGCAGTGTGTGCAGTGTGTGCAGTGTGTGCAGTGTGTGCAGTGTGTGCAGTGTGTGCAGTGTGTGCAGTGTGCAAAAAAAATGTAATTTTTTTTTTTTTAATTTAATTTTTTTTTTAAACGGGAGCCACGTGAAAACCGCGTTATAACCGATTCGCGTTATAACGTGTCGCGCTATAACGGTGTTTACCTGTATATCTGTATATTTGTCTCTCCCTATATCTATATATCTATCTATCTATATATATTTATTTCTAGTTGTCCTACAAAAAGTAAAAATGAATATATATGGTGGCAAAAGGTGGCACTGAGTGCTCATTTGCATGTCATTTCCCAGAATCCCTTGCTGCAGGGGAAACGCTGTATGTTGGGCAATAATGGGGAAAGACAGGGTTGCAGACGTGTCTAAGACATGCAAATGAGCATACAGTAATATTTACAGTTGCTTTATATATATATCTATATATATAGATATATATCTCTGTGTGTGTTTGGAAACATGTATTGGCTCAGCTATCGTGGATGACATCATTATGAGTAAACATACACAACTTGACCTGCATGAATGGATTATGTGTAATGATCGTTCAAATAACACACACTGCAACCTTCTAACTTACAAAGCATTCAACATCTTTGCCCTATAGTTCAAAGCAGAATGTATATGTGAATCTTTGTACAAACAATGGGTTAACATGCATAACCACAAAGCACATCCACACTCATTGTTTGTCACAGTAATGTATAACTTCGTTATACTGTGTCTGTGCACACAAATGCCTAATTCACTTTTTCATGTATGTGTCGATACATGTATACATATAAAAAAAAAAATATATATATATATATATATATATATATATATATATATATATATATATATATATATTAGTGATCATCTATGTTACACCTATAAACAGGCCATTACTGCCTCATCAAGTCTTTCATGGAAGATTGTGCATTCAGAGGCGAACATTCATAATTTGCACAAACCCATTTCGTTATGTTTAATTAAAGCTCTTTTTTCGCTTCATGTAGTATACTGAGAGCATAAATAGGAACATGTACCATATGGTATTTAATTGTGTTCATATGTAGCTCACTTCAGATTTTTATTTCGCTCATGTACCGGTGTGTAAAACCAGCTGCAATTAATATGTAATCACAGCGTAGAGGAGAACACAGGGGGTGGGGTTGGGCACCGAGCCAGATCACAGGGTCATGTTACGGTCAAGTCTTGTGGGACGGCTTACAGGTGGTAGAAACAAATAAAAGGTCAGGTGCTGTCACGTCTTGGGGGAGGGACTACAGTTGTTAGAAGCTGACAAGGTGAACAGAAGTTCATCACATTCATTTGAAATGGTAATTCTCTGAAGACTTTCACCCACCAGGCCACTATATATGAAAACGTACGTTAGTCATTCGTTCACTCATATCTTCTTTTTACCTTATAGATACGCCACATTATCGCACCAGTACCATCTGTGAGCTACACACTGCATGTGTTGATGAGTGTCAGCCACATTGAGTGCTACACCTGCTTCTCTTAAATGTTCAGACAGATCACTAAAAACATTCCTTCACATTTCCACAATTAGGTACTGAATTATAAGCAGAGTCAACTTTGCTGTCATGGTAGTGATGTACATTATTATTGTTAGATTACTACACAACATATGCAGTGTATGTACAACAGAACACTTTATTTTACAACGCATTCCTGCATGAACATTGTATGTTGTATGGTTTTTACAATAAATGTGCCAATTACGTTCACATGTACATTGATGTTAAGATGGATAATTTACAGCTTGCCAGAAACATATCATTGTCATTTCGTTATGTGACGCTTATATTTAGCCATAAATACTCCCACTATACAAACTTAATGTTAATTATGTACACATGTCAATACAATTCTTATGTTATTCTTCTATATAGTTGCTCCTGAAGCTCATGTGTCACCTGACACTGAACATGTCTCATCACCTGGCTCATCCAGCTCATCATCAAGCATGGAAGATGAGTGTATGAGGTGCAGCACATCTAATGTGTACATTTCTAGATGTTAATTTGCCATGCTAAATAAATGCCTTTCACATGTAATTAACTTCACATCAGTTATTGTCACAGAAGATGTAGTGTTTCCTGACAATATGTATTGTGTGTGTTGTAAACTAACAGCTAGGAGTTGTGAGGTTACAACAACCTTTCATTCATTCTTCTTTCACACTGAGTTGAAACAGCATTGTTACTTCAAGCATAAACTTTTAATTTGACACAAATTAAAAATTATGGAAACATGTTATGTGTTACACTTTTACAACTATCATTAAATTGAAAAACAGATGAAAGTTCCATGGCCGTTCATAATGTCTTTCTTTTTTTGTAGAAGCAGATGTTGCCACTCAAGGACAAATTCACTCAAGTGACCATGAAGATGTTCCCACTCCTGGATTAACCCAGCATTCAAGTCCTTCTGCTTGTGACACCTACTCAGCTATTGCAGCTTCTGAAGAAAGAATCTTGGGTGAAGAAAATCGTCGCCATTCAGAAATGATGTCAGTGCTTGAAAGGATGATATCACTGCAGGAAAGGTCAATATCACAAATGTCACAAATTGAAAGAGTCATCATCCAAGTTCCTAAAGAAATCAAAAATGTAAACAGGACATTACAAGCAATAGTTGTGAATCTAAGCCAAGCAAATCAGTTGCGAATTACTGCAAGAGAACAACAATTCCACTTTACCCCATCTGAGGATTTATCTTTACATGCTGCTACTTTTTCTCCAGAGTCATCAGTTCTTCATTCCCCAGTTCTGGATGATACCAGTACAGTAGATGCAAGTTCTGTGCAGGTCCCTGTCAACATCCAACCGCTTACATCTGTTCAAAATCAGGAACGGACACCTTCAAATGAGACACGAAAAAGAAAGTTAGGGCAACAATTACTACTAACCAGCTTTTGGAAAATGATTAAAACACCAAAACAAGAAACTGCTCCACCATTAGTCGTGCAATGTTTAGCAACTGGTTCACAACTGCCACAGCCCACACCCAGTGCCCCTGAAGTGCAACAGCCCACACCCAGTGCCACTGAAGTGCAACAGCCAACACTTAGTGCCACTGAAGTGCCACAGGCCAGTGCCCCTGAAGTGCAACAGCCCACAATCAGTGCCACAGAGCTGCCACAGGCCAGTACAAGTCGTACAGTTAAGGCCAAAGTACTTGGCAAAGGGAAAAGGCAAACACAACAGCCAACAAGCAAGCCTGTGACTCGCTCTCAAAAGGATAAACAAAAATAAATAATCACATTCACTAAATGTGTTGGTGTCCTGGTGGTGTTTACTGCAGACTATTTCATGCATAGTGTATGTATGATCATGTACAGATGCTTGAAAACATACAAGTATGTCCTTGTACATGTAACGGGTATTCCACCCCACCCAATCTCATATATAGTGTGGGTGAGTAGAACATGTAGTGTTACCGGTGTGGTGCGTATACCTGCAGGCTCACAGGAGGTCTGAGCCTCCGCTAATGAGAGCCTGGGGTGAATCCTCTGGAACGAATCTTCTTTCAGCGCCTCCACCTATGTAGGATTCTAGGGAAGTGTAGAATGACCCTACATAGGAACCCAATAAGAAACTACACACACAGTGATTATATAACTAAGGACTTTACTAACGAATAATAATGATAACCTGTGTCTCTCTCACGGTGAGACACTAACAGTGACGTCTCGCAGGACGATTCCCAAACACTAGGTGATCCCACCCAGTGTCCCAAGAACCCCACCCAATGTCCCGTACTCCTACAGAGATAGTCAATGGGTGACTGCGCAGTCACTAAGAACCTCTAGGCCTGTTGGTGCACATGTGATGGTATAATACCTGCCGAGCACTCCGGTGCTCGGGTCAGCAACAAACTTCTCAAAGGGTCAGACGTGTGATGAGTCCGTCTGATCCTCCAACCGAACTCCTTACACGTGCGGACCACTAGGGCGGTCCCACTCTGGAATCGTCTCTGTGGACCCCAACGTGGGTCCAACCGCTTCCACAGGAACAGCAGCAACCGCTGTGTCCCTATCTATATAAATGGTACTAACGTGACAGGAACCCTAACCTAGGGCCTGTCCCTGTAGTACAGCAACCTGTAGTGGCTTGGGGAACTCCTAGGGCCTGCAGGGGTAATGACCTGTCCCACTCCCCCAACTACCCAAGTCCCTTCGGTAAGTGATCTGGAATGGACTAGAGTACTCTTCCATGCAGTACTTGGGCGTCTACCTACTGTTGGCTAGCCTAGTGCAGATCCTCTCCAGAATTCCTGACCTCGTTAACAGGCTATCCCTTCAGGCATCCTACCCCTAGCGCTACCTCAAGGTGACTAGAACAGCTATAGCCCTTCTCCAGACCCACTACTCTCTGACTAGTCCCAGCGCCTACCGCAGCAAGCTGTAACTCACTGGAGGCTGCAGCCAACGTGCTGCGCAACAAGGTGCCTGCTTATCAGACCTCACAGCACTGCTCGCTGTGATCCTGACAACACAGCACTCTAACAACACTAAGGGCAGCGTCCCTATCTTGGGCCTCCCTCAGTACTTAACCCACTACACTAGCGGGGGGGTTGGGGCCTACCTGGGGTGTGGGTACCTATGGGGTGCAGGAGCTGCTCTCACTCCCCGCACCCTTCTTCCCTCACAGCTCCCTAGCTCCAACTCTCTAACTGCAGACTTCCTTCTCTCAGCTCCCACTAATATAAGTGGCAGGGTCCCTAACCTGAGGGCTGCCCCTGGCAACACTCACCTTACTGGGGAGCTGAGCTATCCTGACCAAGGGGGTGCTGGCCTAATACAGGGGAGTCCCTCTCTCCTGCACCCTACCTCCTTCCCTTGTCTGCCTCCTTGCTCTGCTTCTTCCTGACTGACGTGACTCATGCAAAGCCCGGGAAATGTATCTCTTTTCCTCCAGGGCAGTCCTACATCTCTATTGGCTCCTATCAAGCACCTGGTGCCTGCCTCGCTATGCCTCATGGGAATTGTAGTCCCGAGGCCCCTACAATAACATTGGGACCGCGTGCGTTCCTCCCCTCTGCCTACACTAACTCCTAATGGCCGCCTCAAGCTCTCCCTATGCTTCCCTACTCTCGCGCGACCTCCTAAGAGCTGCCTTAGCTCCCTACCCCTATCTGCGCATGCGCGACCTATCTGGGGCTCTCCTGCCCTCGCGCGATCACTGCGCATGCGCGACTTGAAGCGCAATGGCGGCGCTCTCCTCGCCGGCCGCCGGGACCTTAGAGACGCGACCGCGGCCTTAGCAACGGCCCGATCGCGTCCCCGGCAACCGGCCTGCTCGCGGAGACAGCGCACCGCTCCCTGCAACGGCCCCCACCCTTGGGATGGCCATCGGGTCTGCCGCTGGCCAGCGGCAGTACCCGGCATCGCTTGTGCCCATGGAGGCTCCCGAGGGGGTCGCAGGGGGCAAAGGGTGACCTGGCTATACTCTCCCCCTGGTGAAACACCCAACGCCCTCGCTTGGGGAACGACATAACAGGGCACAATTTCACACACTGACAAATGGCATGGCATACCCCGTACACTTAACAGATCGGCTTTAACCTCACCAACACATGTCACATCACACCCCATAATTCCCGAGGCTAGCTGAGACCATTTGTGGGGTGCCCCTAACTGATCAGGTGGGGGTACCTCACTTTTGCGTCCGTGAGCCTCTCCCAGAAAATTCTCTTGAAGAGCACACTCTGGGGTGACAGTCACTGGTTCAGTACTACTTCCTCCCCCTGGTGGAAGGAATAGCACAGTGTCTTTCAACCCGGTCTTTACCTGGTCATCCACGCCTTGGAAACAGCAGGCCAGGCGGCCAAGACCTTTCCCACGGTCCACTACTTGGCGGATGGGCCGCTTCTCTTTTCGCAAAGTCTCTGTTTCACCTGGCAGGGGGTAAAGGGTAGATACCTTACCACTGCGGTGATTCACGGTGTCCAACAGGTCCTCGGGTACGCTGTCAGTTCCCACCTTGGTGGTATCGGGACCTGTCCCCAACTCTTCTGGGACAGTCCACTCACTGACTCGAACTTCGGGAGCGTTGGATCCCAGTCCTGGGACCACTTGTGTCGGAGCACACGGGCTCACACTCCGCTCAGAAGCCGCAACTCTGGCCTTCTTCACGGCCACCTCCATCGGAGCCTGGGGGGGGCA
Source organism: Ascaphus truei (assembly GCF_040206685.1). Lineage (NCBI taxonomy): Eukaryota > Metazoa > Chordata > Amphibia > Anura > Ascaphidae > Ascaphus > Ascaphus truei. The sequence goes on from NC_134489.1 coordinate 104,867,409, forward strand.
AGGGGGTTCCTTACCACTCGGCTGGCTTGCGATGGGTTTCTCTTCTTCTGGCACGATAGACAGTGGGCACTGGTCCACTCGCACCACTGGACAGCTATCTTCTAATGAGGACACCTCCGCCAGGACGCGATGCAGAGGGGAGCCCTTCGCCCGGGCGACCAGACTTAAGGAGCCATCGTGCTCCGCGGTCACCTGGAGGCTCACCCCCGACACCCCTGGGGCAGTCGACTCACCCTTGTTGTCTGTAGGTACTGGTCCCAAGCCTAGGACCGATGGTACCTCTGCAGTAGGTCTGACTGACCATCGAAGGGCACACGGGCCCACAGCAGGGTCCGCAACATCGGAATACACCTCTTCAGAAATCAAACAGTCTAGCACGGCATCAACGTATGGTTGCAGATTACAGTGTTTGCTCCCCCTGGTGGAATCTGTAGGAAGGGCACTTTCTACAAGTGAGTAGTTCTGGCTCTGCTCTGAGTCACTCACATCACTGGGGAGGGGCTCTGCTTTTCGCGCCAATCCCGGACAGATTGTTGCAACATCTTGCTGTGCAGGTTGGCAGTCAGCAGCACGTGCGCTCTCCTGATTTGGCGGGAAACGCCATCCTGCTTGGTCTGCGTAGACTAGGGGGTACCCTTCTGAGGGGCCCCCGGGCATGAACAGTGCGGACGGTGCCTTTGTCAGGCATATATTCTCAATGTGGGTTACTACAAAAAGAATGGTCTTCCATGTGGACGTGGGATCTTGCTCCTCATCTAAGACACATGTCCATGGCCACTCAGGAATTTTACACATATACTCCCGAACCTTCATTTTGGGTATAGTTACGGGAATGCCTCCTACCGCCACTACCTGTCCAGGGTCTAGGTATTGCCTCAAAGCCCAGGCCAGGACCTCGTCTCCGGACTTCACAAACATAGCGACAAAAATAGGGACGGGACAATTTGGAAAAAATGGACAGGGCACCCCAGGTGTATCTCAGCAGCGCCTCCAAATGTAACGGGTATTCCACCCCACCCAATCTCATATATAGTGTGGGTGAGTAGAACATGTAGTGTTACCGGTGTGGTGCGTATACCTGCAGGCTCACAGGAGGTCTGAGCCTCCGCTAATGAGAGCCTGGGGTGAATCCTCTGGAACGAATCTTCTTTCAGCGCCTCCACCTATGTAGGATTCTAGGGAAGTGTAGAATGACCCTACATAGGAACCCAATAAGAAACTACACACACAGTGATTATATAACTAAGGACTTTACTAACGAATAATAATGATAACCTGTGTCTCTCTCACGGTGAGACACTAACAGTGACGTCTCGCAGGACGATTCCCAAACACTAGGTGATCCCACCCAGTGTCCCAAGAACCCCACCCAATGTCCCGTACTCCTACAGAGATAGTCAATTGGTGACTGCGCAGTCACTAAGAACCTCTAGGCCTGTTGGTGCACATGTGATGGTATAATACCTGCCGAGCACTCCGGTGCTCGGGTCAGCAACAAACTTCTCAAAGGGTCAGACGTGTGATGAGTCCGTCTGATCCTCCAACCGAACTCCTTACACGTGCGGACCACTAGGGCGGTCCCACTCTGGAATCGTCTCTGTGGACCCCAACGTGGGTCCAACCGCTTCCACAGGAACAGCAGCAACCGCTGTGTCCCTATCTATATAAATGGTACTAACGTGACAGGAACCCTAACCTAGGGCCTGTCCCTGTAGTACAGCAACCTGTAGTGGCTTGGGGAACTCCTAGGGCCTGCAGGGGTAATGACCTGTCCCACTCCCCCAACTACCCAAGTCCCTTCGGTAAGTGATCTGGAATGGACTAGAGTACTCTTCCATGCAGTACTTGGGCGTCTACCTACTGTTGGCTAGCCTAGTGCAGATCCTCTCCAGAATTCCTGACCTCGTTAACAGGCTATCCCTTCAGGCATCCTACCCCTAGCGCTACCTCAAGGTGACTAGAACAGCTATAGCCCTTCTCCAGACCCACTACTCTCTGACTAGTCCCAGCGCCTACCGCAGCAAGCTGTAACTCACTGGAGGCTGCAGCCAACGTGCTGCGCAACAAGGTGCCTGCTTATCAGACCTCACAGCACTGCTCGCTGTGATCCTGACAACACAGCACTCTAACAACACTAAGGGCAGCGTCCCTATCTTGGGCCTCCCTCAGTACTTAACCCACTACACTAGCGGGGGGGTTGGGGCCTACCTGGGGTGTGGGTACCTATGGGGTGCAGGAGCTGCTCTCACTCCCCGCACCCTTCTTCCCTCACAGCTCCCTAGCTCCAACTCTCTAACTGCAGACTTCCTTCTCTCAGCTCCCACTAATATAAGTGGCAGGGTCCCTAACCTGAGGGCTGCCCCTGGCAACACTCACCTTACTGGGGAGCTGAGCTATCCTGACCAAGGGGGTGCTGGCCTAATACAGGGGAGTCCCTCTCTCCTGCACCCTACCTCCTTCCCTTGTCTGCCTCCTTGCTCTGCTTCTTCCTGACTGACGTGACTCATGCAAAGCCCGGGAAATGTATCTCTTTTCCTCCAGGGCAGTCCTACATCTCTATTGGCTCCTATCAAGCACCTGGTGCCTGCCTCGCTATGCCTCATGGGAATTGTAGTCCCGAGGCCCCTACAATAACATTGGGACCGCGTGCGTTCCTCCCCTCTGCCTACACTAACTCCTAATGGCCGCCTCAAGCTCTCCCTATGCTTCCCTACTCTCGCGCGACCTCCTAAGAGCTGCCTTAGCTCCCTACCCCTATCTGCGCATGCGCGACCTATCTGGGGCTCTCCTGCCCTCGCACGATCACTGCGCATGCGCGACTTGAAGCGCAATGGCGGCGCTCTCCTCGCCGGCCGCCGGGACCTTAGAGACGCGACCGCGGCCTTAGCAACGGCCCGATCGCGTCCCCGGCAACCGGCCTGCTCGCGGAGACAGCGCACCGCTCCCTGCAACGGCCCCCACCCTTGGGATGGCCGTCGGGTCTGCCGCTGGCCAGCGGCAGTACCCGGCATCGCTTGTGCCCACGGAGGCTCCCGAGGGGGTCGCAGGGGGCAAAGGGTGACCTGGCTACATACACATGAATGTTTAGAAATGCTCACTGACTGAATTAAGGCATATTTAATAACATGAATATTGCCATGTTTAAAGAAGCTGACATTCACTTAGCTCTTGTTCAAGATGAGATATTTGTGGGTTTGTTTTGTAATGTAGATGGTCATTTCATGCTAATATTAATGACATACAACTTTAAGTAACTACCCATATAACAGCATACATTTTGATGTTATGTTTTCTGGTGTCTTAACTCTGTAACACATTACTTACCTTAATCTTCTTTCATAGTTCCTAATGTTGGCATTTGATCATATATGATTTTTGGTTACAATAACAGATCTGTAAGTGTGTATGAATATATCTTTATTATCTCTGTATCTCTATGGATATATGTATACACTGTGACATGGTCATTGACTCAGTATGTTAATAGGAGATGGCAGTATGCATGCTTTCCAGTAGACGAGGGGTTAACCCAGCTTGTTAAGCAGACCACAGGTGATTCAAATTAAGCTAGTTCACCTGCTTTAAAACAGGAAGAGGAAATGCCTCTTGGGCGGCAGTCTCTCTCTGAGATGCAGAGAGAAGACAGAGGAGTGTTGACAGACAGACACAAACTGCTCAGATTGACCCTGTCCCAAGGGGGGAGAATAAAGCTCCCAGGTAAGGAGCCAACTGCTGTTGCTGAACCTTGTTGGGCTTGAGTAGGTTAGCTAGCCAGCCAGGTAGTTAGCCTGCACTTTTTTGTTTAGTCAGTGCCCCGACCGGGGTTAGGGTTTTTGTTTACGTTTCAATTTAAAGGGACAGTGTACCCATTGTTTTAGTTACCTTTTTTTGGACAAATAAATCCACCAGCACTATTTCACCAGAAAAGTCGTGTTGTCTCCTTACTTACCACGACCATCCTGCCACACGTGGTGTCAGAAGTGGGATTTGATTCACCTAGCGTCCAAGTGGCTGAAACCAGAGGAATATAGCCCGACATGGATCCTTGAGATGATGGTGTTGTACCGCTTCATTCGAGCGTTACCCCAGGACCTTCAACAGTGGGTGGGGCAGGGAGATCCCCTCTCGTGATGCCATGTTAGGCGCAGTGGAGCAGTTTCTGGCTACCCGTGAACTGTCACGCACCACTCGAACAAACCACAACCCACGTACCAACTCAAACAGTAGAGGCCAGCGCTGGCACCAGGACCCATGACCGTTCGCACGATTTGAGCGGGTGGAAGAAAACCCGGATAGGGACAGAAACTCTAAATCTCAGAAAGGGTTTCAAAAACGAACTGGGCCAATTGTTTGTTTTGAGTGTGGGGAGACGGAACATATTAAGGCTCACTGTCCACAGTTGTCTGAGCCAATGGAGTGTGCGTATGGCTCTGTGAAGTCTGAATTTTGTGGAGTGGTAGGTATGACCCGCGAGGGAAAACGTACCCACAACTTCCTAATCGCGGTGATTTTAAATGGTAAACCAGTCTCCGCCTTGGTGGACTCAGGGAGTAATATTAGCTTGGTATCAGGAAAGTTGGTTAAGCCTCTCCGGTTACACTAGGGTGAGAAGTTGCGGGTATTATGTGTGCATGGGTGTACGCTTCCGTACATCATGACTCTGATAACAGTAAAAATCGAGGGGCAAGTCATCCAAACTACGGCAGCAATTGTACCAAAGTTACCCCATTCCCTAGTGTTAGGCTGTAATTTCCCGGGATTTGACACCCTGATCAGAGGACAGCTCACCTTAAACAATCCTACTCCAGATGAGCTTTTTCCATTTACAGACCCCGAATTAGTCTCTGAGGTGTCTAAAACTCCTAAGTCGAAACGAGACCGTAGGAAGGAAAAAAAAGAGGTACACCCCCACCCCAGTTAGCACTGGCCACTACTCCTGACGGAGAGGGACCAGAGGGAGAAGAGTTGTCCGAGACAGGACCTGTTGATGCTCAGGTGTCCGAGTCGCCCGTGGAGGTAACCGGCCAAACTCCAGATGAGGAAGGTTTTGAAAGTCTAGAACTTTCCCTGACTAACTTTGGTAGGGAGCAGGCTAATGATCCCCAGTTGAAAAATGGGTTTAGCCAGGCAGTAGAAGTTAATAGAGTCCCGGTAGAAGGGACAACCAAGGAATCCTATCCCTATTTTTGTATTAAAAATGACTTGTTATACCATGTGAGACAAGAGGAGGGCCAAGAGATAGAAAAATTGCTAGTACCCAGTTCATTAGTAAGGAAGGTCCTGGAGCTAGCACACTCTCATTTATTGGGGGGTCATCTGGGAGTAGAGAAGACACAGCAAAGAATCCTAAAAATATTTTACTGGCCAGGGATATATAATGCAGTAAAGAGATTCTGTGCCTCTTGTCCAGAGTATCAGTTGACAGCCCCCGACCAAGTTTGAGGGCCCCATTGATACCTATGCCTATTATTGAGATCCCATTTTAGAGGATCGCCATGGATATAGTGGGTCCCTTGGAGAAATCTGCCAAGGGTCATCAATACATCCTAGTGATCCTAGACTATGCCACTCGCTATCCAGAGGCGTTGCCTTTACGTAATACTTCCTCCAAAGCTATAGCTAAGGAATTGTTACAGGTATTCTCCCGACTCGGGATACCGAAGGAAATTCTGACAGATCAGGTTACCCCGTTTACATCTAAGCTTATGTGAGACTTATGTGTAGAGCTAAAAATACAGTCCCTAAGAACCTCTGTTTACCATCCTCAAACGGACAGACTGGTAGAACGATTTAAAAAAAACTCTGAAGATGATGTTGAGAAAAGTGGTTGCTAGTGATGGGAAAAACTGGGACACCTTGTTGCCTTATCTCTTGTTTGCTATCCGAGAGGTGCCACAGGCCTCTACAGGGTTTTCCCCATTTGAACTCCTGTATGGGAGACGCCCAAGAGGGATTCTGGATAGCCTCAAAGAAGAGTGGGAGCAACAAGCTGTTCCAGGGAAAAATGTCGTCCAATTTGAGGAAGATTTGAAAGAACGTATTGCGCATATTACCCCCATAGTCAGACAACTTTTAGAAGAGGCACAGAGGGCCCAACAGAACCTTTACAACAGACAGGCTACGGTTCACAACTTCCGACCAGGGGACCGAGTAATGGTGCTTGTTCCCACAGCCGAAAGCAAGCTGTTATCACATTGGCAGGGGCCATATGAGGTTCTAGAACAGGTCGGCACGGTGAATTATAAAATTCGACAGCCAGATCGGAGGAAGGTAGAGAAAATCTATCACATAAATCTATTAAAATCCTGGAAGGATAGAGAGGTATGTCTGACGGTAGTAGCTAATAAATCCGGGTAAGGGGAGGAACCACTTGTTCGAACATCGGCAGAACTCACCCCTGAACAATACAGAGAAGCTGTGGACTTGGTAAAAAGGAACAGGGATGTATTTTCCAGCGTACAGGGAAAACTAGGGTGATTTCCCATGATATCGTCACCAAGCCATGCGTAGCCATTAAGATAAGACCCTATAGAATCCCAGAAGCCAGAAGAGGGGCTATTCAGTCAGAGGTAAAGAAGATGCTAGATTTAGGCGTAATTGAGGAGTCCCATAGTCAATGGTCCAGCCCTATTGTCTTGGTACGTAGGCCAGATGGGTCAATACGGTTCTGTAATGACTTTAGAAAAGTAAATGAAGTCTCGAAGTTTGATGCCTATCCTATGCCACGGGTAGACGAGTTAATTGAGAGGTTGGTGAGGGCTCGTTTTCTAACCACTTTAGATCTTACAAAGGGTTATTGGAAAATCCCTTAACAAGTTCAGCAAAAGAGAAAACGGCCTTCTCCACACCTGATGGTCTTTTTCAGTATACTGTTTTACCCTTTGGTCTTCATGGGGCGCCTGCAACCTTCCAAAGGTTGATGAATAAATTGTTACACCCACACTCGAGCTAAATGTTCAGTCGGCCTAGCAGAAGCAAAATATCTTGGCTATGTTGTGGGAAGGGGGACAGTAAAACCCCAGCTCAATAAAGTTGAAGTCATTGAGAGTTGGCCCCGTCCCCTTAAAAAAAAACAGGTTAGGACATTTCTAGGCATTGTAGGTTACTACAGGTGATTTATACCCCATTTTGCAACCCGGGCAGCACAGCATTCAGATCTAGTAAAGGCAAAGGCACCTGATGTTGTAAAATGGAACAGTAATGCGGAGACCGCATTTTTAGACCTACGTACAGCGCTCTGTAGTCACCTAGTCTTGGAAGCCCCGGATTTTACTAAGGAGTTTTTTCTGCAAACGGACGACTCCGAAGTAGGTCTCGGAGCAGTACTGTCCCAGTTTGTAGGAGAAGAGGAACACCCGGTCCTCTATTTAAGTCGCAAATTGTGTCCCCGCGAACAAAGATATGCCACAGTAGAAAAAGAGTGTTTGGCCGTAAAGTGGGCAACAGACACATTGAAGTATTACCTGTTAGGCAGGTCTTTTACGCTCATTACAGATCACGCACCCCTACAGTGGATGCATAGAAATAAAGAAAAGAACTCGAGAGTTACCCGTTGGTTTTTGTCGTTGCAACCTTTCAACTTCACGGTCCAACATCGGCCAGGCATACTGCACGGTAATGCTGATGCACTCTCTAGGGTGCACAGTCTCGGTGCACGGGCCGCTCCACTCGGTAACGTTACGCTGGGAAGGGGGATATGTGACAGGGTCATTGACTCAGTATATGTTAATAGGAGATGGCAGTATGCATGCTTTCCAGTAGACGAGGGGTTAACCCAGCTTGTTAAGCAGACCATAGGTGATTCAAATTAAGCTAGTTCACCTGCTTTAAAACAGGAAGAGGAAATGCCTCTGGGGCAGCAGTCTCTCTCTCTGAGGTGCAGAGAGAAGACAGAGGAGTGTTGACAGACAGACACAAGCTGCTCAGATTGACCCAGTCCCAAGGGGGGAGAATAAAGCTCCCAGGTAAGGAGCCAACTGCTGTTGCTGAACCTTGTTGGGCTGGACTGGGTTAGCAAGCCAGCCAGGTAGTTAGCCTGCACTTTTTTGTTTAGTCAGTGCCCCGACCGGGGTTAGGGTTTTTGTTTACGTTTCAATTTAAAGGGACAGTGTACCCATTGTTTTAGTTACCTTTTTTTGGACAAATAAATCCACCAGCACTATTTCACCAGAAAAGTCGTGTTGTCTCCTCACTTACCACGACCATCCTGCCACAACGCACACAGTGTGTGTGTGTGTATATATATATTAACTGATATATATCTTAATATATAAAATCGAAAGGTTGGTACTAGCTGCGGTGAATCTGATTGGTCCTCAGCCTCTGGCCAATCAGATTGGTGGCTCTATGACGTCACCCGGCTCTATGACGTCACCCAACTCTCTCTCTCTCCCTCTCCCCCACCGGCTCCCGGACGGAGGGGAAGCGCGGCCCGCCTGCCCCAGCCGCCAATGCTCACTTCCCTCCCTGGCGGGGGGACAGGCAGTGGACAGGCAGCCTCCGGGAGGACCCCCTTCTTCCTGCAGATGCCCCCGGTAAGATGGCGGCGCACAGCGGACAGGCGGGGGGTAGTATTCAGTCAGGAGAGAGGGGGGGGAGTTAGTCAGGAGAGAGGGGGGGGGAGTTAGTCAGGAGAGAGGGGGGGAGGGAGTCAAGAGAGGGGGGGAGAGAGGGAGTCAGGAAAGAGGGGGGAGAGAGGGAGTCAGGAGAGGGGGGATAGGGGGAGTCAGGAGAGAGAGGGGGGGAGTCAGGAGAGAAGGGGGGGGAAGTCTGAACAGCTGTAAAGAGGGGGGAAGGGAGTTGAGTGGGAGGATGGGGGAGGCAGAACATTACATCATGGGCAACGCCGGGTATATCAGCAATATATATATCTGACACGGTTGTCAGCAAACAGGCCTTCTGTTAATGAGATATAAATGTTAGGACACTTGCTAAAATTATGGTATCACTATGATTGAGCCCATAATTCACTGAGCTGTATTTAACTTTCAATATGATTACAACAAGGCCTACTTACACACATCAATGGCTTTAGTTTAGCACTCTATATATAATATATATATATATATATTGTGACAAACGCCCCTCTTTTGTAGTGCTGACGTCTGTCTGGGTTCTTCCCGACACAGTCTTCTAGGGTTAATTATACAACAAACAGGATCATGCAAAGTATTATGCTGCTTAACTCAGGCTTCTGCCTGCTTTATTTTCATCCAAGTAAGGTACTGCAGCTTTAACATGTGTAGGTTAGAGGTACTCAGATACTTTCATTCAGCAGTTCACACATTTCAGTGTTACAATATTTCCCACACTGTTATTTCAAGAAATAAAACCAAAATCATATAAGCAAATCCTATCCCTTTCAGGGATCTAACTACACATCAGAATCAGTCTCTCTAACAGCTGCTGGCCAACTAAACTGGTTCCCCAGCTTAAAACAATGCTCTCTCATTTAGGGACACAAGATACAGCACAGTCTTTTAGCAACAGCAGTAATCATTTGTTTTGTCTTATCTGTTCGTGGTGTCCAGGCAAATCCTCTGGTACTGTCATACGTGGAGAGGCCGTCAACCTCGATACTGGATGCAGGAGAGTAGCGACACCCCCAGCCCCCAGGCTCCAAGGAGAGAGAGTGAAATGCAAAACCTCTCTGCTCTAAATACCTGTGCATGTGATTAGAAGAGCAGGTGAGGGAGAACTAGAGCCATTGTAATCTGTGGTCTGGATTTTCCATCCAGCTGCCTGAGGTAATGGGAAGCTGTGGAACGGATCATTTTTAACTATTCCTGCACTTTCTGCTCTAAAATGGGGCAGAAAGCTGCCTAACATCTTTGGACTATGTCACATATCCCCCTCCCCAGCTCACACCTACTGGGGTGAGCGGCCATGGACCTCACTGGGGTGAGCGTCCTACCTGAAATACTTGAGCTAACTCCTCAGTACAACATTAAGTATTCACATGACACGAATATGAACTTCATTATATAATTTACCAACTGAAAGGGCCATCAACCCTGTATATTAATTTGTAGTTTAGCTACATTTTCAACACAGAGAACCAATATAACACTGTACCCTTGACAAAATGCTTATTCTAGAGGCCTAATATACCTTAACTACAATAGCTTATTTGCATAGTTAAGTGTCCGTGACATAGTCCACACGTGTAATAACAAAAAAATATCGGTCAATTCCCCAAACACATTTTTTTTTTTTTTTTTTTTCTTTGACTTCCAGTCCATTACATTTCCTGACTTTATTTCATAGGCCGCTGCAAACTGCAAATGACTGGACTGTTTCTTTAGCTTCTGACAAAACTCTGGGCCCGGATAGTCTTTGTCTTTATATTGTGGCCCAGAGTGGCGAGATCTGGAAAAATTCAAGGCCAGCGTTGACCTTCGTCGCTTTTGATTTGCGACCTTTGAACCTTTAAGGTACTTCTTATTGCCATGTATTTTCTCACGACCATCACTCTCAGAGATTTGGGATTTTTCCTTTGGGGCAATTATATGGTACTTAGAAGATGAAGCACTGACTACCTGGAGCACCTTCACCTTGATGGGGCTCTCACTAACTCCGGCTGTACCCTGTGGCATTTTACCTTTGCAGCTGGCAGGCATGTAGTCTTGGACCTCTCTTTCCTGAGGTCTACATTTATTCAGGCGGAAGTACCGCTGGATAACCAGTGACGCATTTCTCAGGGTTTGATAGCGAATCCTGTTCTGTGTCATCCTAGTCAGAGACTGGATTTTTATAGTTGCTCCTTTCATAATGAGGAACCTGTTTCGTACCATGCGGGCACGGTAGAATGATTGAAGAACACAGGCTGCTTTATTCCGGTGATTGAACACACAAATTTTCATCCCTCTGTAGGCAGCCTGTAGGATGATAGTTGTGGCGCGTTTACGCTGATAATTTTCTCTTTCCCTTCTTCCTTGGATAAGAGCTTTGCAGTGCTTCTGAATTATTCTAATGCTTTTCTCCTTTTTCAAAATGTTAAGTTCCTCCACGAGAGAATTCTGTTTTGTGCCTACATCTCGCAATTCTGTTCTCAGAGCGTCCGTTTCTTCCTGGTGCTGGCTCTGAGTGTGCATCAGTGCTTCCTGCACTTCTAATTTTTCCTGAGTCAACTGTTTCTTTATTTTTTCTGCTTGGTCAGTCAAATCTGAATTTTCCAATTTCAGAGTCTCATTTTCTTGCTTTACAGTCTCTAACTCACTTAGGGCAATCTCATGGGTTTGCTTCAACATTCCCAGCTCTGTGTTCAGACCGTGGCCCTCCAGGCGCAAGTGTTGCACCTCTGTGCTGAGCGCATGAACCTCTTGTAGAGCCTTCCCGTATTTCTGTTTTAGGATAGCAATCAATTTGTCAGACTTAATCTGTTTTTCATCCATGGTGACAATTACGGTGTTGGCCTTTTCCAGACTAGTCGTGACCTCTTCCAGCTCACTCCGTAAGAGAGACTCTGTTTTCTTCAAAGCCTCGTACTCTTGTAAAGCTGGAAGTATACACCTCTGTAACTCGGCGTTCGCTTCTCGCACCTTATTGTTAGATTCTTGCTCCTTCTTCCAACATTCTCGCTCCTTCACCAAATCCTGCCACAGGACTTCATAATTATGGCGGGCAGCTTGGAGTGCAGAAACCAAAGCCTCTTTATCCTGGTTCAAGGATTCAGCTTCCCTTTGCTCCTCCTTTTCCTTTGCCACTGTTCCCGTGACAATTCTGCCGATCACTCCGGTCTGCAGCACATATCGGCGCCTTTCTGACGCATGTCCTGACAGCGCAGGTTCAAGTGGCTCGGTCACTTCCCCTGTGACTTGAGGGACAGTTTTCTTTTTCTTCTTCTTTCTTTTTGCTTTATTAGCTCCAGAGATATCAGTGGTAGTGGGCACACACTCACTGGTATCAGCTTCCACATCTTGCTTGCACACATAGGGCGTTGCTTGCTTTTGCAGCTGTTTGTCTTTGAAAATTTTGGGGCACACATCTTCCATGTGACCTACTTTATGACAGGCCCAGCATACTAAATTCATCTGTGGGTACGGCTCTCCTCCAGGGGCCACATACGAGTCGTCATCAACATCATCATCATCATCGTATGGCCTGAAGGGACACTGTTTTTCATGATTATGTACATTACAAAATAAACATTTCACGTCGGCCATTTTAGAAACCCGGCAGGAACAATTTGCTAGCTGCAATTTCACTCCCTTCAGCAACTTGCATACAGCACTTGCTAGCTGCAAATTCACTCACTTCAGCAAAATGCATTAGCTTTACAAACAGCACTTGCTAGATGCAATTTTTTTTTTTTTTTCTTCTTCAGCAAAACATTTTGGTTTTCTGTTTGGGTTCAGGGTGCTATTGCATCCACACTTCGCACATTCTCTGTGTATGCTAGAAGCACAACTGATATACACATTGGGACAGACTTCACTCATAGCATCTGTACTTTAGTTCAGCTCGGCGGCCATTTTAAACCCCCGCATTTATTTGCAAACCCACAGACTTTTTAGTGTCGACCCGCATTCTCCACCATATGTGACAAACGCCCCTCTTTTGTAGTGCTGACGTCTGTCTGGGTTCTTCCCGACACAGTCTTCTAGGGTTAATTATACAACAAACAGGATCATGCAAAGTATTATGCTGCTTAACTCAGGCTTCTGCCTGCTTTATTTTCATCCAAGTAAGGTACTGCAGCTTTAACATGTGTAGGTTAGAGGTACTCAGATACTTTCATTCAGCAGTTCACACATTTCAGTGTTACAATATTTCCCACACTGTTATTTCAAGAAATAAAACCAAAATCATATAAGCAAATCCTATCCCTTTCAGGGATCTAACTACACATCAGAATCAGTCTCTCTAACAGCTGCTGGCCAACTAAACTGGTTCCCCAGCTTAAAACAATGCTCTCTCATTTAGGGACACAAGATACAGCACAGTCTTTTAGCAACAGCAGTAATCATTTGTTTTGTCTTATCTGTTCGTGGTGTCCAGGCAAATCCTCTGGTACTGTCATACGTGGAGAGGCCGTCAACCTCGATACTGGATGCAGGAGAGTAGCGACACCCCCAGCCCCCAGGCTCCAAGGAGAGAGAGTGAAATGCAAAACCTCTCTGCTCTAAATACCTGTGCATGTGATTAGAAGAGCAGGTGAGGGAGAACTAGAGCCATTGTAATCTGTGGTCTGGATTTTCCATCCAGCTGCCTGAGGTAATGGGAAGCTGTGGAACGGATCATTTGTAACTATTCCTGCACTTTCTGCTCTAAAATGGGGCAGAAAGCTGCCTAACATCTTTGGACTATGTCACAATATATATATATATATATATATATATATATATATATATATAAAACACAACAAAAGAAAAAATTGGCGCCAACCTAACACTATATGTAATATCCTCTAAAAGATATATGTAGGACCTGTATAGTGCACAGTGGAACAAATAAAAAATATAAAGCTAATGCAATAAAACAATATAAAATATACAAAGTAAAACAACAAAAAGTAAATGTCCAGAAAAATATATATTAAAAAATACAAATCCTAAAAAATTCTCCAATTGCTATCCAACAGAGTCTCTGCAGCCCGAGTGAAGGGAACACCACTTCCTTGAAGATATCTATAAAAACACAGAAAAAACAGGCACACTCATAGCGTAAAATTGTATAACAATAAAGTTTATGGAATGAAGGATTTAAAAAGACACACTTTTTCTAACGGTTCAGTACATGAAATTAAACACCACATTAATTGTCTTAGTACCTACATTGTATATCTCATCACCTGCCGTTGCGGCCTACAGTATGTGGGCCGCACGTCTAGGACGATTAGTACTAGATTTCTTGAGCACCGTAGAAATGTCAAACATGGTCTTCAGTCACACTGTCTATCACGACACTTTGATAGTGTACATAATAAGGATCCCTGCTGTCTGTCCATCTTTGGTATCGAGGCCATCTCACCTTCCCTTTCGGAGGGTGATAGTTTCAAAAACCTGTGTGTCAGGGAGACCTACTGGATATATGTACTTGGTACATTGGTTCCAGGGGGTCTCAATGACACAATAGACATCAGTACAGTACTGTAGTTGCACAGTCTTGTCTACTGTGGGGTGTAGTGTTCTCAGGGAGGTCTGGGTTGAGCGATTTATTTTGTTCCCTCCATGTGGGCACCAGCATCACCACATTAGCTTAGTTTATATATATATATATACATATCTGACTGTTCCCTTTTGACAATGGCCTAAACATGATTATTTACGTATGAATCTCAATATATATGGGTACCATTGACTTTGCTTGCGCGACCACCATTGGTCCAGTATCCTTCTTCGTACATTTTTCATTATTATTTATCATTCTTATTCGTTCCCTCCTTCCCCCCCTCCCCCTCCCCTCCTCTCCCCCCCCCTTTTTTTCCTTTTTTCATCCTTTCCTTTCCCTTTTTCCCCTCTCCTTTTCCTTATCTTTTTATTTAATCTTTGTGTGTTATCGTGTCATTTTTGCACCTTGATCCCTCTGAATCTCTTTAGTACCAACATTTTCTCCTTATACATCTAGTGGCAATTCACCTATTCCTTTATATTTAGGGTATTGCTACCTTTCACTAGCATCTGTTTTATATATAATACTATACTATGGAAGTTATCTGCCAATGATATTCTACTAAATTATTGTGCTATATTTATAAATATATAAACTTTTTTATTACTTAAATGTATTTCACTTTTTATTTCAGTTGTTAAAGTGTATGTTATTGCATGCATTGATATGCTTGGTCACTTTGTTTAATATTATTAGCGTATTCTATATGTTTTGGTATACATAGGGGTTAATTTCACCCTTATATTGATCACATGTATCCTATTAGTAATTTGCTATCTTCTGTACTCTGATTGGTCCAACGTACTATATTACTGCGTCCAATACCTATACTATTAATTCCTGATGAAGTCTCGTTCGAGACGAAATGCGTAGAGAGTGCTGTGGAGGTTATTATCCAGTTTTTATCTCTATTACATTCACTCATGTGCTACAGCATATTTTTGCTGTGCTGATAGCATTTATCTCAGCCGCCCAGCCGTCCAGCCCGTTTTCCATTGTGAACTCTCTCCGGTTGAAACTCACTGACGTCACCGAGTTCTCGCGAGATTTGGATCAGAGAACTCATTGTGTGATGCCGGAGCAAGGGGAAGGCGGCGTCCCTCGTACTCTTCGGTCCCTGCAAGGACACAGAGGGGCTACTGCAGTAGGATATACCACGGACAACACATCGAAGTCCTCCATACTGGGTTCCTGCGTCTGACGGGCTGAGTTTTACTCAAAAATGCTTTATATTCTACTATGTTTGTGAGTGTGTATTTTTAAATCCTTCATTCCATAAACTTTATTGTTATACAATTTTACGCTATGATTGCGCCTGTTTTTTCTGTGTTTTTATAGATTATATATATATATATATATATATATCAGAATGAACAGTACAGCCCTTCATGGCTCAAAAGAGGCCTTGTTTGCTGTTAAATACAACTTCTACACAGCTGACTCAAATAGGCCCACAAACATACTCACCTAGTAATGTTATAAACTGTAATGAAGTGTTAAGAGAATTACAACAAGGCCTGTTTGCACACAAGGCCTTCAATGTAGAGATAGATATATATAGATATTTATATACCTATATATATATATCTATATATATATCTACATATCTATATACATAGATATAGATATATATACATAAATATATATATAATTAGATATATATAAATATATCAACATATATTTATCTATATATAATAACTATATATTGTGTGTAGATATATATATATATATATATATATATATATATATATATATATATATATATATATATATATATATATATATGTTTTGGTATACATAGGGGTTAATTTCACCCTTATATTGATCACATGTATCCTATTAGTAATTTGCTATCTTCTGTACTCTGATTGGTCCAACGTACTATATTACTGCGTCCAATACCTATACTATTATTTCCTGATGAAGTCTCGTTCGAGACGAAATGCGTAGAGAGTGCTGTGGAGGTTATTATCCAGTTTTTATCTCTATTACATTCACTCATGTGCTACAGCATATTTTTGCTATGCTGATAGCATTTATCTCAGCCGCCCAGCCGTCCAGCCCGTTTTCCATTGTGAACTCTCTCCGGTTGAAACTCACTGACGTCACCGAGTATATATATATATATATATATATATCTACACACAATATATAGTTATTATATATAGATAAATATATATGTTGATATATTTATATATATCTAATTATATATATATTTATGTATATATATCTATATCTATGTATATATCAAGAGAGACTAACAGAGAGAGTCAAAGAGAGAGAGAGAAACAGAGAGGAAGAGAGATAAACAGACAGAGAGAAAAACAGAAAAAGAGACAAACATACAGATGTGTGTGTATGGTTACATCTAGCTAAGTGTAAGCAGAAATCTGTTCATCATAGCACTGTAGATGATTTCACACACATTGTTATTCTAATTCAAAGAGTCTACTTGTTTTGCACATGTTGATTGCCTAAGCCGAAAGTAAAGTTTCGATTCCTGTGAAAAGAGTATCTAACCCAAAGAATTTCAGCCAATTATTGTAACAAATTTCTTGTGGGAGAATACCTAGGCGTATAACTGCTAGGTTGTATTATAACCTTGGAAGAAACCGCGAAGATAACATGTAACTATTCACACACTCTGCAGACATCCGTATGCGTTCAACTTCATACAACGTTCACTTGTGGAGAGAAGAAATGGCAGAAGCTTCCACATTGCACAGCCATCCACGTAAATCATACAAATTTATGATTTATGAAGCAATCGAATCAACGCCAGAGAAAAGTGCAAACGTGGCCAAAATCTATGACTTGATCCAAAAGAAATATCCATACTACCAACAACCTGACTTACTACGAAATTTTAAAACTTCTGTACGATTCACTTTATCCGCAAATGAATGTTTTGAGCGTGTCCATGATCGGCTAGATCAACGATATGGATGCTGGCATGTTGCGCCATCATTTAAACTTACCATGGAACATAGAACATATTTTCTGTTAAATAGAAAATATTTTTGCCTAATACCAGTGACACTGAAGCCGCACCGACTGTCACGTCTGCTGATCTACCTGCACCCTCCATTCATCAAGACCAGATGCAAGATGGACATAACTACTATATGTATCCAAACTTATATGGGCAATACCAATGTGGATGGGAAAACAACCAACAACTGTACGTACCTCCGGACGTCTTGTTTGAAGAAGCCACTGCAGATCCATATGACGCCCTCATGGAGATGTGTGTGATTCAGGATTCAACGGTTGCCTCAACCATGGATGATACTGTTGTGCCTTCCTGGAGCGAGCAGTTGCAGCCAAATCAGTTTTGACTTCTACAAGAATGGTAAATACAAATTTCGTTATGCCTTTACTCAAATTATATGTCTACATTAATAATATACACCATTTGTTAGCCAAATGAGTGGATACAGCTTAACATTGCAGACAGGCTTACTTGTAGCGTGCACAAAGACATTTCCTATAACAATATACTACATGACGAACCATTAGTACACATTGGTGACGGAGTCCTAAATCCTAGATTATTATCGCTTTTAAAGTATCATTTCAACATGTTACACTAACTGTAACACACACACACCTCATTGTTCAACATATAAAACCAAAGTGTCGCCCACATATGATGTGGAATCGTGGTAATGTCCCAAGGCGTCCTTAAAAAAGGTTACCGATGCAAGCCCCACCCCCAACCGACGTGCGCGCGTGAAACCGTATTGGCTGTGCCCGTAGCTTATTGTTACGGTCAGTGCAGTGTGTCATGCGCGCGCATCGGTGGGGCGGTGCGTGCCCAGCGCTGGAGGCCAATGTTCATTCAGTGGGAGGGGTGTTTACGTGCATTTCACGGTGCCTTAACATGACGTCACACGTATTTTGTTCGCTCATTGGCTGATCATCCGTTTTTTTCCGTGGGCACACGTCCGTTTACAATGTCTAAATATGTATGTGTGTAGAAGTGAATTTGTTTCGCTTCCATATCATAACTTCCAGCCATGATATGCGTACTGCTAGCAGCACCATGGAGGGACATGTTTTGAACGCACATCGTACACATCGTTTTCCGCCTGCGCTAAGACTTAGTCCACACATTCGTGACGTGCGCGCGCAACAGACATTGTGCGCGCACATTATTATGTATACAGGCACCGGAAAAAACATATCAGTTGTAATGCCAGCAACGCCATTAGAATAATGAGACAGTTCTGTATCTGTAATTTTATCCTTGCAGTTTAAACATATACGTTACTTATGCGTGAATATCCACGATCATATAGAGATGTGTTAAGCGTTGTCATGCTGAGACATATATAAATGTGCCATCTTTGAACATCATGTGTTTGCTGTATTTCACAGATGTCGCGGATGAATACATGGGACCAATGTATGATTTCAGATGAGCCAATCGTTATATTAGATGATTGTGACGACGAGCGAACAACTATTATAATAAATATGTAACAATGCTTTCAATGATTGGTGCGCAGATTAACAATCACTAGAAAATGTTATCCTATTATGCAAATATTTACTATGCACTTAATTAACATTATGATGTTGCTAAGCACTGAAGTTTGAACTTATATTGTTTTTTTGTTCTTTTCTACTAACATTATATGTATTGCCATGTGATATATGCAACCAACATTATCACTCAGCAAACACATTAATCTACTATATATTATAATCTCACGTGTGACTTTTCAAAGAATGTAAATGCTACATAACATTGTATATGAACGTACACAAGAACAATAGGGAGGTATAGAAACTGTTTAGTCGTGTGCATTTTATATTATCACCTAAATTGTAGTGGTAACCTAACATGCATGAGCTAATGAATGTTAGTTAAAGATCATGAAACCATGAACATTTGTGTGTACATTTTATTCACACGACTAACTATAGTTTAGTGTTATTCGTAAAAGTTCAACACATACATAGCTAAGTGAGGCCAATGATAAAAGCAACATTATTATGTTGGTTTATATTATTTCACATAGAAATACATGCATCACACAAAAACTACAACACACACACACACTGTTGCTGAAATGTGTGCGTATGCAAATGTCCACTTCATTTCTGTTCATATGTTGACATTAGTTATAAAGGATCATGATCATTATGAATAACTAACGTGAATGAAATAAAAATTATATTAACAACATTGTCATTGTGTTGAATGAATTAGGAAAAGTTGAGAATCCAAAGAACTATACTTTGGAATGGTCTTAACATTTTGACACGTTACATGTACGTCAAAGCAACACACATCTTTCTCTTATACATACACATGTGTCAATGTAATAATCAACATGAAGATGTAGTGATACAACAACTAATCACATACATTGCAATGTTAATGATGTTTAAAACATTGGGGTCTTTTCATACAAACATGCATTGAGTGTTAACATCGCTCATGTGCATCAATGGATGTTCTCCTCCCATAATCAATAGCTGGGCAGGGTTTATCCCCTTCTCTCCCCCCACCCCTATATTCCATGAATGGATGTTGTTACGTTTGCTAAATTACATGTTATGTAATGTCCTTAATGATTTTAAAACACACTGCACAATAACCACCAAGTGTAGCTAAACGCATGTACACAATACAGAAACGACATGTTTCAATTGTCACATCTTTTCATTACGTTCTGTTTATACATCCTGTAACTATACCTGTATCGAGGTTTGCACATCTTATGACAGATGTGAATTGAAATACATACCATGAGCAGTCATTGAAGTGATATACCTTGAAAAAGAAAACATGAATTAATATAAATCATTGTCATGACATGTTCATTAAGGTAAGCAACACACATAATTGACAATTTTGTATGTGATATGGAACAACATCTAGAATACGTCAAATTTGATCTGAAATACACAATAGTCTACATATCATTGTGGTATACACAGGTGAAGAAAATTCTTAACCCTATAGGTGCTCAGTAGAAAGTTGCGGGTGGTGCTGTAAGCCTTAAAGAGATAGTCACATTGAAATCACACCACACGGCTGTATAGAAACAGCATGAATATATAACCTGATGTCTCTCCCAGCGGCTGGCTCAGAAAGAGCTCCAAAGCGCCGAGATAGAAAGACTCACGGTTGATGAATGTATGGCGTGGAGGATGAAATGATGATGATCCTCTGTGCCTTCAATCCGTTAGCAGCGTACCCCGAAGTGATGGTCCTGGCATCCGTAGGGAGTGTGGATGTATCCGCCGCCAACCCTCCTGCACCAAGCTGGTCGCAGGGGGCGGTCATATGACCGGCGGCTCAGGCGTCGCTGCAGGATGACGAGGAGAGGCGTGGGATCAGCGTGTAGGCGCAGCACCAGCCCGGCGTGCCTGCGGTGTTAGTAGAAAACCAGACTGTGTGGTGCTCTTAAAACGTAGACTCAGCAACTTCAATTATAATGTATAACATAGTGTTTGTCCTTGGAGTATCCCACATATAAATGGTGACCACCTATAGCATAAACACCTATTTCCACCAGGTATCAATAAACCGGAAGAGTATAACCCCAATTGGTAAATACTCACACTAGCTAGTGTCCAGCCAAATCATTGAATGGGAAAAAAACGGTGTATATAGAGTAAATAAACTCACTTAAGGCAGGTGGTCCTTCAGGGATTAACCTTCCTAGGTGCGTGCATCCGGTACTCCACAGCAAGGGCAGATATCCAGAAGGAGAATTGGAGCACAGCTACAAAAAATGCTAGAGAGTGTTTCCCAAAATGAGAGGTTTATTATGGTCAGAGCATGGTTGACAGAAAAAATAGAGCCCTCAGGCCCCCACCGACATGTTTCGAGCGTGCGCTCTTTATCAAGGTGTACAATGATCTAATATTCCCCCTTACCTAATATAGTCTCCTTTTCCCGCCAAACGTCCCGTTAACCCGTCGCTTAGCTGTATCACCTGCAATGCGCCCTGTTGCCAGAGTGCATCCCGAGTACCACGCTTCACGGCGGGTGTCGTGGTGACGTCAGCGCGTCAAGAAACACAACAAACTTTATTGACAATATAAACTTAACAATCTAACATAACTTCAAACAACTTTATTAATCTATTAAACATAATATATATTTAACTAAAAATACAGACATATAATACGGATAAAATCAATTTAAAAAAACACAAGCAAGTTTAAAGAAAAATTACAAGCAAGCTTTAATGAAAAAACGCTGATCGTTACAAGTTTAAAAGAAATATTTATTTATATATTGGGTTGTGAAACATATGAATCCACATATCCCCACCCTATCCAAGATTTTATAACCAGCATGTACCTACAAATTAGTCAATATATTCACTTATTTAATCAAACCTAATGAATAACTAGCATACATGCTTGTACCAACAGATTTTTTTACAATTGTATGTAAGTTATATTCCTAAGGTATGGGTATGGGATTCATATGTTTCAGATCATAATCTTAACCATATACAGCTTTGAGGATGAGTATCTTATAGTGTTAGTGATCTAACATAGTTTAGTTTTCCCAGTCTATCTATAGCACTTATAAGTATGTAATTTATTTTATCATTATACAATCAAGTATATGCATAGAAATTGAAGTAATGCAAATAGATTATAATATGCAAATAGAATATATATACATAAAGATATAAATTTGTATATAATAAATGGATTCATAATACATATACATTTTTATATAGTGATAATTAATGAATTCATAATACAATTACAATCAATTAGGTATCAAATCATTTTAAGTATGGGTTTAGATCCCAATCTGTATTCAATCCATAGGGGATCCTAGTATTTAGAGTAAAAATCCAGAAGAGTTCCTTTTTATCCAGTAATTCCAATCTATTACCACCCCTATATGGCATTTCAATATGTTCGATTCCTCTAAATCTTAATTTGGTAATATCTCCATATTTACAGGTTGTAAAGTGTTGGGATACCGGATGCGTTAGATCTTTAAGTTTAATCAACCTAATATGTTCTCGCATTCTGGCCTTCAATGCTCGCGTTGTGCGTCCCACATATTGCTTACCACATCCACAGTCCAATAAATAGACTATGAATGTGGTATTGCAATTTATGAAGGATTTTATAGTGTATATTTGTCCTGTATTAAAGGATTTGAAATCAGATGTTTGATCCATGAACGTACAAGAAATACACCTCAAACATTTGTAACAGCCCTTTGGTAGACCAACCCCATGTGCTTGTTTTTAAGATGTAAAAAGACTTCGAGAGACATAATTAGCAACCGTTTTAGCCTTTTTGAAGACGAAACGTGGGCCCTCCTGGTATACTTTCTTCAGTAAGGGGTCTGCAGATAATACATTCCAATGCTTCCTCACAATCTCCTTAATACTATTCGCTTGAACATTAAATTGTGTTATAAACATTGGACTATTATTAATAATAGATATCAATATGAGATTTTATAAGTAATTTGATCTGTCATACAATTCACATGTCAAATGCATAATTAAAAACAAAGCACGTGTTGAAATACGTCTATAACAGGTACAGATATAATGTTGAATACACCTAAAAAGCAAAATGGATAAGAAAGAGAAGAAAAAAGGGGGAGGAAGGGGAAGGGAAAGGGAGGGGGAGGGGGGAGGGGGGGAGGGGGAGGGGAGGGGGGCAGAGTGAGAAGGGGGAAGAGGGGGCAGAACTACACTACAGAATACACTACAACCCCATGGGCTAAATATTGAATGGGAATTAAAACATTTCCTAGATGTTTAAGGATTGTTTTTGGTCTTTACTGTTTGCCTCCTTGTTCCCTCCTTTCCCCCTCCCCCCCCCTCCACCACTCTGCTCCCCGCCCCCCCCCCTTCCCTCCATCTCCCCTCCCCCCCCTCCTTTTCCTTCCCCCCCCTCCCCCCCCCCTCCCCCTCCCTCCCCCTCTCCCCCCCCTCCCCTTTCCGCCCCCTCTTCCCCCTTCTCCACTCTGCCCCCCTCTCCTCCCCCTCCCCCCTCCCCCCCTCCCCCCCCCTTTCCCTTCCCCTTCCTCCCCCTTTTTTCTTCTCTTTCTTATCCATTTTGCTTTTTAGGTGTATTCAACATTATATCTGTACCTGTTATAGACGTATTTCAACACGTGCTTTGTTTTTAATTATGCTTTTGACATGTGAATTGTATGACAGATCAAATTACTTATAAAATCTCATATTGATATCTATGCCTGTATATGCAATTATACTGTATGTTATTGTTTATTGCATGAAATCTGATGCGCCTATTCCTGTCATGCTATTGTATTGTGTTTTTAACCTTTTGTGTTCCTTGTGGTGATTTTGTCAATCAGGTAACCTGCTGTCCACCTGATTGGGTTGGTTAGACAGGTGTACCAGTTTGCACTCACTATTTAAGGAGGATCTTTTCAGCTGCCAGGTCACTCTTTGATAAAGGTCCCACGGACCGAAATGCATCAGAGGACCTGTTAGCACGATGTCTGATTAAAGTCTACTTTTAACTCTACCCAGCCTCTCTCCTTCTATTGCTGTGCTGCTGTCTACCTGTCCCGTTGGGGGAAGATTTTCTCTACATATCATTGTGACTCACATGTCACACTCCAAAAGCAAAATTGTATGTAACCATACTGCACTAGCTATTGGCTATCGACATAGTAGGTTTATTGTGTATGCCTAACCAAAAATAGCATGTACAGAAAATATAGATTTAGTACACATTATTTCCTCACGTACACACAAAACCTTTTAGTGGTAAGAAGTAGAATACAACCTGTTGCTGAATGACATACCGGTGCCACATGCAATTCTCCACACAGCAGAGAAGAGAAAGGTGTGCAAACCATATTCATCTGTTTCCTAAGTGAATGGTATTTGGACAAATGTATTTATCATAACAAAGAATGAATACATCTAATGTAGTACTATGAACATGTATGTATTTGCTTACATGAAAAAAATGTGTTTATGACATTCAGACGTGTCTCAACACCACTGGCTGTTTGGTCAATGTCAGCTGGTAAATTGACGGGATGCTCCTCCTCCAAGCCCTGACGTATGTCTGTTTGTACATTATTGCGGAGTGCCACATTGTGCAAAATGCAACATGCAATTATAATATCAGACACTTTAGAAAAAGTGTCCAGTCTGTGCTCTTGCTCTTTAAGAAACTGGAATGGTGGTTCCTCTCTAATCTTTTGCAGCTCTTGATGTTGAAGGTGTCTTCCCCCACCTCCAATGTGGATCCCAGCAGGGCACTCCGACAGCGATACCAAGTCCCAAGAAAAAAAGAGACAAACACAAAAGCGCACCAAGATTGAGATATAAAGTGTATTACAGACAAATAAAATTAGTAGTATACACTTACATGAATAAAAACTTTAATGATCCTGATCACGATCGTAACTTCTATGGTGAGGCAACAGATGGGATGAAAGGGGGGTGATTTCAGTCTCTGGAAACAAGCCCCGCGCGCTGGGACTGTGTCTCTAGCTATGCTGCGTGTTCAGCTCCACACGGTTGTCAGCGTGTTGGTCTGCGTGACGTGCACCAAGGGGCGGGTTTTGTGAATCTAATCCATCCCCCTTTTTCCAATAAGATCCAATTAGATGCCTGTTCATTGGTATTAACCAATAAATGAATGTAGATTGGTATATAAAGGACCTCAAACAGGTGCCCCTGATATTGCCTGAGGAAGAATACTTTTGTATTCGAAACGCGTCGCGAAGGGTGTTGCTGGCTTGTTACTCACATACAGCCAATCTTCACACAAGTGTTTTTTTACTAATCACGATCAAAAAACGGAAAACGGACAGGCATCTCCGGGACTACTATTGGGGGCTTCATTCGCCACGCATGCGCGTCACGCAGACCAACACGCTGACAACCGTGTGGAGCTGAACACGCAGCATACCCAGAGACACAGTCCCAGCGCGCGGGGCTTGTTTCCAGAGACTGAAATCACCCCCTTTTCATCCCATCTGTTGCCTCACCATAGAAGTTACGATCGTGATCAGGATCATTAAAGTTTTTATTCATGTACCTGTAAGTGTATACTACTAATTTTATTTGTCTGTAATACACTTTATATCTCAATCTTGGTGCGCTTTTGTGTTTTTCTCTTTTTATCAGACACTTTAGCAGGCTTATATTGAAGTGCCCCACCAGTTCTATCGAGACACCTAAATCTTGTCTTGAGAAGCCCAAATGTCCTCTTTATGACGGATCGCGTAGATATATGGGCAACATTGTACCTCTCCTCTGCTTCACATTGAGGGTTTGCCACAGGGGTCAACAGCCACGGCCTAATTCTGTATCCTGAGTCAATATAATCCATCGTGCACAAATATGAAACAATTTGTGTTAATATTATTACATACAACATTTCCTAGAAAACCAAGAGTTGTTTGTTAACACATCATAATATGTACTCACCCACCAGCCAACCAGGTCCACAATAACCTTCTTCGAAAGCATGGAAGACTGATGAGTTTCTCAGGATAGAGGAATTGTGACTGGAACCAGGGAATTTGGCTACCACATGCATAATCTTCATCGTGGCAATGCATACCACCTGTACATTCATGGAATGGTAGTGCTAACGGTTGCGGTAAGCATGCTCACTCTGACTAGGCGGGATCAAAGCAACATGGGTGCAATCGATTGCACCCATCACACATGGTATCCCGGCTATGGTATAAAAGCCATTCCTGACTTCCAGCCACTCTGTGTGCTCTGTAGGAAAATGAATATAATTCCTAGCGCGTCTATTGAGTGCACATAGAAACTGGGTAAAGGCCCGCGAGAATGTAGATTGCGAGACTCCGCCCACTATGCCCACAGTTGTCTGGAATGACGCGGAAGCAAGATAATGTAATGAGCACAGCATTTTAACAAGCACAGGGACTGCACGACCTCTGGCTGTCACAAAATCTAAATCTCCCTATATCTCTTCATAAAGAGCTAAGATTGCTGCTGAACTCAAACGATAGCGACTTACAATCTCCTCCTCACTCATCCCATCTAACAGGGTTCTCTCCCTGTACAAACGAGGATGAGGCACAACTTCTCTCCTCTCTCTTCTCCTCTCATCTCCTTGCCCTCTCCCTCGACCTCTCCCTCTCCGGTCCACGTGTCTGTCCCTGTCACTGTCCCTGCCACTGTCCCTTCCTTGGCCTGTGACATCCTCTCCATCAGCAAGCCTCTCGTCCAATAGAATCTTCCTCCGTCTCATAAACATTTGCATCATTTTCAGGTCTGTAGCTGTGAATGCGCAGGTAATTGCCCTCCTTTAAATACCTATGTGATGATGTCAGGTGACTTGCTGAAGTGCAAGGTGTTATATTAACATATCCAAGTTGTTCACTCCCAACGTGTACCCAGTACCAATTAAAAGGATTATTTATGTGTGTTCACCAGGCAATCATGATATTTGAGAATGATGTAACGTTAAGCTTTGTACAACCATTTATTGGGAAGTATTTCTGGAATGTGTAATGCATGTACCACTTCAGAACGCAACACTCTGTCATCTAATTAGGATACAACCATGACATTGACGTTGAGAAACTACGTTGCAACATGTGTAATTTGGCATGTTATTGTCACCTGTTCACATGAACTAATTGTTAAGTGCATATGCATAATTTATGCCATCAGGATAGTTGCTATTGATTCAGTTTCAATCGTGTAAAAATGAGTAACTCTTATAGATGTGTGTATAAGTTAGCATGAAGTGATTGTAATGCATCGTGTACAATGTAAACATGCAATGTTATTGAGTGTCCAATTGCGGACGTCATCAAAAGAGGGAGGTCACAAAGTACATGTAAACATGAAAACAAACAGTTACATTGACATTAGATCGTGCGTTACACATTCAAAGCATTCTGTAATGTATACCAACATTACTATATGCTGGATCTGTTAGATGTGTGAAATGTGTTACATCATATAATAAATTGAAGCACACTTAAGTAACATGTTTCATATTATGTGATCTGTTCCTTTAAGAGTTCAGTATAGGATTTTCCATTGACACATCATAACATTAAGACAAATGTGACACGCAAATCATCATAACATATAAAAGTACAATGTTCTGCCAATAATAAACGTAAGCGCTGACACAATGAAGTGAATGACCTCGACACTGTAATGCCAAGCACATTTTTGTTATGAGCAATAGAACGTAAACAGTCCTATAATGTTATAAGTCCTCGCTCCATTGACTCCATTGATGTAGTGATGCGTTTTTTTTTCTAAGTGCCGTCCCGGCAACCTTGCCGATCCTTCTCCCCTCCAACTTGCCAACTTTAGTTGGTGGGACCAATTGCCGATGAAATCTCCATTTCTGAGTGCCGATCAGCACCGATAAGCTGATCGCGGCTACTTGAATACAGCCGATTTCAAAAAGTGCCGATAAGGGCCGATAAGTGGGTTATCGGCAGCCGCATGCCGATAAATTTTTATCGGCAAGAAAAACTGCCGATTTTGAGCACTTATCGGCGCTTACTGAATCTCAAATCCAATTTTACGGGAAAATGCCGATAAAAGCCTTATCGACGCTTACTGCATGAGGCCCATAGTTCTGCTTTGTCATATTCATGTGCTGTATTTCTTTATGCATTCAACATTTCTCTAATATTCTATTGTCTGTCGAGGTTACTTTTCATTGCCCTATTGTGTATGTAATCATACATGTAACTAACGTGATGTTTCAAAACACACGTATTGGGTTAAAGCTTAATTACTGTATGTATGCCACTTTTGCTTTTGTTTCAACATTGACCTTTACTGTCTCTAGAGTGCAAGCTCACAGGATCAGGGACCTCATTCCCTTTCTGTATCTGTTTGCGCATACCTGTCCTTATTTGTATGTAACTGCTTATGTAATATACATAACCCTTATCACTTGCACTGGGGTGACCAAGAAGGGGGCCCCTTTTTGGAGAGCCTGGGGATCCCCCCACTACCAATCCTGCAGATGCCAAAGCCAGGGCCATTTTAAGACCTTCGTAGGCCCTAGGCACTTTTATTTCTAGAAGCCTGCGTGTCAGATATTTTTACAAATTTTTACTCTAATTTCACCGTTTGCTTGTTTCTTTCGATACTAGCGATATTTGGCATCGATACTTTTATTTTGATATTTAAAGGTATCGATACTTCGAAGGCATTTTAAATTAAAATTTGCTGTTTTCTCTTATTTGTGATTTTTTTTTGTTTAGGTATTTTTTCAAGTGAAATATTGTAGGCCCTAAAAGGTTCGTAGGCCCCAGGCACTGTGCCAAGTCGGCCTAATGTATATAGCGGCCCTGGCCAAAACCGTAGAGGACCCCAGATCCAGAGTGACGCTGGGCTTTGAGTAAGAGAAGATCTGATAGACAGTCCTGAGGGCCGTCGCCGACAGAGAAGACCAGCTGACAAACCATATCAAGTGTGTCTACATGTTCCGGATCCCAGGGACTGCCTCATGAGATCGACTCTTTGAATTCCAGCCAAGGGCACCCCTAAAGACTTGCCCGTTACCAAGAGGTGCCCCTTCTGCATCCTATTATACGAGTTGTAACCTCTCTCATAGCGTTTTTGTATAGCGTTGAAATATTTTACATGGCATCACGCACAGCCCTAAAGCAACCCTACACAACAAGCACCCATACTCTACCTTAGCACAAAGAGATCTATCAGACAACAAGTTGCATTTACATTTGCATTTAGATAATGTTTGAACAGTTCTTTTTCACAAGATCCCACTGGCACATTTGTATTCTTACAAATATAAGGTGACATTTGATTGACATTGATAGTGACCTCTCTCATGTATATCCCCAGATTTATAAGAATAAAACTCTGTCTTGGAGGAAAGGGGGGGCCAAGGGCATTACTCTTAGTTACATCTTACAAATTACATTCTGTCATTATAATCAGCCTTTGTATGACAGCTTAAAATGACCCATGGCAGGATACATTTGGTTGTTCCCTCTCAGAAAATATAAGTCGTGTCTAGATGCATCATTCGTTTAGTTACTGTTATTACATGAGACGGTAGCGGTGCGTCAAAATCTGTTTAATGCTACTTTGGGACCCACCACCCTTTCTCATATAAAAACATAAAAAAGAAATATATTGGATGCTATATTTTCTTAAAAGTAGACCAATGATTAGTTATATGGTGTATAATATGTCCCAAAATACAATGAAAAGAACTTGTGCCATGGTGTTATGAGAAGACCAGGTAGTGTCCTAACTTTATTATTTGAATCATTTAGTAAGGCCCCATCTATCGGCAAAAAGGGAACGATTAGAGTCGGGTAGAAATCTATTATGTTTCTATGACTGATTACATGACAGTAATTTTAACTTCAGACATTAAACGTCAATGGACTAAAATACGGGACAATTATATGTCCCGACAGACCTTTCTGGGACAACGGGACAAGTCTCTGAAATAAGGGACAATCCAGTATATATATAGGACGTCTGGCGACCCTAGGTACAAGGAGCCTGCGTCTATATCGCTGGATACAAACAACTACAAAATACCCTACTGGATCAGCACTCAAACAATACAAATAAATCTAGAAAAGATAATAGACTCAAGTGTTCCTTTCAGTCTCAAAAAGTTTCTTTTTTAATGTATGAAAAATCAGCAACAATACAAAAAAATATTCAAGAATTCACAAGAAAAGGTAAGTCATTAGAAACACTGTTACCAATGGCAAACTAAAGCAATGTTTCCTGGCCCGTTAGGGTTAGGGTTAACTTAATCACTGATAAAGGTGGTAGTGAATAGTAAAACCATGGGTGGTCAATTCCAGTCCTTAGGTTTTCAGGATATCCCTGCTTCAGCACAGTTGGCTCAGTCAGTGCTGAATCAGCACAATCACCTGTGCTGAAGCAGTGATATCCTGAAAACCTGACCTGTCGGTAGCCCTGGAGGACTGGAATTAGCCACCCCTGAGTTAAACTATCCAATTTAATAAAGAGCAAATTTAATTGATTCTAATTACAACACAATAGGATTTTAGTGTAAGGATGGGAGAGGAGGTTCAGGAGAATTAAAGGCAGCAAACTAGGGGGTCTATGCAATAAGCGGCGAAAAAGCACTTTCACAGGGGTGTGAACTCGCCATGTTTTTGGTGAGGTGCTCTCATGGTATGCAGGAAGGCGAGAGCAACATTTCCAAACATGGCGAGTAGCCGGTGGCGAGACGGTCTGCCTGCCGAGCAGGGCTCACCTAGCGAGATCTGCCTGCAGCAGAGAGATCCGCCACTCACTGCGCAAATCTCGCCAGTAAAAAAAAAATATTTTTAAATACATTTTTATTCATAGTGTAGATGTGCAGGGGGTCTCCGGACCTGAACCGTGTTGGTTTTAGGCTTTTAAATGTCCCGATCACTTGACCGTGGGATGTAAACAAAGCAGAGAGATACCCCATAACGGGGCCTGTATCTCGGGACTCAAAACAACGCAGTTCTGCTCTGGAGACCCCCTGCATATCTACACTAGGCTCAAAACACACATATCAATAAACAATAATTCATTACCGTAGCGGCTATCCACTATGGTAATGAAGCTGCATTAATGCCATTTGTATTAATAGTGTGTGTGTGTGTGTTGTGTATTGCAATGTTTATTGGGCAGTTGTCCCCAATAAACATGCTATTATGCCTTAACCCCTTCATTGCCTTTTCGAATAGCCGCTAAGGTAATGAAGCTGCTTTGATGTATTTTTATTAATAGTGCGTGGGAGCAGGGGGTCTCCTGAGCTGAACCGCATTGGTTTCTGGCTCAGGGAACCCCTGTTTCCCAAGTTACAGGCCCCGGTATGGGGCATCGGGTGCCAGTGTCGCCGCCATTTTTATTGGGTCCACGTCGCATGACGCGTGACATGTAAACAATGGGATACCTGGTATACTGCACCGACACACTTTATTCGAGCAAATACCCAGTATGTACCTGGCAGATACCTGGAATGCGCCGCTCCTCACCTCTGACAAGCCCCGTTGCGTTTGCCTTCCCAGCCTGGGTTCATGCCTGGCTGACGGGCGGCTGATCTGTTAAATGATAATGATTAGGATTTAATAGGCTGCAATGCTTCGCGTGTCTACCAGATGGCATAAATTCATGAATTGTAATGCAGTTTATATATATATACTGTGCAGTATTGCAGCCAGAGGGAATAAAATGCTTCAATCCCTGCCTGGAAAATACCTCAATGCACTCGGGCAGAAAACAGTCACAAACCTCAATACACCCGGGTATACCCGAATTCGTGGCACTAGCCGAGCTCGAATAAAGTGTGTCGCCAGTGTAAGAGGCCCCTGTCCTCCGTTGCCAGAGAAATACATAGCAAACATTCTAATGTCCCCTAACCCCTTAATCACCTTAGCGGTTAATAACCGCTATAGTAATTAAGGGGTTAACCCACCCTGCCCCGATACCCACCCACGAGGCCTAACCACCCTCCCCAGGCAACTACTCCCACCCTTCACCCATTCATTTGTACAGTGGCTTCATCATGCCCACATATAATATATATAATATGGGCATGATAAACCAATATATAAAAGAAATGGTTAAGGATTTCAAAAACATGCCAAAATTAAAACATCACGTTGCAAAAAAACACATGTATTTGAAATCCTTAACCATTTCTTTGTATATTTCTGGGCAGGGTGAGTTAACCCCTTAATTACTAGGTGATTACGGGGTTAGGGGACATTAGAATGTATTTGCTATGTATTTCTCTGGCAACGGAGGACAGGGACCTGCAGAGGACACACATCATATTGCTGTGGTAAGAAGAACTGTATTTATTTAATTTATTTATGCTGGTGTATGTGTTTAATAATGGGCAAATAATCTATTATCCTGTAATGGGGTTCCCCTGGGCCCCCCTTGTTATCTTGGCTGCGGGGGTGATCGCGGGTACCGCCGAGCCAAGCGGCAGACCCGCCGGCATTTCTGGAAGGTGGGGGCTGAAAAGGGAGCGCACCGGTGCTCCGGATGCTCTGCGGCGGCCACAAGCACAGGGCGCCGCCATGATTGTTCCCTTGCACATACGCAGTGCAGATACTCAGCAGAGGCCCCTAGTAGGTCGCGCGTGCGCAGTACACGCGCACAAAAGGTTGGCCAATAAGAAAGGGCTCTGGACAGGGACTACAAGTCCCATGAGCCTTAGGGACTCACCACCTGATGCCAGGGAGCCAATAGGGTGTTAGGATTCCCCTAGGGAAGTAGGAAAAGGCTGACAGAGGAGAACGTTGGGTCAGTTGGCGATAGGAAAGGCTAGGGGTTGGTGGTGAGTGTGCAGGAGTCAGTGACCCTCTGCACTAGGACAGAATTCCCCTAGGCCCTAGTTAGGACCCTGAGACACCCTTCAGTTTGTGGCTGCTGTAGGGACAGGCCCTAGGATAGGGAACCCATTAGAGCTGCCTAGATAGTTTAGGGACACAGCGGACGCTGCACTCCCTGAGGATAGGTCTGGGACCAGGCCTCACCAGAGAAAGAGCCATTATCCGGGTGGGATCACCCCAGAAAGACATCGCAGAAGGGGTCGCCGATCACTGGATCCTTTTCGAAATTGTCTGCAGGCCCGGGTACAGGAGCGCCCGGCAGGTACCATAATAAAGTGCACCTACACCTTATACTTTACGGCGCTGATCATTCCAGGCTGGGAGAGTCATACTTGGGGACACTCGGTGGGTGGAGTGACTAAGGGACTCATATGTGTTAAGGACAAGGTGTGGGGATACGGTGATGGGTTGCGTCCTGCGTGACGCGTTGGCTAGTTGTGCTATTAGTGGGAACGGGTCTGTTATATCTTCATGCACCATAGAGTGATAAGATTATACAGGGATACGTATGAGCCCAGTAAAGGTTTTAATATACCAAGGGTGTGTTATTTGATTGTGTCTTGTGAGGGGCTCCTCCCGCTCTGTCGGGATCCCTCCCAGGTGGAGGCTTGCACCACGATTATTGTGAATATATATAGCTCCTGCGAGACATACAGGTACATACAGCATTAAAACAAAACAAAGTGCAAAACGCTCACCGTGAAGTAATAAAAAACAGTGTTTATAAAATAAGTGGTTCAAGGTTATGCGTACATCAGGTTAGAATTAATCAGGCACATGAAGCTACACTGTAGCTGTTACCGATATCTGCAACCAGGAACTGCAAGGGATTCTCCCATCTAGGATCTCACTTCCTCTCCCCCACGGTCAGCTGGGGTAAAGCAGCAGTCACAGTATCAGTGTGTAAGTGTGTTGACACAGTCTCTGAGTCCAGCTTATTGCGTCAATGCGCCCGGTGGAGCCAAAAGGGGTAATCAGCTCAATCCTGTGAGGCAGCGTGCATCGTCCTGTCTCCACACCTCTCTGCGCGTCCGCGTAAGTTGATGACGTCACGGCGCATGCGCCGAGGGAGGCAAATCGATCTTATAGCTTAAAATTGCGATTCAAAGGCACAAGCTATTTCCGAATCTCAGAACTTAACTAAACAAGAATAAAAGGTTGAGTGGTAGCCTTCCAACGCGTTTCGTAGCTCTATGGGCCACTTCTTCAGGGATTAACTAATATGATATATATTCCCTGAAGAAGTGGCCTGTGGGCACCCCCCTCTGGTGCACTGTGGGGCCTGCGGACACCTGTCAGGACCACCGGGGACTTCCATAGGCCTGGGGTATTAAGCCTATATGTAAATTAATAAATCATGTTTTCATGGGGGGGCACAGGGGGTGGGTTATGTATTGTTTATTAATCATGTTTATTGTGGGGACAGTAGATGTGTAGTGGGGCTGTTCTGTGTGGTTTTTTTTATTGTGGGTAGCGGGCGGGGGGGGGGGGTGAAGGGGGTATTGTTCCCAAGGTTGGATGGGTAGGCCTCCCTGGTGGGTAGTTGGTGAGGGTGGTTAGGCCTCACGGTGGGTAGTGGGGGAGGGTTATTAAGCCTCGTGGGTGGGTAGTGGGTGAGGGTTGGTTAACCCCTTAATTACTCTAGCGGTTACTAACTGCTTTGGTTATTAAGGGGTTAAGGGACATTATATTGTCTCTTTTTATTCTTCTGTATTTGTGAGTGCAAGATATATTTATTTTATTTATTCTGCTTATTGTATTTCAAATGGGCAAATGCATTATTATCCATATGTGGATAATAGTAATTTTGCCAATTACTATACTGTATGTGTTAGGGGGTGGGGGGGTGTATTTATTTAAAAGTACTGTATTTATGTATTTTTAATTTATTTATTGTGGGTACTCTGCCTTAGTCCAAATTAACTCCCACAAACTGCCCAACTGCCCCTGAAGAAGTGCGTACGCGCACGAAACGCGTTGGGCAGTTTGTGAGAGTTTATTTGGACTAAGGCAGAGTACCCACAGGAGTGATCGAGGTACAGCAGTAGGAGAAGGGGGTTTTGGCATTTTGACCCACCCCCTGTGACGTATTTCCGGCCACGGAGTGGCAGACAGCGTTTGGAGAGCCTGAGACCCACCCCCGGTGACGCACATCCAGTTGCGGAGCTAGGGACAATGTTTGGAGCAACTCCTGGACACCACGCATCCATCAGACGCCGCGGCCGTGCATCACTCACCATACACCCCTGTCTGTATTAAACGAACGTCCTGTAAGTAGGATTCCGGTTTTACCACCGGATCCGTCATCTGCCTTGCTCATTTTATATTTTTTGTGTATTAAACTAACTCTTGTATTATTTGTCAGCCTTGCTTGTGTTTGTCTAGTATTGTCTTGTCCTGTTTGTCTTATGTGTTTATACTGTAGCACTGTTGCACTATGATTTTTTCTCTTTTCTCTCTCTGCATCACATGCTTCTTGTAACATCTTGCTGTGGACCGTGAAGTGCAAGATTGGACATTTCTGGACACTTCTTTACCATTGGACTGAACTTTTTTCCTATATGGGACTCTGTAGGCGCCGGTTTGTATTGTTGTTCTTTTGCTTTGTACTAACTGTGTTTTGGGTTAGTTTTCACTCGGCAGCCTAGCCTTACATTATTAAGGTATAGTGTGTAAGGTCACACACATTTTTTATCACCTTATATGTTTATATACACTGTTTATTATATATTCACAGCCTTTTAGCGCTATATACACCATTCTTTTTTTCCTACCGAGTTTGAAAAAGTGGCAATCAGTGCTGAAAAGTGGCTTCTCACCACATATCTGCCGGGAAAAAAAATTCGGGAAAAAAAATTCGGGAAAAAAAGGCGAGTTTTGCTCTTTTCGCCAGCTTCTCGGGGCTTACTGAATCGCAGCAGGCATTTTTTGCGAGAAGTTGGCGAAAAGAGCCTTTTCGCCGCTTACTGCATGAGGCAGACCTATGTCGCTGTAAGCAGACTCTCAGTTAAAAGCAAGAAGCCGTCATTGTGATAAATTACTTTCTTGTTATATTGCTGTCAATTTGATTTCCAAGTCAGATTCCTATAAAATCCCAGACAAAGATGTGGAGATGGCCAGTACAATGATATTCATTTTATTCCTTCTCAACAGAAAGGAGAAATGTCTTAACCTTCAGTGGCAAAATGGTCCACAATGCTCACAAATTGGATTCAATTCTTTCATTGAGATAACGATGGAAATCATATTACTCTGTTTGTCTGCATGAACAGTAATGCTATTAAAACATCGTAAAAGAGCTAAAATCAGTGCATTATTTCCCGTCATTCTTTCACAAACTAATATCAGTGATACTCTCTTTAATTCTGCTGGGAAAATAAATCGTTTCTTGGCCCAGGGGGCTTTCAGAGATCATTTTTATAAATGAGGATCCATTAGAACTTGCGGTGTTTTTTTTTAGTAAGTTTGACGTTGGAAAAGCCTGCAGCACAAAGCCGCTGCAATGCACTGCAGGAGTTTGCAGAAGCAGAGAGATTATCTTTACTTTTTTGCTAAATACACATTTTTTTTTTAATGCTTTAGGGTCCTGTTTAATATACTCCGATATTTCTGCTGCAGCTTTGGCAAAAAAAAATATTGTACTGTTTTCGGTACTGTGACAAGGCGCGAGAATCCACCCGCAGGAAAACTTTCTTGACCACGGTCTGGCCACGGGCAGCCAACTGAATTATTTATGGGGTATATTTATTTAATTGCAATTCAGTATGTGTTTGGCAGATTTACACTAATTAGTACTGAGGTTTTGCTCAGATAGGAAAATGGGAAGACGGGATGGACAACGTGCTTCTTATAAGCTATCAAATGAAAATGTTTCTTTGATTTTTTCCTGCTTATTAAAAAAATGTCGCCATCAATGTTTTTGTTTTTAAATCCTAAACTAAACAAATCATCTGTTTGCAAAGCCAAACCTAAAACAAATTTTAAAATGGAAAAAAAAAAAAAAAAACACACTTTTATTTTAGACCAATCCCAAAACGGAAACACCCATATAGTATATGTTCTCTGTCGGAAATTCACTTAAAACTTAATTTTTATAAAAGCTTCTGGCTAATAAGTATAATATGATGCAATTGTGACTTTTTTCTTATAAAGAATTGTTTTGTTTTTTACATTGTATGGTCCTCCCCTGAATGAGCAATGTTTAGAGATTGATAGTTGTGTCAAATAATTGTAAAGCATATAAAAATATCATGTGTGAGCACACTCGCATGTCTCAGACCTGCCTTTCCCCATTATCTCTCAGCATACAATGCTTCCACTGCCGCAAGGGATTCTGGGTAATGGCATGCAAATAAGCACTCATAGTGTATTGCTTTTTGCCTCTTATATTTTTTACGTTCCTTTCAATAAGTTTATGCCTGCCACATTACACAGCTTTTCAGCACAGGCTGGGTTATAGAAGTGCAGAGCCCATAAACCTGCCCATAGACATCTGTTTCACCCTTTTAGGTCTCATCAGTGTGAGGCTGGTTACTGGATTGTAATGTGAAGCTGGAAGTGGCTACAACCAGACACAGTAAGTTATGGTGAGTAAAAAAGTGCCAAAAAACCCCAACCGTACAGCCTACAGCAAATATACAGTAATATACAGCAATACCACTTCAAATA
The DNA here is from genome assembly GCF_040206685.1 of Ascaphus truei. Classification (NCBI taxonomy): domain Eukaryota; kingdom Metazoa; phylum Chordata; class Amphibia; order Anura; family Ascaphidae; genus Ascaphus; species Ascaphus truei. Next base: position 104,904,544 of record NC_134489.1, read on the forward strand.
GTTGCAAATGTGATTGAGCCAAAATAAAAACACATCACACTGAGCTGAATTACTATTATCCCTTTGGGTGGTATAATGTTAGATAAGAATTAAATCGATACTACACTTTAAGGGGCTTATAGCTCCAAAGTTGTCATTGTCAAACCACACAGTTTGAGATGTTTAGAAGAAGCGGAATAAAAACCCTATTTTCTATTCACTTCTTCCAAACTGCGCTTAAAAAGTGACAAATCGCCCGGTTTAACTGCCAAACCGCATGGTTTGGACTTGCTTTAGAAGCGAAATGACCAGAGGTGCTGCTAACGCTGTCCCCACCCATATTCATTCTGTAGATGTATACTAACTCACAATACCAATCTCACCTCTCTTTACTCTTTAAAAATACTCGTTTTTAGAAGCGGTTTTCATAACGGAGCGTCGAGAAAAGCAGTTGTTGAAAAAAAAAATGTGACTTGTAGGCTCTTTTGACAAACCGGTCGAACTGTCGGTGAAACCGCTTCTTAAGAAAGTATTTTAGGCCTGGATTGGACATGCAAAAAGATCTACAGAATAGCAAAGCATGCCGATCGGATCGGAGAGGGCACCCTAGAAGCGGTTTGTCACTCTTCGGAGCTACCAGAATAGGCCCCTAAACGTAAAGCTAATGAAATTATGTTCTTATTTGGGAGACTATGGCACACATATAAGATCTACCTTTTCTTAGTACAGAGACATAAGGATATAGAGAAACTTAACCAAGGTCACCGAGACTGCTTGAGTTGGGTTATCATTCTGTTTTCCACAGCAGGAAACCATGCGCTAAAATTTATTTTTTACTGCAATCCCAGATAACATGAAAAAAGCAGAAGCCTCCAGCTTCATTACCGTTAAATGTGTGCTCTTTCATTACTCATATAGAACACGTTGTAGTGTAGCAGCGGTGTAATATATTGCAGTAGTCTCTATGTACGTGTAGATTTTTAAGGCACTATTGCTTAGTGCTGTGGTTTTTAATGATGAACACCTTGTAAAAGTTGAATGTATAGAAGAAAAATCCTCTCTACCTGATGATTATTGGAAACATGAGAGATAAAAATGGTATTTTCTCTTGCAAAGCAGCGGTGAAGCAGAAAAATATTCCATCAATAATTAAAGTCGTCCATTGAGGATTTCAGGCCTGTGGCTAATTCCTCATTTCTTTTCATGGATGGAGAACGCCTGAATTAAGTACAAATTCAGGTCAAACACTTGACCATACGTAAGGGATTCATTGCTATTCAATGTATTTCATTTGCTTTGGTACCAAAAAACAAATACGGATGACACAATGAATCATATAATAATTATTTCTAAACTTTGCACAGCTAGTGAGTACAGTGGCACTGTGTTCATCCATCTGAGTAAAGGGTATACTGTGTCTATATACTGTAAGTGCATGATATGATAACAACAGTAAACAGTCAAAAGTAAAGGCTTTTGGCAGAAATATCTAGGAATTTCAGAATGCACCTTTACTGTACTATAGAGAAACTTGATTGTGGTAACTATCATTAACGTGTCTGTTATATGAAGCCCACTACTTATGAACTCCCCCAATCTGTTACATTTCACACACCCACAATTTATAATTATGTGAATTAACACTGAAAGTACCAACCAAAACTGTATAGACTTCATTTAATGGAGGTTTCTGAATTTCTGAAGTATTTATTATGAGAACACAAACAGAAATAAAAGGGAAAACTTTTAGGAAATGCATAAAAATAAGGAACAAGTAAGACAAATCTGTACTTTACGTCACCATTGTCAAGATGTGGGCAGGGTATAAACCAGGCACATCACACAAATTAGGACTTCGTAACACAATTGTATACAAATGATGTTAATTTAATATTGACATGAGAAAGTGGCATTGATTCCATCCATTTATTTAGATCTGCAGATTGTGGGAGATTTTGAAGGTAGATTATCCACAACCATCCACCATTAACATGGCAGCAAACAGCTAACCCACCACTTATTCCAACAAATCAGAGGGATTCAAAGAGGCACATTTTTGAGGATAAGACACAATTGATCAATGGATGAGGTTTTTGAGGTAGAGGCACAGAAGTCGAAGCAACACTTTTTGGTTCAAGGATACAGTCGGAGATCTGTTAATCGGGCCTACAATAGTGATAAAGTGAACCAAAAGTGAGTTTTTATTGGTAGATCTAAAGATCATGATAAGGTAGTACGCCTTATAGGTACTTACAATGCACAGTTGTATCAACGTAAACATATTTTTGGGAAGTATTGGTTCATTTTGAGCAATAATCAAGGTTTAAAACCCGTTGTGGGTGAGCGACCTCTGTTGATCTGCCAGAGATCAGATAACCTGTGTGATATCCTGGTTCACAGTCATTCCTCTACCTCAATGAAACGATTGTAAGAACAGGGTGCCTGGCACGTATACATGTGGGCACTGGGAGGCTTGTCAAAGCCTCTCAGATTATGTAGAGTAACCTTATTATCTTCTATCCGGCATATTTGGTATGAAATATGTTTAGAATTAAGAGTTGGGATTTGGAACATGTGAGGGACGTTTAAAAAATATGCAAACACCCCAGTGGCTAGATATGATGTAAGTATATTTCTTATTTTGAAAAGTGAATGTATTACATTTTGGGATCGACCATATGAAAACTGGTATTAGGAGAGGGGATATGGCTAAAATGTTGCTTAGATGAAGCGCTAAGTGGCTTCATTACTTGGAAACCCAAACACCAAATGGGCTTAATGAAGGATTCGCGTTCACAGCATTTTTTTGTGATTGAATTCGCGGTATTTTGTTTTTAACATCATTTTGTTTTAGTTTCATTTTTATTGGCAGAACATCCAGGAACCATTGATGGGGGATATAACCACATCTGGTTCATCTTCTACCTCACCCCGGAAGAAGCGCACTTAGTGCAAAATGTGCATCGGATCGGTAGAGAAGAAATGACGGTCTGGTCAACATTTAATGAGACTCCAGCCTATATGGGTCTACTAAATTAAGAGTCGTAAAGGTGGCAGATAATGGCATTTTAAGATGGACTGCTATTCATCTATGACGCAGGTTTGAATCCTTCACACACATTAACTAATTGTCCCTCTTTCTGTATTTTGGTTATTCACTGTTTTCTCAGTACGTGTTGGGAAAACGTGCTGTAATTATTGCAGATATTGCTAGATTAGGAGTAAGGGGTCAGGACACAGTCAGCCTGCAGGGTAAGATATATAGTTAGGATTTGATCTTATTGTTCCATTCATAAAGGTACCCTGTGCGTTCGCTAAACTTTTTCATTCTGCTGCTGCCGTCCTGTGATGTACAGGTATACCCCGGTTTAAGGACACTCACTTTAAGTGACTTTAATATGACGATTGCAGTACAGTTCATGCATCGATAAGTGGAAAAAAGGTAGTGCTTCACTTTAAGTACATTTTCTCTTTACATACATGCTCCGGTCCCATTGTGTACATTAATGCGGTGTATGCCTGTAGTTATAGATGCTATAGATGTACTGTATCTGTTTTCTCTAGAACAGATGCAGCCACGAGTATTAGAACTCTTGCCTTGGAAATTCTGCTGCAGTCTCACAGTAAATGCTTCAACTTTGCTGCAACATTTCTGTGAGATTCTTAATGGCCCATCGGATTAACACATCTGGGGTCCCTGCAGTCCCATTCAGTTTGACCACCCCGCTGTGTTAATCCAATGGGCCATTAAGAATCTCACAGAATTGCTGAGGCAAATTGAGGCATTTACTGTGAGACTGCCCCAGAATCTCCCAGAATGTCCCAGGTACTGTACAAGTGTTCTAATACTCGTGGCTGCATCTGTATGTGATATGATGACCGCTTGACCTCCATTTATTTTTTAGAGGGATATGAATATGTGTACAATTATCAAATGATCATCTACAGTGCAACTTATGGGGGGTTTCTTTCCCTTGCTTTTCGATGTTTAACATCACGCACTGGCCTAGATTCCCTTAAGGTTGATAAGTTGCAAAACTGGAGTTATCGGTATTTAATACCAATTTTATTTATCAACCTATGATATGAAAACTAAAGCATTAAAAGCAGCGACAAGGTGCTTTTTACAGCAGCAGCATGGAAGCATTCTGTGTAACTGTCGCATGTGTAAATATATGCAAATGTGTGCAAGTGAGGAATTGACAGTGAATTACTTATTCATATGCTATTCCCTAAACTCACATACCTGTCGATATCAAGCTACTCCCAAATGCATTGGTAGCCTCTGGCATCAGAGGGGTTAACTACATTTCTGCCATAGTGGTTTGTTAGAATGGTAGAAACGGTTGATATCTACCCATCGCACATAATTGCATCACTGGCGCAGATTTCTATGAGTTAACGCTTATTTTTATAGCTAGCATTATTTAACGCTGAGTTAACACATTTTTACTTAATGCTGAATTTGAATGCAGCAATATCAACCTTTAGTGAATGTAACCCAACGTGAGACAGGGGCCCCGCATGGGGCGCCAGATTTAGGCATACAAAATGAGGTCATAAAGTTCTTACACAGGGACCTCCCAGGGGATTCGTCTGCTGTCTGACCCATCTGGTACAGCTAAAAAGTGTGTATCTGCGTACGAATGAGGAATGTATTCTGCACTGTGATTTGTTTACGGTGCAGAGCTTGTTATTAGTCTTTACCTCAAATTCAAAAACATGACTTGCACCTCTGAACATGTGACAATGTTGTGATACATTGTAATATTATTATTATTGTTTATTTGTGAAATACCAACATATTCCACAGCGCGGTACAATGGTGGTACAGAATTAATGCATATTACATAAACAGTTACTTACAAATAAGGACAGACGTGCGCAAACAGATACAGTACAGGAGGCAATGAGGGCCCTGCTCGTGTGATGTTACAATCTAGAGGGAATGAGGGACAATGTTGAAACAAGAAGGTAAGGTGGCTGATCGTTGTGGGATAAGGTGCGGCTCAGTTTGGAATAAGATCAGACAGCTAATTCCATTAAGGTTTGGGGGCAAGAGATGTTACATAGGTGGGGATTGGTCCAGCGACACAGTTGCTAATGGGGTTAGAGGGGGAGGGGAGTTGGATGTGGGGAAAGTAGTTTTGCCAACTCTTGCGCCCTGTCTTTTCCTTGGTCTGGGGGTGTGACTGAAGATACAACAGGAGAGTGCAGCAGGAAAGACGGTGTTGGGGAGGCGGTGTCGGGGAAGGGAAGCAGTGTCAGGGAGAGAAGGCGGTGTTGGGGAGGCGGTGTCGGGGAAGGGAAGCAGTGTCAGGGAGGGAAGGCGGTGTTGTGGGTAGGAGGTGGTGTCGGGGAAGGGAAGCAGTGTCAGGGAGGGAAGGCGGTGTTGTGGGTAGGAGGTGGTGTCGGGGAAGGGAAGCAGTGTCAGGGAGGGAAGGCGGTGTTGTGTGTAGGAGGCAGTGTCGGGGAAGAGAAGCAGTGTCAGGGAGGGAAGGCGGTGTTGTGGGTAGGAGGTGGTGTCGGGAAAGAGAGGCAGGGTCAGGGAGGGAAGGCGGTGTTGTGGGTAGGAGGTGGTGTCGGGGAAGAGAAGCAGTGTCAGGGAGGGAAGGCGGTGTTGTGGGTAGGAGGTGGTGTCGGGGAAGAGAGGCAGGGTCAGGGAGGGAAGGCGGTGTTGTGGGTAGGAGGTGGTGTCGGGGAAGAGAAGCAGTGTCAGGGAGGGACGGCGGTGTTGTGGGTAGGAGGTGGTATCGGGGAAGAGAAGCAGTGTCAGGGAGGGAAGGCGGTGTTGTGGGTAGGAGGTGGTGTCGGGGAAGGGAAGTGGTGTCAGGCAGGGAAGGGTGTGTTGTGGGTAGGAGGCAGTGTCGGGGAAGGGAAGCAGTGTCAGGGAGGGAAGGCGGTGTTGTGGGTAGGAGGTGGTGTCGGGGAAGAAGCAGTGTCAGGGAGGGAAGGCAGTGTTGTGGGTAGGAGGTGGTGTCGGGAAAGGGAAGCAGTGTCAGGGAGGGAAGGCGGGTTTGTGGGTAGGAGGTGGTGTCGGGGAGGGGAAGCAGTGTCAGGGAGGGAAGGCGGTGTTGTGGGTAGGAGGTGGTGTCAGGGAAGGGAAGCAGTGTCAGGGAGGGAAGGCGGTGTTGTGGGTAGGAGGTGGTGTCGGGGAAGGGAAGCAGTGTCAGGGAGGGAAGGCGGTGTTGTGGGTAGGAGGTGGTGTCAGGAAAGGGAAGCAGTCTCAGGGAGGGAAGGCAGTGTTGTGGGTAGGAGGTGGTGTCAGGGAAGGGAAGCAGTGTCAGGGAGGGAAGGCGGTGTTGTGGGTAGGAGGTGGTGTCGGGAAAGGGAAGCAGTGTCAGGGAGGGAAGGCGGGTTTGTGGGTAGGAGGTGGTGTCGGGGAGGGGAAGCAGTGTCAGGGAGGGAAGGCGGTGTTGTGGGTAGGAGGTGGTGTCAGGGAAGGGAAGCAGTGTCAGGGAGGGAAGGCGGTGTTGTGGGTAGGAGGTGGTGTCGGGGAAGGGAAGCAGTGTCAGGGAGGGAAGGCGGTGTTGTGGGTAGGAGGTGGTGTCAGGGAAGGGAAGCAGTGTCAGGGAGGGAAGGCGGTGTTGTGGGTAGGAGGTGGTGTCGGGGAAGGGAAGCAGTGTCAGGGAGGGAAGGCGGTGTTGTGGGTAGGAGGTGGTGTCGGGGAGGGGAAGCAGTGTCAGGGAGGGAAGGCCGTGTTGTGGGTAGGAGGTGGTGTCGGGGAAGGGAAGCAGTGTCAGGGAGGGAAGGTGGTGTTGTGGGTAGGAGGTGGTGTCGGGGAGGGGAAGCAGTGTCAGGGAGGGAAGGCGGTGTTGTGGGTAGGAGGTGGTGTCGGGGAAGGGAAGCAGTGTCAGGGAGGGAAGGCGGGTTTGTGGGTAGGAGGTGGTGTCGGGAAAGGGAAGCAGTGTCAGGGAGGGAAGGCGGTGTTGTGGGTAGGAGGTGGTGTCGGGGAGGGGAAGGCAGGAGGTTGAGAGAATTGGAAATGAACAAGTCATGTATTGCAGTGAGTTTGTTGCTGTATCCTGGAAAGTAGTTTTGCCAACTCTTGCGCCCTGTCTTTTCCTTGGTCTGGGGGTGTGACTGAAGATACAACAGGAGAGTGCAGCAGGAAAGACGGTGTTGGGGAGGCGGTGTCGGGGAAGGGAAGCAGTGTCAGGGAGAGAAGGCGGTGTTGGGGAGGCGGTGTCGGGGAAGGGAAGCAGTGTCAGGGAGGGAAGGCGGTGTTGTGGGTAGGAGGTGGTGTCGGGGAAGGGAAGCAGTGTCAGGGAGGGAAGGCGGTGTTGTGGGTAGTGAAGAAGTGAAGATCATCAGGAAGCGCAATGTCATGTAAAAAACAGAAGAAAATTCCCTGATGGTGCAGTATTGTGATTTATATGTGATAAATATCAAGGTGCAGTGTGCTGGATACTCACAAGTGTAGAGTGAGCAACGTTCCCATAAAGGTTTCTTTATGTGTGGCAGCCCGTTTGACCGTCAGACAGGTAAGTGGAATGGTAAGTGCTGGAGACCTTAAGTGAATAATAAAACGGACATAGTGCAGACTGTACAAAATATCTTTAAAAGTAAGTATATGTGCAATACACTCACATGGTTATAAAAGGTAACAAGCGTTTAGATCACACAGGTTGGATCTCAGCAATGAATGAGCTGTTCTCTGTCCCCCCTCTGCCTCGGCAGGCGTGCGTGTCACCGGTGCGTCTCACCCTAACCGGAAACCGGAAGTGACGTCATCTGCTCTGGGGGACGCCGATCCTGTGGGAGTTTTCTCTCGTCATCCTCACTCTACGCGTTTCTCCGTATTGCGGTTTCTTCAGGAGTGTATGGCTGACATGCTTTGGGAGGATTTTATACGCTATGCTCAGATCCCATTGGTGGACAATTAAGTATGGTGATCCAAATCAGTAATTAGGGCAGGGATTACAAGTGTAAACAGGCAATATTTGTACAACTCATATCAATCATATATGAGTTTAAACAGACATAAAAATTATAAGACTCATATCATACATATATGGGTCTTCCAAAAGGATTTTATTAAATAAACTTAAAATTAACGATATACACAAATAGGTTAAAATAGTTAAAATAATTAAAATAGATTAAATTAACCGCTACAACATGATTTAACCCCTAAATAAACTGAACTAGTCATATGATAACAGGCATGGTGATGTAGTTTATCTAGTGGAGAAAAGACAGGCATGTTAGAATCATTCACAGAAAAGGTTTTATATCGAACTCAAGATTTAAACCTTGGGGGGAAATGGTTTTTAGCTCGAATATCCAGAATGATTCCCTCTTAATTAAATTTAAGTCTCTATTGCCCCCCCTCCAATGGGGCAAAACTTGCTCTATGGCTTTGAATGAGAAGCTGGCAGGATTGGAGCTATGTGTCAATAAAAAATGGTTCGAAACACTGTGGGTTGTGAGTTTGCGTTTTATATTACCCAGATGTTCTAATATACGTGTTCTAAGCGGGCGTATGGTCTTCCCAATGTATTGTAAGCCACACTCACATTCCGCAAGGTAAATGACATGACTGGATCTACAGTTCAAATGCTGTTTAATCTTATAAGATTTCTGTGTTACATTAGATTTGAAACTGTATACTTCTTTGGAGCTATGCTGGCAAGCCGTGCACATTTTACATTCATAAAATCCTTTGGGGGGATCTAGCCAAGTGTGCTTTTTGGCTATTGTATTTCTCAGTGCACTTGGGGACAGGAAATTTTTAATATTAGGTGCTCTCCTATAAACCATTTTTACTCTGTCCGCCAAATGTTCCCCCAAAATTGGATCATTTCTAAGTACCGGCCAGTGGTTATTCAGGATTCTATTAATCTTACTGGCATCCTTATTGAATTGTGTGATAAAAGGCACTTGTATAGTGTCCATATCTACAGTTAATTTTGGGGCAGGTGTGAGCATGGATTCTCTTGGGGTACTCTTGGTTCTAGCTAATGCTCTATCTATTACATCCCTCTTGTAGTTTCTCTCTCTAAACCTTTTTGTTAAAACTGTGGATTGCTCCTCAAAGACATGGTTATCTGTGCAATTATGCTTTATTCTGCGGTACTGCCCATATGGGATGTTTCCAATCCACTTGTTGAGGTGGCAGCTTGATTGTAAAATATAGTTATTTGCGTCCACCTCTTTAAAATAGTTTTTGGTCTTAATGAGGCCATTTTCCAGATAAATGCAAAGGTCCAGAAAGTTGATAGAGGTGCTACTGACCATAGATGTGAATCTCAGATTGTACTCATTGTCATCCAGATATAAGAGGAACACATCTAGATCTTTCATAGTACCCTTCCATACAAAGATAATATCATCTATGTACCTCCGCCATGTGACCAAATTTGCGTCCAGCCCAGGCCAAGACCATATATATTGGTCCTCCCACATGGCCATCAATAGATTAGCATAGCTGGGCGCAAATTTGGTCCCCAAGGCGGTCCCACAGAGTTGCAAATAAAAAACCTCGTTGAACCAAAAGAAGTTCTTACTTAGGACAAACTTAATGCATTCCACCAAAAAGTCTACTTGTATTGTGGGCAAAATCCCTTCCTTTTCCAAAAAATGTCTGGCGGCTCTACATCCATCTACATGTCTGATGGATGTGTAAAGAGCCGTCACATCTGCTGTCACCAATAAGAAGTTATCCTGCCATTCTATCTCTCTCAGCATCAGGATTACGTCATTTGTATCTTTCAAATGAGATTTTTGCTTTTTGACTATTCCCTGTAAGTAACTATCCACAAACTCAGACAGGTTAGCCGTCAGTGACCCAATGCCAGATATTATAGGCCGTCCTGGCGGATGAGTGCGGTTTTTATGTATCTTAGGTAGGAAGTAGCGTAGGTGTTGTGGGTAGGAGGTGGTGTCGGGGAAGGGAAGCAGTGTCAGGGAGGGAAGGCGGTGTTGTGTGTAGGAGGCAGTGTCGGGGAAGAGAAGCAGTGTCAGGGAGGGAAGGTGGTGTTGTGGGTAGGAGGTGGTGTCGGGGAAGAGAGGCAGGGTCAGGGAGGGAAGGCGGTGTTGTGGGTAGGAGGTGGTGTCGGGGAAGAGAAGCAGTGTCAGGGAGGGAAGGCGGTGTTGTGGGTAGGAGGTGGTGTCGGGGAAGAGAGGCAGGGTCAGGGAGGGAAGGCGGTGTTGTGGGTAGGAGGTGGTGTCGGGGAAGAGAAGCAGTGTCAGGGAGGGACGGCGGTGTTGTGGGTAGGAGGTGGTATCGGGGAAGAGAAGCAGTGTCAGGGAGGGAAGGCGGTGTTGTGGGTAGGAGGTGGTGTCGGGGAAGGGAAGTGGTGTCAGGCAGGGAAGGCGGTGTTGTGGGTAGGAGGCAGTGTCGGGGAAGGGAAGCAGTGTCAGGGAGGGAAGGCGGTGTTGTGGGTAGGAGGTGGTGTCGGGAAAGGGAAGCAGTGTCAGGGAGGGAAGGCGGGTTTGTGGGTAGGAGGTGGTGTCGGGGAAGAAGCAGTGTCAGGGAGGGAAGGCGGTGTTGTGGGTAGGAGGTGGTGTCGGGAAAGGGAAGCAGTGTCAGGGAGGGAAGGCGGGTTTGTGGGTAGGAGGTGGTGTCGGGGAGGGGAAGCAGTGTCAGGGAGGGAAGGCGGTGTTGTGGGTAGAAGGTGGTGTCGGGAAAGGGAAGCAGTGTCAGGGAGGGAAGGCGGTGTTGTGGGTAGGAGGTGGTGTCAGGGAAGGGAAGCAGTGTCAGGGAGGGAAGGCGGTGTTGTGGGTAGGAGGTGGTGTCGGGGAAGGGAAGCAGTGTCAGGGAGGGAAGGCGGTGTTGTGGGTAGGAGGTGGTGTCGGGGAGGGGAAGCAGTATCAGGGAGGGAAGGCGGTGTTGTGGGTAGGAGGTGGTGTCGGGGAAGGGAAGCAGTGTCAGGGAGGGAAGGTGGTGTTGTGGGTAGGAGGTGGTGTCGGGGAGGGGAAGCAGTGTCAGGGAGGGAAGGCGGTGTTGTGGGTAGGAGGTGGTGTCGGGGAAGGGAAGCAGTGTCAGGGAGGGAAGGCGGGTTTGTGGGTAGGAGGTGGTGTCGGGAAAGGGAAGCAGTGTCAGGGAGGGAAGGCGGTGTTGTGGGTAGGAGGTGGTGTCGGGGAGGGGAAGGCAGGAGGTTGAGAGAATTGGAAATGAACAAGTCATGTATTGCAGTGAGTTTGTTGCTGTATCCTGTGTAAATCCTAATCCTGGGAACAGTTCAGGATAAGCACTGATATATTAAGATTTCTTACGCTACAGTATATTGTGATCAGTGGCAGAGGTCACAGGTTACACACCTTTATTGTTTCTTTTATTTGGGATTTAGATGTATCCCTTCCAATTTATTAACTCGTGTAATGAGTTTATCGAGATATACGATCTGTAATTTACATTCAGTTTTCACCAATGGTCCCAGGCCCCAGGGAGAAATTAAGACTGTTTATTTTGTCACGTCTCCTAAAACATTCTGGATATATTGTTCCTATTTTGCTGTTCTGAAGCTGGGATTGATTCTGTATATACCAAGGGCCAGGACCTATCTGATATTCCTAGTCACAATTTCCTTTTCATTAAGTATCTACAGGTGTTTTCTTATTTATATTTAATGACACCACAGAATTGCAGACCCTGTATCTGTGGAAGCCAGGGCATGTTTTGTGCCTCTGAAAAAAACTAAGCATGACAGAAAGTACAGCATTGTCCTACTTTCATCTTACATTATTTAGATTCTAATGGAAAATAATACCGCCTGTGATCCTGCATATTTAATAACTCAATTGCCTGGAACAAAATTGCAGTAGTGTAGCTACACATACTGTGAAAGCTGTTTCTCATAAGCCTGAGGAGAGGGGAAAATGAGCCTACGGTGAAAACAGCATTTCTACAGCTGCAGCGAAATGTCCCTGTGCGTTGATGGGGGATTGCTATATTACCAACTGCAACTCCAAGTCATGTTTGAGCTAGAATGCAACAGCAGGAAATATTTTCCTGCTGAAGTCTGTTGTTGCTCTTGCCCCATTTGGAAAGCTTTCCTTAATCCAATGACTCTCACCAGTTCAATAAACACTTGGATGCTATAATTCACTAATGGCTTTTAAAGTGTGATGGAAATAGGAAAGTAGAAAGGGAAGAATGTATAAGACCCATTCTAGAGTAAGTGAAGGAATCAGGAAACAAACAAGGCTAACATTATATGGATGAAGAAAATGCAATGTCAATAGCAGGAGTGGCCAACTCCAGTCCTCAAGGGACACCAACAGGTCAGGTTTTCAGGATATCCCTGCTTAAGCACAGGTTGCTCAATCAGTGGCTCAGTCGAAGACCATATTGACCATCCCGTCCTCAAGTCTTCGACTGAGCCACCGATTGAGCCACCTGTGCTGAAGCAGGGATATCCTGTAAACCTGACCTGTTGGTGGCCCTTGAAGACCGGACTTGGCCTAACCTCTTGTTAGATGCTTTATGTAATAGCAAGAGATAGGGGAGTATTTCTCCAAAGGGAAAAAACTGTATGTGTAGCCAACACAAAATAATAAAACAGCAGATAGACAAACAGAATTCCCCACAAACAGAAGTAGTATAATACTCACAATAAGTCTTGCAGAAAGATGATCATTTATTCAGGAACACGGAGACAGCAGCAGCCTTTCAGGCCCAAGACAAACCTTCCATCATGAACATGATGAAACGTGCGTGCTGGACCTGAAACACTGCTGCCATCTCTTTGCTCCTGAATAAATGATCATCTTTCCGCGTCCTGTGAGTAGTATTTGGTGTTTTATGCAGGAGCAGAAATGTATATATATGTGTGTGTGTGTGTATATATATATCTATATATATATAACGGGAGCTGAGTTGGTGATTTTTGCCGGTCTAATACAGAGGAGAGTGGACACCCATGCCACACTGTGATATATCGGGGGTTCGCCTGTACCATCACTGAAGGAGAAGAAACATCCCCTCCCTTCTCTTGATCAGACTTATTCATCACGATAAGTATCTGCTTTACATCACCTACTATACCAGCAATTTACTGCAATACTCTCTGGCTGCAGCTTCCCTTCCCGTTCCTGGAAGCTTACAGATTGTCTCCAATTAATGTTTTTTAAATATTTGAAGTGAGTGCATGTCCTGGCGGCCTCTCTTGATTCTAAATAAATGTGTATTTCATTCAAACAGTATTATGCTATGAAGCTGGCGCTTCTTCTTCTCTTTTTCTTCTAGATATCTATGATCTGGCTAGATCATCATAGAAGCTTGCCTACTTCATACTGTGACTGGATTATTTACATCTGGATCCTGATTTCTTCCATTATACTATCATTGGATTGAAAGTTTGTTCTATTTTTTACTGGACACTGAACACTTTAAGGTCTACATTTTTTTATTTTTTCCTTTTTGGTCTCTTTTCCAAATTTTGAGAGAAATTGTGTTTTAACTTTTTGCACAATAATCATTCAATATAATGTTTTTTTATATTTTTGCACTTATCACAATTTGTATCACCATCTAGTCATAGAACGCACTTTATATCACACACTGTTAGCGCTGCTTTTTGTTCTCTGTTTGTGTGTGTATATATATATATATATATATATATATATATATATATATATATATATTTATATACACATACACAAACACACACAAGATAGATGCTGGGTGCACACAATCATATAAATAAAGACCAAAGTATACTCATCTATAGTCTGGGTGCTTGCAGATGGACGGGGAAAACCAACCAGTCCCAAAGATATAAAGGAAAATAAATCCGCAGCACTCACGAGTTGAAAATATATATTTTTAATCAAAAATAATCAGGTAGTCAAACAAACTCCAGAGCGACGTACATTTCAGACCCCGAGGTCTTTTCTCAAGCTATAAATATATATATACATTAATTAGCAATTGATTACATACCACTTGTAGATGTGCTGGGTTAAAGTGAGAACCTTCCTGAATATCATCCCTAAAATATAACATAAATTAGTTAACAAGAAATGCTTGAAGAATACTGTCAGTAACACACATACTGTATTTATGTGCAAAGTGACCCAATATATGTGTAAAAATACATGATTTCAATGGTTTTTTCTTCTTCCTCCAGATAAATATGATGTTTTTTATGCTCCTGTTTTGTACTCCTGCTTATGGTTTGACTCCCACTTAACATTCGGGATGCACATTGATACCCTGACAACCAAGACCTATGCCAAACTAGGGGTACTTTACAGGAACAAATCCTCCCTAAGTCTCCTGGTCAGAAAGCGTATTGCACAGCAGATGCTAATGCCAATTATTGACTATGGAGACATAGTATATGGCTCGGCTCATCAAACCAACCTTAGCAAACTTGACACCCTCTACAATTCAATTTGTCGTTTTGTTCTCCAATGCAACTATAACACACATCACTGCGAAATGCTCAAAGAACTAGATTGGTCATCACTAGAGTCTAGGCGCAAAGTTCACCTTTCCTGTCTCACCCTTAAATACTTTCTGGGCAAGCTACCCAGCTACCTGAACAAGCTCCTCACCCCTACCACATGCAGCACTTATCACCTGAGATCAGACTCCAAAAGACTATTCATGGTCCCAAGGCTCAACAAAGTATCCGGACGTTCCTCCTTCTCCTTCCGTGCACCCCAAAACTGGAACAACCTACCAGAGACTCTCATATCCACCACCAGCTTAAGTTCTTTCAAATCTAAGGCTGTCTCACACTTTAATCTGGTCTGTAACTGTTTCATACGCTCATAATATATATTTTCTTTAACTGTGCACGCAATGTCTCTGTATATAATGTATACCTTGTTCATTTATGTAACTGTACTTGTAACCATTTATTTGTTTTACTCTGTGCCCAGGACATACTTGAAAACGAGAGGTAACTCTCAATGTATTACTTCCTGGTAAAATATTTTATAAATAAATAAATAAATACTAGGGTGACTCTCTATGGCCCAGATCCACAGAGATCCATGAAGTGAGTTAACGCAACCTTATGGCTTAATTTGTGTGCTCAAAGCTCAATAACGTAATGTTAAGTCGAGAGAGGGAAAAAGAGAGAGGAGAGGAGGAAGAGGGGGGATAGAGGGACGGAGGGGTGGAGAGAGTTGGAGAGTGGGAGAGTGGGGGGGAAAGGGGGAGAGAGGGATGGAGGGGTGGATAGAGTGGGAGAGTGGGGGGGATAGAGGGATAGTGGGGGGGGAGAAAAGGATGGTTGGGAGAGATAGGGCGAGTGGGGGGAGAGAGATGAAGAGGGAGGGAGGAAGAGAGAGGGACGGAGGGGGGAGAGAGGGGGAAAGTGGGGCAGAGTGTGGGGAGAGAGAGGGGGAGAAAGAGGAGGAGAAATAGGGGGAGAGGGAGAGAGGGCGAGTGGAGGAGAGAGGGAGGGAGAGTGGGGGAGAGGGATGGAGGAGGGGGTGGAGAAAGAGGAAGAGTGGGGGAGAGGGAGGGGGAAAGAGAGATTTTAAATATTTTGCCTGTCCTAATTAGCTTTGTGGATTTGCGTCCACCCAAAGAAAAATAACATATGTTACTGACTTTACTGACTGAGGTAATGTACCTCTGTGTATCTTGCCCTAAAAATGTATTGGATGAGTGATGTTTATGTATACTAGCTTCAAGGGTCCTGAAAGCTTGCAATGTGAAACAAGACTTAACTCAAGATGCTCATCTCTAGTCCTCAGGAACCTCCAACAAGTCAGACTTTCAGAATATTTCTGCTTCAGCACAGGTGGCTCAATCAGTACCTGCTTCAGCACTGGTGGCTTAATCACAGGCTCAGTCGAAAGTTCTTAATAAACTGCATTCTCCCCTCCCTTTGTTTATTTTCTGTCATGTTTCATCCTTGAATTATAATGTCTGCATGCTATAATGCAGACTCAGCTTCAGCTAGCGCGCAACTAATATACTCTATTGTGAAGAGAAAATATCCCATATATACACCAATGTGATATAAATAACAACAACCTCTAGAGTTGCAAATTGACGTCTGCAGCTGAAGAAAGGCGGAATGACTCAACACCCCTAGAACAACTGAAACACAAAGAATAAAAGCGCAGACGCATATAGTGAAGTAAGTTCCAAAATTAATAAATATTAAAATGGTAAGATATCTGCGTACATCAATTCAAATAATATTAGGCATTTCATGCACTTATGTCATGAGTTACCCGGCACCGCAACGACCACAGGACCACTTAATGTCCTTGGCCTTCCGTGTCTAGACACACAGAGGCGAAAGGAGGGTCTCTCGAGGACGGTGTATGAACAGATCTTCTTGCCTGGATTTCCACACGGAAGGCCAAGAGGACATTAAGTGGTCCTGTGGTCGTTGCGGTGCCGGGTAACTCATGACATAAGTGCATGAAATGCCTAATATTATTTGAAATGATGTACGCAGATATCTTACCATTTTAATATATATTAATTTTGGAACTTACTTCACTATATGCGTCTGCGCTTTTGTTTTTTGTGTTTCAGCTTCTTGATTGATCCACTTTTGCTGAAGCAGGGATATCCTGAAAACCTGACCTGTTTGGGAGGGCTTGAGGACTGGAGTTGAGCGCCCCTGGCTTAACTAATAAATGTATTATATATCAGTAGAAGCAAACCCTTTCCCTGGCCATCTGCCATACAAACCTTTAGATCTCGCCGGAAGGTAAGGAGCTCATATCATGTGTTGCTTTTTATTTCCTATAACCTTTTTCCCCCCCCTTTGAATATGTGATTTTATTGTTTCATGGTTCAATCCTTCCATTTATTGATTTATTTATTTTCAAATTTAGGCCAAGGACAATGTTAAAAATATAACATATAATCCATGTTACGGGTAAAATGGATTAGTTCATTCCCTGGCAAGAAATCAGTATAGATTGAACAAAATTGGAAAAAAGGAAACATTGTTCCCACACTATATAAAGAGAGAATAAAACAATTCATTACAAGTAGAATGAGAAATGGGTAGAGGATTCTTGCTATGATGGATTGCACATTTGTCCTGGAATGAGCAGATGTTACATTTAATTCACCCTGGACAGGCTAAGTTTCGGAACAGGGACACTAAATAAATCTTCTCTTCCCTTCTTCTGCAGAAGAGCTGGGAGTTTCTTGCTCTTTAGAGGGTGGAAATCAGACTTGGGAATCTGCCACAGTAGGTCAGTATCTCAACACAACAAAAGAGTCCAATTGATATGTGGGAAACTAGCTTTTTATCTAACAAGTCAGATGCCTGAACCACACAGTTATGTCTAAAATATTGTTTTAATCTGTAAATTCTTCTGTATTTTTCTCCATCAAATAGATAATGGAAAACTGCACAGGGCATACTGAAGAATGTCAACACATTTACCCATCATCATTGAATATGTTCTAACGTATTAATGAAGGGGCACATAAAGGACATGTGAGAGAGGAGTGGCAAATGCAGGTTAAAGGTGGTTAAACTTGTTGGTTTGTGGACATTTAAATTTCTTAAATCAGCAGACCAAGCTTCCATTTAAAAAAAATCTCTATACATTATTTTTCCCCTTTAATTTGTGCATCAATACAATCCACACAATGATAAGTAATTAGCTATCTTGCCGATCGATTCTTTATCCTGTGATCGATTGACGAAGGTTCAGCTCGGGTGTTAACTAAATGTCTGTCAGTGCAGCAGAAGAGGACCAAAGTTGAAAAGTTCTGTGGAGAAGTTCATGTGACCAGGCAGTCACTAGATACAATTGGTGCACTGCAAGAGAGAGGGCAGGGCTCAAAAAGGCATGTGCCAGAGTCTGTTTCAGAAGAGGAAGGGGATGTGACTTTGTAAATAGTTGTTATAGAAACAAAAAATGCTTGTTACATTATAATACATTAAAAATGTAATTCACAGTGGTTTAAAAAAGAATGCTACAAGTGTTTGTTCATAGTACACAAGTGATTTATTAAAAAAATAAACACATGTAGGATATAGCTTGGTCTGCAGCTTTAAGAACTGCATTCTTCCCTCCCTTGTTTATTTTCTATATATTTTTTTGCATTCCTTGAGTTATAATGTCTGCACGTTATAAGTATTCCATGAAGCTCTGCGTTGAAGTTTTCTTTTATAAAAAGAAAAATAAGTATAAGACAAAACTGGAAATGCAGAGGTACTGTAGGTCTGGCCCTTTTGGGTTTCACAATAAATCAGAAGTAATGTATGTAAGGCATTTCCGTATAGCTTTATAATCCTGTTGGAAAAAGAAAGTCAGATAATGCAGTGCTAGGGTGGTGGGGGTGGGAGGGGTTATTTCTGAGGCCAGCAGCAAATGGTGCCAACCATATCTAAAGTGCAGCCATCAGCTTCCAAAAAGCACCTAAATTAACTCTAGTTCTCCTACTTTATCACGTTTTGCTATTAAATGTTGAATTCTCCTTTGGAAATTTAACCTAGAGGGATTCTGTGTATATTCTCTGCGTAGTTCATTCCGTCACTGTGTAAAGTTATCCCGACCATTTTTGCAAAAGATTAAACTTCACAGTAAAAATGACTCGCCATAAATATTGACTTCACACATATTATCAGCCACCAGATGCGCTATAGCTAACTTCTGGAAAAAGGACGAGACCCCACCAATGATCTTATGGAAAGTCTTCCAAGTTTGTTCAATGGACCTGTTGATAAATACGGTGAGATGGTTTTGCTCCCCTGGGACTCTTCACAATGTCAGAATATTAATGTATATGAACTGTACCTCATCCTCCCTTTCCTCATACCTATTATTTTTTGTATCCCTCGCCATTCACCTTTATAATTTATGATAATTTTCAAAATAAACATTTCCAATTGTTTTTTGTAAATGACTCCCCGTTGAGATGCATTGAGAAACCAGTCAGAAACATGGCTGATCCATCAGATGATGCCGATGGTTTCTCATCCCACAGGGAAACAAAACCCAAACTGAAAGTGTATTTCTCCTGACAGGCTCATTCATAGAGTTTGAAAATGGGGTCAGTGAAATGGTTAAACACGGCTTCGTACGGAATGATTTGTTTTACATTTGATACAAAAATCTAATTACATTTTCTCAAAGTGGATATTTAAAGTGTAGCTTACAGTAAATAACCCACCTTTACCATGACTTCAAAATCAGTGAAACCAGCTGCCCAATCAAAAACTGTATCTCGGGTCTGCTTTCTCAGGCACATTTCAGCGGTTCCCAATGTCCGATTAGTTCGATGAGGTGCAGCAGGAAAAGGATAAATCCTCATTGCTGGATAATTTCACTGGTGGACCACAGAAGTAATATATATTCTAACCCTTCAGCCAAAGTGGTTCATTCATCAGATACACTTAAAATTAAAAGCGGTACGAGACAGGGATGTCCACTGCCACCCCTCTTATTTGCTCTCTGTATTGAACCTTTAGCATCACAGATTCGGAGACACCCTGACATTTCAGGAATCAAAATTAAATCCCAAGAGCATAAGATAGCTTTATATGCAGATGATATCTTTCTGACTGTCTCTAAACCGCTAACGTCTCTGCCAAATCTATTTGACGTGTTAGGGAAATTTCATAGAATATCTTGTTATAAGATAAATCAGTCTAAAACTGAGGCACTAAATGTATCCCTTCCAAAAGAAATGGTAAAATTAATAGAGCTTAATTTCAATTTTAATTGGCAACGTTCTGCGATTAAATATCTAGGGGTACACATTACAATGGATTTTAAAAGTCTATATAGTGCAAATTATCCCTCACTCATTCGATCTTTGATAACGGACATCAGAAAATGGAAGTCCTATAAAATCTCCTGGATAGGTAGGATACATAGTATTAAAATGAATATTCTCCCACGTATTCTATACCTTTTCCAGACACTACCGGTGCCACTTAGACTGAAGGATATACTCTCGCTTCAGTCTGAGATGTCTAAATTTATATGGGGAGATAAGAAACCGAGAGTAATTAGAACAATTATGAAGCTAGCTCCTCTAGGGGTTTGGCAGTACCTTGTCTGTTGTCCTATTATAGTGCAGCCCAATTATGTCAAATTATGCAGTGGCAGATCCATCCTGGATTGAAAAGATGGGTGGATCTAGAGCGAGAGGTTTGCTCCCCATTGGAGCTGAACAACATTATTTGGCTTCCAAAAACAGTCCTTAAGTCGACTAACACTATGCTATCCTCGATGACCAACTCTATTTCGGTTTGGGAGATTTAAAAATGTAGACATAATTGAACTAATAGACATTCATTAATGACCCTTCTTTGGGGTAATCCAGAGTTTGCTCCGGGTATGTCTAAAAGTGGTTTTTCAATGTGGAAACAATGTGGCATTAATAGATTTAGAGATCTGGAGGGAAATAATTTTTTTTAAACATTTGAACAAATTAGATCAGACAAAGAGATACCCCATACGGATTTTTTTAGATGTCTTCAGATCAGAGCATTTTATAATAAACATTCTCCCTTTCCCCCATTGACTACGTTTGAAAAGCTCTGTCTAAGAGAGACAAATACAAAGGGACTTACATCGCAGATGTATAAAGAAGTGGTTGATTCAAACTCTACAGAAAATGATAAATTACCTTATATGGTTAAGTGGGAAGCAGATCTGGGAGAAGAGGTGAGCGAAGAAGACTGGTTGGCTATTGTAACAGCAGCAGCTAAGAGCTCGATATACACTACTTTAAAGGAGAACGCATATAAAGTCCTTATGAGGTGGTATCTCACTCCACAGAAATTAGCAAGGTTTGGACCAGGATGCTCCCCTCTGTGCCCAAGACAGTGTGGAGCATCGGCGAACCTGTTACACATGTTGTGGTCTTGTCCTCGGACAGTCCCATTATGGACACAAATTAGACATTGGCTTCAGAGGATTTTTGACCTCACTATTCCCCCGGATCCGTGGCTGTTCCTTTTGAATAGACCTTGGCCGGGACTTTCCAAAACAGGTAACAAACTGATTATGCATTTAGCAACAGCCACGAGGTGCGAGATCGCAGCACTGTGGAAACAAGCAGAGATTCCAAATATCCCCCAGATTAGGAATAGAATGTGGTATATTTGCCAGATGGAAAAATTAACGAGTTTGGTTAATGACACTGGCGCCAAATTTATAAACGTCTGGACGCCGTGGTTGGCCCAGACAGACATCCCAGGAGTAGAGAGAACCACAATCTGGCAATGATAGAGATACGTTTGAAGTATGGGTAAGAATATGAGTAAGAATGAGCAATAGGTTACCTTTTAATAAGACTAACCAGAAATATAAGAAATAATAAGAACGTTAGTCATCTACACAAGAGTTGAAGAAAGTTCCCATAGAAGTAATAGTAAAATAACAGAAGCAGCGATCTCACACCTGTTATCACCCTCCTCCCCCTTTTTGTTGTTGTTGTGTCTTGTTTTTTTTTTTGCTTGTTTACAAACAGATAACATGTTACAATTTTGATAAGAATATTTTTTATTCCACGTTTGAAAGTTCTAACTATGCAATGTTTTATTTGATATGATGATATGAAAAAATTCAATAAAAATTTGAAGTTGAAAAAAAAATATTAATACTGGCAGTGGCAGGACAAAAACTGCACTTTCATTTCATTTACGGCTCTGTATTTGTTGTGTTTCTGGGCCTGATTTTTTTTTTTTCTTCAAGTTTTAGCTGCTACAAAACAATCCTGCTAAGACAAATTCACAAATACACAATCAAGATGTTGCCAGCCTCTTCTGCCAGCGCCAAGATGTCCAAAGTAGAAAGAATAATTGAGTCTTTTTTGTAATTTAACCTAAATTTTCCAGAAAATTATTAACTCCGAAATGTCAATCAATTCTATTTATTTATAACATGTTTTACCAGGAAGTAATATATTGAGAGTTACCTCTCGTTTTCAGATATGTCCTGGGCACAGAGTTATGATAAAAATACATGGTTACATTAAATGATCAGAGTTATGCTGTACATTATATTTAAAGACAATTCATGAACAGTTAAAGATAATATATGTTATAGGCATATGTAACAGTTACAGATCAGACTAAAATGTGAGACAGTTTTTGTCTTGAAAGAAATTAGCCTGGAGGCGGCTTTGAGAGACTCTGGTATATTGTTCCCGGTGTGAGGTGCATGATAAGAGGAGGAGGAGAGGCCGGATTCTTTGTTGAACCTTGGGACTGTGAACAGTTTTTGGATTTAGATCTCAGGTGATAAGTGCTGCGTTTGGTAGGGGTGAGGAGCTTGTTCATAGACAGGGGTAGCTTGCCCAGAAAGTAGTTGAAGGCAAGACAGGGAAAATTAACTGTGTGCCTAGACTCAAGGGATAGCCAATCTAGTCTTGGAGCATTTTGCAGTTGTGTGTGTTGTAGTTACATTGTGGGGAAAAGAGGCATATTTAGTTGTAGAGGGTGTCTAGTTTGCTAAGGTTAGTTTGGGGTGCTATACCATAAACTATGTCCCCATAGTCTATAATTGACATTAGCATCTGCTATGCGATGCACTTTCTAACCAGATCGCTTAGGGAGGATTTTTCCCTATAAAGTGCACCTAGTTTGGCGTAGGTTTTGGATGTCAGGTTATCAATGTAAAACCCAAATGTAAATGGGAGTCAAACCAAATGCCCAGATATTTAAAACGAGTGACAGTGGGTTAAGATAGTATCAGAGTTGCTTCTGATGTGTAGCTCAGTCCTTGGTAGCTCTAGAAATTTCCAGAAATGCAAAATAATTCCAATAGTGGTGAATTATAAAGTTGTGATCAAATAATAATTAAATGCCTTCTTCTGAGCCACTGATTTAGCCACCTGTGCTGAAGTAGGTGAATATATCCTTTAAAACTGACCTTTTGGTGGCCCTTGAGGACTGGAGTTGTCCACCCCTGGTTTACAACATCTCAACAAAGTTATATGAAGACTGGGCATAGTCACATACACTGCAAAGCTGCTACATTTAAACAATGTTTTCCAAAAGTTGACTGTAAAGTCGTGTTTAAAGCTACAGTCCAAGTAATATCCTACATGGTTTTTTTTTCTTTTCAACTTTCAATTTTTATTGGAAAGTACAATTACAACCAATATTCCACAGCCCGTTGTTACATTTCCATTTTTGTCAAACCACATATAGTGACAACAACTAGACGTGACTACTTGACACAGGACAAACAAGACCAGACAGACTTGACAGGGAGACAGGGATAGAGGGTAGGAGGGGGGAGGGGGTTGGGGGGGGGAGGTGGTATGTTTCCAGGCTTTTGAGAGGGTGTGGAGATTTGTCGTGTTCGAGATTTCTCGGCCTTCACTACGAATTTTAACTTTGGCGGGCTCTCCAAAGATTCTAATACCCTTCGTATCATTATTCTCCTCTTGTTTATGGCTACCGGGAGATCTGATAGCTGTGCGTCACTATGTCGTTTTGTCTAATCTGCCAATAAAGGAGAACGTACTTGATTTAATTAATGCAATATTGAGGCGGCATCCACTCCTGGGGTTTCTTCCTGGGTCAACCATGGATCCCAAACTTTTAGAAAATTTGTGCCGGAGTCATTAACTAAACTCGTTAATTGTTCCATCCGGCAAACATGCCAAATTCTGTTTCTGATCTTAGGGATAATTGGTAACTCCTGCTGTTTCCATAACGCTGCAATCTCGCATCTCGTGGCAGTAGCAAAGTGCGCGATTAATTTATGTGACGCATTTGACAGACCCTGGATCCGCCTGCCCATTAGGAACAGCCACGGGTCCAGGGGGATCTCCAAATCGAGAATCCGCTGAATCCAATCTCTGATTTTTTCCCAAATAGGGGCCACTTTAGTGCAAGACCACAGCATATGTCGGAGATCTGCTGCCTCCCCGCACTGTTTAGGGCAGAGAGGAGAGTAGCCTTTTACAAATTTCGCTAAGTGCGTCGGAGTGTGATACCACCTCATTAGGACTTTATATGCGTTCTCCTTTAATGTGGTGCAGATTGAGCTTTTTGCCGCCGCCTGAATAATTCTGTCCCATTCGTCGTCCTCTAAAGTCTCTCCTAGGTCGGATTCCCACTGTCTCATGTAACTCAGTCTATTGTCATTGGGCGACTTCTGGCAGATCACTTCCCTGTACATTCTAGACGTGAGTCCCCTAGTGTCCGTATCTCTAGAACACAGCTGCTCAAAATTTGTTCGTGCCGGTCGTATTGGTGTTTTGTTGTAGAAATCCCTGATCTGGAGGTACCTAAAAAATTCGCTGTTTGGGATATTCTTAGAGGATTTAATTTGTTCAAATGATTGTATGGTCCTTTTGCCCTCCAGATCTTTTAGGCGGGAGAATCCCTTCTGAGTCCAGATTAAGAAATTTTTGCTATTCAGGCCCGGAGCGAAATCTGGGTTGCCCACTATTGGTGTCATTACTGACGCTTTGGTTGTCAGGTTACATTTAAACTTCGTGGCCTCCCAGACTTTTAACGAATTGACCATGGTCTGTAGCGGGTTGTTCATCTTGCGTACCCCTTCTCTGGGTAGCCAGATTAAATTTTGGATTTCAATTGGTGCACAACATCTCTTTTCCAACTCGACCCATCTCCGAAGGCTTGGGTCTGTGTGCCATTGGAAAATCTGCCCTAATTGGGCTGCTTTGTAGTAGGCCTGCAAGCAAGGCACCGCTAACCCTCCACGTAGTGTGGGACGTTTTAAAATCCCTTTAATAATTCGTGGGTTTTTCCCATTCCAAATAAATTTCATAATTTTTGACTGGAGGGAGAGGATGTCCGCCTGTACCAATGGGATAGGGGGACTCTGGAAAAGATATAGCATCTTTGGGAGGAGGTTCATTTTCACGCTATGTATCCTCCCAATCCATGAGATATTCCCCTTCATCCAGGTTCGGAGATCCTCCCCCAGTGTCTTTATGATCTTGGGGAAATTTGCTTTATATAAAGTTTTGTATTCTTTTGTGAGATACACCCCTAAATATTTGACCGCAGAGGGTTGCCATTTAAACTGAAAATTGAGGTCAATCAGTTTTTCGATTTCTTTTGGTAAATTAATATTGAGGGCTTCTGATTTTGACTGATTGATCTTAAATCCCGAAATTTGGTTAAATTTGCCCAGTACGTTGAATATATTTGGGAGAGATGTGAGAGGTTTGGTTATTGTGAGAATGACATCGTCCGCATAAAGCGCGGCTTTGTGCATTTGGTCTCCCACTGGGATACCAGAGATATCTGGATTAAGTCTGATGTGTGCCGCCAAAGGCTCTATACATAAGGCGAACAGCAACGGCGACAGCGGGCATCCTTGACGTGTTCCGCTTTTGATTTCAAACTGTTCTGAGGGGAAGCCTTGATATCTCACTCTTGCTGATGGATTTTTATACAGCGCCAGGATGGCCTGCAGGAGGCGTCCCTCAAAGCCAAATGCTCTCAATGTTTCCGAATGGTAGGGCCAGTCTATTCTATCGAAGGCTTTCTCAGCGACCAGACTTAACACCATGGATTGTATTTTTTCTTTTTGGGCCAGATCAATCAAATCTATAATTCTCCTGGTGTTATCTGCCGCTTGTCTACCTCCGATAAACCCTACTTGATCCGTGTGTATCAACCCGGGAAGGACACTACCCACCCTGTTGGCTATGAGTTTAGAGTATATTTTAAGGTCCGAGTTAATCAGTGAAATGGGCCGGTAGCTCTTGCAGTCTGCTGGGTCCTTTCCGGGTTTATGGATCACCGAAATTGAGGCTTGGAGCATTTGTGCTGGGAATGAGGCCCCTGCTAAAATTTCGTTGAATAATTTCAACATGTGGGGAGCTAGAATTTTTAAATATTTCTTGTAATATAAGTTTGAGAAGCCATCTGGGCCTGGGGCTTTAGCTGGTTTTAATGCTTTGATGACCCCAGAGAGTTCCTCCATCGTGAAGTCCGACTGGAGTGCCTCCCTTTCGCATCTCTTCAAAATGGGTAATTGTGCCTCTTTTAAGAAGGTCCGTAACTCTTCTTTTGTTTTTGGGGTGTGGGTTACCTTATCTCCGTTGTATAATATTTCATAATACTTTTTGAATTCCCCTGCTATGTTCGCTGGGATGGAGGTAAGGTCCCCACCCTGATTTCGAATTGCGTGAATGTGATAATTTGGAAGCTTGTTTTTTAGCTTATTGGCAAGTAGTGTGTCCGGCTTGTTAGCTTTTTCATAGAATTTCCGTTTGGACCAGGTCAATTCCTTCTCAGCCTGAGCGGAGAGGAGAAGATTAAGACTATTTTTAGTGGCTAGTATTTGAGTTAACGTG
This sequence comes from Ascaphus truei, assembly GCF_040206685.1. NCBI lineage: Eukaryota > Metazoa > Chordata > Amphibia > Anura > Ascaphidae > Ascaphus > Ascaphus truei. The sequence continues at coordinate 104,930,714 of NC_134489.1, forward strand.
TGGGCATTTTTATTGTTTTTATGTAGGGAGGAAAGCTCCGCTAGCTGTTCCTCTAGCTTCAAAATTTTACTTTCCCGCTCTCTTTTCCTCTTAGCGGCCAGATTTATAATGACCCCCCTGAGGGTAGCCTTATGGGCCTCCCACAGAGTGGAATGGGTAGTCACACTCCCCTCATTCTCCTCGAAGTATTGAGTGATCTTTTCCCCTATTTCCATTTGTAGGGCTGGGATTTTCAACAAGAGTTCATTTAGCTTCCAATTCGCTCTAGGTCTGTCTAGTGGGATAAGTGTGCACCGCAGCTCTATGGATGCATGGTCGGACCATGAAATATCATGGATCTCGGTGTGAGAGACCCCAGGGACCATTCTATTGGATACAAGGAAGTAATCTATCCTACTATATGAGTCATGTGGGTGTGAGTAAAAGGTATATTCTCGCCGTCTCTGATGTTGTTCCCTCCATATGTCAAGTAATTGGCAGTCACGTAGCCCTTTTTTAATTGTTAGTATGTCAGATCTGTGTGTAATATTAGTGGATGAGCATCTGTCAAGGTCCGTCCGTAGTGCCCTGTTTATGTCCCCGGCGACAATAATGTTGCCTCTGGCCACCTTGTTAAGTTTCCCAAAGAAGGTAGAAAAAAAACTTGGGGCCGTCTCGTTGGGGGCATAGATTGTTGCTAGGGTGATTGGAAACCCTTGGATTGCACCTCTGACTATAAGGAATCTTCCTTCTTTATCTTTGAAAGTCTTATCGGGTACGAACGGTATCCTTTTATGTATTAGTATGGCCACCCCTTTCTTTTTTACCTTTGCGGAAGACAGAAAGTGTGTTGGGAAATCCCTATCCAGGAATTTTGGGTAGTTGTCTTGAGAGAAGTGTGTTTCTTCCAGAAACAGAATTTCTGCCCCCTTACGCTTATAATCTCGGAAGGCTATTCTTCGCTTAGCCGGGCTGTTAAACCCTTTAGTATTATGTGATACTAGCCTGAGTTCCTTACTCATTTAAGAGCGTAAGATGGTCTTGCTGACGGTGTCTGGTTCTGCGAACTACCTTTGGGCCATGTTCTCGGACGCATCTTCTTCTCGAACTGCGATACCTCTCTTCGCCACCTATAGAAAAACACAAGGGGGAGCACACAGAAGGGAACACTTGGGGGGACACAACACACAATAAACAAGACATAAGACAATAGAGTTCTCGTCGTCTCTGCAACGCCGCCTCCACGACGAGATCACCGCCTTTGGGTGACTGGCCTCCTCTCCAACCGTCCATAGGGAACGTGGGATGAAGATCTCTCACCCCTCGCAACCAGTCCCAAAGGGCTTCACTAAGGCCCAGGAGATCTCCCTTCCTCCCCCTTAGTGTGTGGCCCATACGGATTTCTGAAGCAGGTTACTCCCTCCCTCTCCCGCCTCGCTCTTTCTGAGCTTGAATTAATAAAACCTAACGTGAAATGAACTTAACCTGACTCTGTCCCTTACTTTTTTTTTTTTTTTCCCCTTTTTTCCCCCCCTCCCACTGCCATAGGGTATCCAGCTCGACCTGTTGTGTCGTAGCCTCCTCCGCCTGTGTTTATTAGCTTTCCCTCTTTTTCTCTTCTCTCTTTCTTTAGCTTTCCCCTTATCCCCTCTATCTCTTCTGTGTCTCTTGCTTTTGCGTTTCCCCGCTCCTTAATTCCCTGCTCCGCTCTCACTCATCTTGACTCTGCCCCCCTGCTAACATGCCCCCTCTTCCTTTGATAACCTACTTATCCAATCCTACCTCACATCCCCCTACCTTCTACTTCCAGTCACCACTCTCACCGTCTTTCTTGCACAATTCCAAAACTTTCTATTTCTCTACCTTCTCCTGCTCTCTAAACCTTGTGTATCCCTGCTCCTTATTTCCCTTCTCCTCTCCCATTCAACCTGTCTTCACTAACCTACTAGTCCTTCTCTTCCTCCTTTAATACCTAACCTTCCAATTCCTACTTTACGTCCCCCTACACTCTACTTCCAGTCACCACTCCCACTATCTAGCTTGCGCAATTCTATAGCTTTCTGGTTTCCGTACTTTTCCATATTTATTCTTTTTTCATTCTAGTTCCCTACTTACTCTCCTCCCTGCTCTCTCTTCTACCACTTCCTTCCTACTTGCTACGTCCCTACCCCACTTTAAATTCAAGCCTATTTCAATTTTCCTTCTCTTAACCTTGTCTCCTTAAATATCTCCAATCTTGCTTGTTCCCTCTCATCTACTGTACTTGCTTTTATCCTCTTACTACCTCCCGTGCTATCACTCACCTTACCCTTGTTCCTTTAATGGTTCTGCCGCGCTTACGCTATACTATTTCCTTTCCCGTATGTTTTCTATTCTTTCTGTATTTCGAAATTCAAAAAAACCCTCGTCAGGCCGGTTAGGTGACTAATCTAGGCCTGCGCAGGCCGACTGGCGCCCTCTGGACGCCTTGATGGGCTTACGGCTGTCCTCAGTCTTTCTGGTGACGTCATCTGGCCGTGCCGGTGGGATCTAGCCCCGTGCCACCTCCAAGATGGCGCCGCTCCTTCCGGGGCCCAGCTGTGACGCGTATCCGGGAGGCGGCCATTTTGGATGACGACTCTCACCAGTGCGGAGGTGCGTGCGACTGCTTCAGTTTTCCCGCTCACCGCTCCCTTCCTGCTCCTGCGGCTCAGCGTGGATTCCTGCCTTCTTCAGCTGCATCGCCATTTTGTGTCGGGGGCTGCCATTCTCTGCAAGGTAGGCCGTAAAATTTCTCCACAGGGATGCTGCGTCCGTTCAAGTTGTTTTGGCCCCGGAATACTGTAGGTAGGGTGTCAGGGCTCAATCCTCTTTCACTCGGGGGTGGGTCTGTATGTCTGGTGGCCACTTCAACGCAGCCGGGGAGCAGAGTTCAGGTAACTTTATTAACTTTAGTAACGGAACTATAGTAACTTCTCGCATTGAGCTTTTATTCTTTTTGTTAAATGAAAATGTTCATCAGAGTCCATCAGTTTGCTGTTGCGCCCCTTTGCTCTCTGTGGGATCTAGTCCTCTGTTCCCTTTGTTCCCAGACAGGTTCTGGGGGGGCTATAGCTGGATCCTCTGCTACCGGGGCCTCACAAAAGCCCAGCTTATGGAGAAAGTTTGGCCCTTCTTCTGGGCTTCTGATGGTGGTAGATTTGCCTCCCTTTGTAACTTGCAGGCCGAAGGGGAAGGTCCACCTGTACCTTACCCCTTTATCTCTCAGGATCCTGGTGAACGGAAATAGGGCCCTTCGCCGAGCCAATGTTTCTGGGGACAGGTCTTGGTATATGGCCATTCGCACTCCCTCATATTCAACAAATGGAAGGGGCCTCGTTTTAAGTAGCACTGCTTCTTTGGAGCGATAGTAGTGCATTCTTAGCACAATATCTCGACGTTGCTCATGCAGTAGGGGTTTGGAGCGCAAGGCTCTGTGGCACCTGTCCAGGGCTAGATATTCTTTAGGGGTGTCAGGGAGCAGGGACTCCAGCCATTTCTGGATGAAATCCTCGCTGTCCAGCACAGTTTCGGGGACCCCTCTAATCCGGAGGTTGTTACGCCTGTCCCTGTTTTCTGTGTCTTCTTGGCGGTTTCTTAGTTCATTTATTTGGTCCTGGAGGCTGGTGTGTTTGCGGTCTTGCCTCTTAATGGCCCTGATTGACTGGTCAACTTTATTTTCTAGGACATTCGTCCTCTCCCCCAGTCCTGTAACCTCTCTCTTTATATCTTTAAGTTCGGCCTGCAACAGTACCTTCAGATTGTCATACAGTTTATCAAGGTCGCATTGTCTTACAGGGCGCCTTGTCGGGTTGTCGCGCTCCTCACCTTCCCCGTCCGGCTCAGTCTCCGATCCGGCATTCGAATATGGCGCCATTTCTCCCCCTGCACCGCTCGCTCCAGCTCGGCCGAAATTCTCAGGTAGCACCTTCTTTTTGGATGTTTTGGGGGTTTTCTTCGACATTGCGGGATATTGTGGGGTTTTATTAGTGAAATGCTCCGTTTAATGGGCAGTTTTGTTAGGTTTTTGCTGTCAATATGTTCTAGCGAGGCACGGAGCACTTATCCTATGCGACCATGCTCCTTGCCGTCGCGCATGCGCCTCCGATTTTTTTTATTTATTATAAATTAGTTCTGTACTATGAGAAAATACTTGTAACATTAAAAAAAAAAAAAACCTCAATTACATATTAATGTATTATAATGTAAAAGGCATTTTTGTTTCTATAGCAACCATTTACAAAGTCACACCCCTTCCTCTTCTTAAACAGGCTCTGGCACACCCCTTTTAGAGCCCTGCTCTCTCTCTAGCAGTGCACCAATTGTATCTAGTGACTCTTCTTGAGAAAGCGCCACTGAGGCATGAAACACATGGAAGGTTCTCTTTCTGAGACTATTATTTTATGTATGTCTAAATAAAGCCGATTGACATTTTTACAATAACCCGGGTTCCTGGGCAAAATTTTTGGATGTGATATTCACTGCTGCTGCTCTGTATCTCCTCTGCTTCTTTACATCATCATTCAGTCCAGAAGGCACGCAACTGGGGGATTACGGGAGTGCACCCCACTGCAACACAGCGGGTCGCTGCATACACTGCGACTACCAACACTACTTATTTTGGACTTTATAATAGGAGGTAAGATCATTATATTTCTTTTTCCTGGGCCTAATTTAGTGTGCTTTAAGTTATCGACCTTGGATTCTATATCCCCTTGTGAAACATCAGCTAATAAGACTATTTGTCTGCTCCACAGCAGCGGAGATTTTCCATTTGTATGTAGTGACTGCCTGGTCACATGATCATCCCCACAGAACTTTGCATCTTTGGTCCTCTTCTGCTGCGTTGACAGCCATTTAGTGAACCCTTTAGCCAAATCTTTGCCGATCAATCACAGGAGAACGGATTGATCAGCAACTTAGCTAATTACTAATCATTGTGTGGATTGTATTGGTGCACATATTATGGGGGGACGACGACGACACAGCTTGAACTGCTGCTTTAGCATTGAATGCTCTGACAAGCCGCATGTCTAATTCAGGTGTATGATACATAATGAAACACAGTGTATATTGTATAATGAGGATTTTACACACACCGGAAGAGTTGGATCCTACAAAGACCCTGGAAGCATCTGACACTGAGGATATGTTAAATGGTCTTAATAATCCTCTGCATCTGAGTTCTTTGCTAATGAACTACAAGTAACATGAAGCACTGATAAGAGGATTCAGAAAAGGAGCCGGCATACCCAAAGGTAAAAATAATCAAGATTATAGATACTTAGCAATGAGTTATACCAGCGATGAATGCTTTCCTTTGTTCAAAATTACATAAACTTATCACTTCTCCTTTAGAGTTAGAACTGGGAGGCAGGAGGGAGGATTCTTTAAGATATTAGTGAGAACATTATCATCATTCTTTCTGTGCCAGAAATCTGATGCAAACAATAAAAAATGGATAGGGCAGGTAGAAAGATAATTAATTTCTCATGCATGTACCTCAGGCAGCCTTCCTGCCTTATATTCACAAGTAATTGCTTTTGTAGTTGCAAAAATGTAGAGTTGGAAAATGATAAGGGAGCAACTCCCTCAAGTTCATCTCAAGATACTGTAGAGTTTATCAAGCCAATTAACCTTCAACATGTGCTGCTTGATCCCACAGACCACAAAAAGAAGCCATAAGGTCACTAGCATGAGGGCGGCCAGACTGTAGGTTCAAATAACGTGTAGACACGGAGGTCAAATAGGATCATGTTAAAGGGGAAATACATGATAGGTCTGATGTGGCTACAGAAGTAGAAAGCGAAGGGTTGAATATGCAGAAGGATGTTGGAGAGGGGTTAAGCAAAGTTGGGAAATGAAATGCGAGAAAGGGAAATATGTTGGTGTTCGTGGCTCTGCACAGGTGGAATCCCCCTCTCACCCACCTTTAAAATAATTAATGATTAGGAAGGAGAGGGTAAGGTAGGAAGTGGTAATGGAAAGCTTGAATTGAAGCCAATTGTAAGCATGCTACTTCTTTTGTATACTATATAGTTCTGGATTATTGGAAATGTTTCCAGGTGTAAAATAATCAAACAAAATTAAATTAAAAAAAGCTAACAAATATATAAAATGCTGGGCGTTTGGCAAATTCTTTTTAGTTTTTTTTTCACTGAAGTGATGAGTGGCAGGGCCTGGTGGTGTCCTCTCGGTGGGACAACCGCTACAACCCATGCTTGTTGATAGAATTTGATTTGGTTCTTTAATGAAGATAGATACAAGGTTAATATTCAGTGGTGAATGGCAGGGCATGGTGGTCTTCTCTCATGGAGGTAGAGGTAGAGCTAATACTCAATGGTAAGCAGTAGGGCATAGTGGTATCCTCTCATGAAGGTAGAGGTAGAGCTAATACTCAATGGTAAGCAGTATAGCATGGTGGTGTCCACTCATGGAGGTAGAGCTAATACTCAATGGTAAGCAGTAGGGCATGGTGGTGTCCTCTCATGAAGGTAGAGGTAGAGCTAATACTCAATGGTAAGCAGTAGGGCAAGGTGGTGTCCTCTCATGGAATGTTGGTTACGGAATTTGGACCGGCCTGTAGAGATGGGCGAATCCGTCGAGGTCCGTTTCCCGGATTTTCGCCAATGTTCCCCCCAAAATCAGCTTTGCAGTGTAAAATCCACTAACGGATTTGGGTGGTTTCAACCCGTGCGGATTAATCAAAAACTACCATTGGGTACAACCATGGATGGATTTGTAGAATCCAATCTGTAGATTCAGCAACCCGTTGCCGGATTCTTAACAATCTGCAATCGGATTGCAGAATCCGCGGAGTGTATTGGTAATAATAATTTTTAAAAAAACCTGTAAAATGCGAATCGCCCGTTTTGAGATTGATCCGCTGAAATCCGCAGACCAAAGGAATCGACCAATCCATTCTGGATCCAAATCCGCCAAAGAAATCCACCCATCTCTACTGGCCAGGTACAAACAAGTACGGCTGCCTGCTGGTGTTAAATGGAACTCTGCATACTGTATACACAGCGTTGGCAGGGTCTTTTTTGTAATTAATGTATAAGGTTTACAAGGGAGAGGGAGCGGCTCAGTAAAGACACTGACTGGCACTGAGAGTTTGAAGCAGGGGAGCCTGGTTCAATTCCCGGTGTCGGCTCCTTGTGACCTTGGGAAAGTCACTTTTTCTCCCTGTGCCTCACGCACCAAAAACATAGATTGTAAGCTCCACAGGGCAGGGACCTGTGCCTGCAAAATGTCTCTGTAAAGCGCTGTGTAAAACTCTGATGGAGGTAGAGCTAATACTCAATGGTAATCAGTAGGGCATGGTGGTACAAGAACATGCTATTATTATTATTATTATTAATAAAATGACGTGGCCTTCCCCCTCCTGCCCCCCTCTCCCCCACCAATTGTGGTTTAGTGTTTTGTAAAAGAAAAACACGGAATGGTATATAGGATAATGCAAGTTATACTGTATAGGAGGAAGCCTTGCTTAGTGCAGAGTCTTGCCTTTGCTTTTCGTATTACATAATGCAGCGGTATAGATAACAGACCTTTAGATTTGATGGCATGCAACCAGCCCAGGTATTCCATTTTTCATGTTTTTACAACTTGCAAAATGATCATGATTCATTGTCTAAAATATACAGTATATAGCCTCTCACTTTTATATAGATCTAATGGTAATTTCACAGCGGGACCCTGCATTTTAAAAGGGATAGCATACAACAAGAGCTAACACTATTCTGTGCCTGAATGGAAATGAAATTGTGACAGTCAAGAGCAATAAACAAATGTAAATGTATTGATACAGATGAAACAACATGGAAGAATGGACACAAATGATAAGTCTTTTGGTTGAAACAATGTCCGGCAGCCTAAAAAACCCAGGTTTCTCTAACAAATCGTATTGGAAAAGTGCTGGGTTTAGGTTCTCTTGGGTGCAGGGTGTTGATCCAGATCATATGTGGAAACAAGAAAGAACATACTGTATAGGGGCCTATGATATAAGTGCAGGCAATTAGAGATACAGGTTGGAGATACAAGCCCTGTTATGGGGTGCCGGTGAAGATCACTCAGCCATGTGTTTGATCTCTTCGACTTTGCCACTGATTGAGCCACCTGTGCTGAAGCAGGGATATTCTGAAAACCTGACCTTTTGGTTGACCCTTGACGACTGGAGTTGGCCGCCCCTGCACTGGAACCTTAAATGCCACAATCAAGTACAAAACCCAAACCTTTGAGATTTCTACAATCAAAAAGTGATGTAGAACCAAAAATGCATGCCAAGTGATGGGCTATTGTGGGCTGGAGTTGTCTAGCCCTGCTCTAGAGCTCCAGAGAGCAGTAAAGGAGAGGCAACATGTTACATACAGGCGACAGTGATAGCCTGTCATGCACGTATCTCTGTCCCGGGGAACCGCAGCTCAGAACTGCCAGAGAACAAAGCGGTAATGAGGAAAGTTGTGTAAATATTGTAAAGACGGAATTAACAAAGTATTTCTAAAGTGTTATATCATTTAAACAAAAGTCATATACTATAGGGAGCATGTAAATTAGTGGCAGGTTATTACACCATTAAAATCCCCCGCAAAATATCATAAAGGAAGATAACGGCACAAGGCTTTAAATTACTAATGTCATTAATGCGTGCAATTAATTAAAACCCAGGGAAGTGTAAACTCAAGTGACAAAATTCTGCACCTGCAATGTTTACTAAAATATGATTTATATGCTATTTTCTAAGGCAATGAGGAAACTCATTCCATTAAACTCCATTATACGCTGGAATGGTGCAACGCTGCATATTAAATTCAGAGACAAATATAAGATTGTGTTTTTATTGCCGAGCAGTTATCTTACGGATGAGAATAGTGGGAGTATTTTGTAGACATCGTTAATTTTACGACTTTTTGGTTAAGGGGAAAAAAAATCTTATTTGTAGCCTCATTAACCCCTCATCTGCATTACTGGCAACACCAGCGGAAAAGGAGTTAAAAAATGAAAGTAGGTGTCCAAAATAAAACATGTTTGCGCTTGCTCTGTAAATGCAAGTGATAAATGAGAACATTTCACCATCTATTTTTACCGCCATTGCGCTTTGAATATTTTCTGTTCTGAGTTTGTACAACGTCACAGTTCAATCCGGTGCTAAAACCTCAATTCACAGCAGTACCAGGGCATTTTCAAGGAAACCTACTTGTCATACCTATAACATCCAACTCTCCTCTCCTTCCCTCCAACCCTACTGGCACCGGCTGTGTGGATGGACCAATCTCCACCCTGCGTAACATCCCCCCGCCCCCCAAACATTAATGGAATCAGCTGTCAGACTGGGCCATATTCCAACCTGAGCTACAATAAGCAGCCAATTTCCCCTTTTTGTTTCAACATTGTCCCTCATTCCTTCTAGAGTGTAAGCCCTCAGGATCAGGGCCCTCATTATCTGTTTGTGCATGTTTGTCCTCACCTGTATGTAATTGTTTAGATAATATACAGAACTCTGTACCCCTTTGTACTGCACTGCGGAATATGTTGGTGTTTCACGAACAAACGCTAATAATTATAATAATTTAGCAGTTTGATATTTGTAGCCCTTAATATCTGTTGTCATGCTATCTCAAACATGATATAACTATTACAGAACGGTGGATTAATTGATGTAGTTTCACAATTTAGGTAAAATCCAGCCTTGAGGTAACCGGCTGTATGTACTTACAGCAGAATATGCTTTTTTCAGTGCTGTTCTTTTTTCCTCAATTTGAAGCCATATATTTACTACTATTTTCTGTGCAAGTAATTGTCCTTTTAATATATTTGTGCATTTATTTTCAGTTGGTGGAATCCTTGAGATGTATTCCACTGAAATATTAGGAGCCATGCTCTTTCCTTTAGCCATAAAGCATGTTCTCAATAGCACAAAACATAAAGGACAGTTTTGCATAGAATAGCAAGCAGAAGAGGCGGTAGAGGCATGTACAGTGTAGTATAGTAATAGAATTCAAACATGTTTAGGATGCCATAACATGGACAAGGGAGGGGGGAGAGCTGGGCCAATTGTCACAAACTCGGCACCTGCGGGGGGCCCCGGCCAGCCTGCACTGGAAATTGGGCCTGACCTCTGGCTGCCGGGCGCCAGCTTTCCCTAGCTGCAGCAGGCAAGTGTAAGACCCCCCCCCTCCAAGGTAAGGTGTGTGTTTGAGGGTTATGTGTATTGGAGGGGGAGGAGGGCATGTGTTTTGGGGAAGGGGGGTTATAAAGTGTGTGTGGGGAACAGAGGGTGGGAGTTTGGGGGAAGAGAAGGAGGGAGGTGACGGAGTTTGGGGGAGAAATGTGTGGGTGTGGAAGAAAGAGAGAGAGAGAGGTACGGGTGTCGGACAGGGAGGAGTGGGGGTGTGGAAGAAAGAGATGGAGAGGTGGGGATGTGAGCATGTGGGAGGGAGAGAGGTGGCGGTGTGGGGGGTGTGGGAGGGAGAGAGGCGGGGGTGTGGGGGTGGGAGGGAGAGAGGTGGGGTGTGGGTGTGCGAGAGGGAGGGGTGGGGTGTGGCACAGAGAGATGTAGGGGTGTGGGGGGTGTGGGAGGGAGAGAGGCAGGGGTGTGTTTGAGAGGTGGGGTGTGGGTGTGCGAGAGGGAGGGGTGGGGTGTGGCACAGAGAGATGTAGGGGTGTGGGAGGGAGAGAGGCAGGGGTGTGGGGGGGTGGGAGGGAGAGAGGTGGGGTGTGGGTGTGCGAGAGGGAGGGGTGGGGTGTGGCACAGAGAGAGGTTGGGTGGGAGAGAGAAAGAGGAGGGAGAGGTGGGGATGTGGGAGGAAGAGAGGTCAGCGTGTAGGGGATGTGGGAGGGAGAGAGGTGAGGTGTGGGGGAGAGAGATATGAGGGTGTGGGAGAGAGAGATTGGGGAGGGTGGGGGTATAATAGAGGGGAGAGGAAGGAGGGAGAGGATGAGATGGAGGGGAGAGATGGGTTTGTGAGAGATTGAGTGGGGTCTCGCAACAACACTGGGGATAGGGGGGGGGGGGCAGTGGAAACTCTAGTTCTGGGCCCTGGGTAAGGTGTCTGCAGCCCTGTCAGGGACATCCAGGGATATGGCCTCATGTGCTACAGTAAGTAATAGAAATAGGCAAGTAATGTGTGGCAGATGGGCTGGGTAGGGTATTCATTTCTATGTTTCTATGGGACTTATTTTTTTTTTTTCAACTTAAATTTTATTGAAGGGTCACATGTACATCAGACATTGCAAACATTTTTATCCATATCAATTTCATAACAAAGTCAAGCGTCGATGTAATCTAACTATGCACAGGACAGACAGGGGTGACCGACAGACAGACAAACACATCTAAGCTAAACCTAGGGGGAAAGTGGGGGGGGGGGTGAGAAGGGGGTGGGGAAGGGTATCTTCTACTGTGGTTCCACTGTGAGCCTTATTACCTCTGGATCATCTCTTACAGGGGGGGGGGGGCTGGGAACTCCCCGGACTCATCCGTGCCTTCCTCCCCGGGCACTCAGCCTCTCTGGGTCAATCCGTCTGTCCATTGTTTTTTTATTTTTTTTTATTATGTGTTTTGTGCTATCGCTCTATGGGACTTATTATTGAAATGTGGCCATAAAAATATAAAATAAATACTGTATAGATATTTGTTGACTACAGTAGACTCTCAGAACTCAGCAGAGAGTGTATAAAACATAAAACAGCAACCCTAATTACTAGAAATATTTATATCGCCAAAGTACTTGGGGTCTACAGTATAAATCCGAATAAAGACCAAACCGTCTCTTGCAAAGTCCCAAAAGTGTCCTTGAGCAAACAGGCAGTGAAGGGGTCAACGAACGGCTCACACCAAATAATAGTGCAATATGTAAAAAAAATTACATATTGCACTATTAATTGGTGTGAGCCGTTCGTTGACCCCTTCACTGCCTGTTTGCACAAGGACACTTTTGGGACTTTGCAAGAGACGGTTTGGTCTTTATTCGGATTTATTATTATTTAAAGGACTGATTTGGCGCCGGCAATTCTTTCTTTTCTCTGTGGTTCATTTTCTGACTGTACAGTCAGTATTTGCGAGGCTGCCTGCAATATTTATTTCAAGTATTGTCATTATTTATATTTTTTTAGCGCTGTTTTGCACCGTCTTTTTTCATTAAGTTGGGGTCTACAGTATGTTTCATGGCAAAAGTGGGGCAATTCTGTAGCAAAACAGTTGCCCCAGAATTGCAGCACTTTTGCCTTGATCCATACAGTATGCCCTGTAGACATGAATTCATTTAAAAAAAACTCTCCTTTATGTGTTTCATTTAAAAGATCAAAGTCATTGTCTATATGACAAAAATCTGAGCATAGATGTGCACCCTTATTTATACACCTCTCTCCCAACAACTTCTATACCCCACAACAAAAAACACCAACACAAATCCTCTATTCACACCCTCTATCTACTCCTTCCTGCTGCTGGGGATCTCCCCATAGCCTGAAGCCAGACATACACACCTGATCTCACTCATGCCTCCCTGCCATCTCCTCCCCTGTAAATGGTGTTAAACTTTTCATTTAATACTGATCAGCCTTAAATCTCACCCCACAAATCAAGTATCCCAATAGCCTGCACTCATGGCTATTGTCCCACACCAAGTCACTCCTACCACACATTGTGACCAAGCACTGCCATCTACAGCACTTACTCCCCCTCACCTACTGTCTCTGTAAGTTTCCCATTAAACCTCTTAGATTGTAAGCTCTTCGGGGCAGGGATTTCCTTTCCTATTGTCTGATTTTGCTGCACTTATTGTATTATTATAATTCCCTGTACTGTATTCTTTGTGAAGCGCTGAGTACACTTTTGGCGCTATATAAATAAAGACATACAATACAATTAACTACTACATTATATATTCATTAAATATAGGGTAGTAAATAAAGTTGTGATCAAGTTAGTCAGTAAAATGATCTTTAGGCATTTTGGATTTACATGCTGAGGAATTACAAGAGATACATTGTACTGTAATTCAGACTTCTGGACGTTCGTCTTGGTGAAAAACAGTTACTGTATGATAAAACCAAAGCAATGAATTCAGATGTGAAATTTACAATGGTTTTTCAAGCAGTGTTTTGTTTAAACAAAAGCCGTACATGAGGCATTTAAGATAACGGGTTATGAAACAAATGTGAGAGAGGCAGATAGCTATACACCCTATAAAAATACTCAAGACTGTTAAGACACCTGTCGTATCTCCGTCTGGCAGAAGGTGAATGCAGGAGTCGATTGGTTTCAAAGACAAAACCTCTCACTTTGTAAAGTACATGAGTTGTGTACACGCAGATAATCCATCCCTACCGTACATTGCATACAAGTCTTTCTGGAATATCAGTACTTAGTTCAAATATGTGAATCATTTTAGTCTGTATTTTTATCCTTATTCTATCCACTTTTCTTCGAGGTTAGGTAATAGGTTGAATAGAACATATACTGTACTTAGCTCATCCAAAGCCACTGATGTCTTTTGTAATGATAACACCATTAATTGAAATGCTACCTTCTTCTAGAATGGGGCACCTTTGGGATTACTGCTGTAAGATTTCTATTATTAACTTAATTTTTTATTTCTAAGGAGTGGTGGGACTTTTCAAAGTACAGGCATACCCTGCATTAACGTACGCAATGGGACCAGAGAATGTATGTAAAGCGAAAATGTACTGAAAGTGAAGCACTACCTTTTCCCCACTTATCGATGCATGTACTGTACTGCAATCGTCATATACGTGCATAACTGATGTAAATAACGCATTTGTAACAGGCTCTATAGTCTCCCCGCTTGCGCACAGCTTCGGTACAGGTAGGGAGCTGGTATTGCTGTTCAGGACGTGCTGACAGGCGCATGCGCGCGCTGCCATTTGCCTATTGGGCGATATGTCCTTACTCGTGAATGTTCTTAAAGTGAGTGTCCTTAAACCGGGGTATGCCTGTATTTCAATGCTGTATGTGTCTGGCAGATGGCACAGTGAATATTTTTGTTCCTGTTCTGTTATACCGTAGCCACCTTTTATGCATATCCGTCATGTTGCATCACAATTAATTAATATACCTGTAGTAGCTCCCTCCCCCTGACTTCCTATAAAAGCAGACTACTTCCACTTCCTCGTTGACAATTTAATGTTCCTTGTGGAGAATGATAATTGCGAGATGAGCTGCACGTGTGAGCAGTGAGCAGCTCAAAAGTATGACGTGACAGTAAAGCTACTCATCAGCTGGTTTGCTCACACTACTAGAGCTGCAGTAACAGACTTATCAACTGTATATACAGTACAGTAATTGGAATGTAAATCCTTTTAGGAAGTGTGGGACGGGACTCTGCATGTCTCCCATCTAGGTATCTCAAGTGTGTTCTTTTTTTCAACACAGTCTCTCTCCTCTCAAAAAAAAATTGGTGGTGGGAGTGTGATTGTTTGCAGCTTGGATGGCTTGCCTTCATTGAAACAACCATGAATTCTGCATTGTATCAGAAGATTCTACAGGAGAATGTCAAACCATCCATCTGTAAGCTGAAGCGAAAGTGGGCATGCAGCAAGACCATGATCATAAACATACAAGCAGATCCACAAAAGAATGGCTGCAGAAGAAGGAACTATGTATTGTATTATATTGTATGTCTTTATTTATATAGTGCCATTAATGTACATAGCCCTTCACAGTAGTAATACATGTGTTTATCAAATAAAATAACAGATAATATAAATAACAGATCATGGGAATAAGTGCTTTAGACATGAAAGTAACATTAAGGAAGAGGAGTCCCTGCCCCGAGGAGCTTACAGTCTAATTGGTAGGTAGGGAGAACGTACAGAGACAGTAGGAGGGAGTTCTGGTAAGGGCGTCTGCAGGGGGCCAAGCTATATGTATCATGTGTTCAGAATATCTACAGTGCTATTCATATGCTTCTTTAAGCAAGTGTGTCTTAAGGTGGGTCTTAAAAGTGGATAGAGAGGGTGCTAGTCGGGTACTGAGGGGAAGGGCATTCCAGAGGTGTGGGGCAGTCAGTGAGAAAGGTTTATGATGGGAGAGGGCTTTAGATACAAAGGGGTAGAAAGAAGACATCCTTGAGCAGAACGCAAGAGTCGGGATGGTGCATAACGAGAAATTAGGGCTGAGATGTAAGGAGGGGCAGAAGAGTGTAAAGCTTTAAAAATGAGGAGAAGAATGGAGTGTGAGATGTAGGATTTGATCAGAAGCCAGGAGAGGGATTTCATGAGGGGACATGCTGAGACAGATCTAGGAAAGAGTAGAGTGATTCTGGCAGCAGCATTTAGGATAGATTGCAGGGGAGACAGATGAGAAGCAGGAAGGCCGAACAGCAGGAGGTTACAGTAATCAAGACGGGTGAGAATGAGGGCCTGAGTCAGAGTTTTAGCAGTCGAGCAACAGAGGAAAAGGCGTATCTTTGTTATATTGCGGAGGAAAAAGCGACAAGTTTTAGAAATGTTTTGAATGTGTTTTAGAATGGCCTAGTCACAGTCCAGACCTAAACCCCATAGACAGTGGCAGGACCAGAAGTGAGCTGTCCATGCAAGGAAGCCTTCAAATGTTGCCAAGTTGAAGAAGTTCTGTAAGGAGGAATGGCCCAAAATTTCTCAAACCCGATGTGAGAGACTGACCCGCAGTTACAGGAAACGCTTAGTTGAAGTTATAACAGCTCAAGGGGGCGTCACCAGGTACTGAATCTAAAGGTTCACATACTTTTTCACAAATGTATATTGAATGTTAAGTAATTCATGGATAAATAAATGTTGATAAAGTATCATGTTTTTGTGTCATTTGTTTGATCAGGTTTCTTTACCTATTATTAGGACTTTTAGGTTTGAAATATGTGAAAAGGGGTTTGCAAACTTTTTCTTGCCACTGTATATCTATCTATATCTATATATGTCACACACACATTATAATATATATATATATATATATATATATATATATATATATATATATATATATATATAGCAACTGTAAATATTCCTGTATATTCATTTGCATGTCTTAGACAGGTCTACAACCTACATACAGTACATACATACATACATACATACATACATACATACATACATACATACATACGTGTGTGACGAGAAACAGTTTGTGAACCCCTTTGGATTTTCACATATTTCAAACTAATGTTATTAGATCTTAATATATCTCTTATTTCTTAAATATATACTGAATATATATATATATATATATATATATATATATATATATATATTGCCCTTATAATGTGCATAGAAAGCAAACCAGATGTGGCTGATGACAGATATATTGTGCTTCTTTGTGCAATAACTTTACACAGATACAGATTCTCCAGCAAATAAATGTGTTCAGTGGCTGCTGAGAACTCTGCTGCCCGGTCTCTTTAGATGATATTTCTAAGTAATAGGGAAAACCGTCTTGAATTCTAAATTCTTGACTTTCATCTCCATTCAATAATACTTTATCCATTTTAAACAGCAGAGAGTGCTGTCATTAGCCGAGTGAATGATCCAAACACTTGAACAAGTCCAGTTTAAATCAATCACTTTATTAACTTCAGATGCAAAATGCACTACTTCCGTTATCAAATCTGCACAGCTTGTCAGCAGCTGACACAAAGTTCAAAAACACAAATAATGAGTGTATGGGAATATTTATTGTGTTCTTGTTACAAAAAAAGGAAAAACATTTTGTTTCTGTATCAAAAAAGGATTGAGGAGAATAATGAGGAATCCAAATACACCAAATTCTCACCAATGGGAAGTGTGTCACAAAAGAAATTTCAAACCGGAACAATTATAGTCTTATTGTTTTTGTTTTATATGTAATTCTGAGTAGCACAAATACCATGAACACTTTGTGGCTGATTTTCCAGGAAGAAGATCTGACCTTGTAGCCTCGAGCCCTCTCCTCTCACCATTCTTCACCTTTCCCAACTAACACATTCAGCCCTTAATAGAAATACTGTAACCTCGAACACAGAGCTGAGGTTAAAATGTCCACAGCTTTATTAACCATAATGTTATACACAAACATTTACCAAACCACTTTACATTACCAGAGTACCTAAACCTTTTGAGAGACCAACAGCACCCATCTGTGTCCCCATACTAGGTATCGCCCAGCACCTGACTCCTTCAAAATTAATTGACCTCACTGGGGCAGTTCCCTGTACCCACCGCCCAACGTATACAGCTCCATCTCATCAACCGCCCTGCAAAGGCCTCCAAATATCACCCTTCACTCTGACAGTGTTTTATCCCCCAAAATGAAACAACTGCCACAACCAGGGCTATTTAAACCTTTACATTAGCCCCAGTTTGTCCTGCTCCCTCACAACTTTCACCGATGAATCCTGCAGCGTCATATTAAAGAGATCCAATTACAAATCCAACAAATGGACCCCATCTTCCCGATATAAACCCACATTCCCCAAATACAAATCTGGGTGAAAAAAACCCCCTCCCTTTCACCCAACTGCCACACAAACATTGCCATCGTCTTTTCAATGTTCCTTTGGCTTCGCTTCACTCAATCGCTGTGCCACCCTGTGCCAAACTTTCCTAAACACGATGTGTGACCAAATTAACCTCAAACCCTTCAAATGAACCAACAGTGCTAGGTCACGCCCTTTTGAATACATTAAGTTCAAAGCTACATCATCACATCATTGCCCCCAAGTGCAATTGTCGCGTCACCTGTTCTGGAGCACGCTTATTTATTGCAATACTCAACAACTGACAACTATTGCCCCCAAGTCATCCCCTATTTACCCCACCAAAACAGTGCCACACGATCCCCTGCAGCCCCAGACTCTTCCCATATGGACAAACGTCAGCCCACTTTGCAGTCCAGTGCACATATAAATCACCCACAATCAATGCATCCACCATCAAGCAACCCATAGTGCCCCAGAAAACACCATCACAAATGCTAAACTGAACAGCTCCTTCCAAACTCAGATGAACATATCTGCTCTGCCGCCCACATCAAACCTTCCAATATTTGCAGAGATATCGCCTCCTATCATTCTCTGAAGCTGACAACCGCTTCAACCCAACCACAGCTCTCTGCACCATGAATGTTTTAGAAACATCCTCCAAACCCTGTAATCTTAAGAAAAATGACACCAGCAATCTTCCTTTCCACAGAACCCGGAGTCAAAACCATCCCATAAATATAAAACAAACCTCCATTGGTGCTCCTGCACTATCCACCCCCTGCCCCTGCCCCTGAGCAAACTCTACATATGCCCTCCACAGTGAAGCATATGCCACTTACATACCAGGAGCAACGGAAGCCTGCACCAGGCGGTTGGTTGAATGACAGTGGGTGGGTGAATGACAGTGGGTGGGTGAATGACAGTGGGTGGGTGGGTGGATGAATGACAGTGGGTGGGTGAATGACAGTAGGTGAATGACGGTTGGGTGTGTGGGTGAATGACGGTTGTGTGGGTGGGAGATTGGGTGAATGACGGTTGGGTGGGTGGCTGAATAACGGTTGGTTGGGTGGGTGAATGACGGTTAGGTGGGTGGGTGAATGACAGTGGGTGGGTGGGTGGTTGAATGAGTTAGGTGAATGACAGTGGGTGGGTGAATGACAGTGGGTGGGTGGGAGGGTGAATGACAGTGGGTGGATTACAGTGGGTGGGTGGATGACAGTTTGGATGACAGTTTGAATGACAGTGGGTGGGTGGGTGAATGACAGTTGAATGAAATTGGGTGGGTGGGTGAATGACAGTGGGTGGGTGAGTGGATGACAGTGGGTGGGTTTGGGTGTGTGAATGACAGTGGGTGGGTTGGGTGAATGACAGTTTGAATGACAGTTGGGTGAATGACAGTGGGTGAATGACAGTTGGGTGAATGACAGTGGGTGGGTGAATGACAGTTGACAGTGACTGGGTGGGTGACTGACTGGGTGGGAGACTGACTGGGTGACAGTGAGTGGGTGGGTGACAGTGACTGGGTGGGTGACAGTGACTGGGTGACAGTGACTGGGTGGGTGACAGTGACTTACCTTGACCGGGTGGGTGCAGCTTGCCGCCGGAATCTTTCCCCTCCTGACCCCGATATCCCCGCGGCAGCTGCCCGGGCGGGGAGGTGGGCTTGGGGGCGTGGGAGGTGGGCTCGGGGAGGGGGCACGGGGGGAGCGTGGGAATCTGGCCACGGAAGGAGCACGGGAAGCTGGCCGCAGGGGGAAGCAGGCCGCAGGAGGACCTGGTACTTCCCCCTCCGTCCCACTTTGGGAGCGGGGGGAGCGGGCCCTGCGCATGCGCGCCTGGACCGCGGGGGAATCGCCGCCATATTTTTTTTCAATTTATCTAATTAACTGGCATCTGGCCGCGCAGGGGGCCCGGGACGCCAGTACCCTTTTCCCCTCGCTGTTGGCGGCCCTGCCAGGGAACATCGTGAGGGGTCTTGGCACCTGTCAGATCTGTCATTGCTCCCTTTTCTGTAAGGTTTATGTTTTCTGTCCCAAAGAAGGAACAACAGCTTTTTATTATTTATAACATAACCCTGCATGTTATTTTGTGTTATAACCTGGAAGAAGGGAAATAATATATGGCTGAAAATGATAGGCCATACATGACTTTAGAAGCAAAATTGGCAGTATCCATTAGGAACTCAATTATCTGATCATGTTCACTGCCAGCAATGATTTATCCAGGATTTATCATATCCAGCTGTATGAAACATGTCAACTGGAAAATAGAGAGGTGCTGTAGGAAAAAAAATATGCTTTTTAAATCATAATATCAAAGGGAACTTAAAAAAATTAGAGAAACGCCCACAGGAGTTACTGTATCATGAATATTTATTGTTTCTGTACTTCATGGATTTGGGGCCATATTTATTAAGCCATGCTATTCTATAAGATACATGCAGTAGAGAGATGCACAAGTGTCCAAATTGCATTTGCTACATTTTTAGCATTTTCTTTAACAAATTCAATGATTTTGCTAAACCTCCAAAGGCGAATAATGTCGCCAAATGAGTACGCTTACAGGGAAATATTCCCAGACAGCGAGCGAAACACAGTGTGTGTCATATTTATAGTCTCAATATCAAGAGAATCCAGCGATTTTAGAGAGTTTCACAGAAAAATGTAGCATTTTAATTTTGCAAACTAACACAATTGATTTAATATTTGGAGAATCATTTGCCATCTCGGCCGCAGGTTTTTTCCGTGACTCAAACATAGCAAATCTTTTCCCATCCCTGGCCGCCAGGCACTGTAAAACATCTTACAGCCCTCGAGGTGTCTTATGGAATAGCATCCAGCTAGGGGTGGCCATCTCCAGTCCTCAAGGGCCACCAACAGGACAGATATCCGGGATATCCCTGATTCAGCACAGGATTATTCTTAATCATTCTGACTGAGCCACTGATTGAGCCACCTGTGTTGAAACAAGAATATCCCTAAAACCTGAACTGTTGGTTGCCATTGAGAACTGTAGTTGGCTATCCCTGCACCAAGCAGGAAAATATGGTCCAATATCTAGAAAAGTAAAATAGTAAATCTTGAGATGTATTTGCACTGTCAAATAACTAGACATGGGCAAGCCAGTCCAAATCCATTTCCCGGGATTTCCAGGATTTTTTACACCAAATTCGTCCCGCGACCCCAGCCAAATCCGTCTGCGAGTTGGGCACTCAAACTCAATGCGGATCAATCCAGATCTGCCATTGGAAAAAATCTAGATGTATTTTTAAAAATCCCCACACGGCTTACTCTGCGGAGACAGAGACGCATTCCCCCGTGGATAAATCCGTGTCCATATTTTTAACAATCCGGGGCATGGATTTCGGACTGTTCTCTAAAATAAAATAAAAAGTCAGAAACTGCGGGTCGGCATTTATGCAGATTGATCCGCGGACCAAAGGAACGGTCAATTCGAGACGAATTCAAATCTGCCACCCAAAAATTGCCCATCTCAACAAATAACACGTTTTTACCTGTTGTTTATTGTTTACCCAGTGCAACTTTTGCTTGTCTTAGAGATAATGCAGCAAATCATATTGAAGGTGCACAGTAACAGATTACCAGCCAATACGAGGCTTTCCTGAGGATCGCTTAGTGTTACGGGTAATGTTTTATACAGGTTCTCTCCAAAGTATTGATGAAACCCCCTAATTACTATGGCCCACATGCACAAAACTATGTTAGGCTACTTAACCTAACGCTAACCTAAAAAAATGTTAGGTCAATAATAAC
Source organism: Ascaphus truei (assembly GCF_040206685.1). Lineage (NCBI taxonomy): Eukaryota > Metazoa > Chordata > Amphibia > Anura > Ascaphidae > Ascaphus > Ascaphus truei. Next base: position 104,951,940 of record NC_134489.1, read on the forward strand.
CAAGCCTATACACAAAAGCAAGTAACCGAACGTTAACCCAGTGCTACTTCTTAAATAACGCATTGGTATTTTTATTCTGACCAATAGGGTTCATGATATGCCAAAGAGGTGTTCCCCCTAACATCGCATGTCCACTAATGGCCTTTCAGATCAGCACTGGGATTTAACCTGATGTTATTTAGGTCATACCCCGAGATGGTGTTGGCTCCATTCAGACACTGAAATGTGGGGTTTTGCTGAAGATGGAAAGAAAGCTTCTTCTTTGTTCAAGAAAGAATTGCTTTATATATCCCCTCAAACAACACGTGGAGAGACGTGTGTACGCCTGATATATCTGGGAAATATGTTAATCTTATATGCAAATTATGTCTCTCTCTAAAATGAATGTCAGGTTATACGCAAGATAGGGAAGACGGTCCAAAGGGTCCAGAACGGAGCGCAGCTGTGTGTGGAAAAATGGGGGCTACAAACCAGCAAAAACGTTTAAAAACCTTTATTCCATGGTGAGTGAGGGGTACAACGAACACTCTGACAGGTTTAGGGAGACAATATCTTTGTCAAAGAGTATGCTCGCGTCTGTCCGGGCTTCTAAACTTGTATGTGATCCCCGCCCCCAACGGTGACATCACACAGTTGGAAATGGCGCGAAAACCTCAGTGGACAAATCTCATTGGCGGAGAATATCTACCAATGGACCGCCAGGTGAGAGACCTGCCTCCCGTGAGTGCGGTGGACCATAAAAACAGAGCGAGAACCGGAAAGAAGAAAATACAATAACAAACATGTGACAGGACTTAAAAACATGTAACAGAAATGAGTTTGTTAAAAACACGAACTAGATCTTGTTGCAACAAAGGAAGAGTATATATATCTAATTAATATATAACTGCTGGTCTGGATGATGAAAAGTAAGCAAATATGCACATAAGGAGTATATAATGTAATCTACAATGCATACATTAAATCTATAAATAGAGTAACAAGGAACACTTGTTATATATGTACACACTATATAAGGTATAATAACAGCAGAATGGATGATAGATTATAGATTATGTAAAAAAAAATAAACCATAGAGATATCAACTCTTAGAGGCAATATACTAAGTCATAAACAGAATATACAATCATATATGTTGGTAAACTGAAGTTCACCAAGAACAGATAGCCTTATAGGAAATGTTTTAATTCCCAGTCTAGATTCATGCCCTTGGGTGCCAACGTCCCAAGGGCATAAACCCAGTACATTTCTCTACGGTTTAAGAGGGCTTCTCTATCCCCCCCTCTAATACTCATGTATATATGTTCAATTGCTCTGAATGTGAAAGTATTCAAGGACCCCAATGGACAATGAATAAAATGGCGTACCACTGGGAATCTTTCATCCCTATTATTTAGGCTTCTCACGTGTTCACTCACTCTCTCTCTGAGTGTTCGGATAGTTCTCCCAACATATCCGCTACCACAGGAACATCTCAATATGTAAACAACGTACTTTGTATTACAAGTCATAAGGGAGCGTAGCTTATACTTCTGCTGAGTATGAACATCTTTAACATGTTTTTTAGGTGTCGCATATCTGCACAATCTACAGTTACCACAGCTAAAGAAACCTTTTGTTTTAGTTGTATTGATATCTTTCTTGGGACAGAATAAGCTAGGTGAAATTTGGCTCCCAATGGTTTTCGCCTTCCTAAAGACCATCTTGGGGTTACATTTCGTATAACTGTCCAAATCTTTATCCAATTTTAAAACCTCCCAATGTTTACACAGAATAGCTCTAATTTGTAGAGCTTGCTTGGAAAATGTTGTTATAAACAATGGTATATCATCTTTCATATCCTTTTGGGAGTATGATTTATTCTTAATAAACCTGTCTTTCTTCATTTTGGTTTTGTCCAATAATTGTGTTCTGTCTGTATGCAATGCTTGCTCAAAAGCTGCCGTGATGTCTCCATCACTGTAACCACGAGTATTAAAACTGATTGACAGTTGTTCAGCTTGAGAAAGGAAGGCCTGCTCCTTGGAGCAGATCCTTCTCAATCTCAAAAACTGTCCTTTCGGAATTCCTCTTAATAGGGGTCTAGGATGGGCACTGTTGGCTCTGAGCATAATCTATAATCTATCATCCATTCTGCTGTTATTATACCTTATATAGTGTGTACATATATATCAGCAAGTGTTCCTTGTTACTCTATTTATAGGTTTAATTTATGCATTGTAGATTACATTATATACTCCTTATGTGCATATTTGCTTACTTTTCATCATCCAGACCAACAGTTATATATTAATTAGATGTATACTCTTCCTTTGTTGCAACAAGATCTAGTTTGTGTTTTTAACAAACTCATTTCTGTTACATGTTTTTAACTCCTGTCACTTGTTTGTTATTGTATTTTCTTCTGTCCGGTTCTCGCTCTGTATTTATGGTCCACCGCACTCACGGGAGGCAGGTCCCTCACCTGGCGGTCCATTGGTAGATATTCTCCGCCAATGAGATTTGTCCACTGAGGTTTTCGCGCCATTTCCAACTGTGTGACGTCACCGTTGGGGACAGGGGATCACATAGAAGTTTAGAAGCGCGGACAGACGCGAGCATACTCTTTGACAAAGGGATTGTCTCCCGAAACACGTCAGAGTGTTCTTTGTACTCCTCACTCACCATGGAATAAAGGTTTTTAAACGTTTTTGCTGGTTTGTAGCCCCCGTTTTTCCACACACAGCTGCGCTCCGTTCTGGACCCTTTGGACCGTCTTCCCTTACTACTGTTGGCGTGATGCACGCATCCGGATGAGCTGCTATCAAGGTGAGTACCCCCTTCTCTTTATTTATTGAGGAGTCTATGACCATTACATAGTGCTACTCCAGGATGGTTGTCCCAGTGGCATCACAGACATGACCATGACCATTGATATATTGGTCTGTCTTTATCACAGGGACTATTATACTTTCCATACTGTATATACAGGAATTATATGCACCGGTCTTATGAGTCTCACCAAGCTTTAATCAGAGCTCTATCCCATCTCAAGTGATTATTCATATCAGAATTTTATACATCACTATCCATCTTTTTACTGAGCCCTGATATTTTGGGACTAGTTCCCTTTCACTCTGCCTATATACGCAAGCTAGTGCGAAATTATCCTAACATTAACCCTATACTAATGAGATAAACTAAGGCCGTTGTTTTTGCATATAATTAGCTTAGAAGGTTTGCGTTAAACTCAGCAAAAATAAAATGTGTTACTATTTTAGGTAACCTAATGATATTTGCCCTGATTTATTGGTGGTTACTGTATCTGGGCCCATGAGAGTTAAATAATAGCGTTTTCTGTGCATTAACTTCAGTAAATTTGCTATGAACATGACATCTTCACAGTGCGGGTGTTAAAGCGCTTAGCTCCATTCAAATGAAAAAAATATATATATTGAGTATTACTAATTTTCTCAGTGTAGGATTCAAAACATCAGTTTCAAGGCTTTCATAGTGTTTCATTTTTATTCTTATACAGTAACTATTTGGAGACAGCTCCTGTACTCTGCCCACTTTTAAATTGGCTCTCTGTTGCCCTCATAGAAGAAACAGGTTAGCTCCTTGTATACATAACAGAGAGCTTCAATATTTATATTGCGAATTAAAAAGAAAAGAGATTTTTTTGAGTTCTGTAGATGTGCACGCTCATTATCTGTCTCTAACAATATGGAAGGACTGTTTGAGTTTAAACATTGATTATTCCTCAATACTAATATCTGCAAGCTTAGCACTTTAACTGCCTGCAGTTTGTCGGTGATTTGCAATGACTTTGGCTCCTTGTAGATGATGCATTAAAGGGATATGTTCCTCATGTCCTAGTAACTGTAGTTGAGTTACAGAAATAGTCAAAGTAATAACATATTTATGTGTTACATATGACTCATAAGAGATTGAGTTCAGTAGTCTGTTGAAACATTTTGTACAATTCTTGTATTCCATCATATGTAATTTGTAGAAGTAGTAAAATGTAACAATACTTTACACCTTGGGGAAATTAAACTAAGGAGGATGTTTACATGCAAGAAGCCACAAAACACAAGTGCAGAAACCTCACCAAGTTAATCAAAGCAGAACAATGTCCAAACGTGATTAGCCGATAACGCACCAAACTGTGCATTAGGTCTGGTAATGAGGGAGTTTTCTGAACTCACCAAAGTGCTGTTGTTTCACTGGTCCATTGGCTTTGAAGCTTCAGTTCAAGCAATATCCAATGTGTGGTTTAAAAAAAAAAAATTCAGTTCTGTACTATGAGAAAATACTTGAAGCATTTTTTTAAAAACTGTTTTTAATGACATTTTTAATGCATTATAATGTAACAGGCATTTTTGTTTCTATAGCAACCGTTTAGAAAGTCACATCCCCTTCCTCTTTTGAAACAATCTCTGACACACCCAATTTTGAGCCCTGCCCTCTCTCTAGCAGTGCACCAATTGTATCTAGTGACTGCCTGGTCACATAATCTTCCCCACAGAACTTTGCATCTTGGTTCCTCTTCTGCTGCACTGACAGCCATTTAGAGAGCCCCGAGCTGAATCTTCGCCGATCGATCACAGGAGAACGGATTGATCGGCAACTTAGTTAATCTCTTAACAGTGTGTAGATTGTATTGATGCACATATGAATGGAAAAAATAATCATTATTAGCTTGAACTGCTGCTTTAAGAGGCTCATGTAGTATTCAAACCAGTATTGGGATTCCTAATAAATACAAATACGAAGATGATGGTATTGGACATTAAATAACACACTGGGGAAAGACCTTATAACTGCATTTCACTGCTTTCCATTTACTCTCATACTTACAAGTACTTTTTTTTTTTAGCAACATAACAAAAGCATTCCTCTACATTTCTTACTCGCTCTGATTATAACTTCACAGGGAAAAACAGCAGATAATATTATATTTCCCAATTCCCAGGACCTCTTTATGCAGACAACAAATTCTTTCTAACAGTTCAATAATTCAGCTGCTTCATGTAGATTGCTTAACATAAAACACAAAAGGAGAACCCAGCCTTTAATGAGATGTCTTCTTGTGAGATGTTGCCTGCTACCTTTTGGCTGAGATTGAGCTCTCTCAGGAATGCCGGAATGGCCCTATTGCCTCTGTGAGATCTTCCCATAATGAACTAGAAAATGATAAGACCGTAAGAAGAAGCCACAAGGGACGGATACATACTACAAGTATTAGGGGATGTTAGTTCTGGGGCTGTGTTCTAATTGGATCAGCAACCTGCATCACTATTTATTATTAGAGTAAAGAAAATTAAAGTAGAATATAAAAAGCTGTACGAATTAAAGGAAGTCTCAGGAGAATTTCCAATAAAAACGGTGATACAGCGTGCTTTTTGCTAAAGATAATTTTATTTGTAGCAGAGATAAAATGTGCTTATTTGTTGGTATGTTAAAGGTTCACTCCGGTATCCGCATTGTACAAAAAAAACCACCCGGTGCAGATTTAGAGTAACGTTTTTTTATTAGAAGCTGGATAGTCGCCTAAAAAAGTGGGAGACCCCCCTCTCCCGCACTCCCCTCCCTTCCCCCCCTCATGACTTCTGCATTTTCTGCTCATCACAGTCCCTCATATTACAGGGCCCAGTAGCTACACGTGGAAAAGAAGGCGTAGGAAGGATGAGAAAGGGGAAATATTATATTTGTTTTCATTACTGAAGATACAGTATACACTGATATTACTTCAAGAAGGAGTAAAACTGACCCATGGTCTTTTAAACACCTCTTGAAATAAGGGGTTACAAAGGGCCACCAACAGGTCAGGTTTTCAGGATATCCCTGCTTCAGCACAGGTGGCTCAATCCCTGGCTCAGTTGAAGACAGCACAGGTGGCTCTTCAGCACAGGGGGCTCAATCATTGGCTCAGTCTTTGAGCCACCTGTGCTGACGCAGGGATATCCTGAACACCTGACCTGTTGGTTGCCGTTAAGCACTGGAGTTGACCACTCCTGGGTTACACATTCTTTTTAACAAGCAGATATCTCTTGTACAAAATAATACACAAGACCCATTTAGGAAGGTTCGAATACTTTTAAATGATTGCATTAACCAGAAACAAAAAAACCTGTTAGAAGATTGGTTATAAAGCAGATTACTACTGTATGTGGTAACATTGGAAATGTATTTACAGTAAATGCTCAATTAAGTGAGTTGGAAGAAAGTAGAAAGACAATGAACCTATGCAGAACCCAGCACTGACAGAACCTGGAAGGTACTCAGTCCTGTCATTGTTTCAACAATCTGTCCCAAGTTCCATTATAGCCTAACTGTATCAGGATCCTTCCTCGCCTATTCTCTATCCTCTAGACTTGGCTGTTTGAAGGTTGTGGGATGTCATTTCTTCCTTTGTTAAATAGTACAAATGGTGAATCCAACATGAAAGCAAACTGAGTGCCAACTCGTGTGGGTGTGTGAGTTTGAGTGTGTGAGTGTGTGAGTGTGTGAGTGTGTGAGTGTGTGAGTGTGTGAGTGTGTGAGTGTGTGAGTGTGTGTGTGTGTGTGTGTGTGTGTTTGTGTGTGTTTGTGTGTGTTTGTGTGTGTGAGTGTGTGATTCATCAGCAAAGTTTGGGGATCTGTTTAGGTTTCTCAAAACTGTATTTCAATTGAATTCATTTATGTTGGGCACTATTATAGAATTAGCAATTTGATGATATTTTCCTAATATTAATATTTTTCTCCCATTTTATGTACTTTCTATTTTTGGAGCGTGCGCATCTCTGTTTTGCTTTTGTGTATATATACAAGCAACATGGCTGCCTCGGGCACCTAAGATGGAGCTTCCTGCATTTTACCCTCTTACCTCCTACATCAGACTGCTAATTTGTGTGCAGTTCCTATCACTGCTATAACATACATATGAACAGGGTGGCCTGGGGTGTTTATTACAATATAATTCACTGAGAGAAGTAAAAAAAATACAATATATATATATATATTTATATATATATATATATATATACACACACACACACACATACATATACAGTGAATTATATTATATTGTAATAAACACCTCAGGCCACCATGTTGATATGTATGTTATAGCAGTGGTAGGAAATACACAGCACAAGACAATGGTCATTTTTCACTGTGCTTTATACTTCTCCTCCATGTCAGGGAAGCTCTTAGCTCCACTGATGTTGCACACAAATTAAGTGTTTCCGCTTGGTCATTTGTTCTGTTTCCTTGCTCCCTTTCAGTCATCAATGTGTTAATGACTCACACCTGCATTGATCATTTTTTGAGAAGGCTCTTGACTGAGAACTTCTAGCATTATTGTTCAAGGTACTGGGGGAAAATATTCAGCATGTCATTGCTGAAAAGATGACACAATACAGTATGTGATGCTGTTTTATTCATAAGAAGAATGACAGATCTACTGGAAATAGGAGAGCAGCTATTTGTATATACCAGAGTATTTCCATATACAATAGATTATTCTGTTGAACACAGCAAAGTGCTTTGAAGGAATTCAATGTCATTTAGCTTTTTAACCATGATTAAGGATAGAACATTGTCATGCTCTGAATTGGTGAGTGTTGGAACACTTGACCTTCAGAAAGGATGGTAGAGAAACACTGGAACAGATAATTCTTTCTGAAGAGGAAAAAAACCTCCTTTGGTTCAACTCACCTGACGTTATTCGTTTTGAACCTATTATCATGCCTTATACTGAAATCTGTTATTGTACTTCAATACAAAATTGATACATTTTGAAAACTGCTATAATTCAGTTACAAAATGTGTCACTTTTCCTCCCCCGTTTCGACGCCTCTGCGCAACGTTTCGACACGTCTGAAAGGGCTAATAAGGATGTGAAAGTCGTTTTAGATTTTGCAATTTCAGAAGGGTTAAGAGAAATATTGCCAGTGAGCAAAACATGGTGTATGTATCCTACTTATAGGTGAATCTAGTCATTTTAGATCATTTTGCAAGCAAATCTAGTGTTTTGAGACAATTAAGCGGATTTGCAATGTACATTGACCTACTGTAATGCTTGTCAAATCACTGGCGCGCTCCGACAACGACACTTTTTTTCACTGCCAAGAAAGGGCAAATTTCACCTGTTTCATGACATTGATACACTTGTTCTGAGAGAAGAAAAGAATAATCTCAGAAAGAAGGCCTTGGAAATATGCCTTTTTTATTCTTTTGTTAATGCTCTTAACTTAAAATAAAACAAGCGCACTGCAGTTGTCTTTTGCCTTAAAATAAACCCAACACTTTATTGAATTGAATATTTCAGTTGAGTTTAGTTTAAGGTCAGTAGGGATTCCTTTGTTAATAGCATGTTGGTGGCATACAGTACAATAGAGGCAATTTGCTTGATTTTACATCAAACAAAATCCCCTTTTCCAGACAACTGATGTTCCAGTTTCATCATTTTTTAAACGTATACAGTACATTTTCCCTTGTTAAATTACTCCACCAGGGATCATCATAGATTGGCACCTAGATTAATTAAAATACACATTTTGCAGGCACAGTAATTACCATAGAATACATTTTTTTTTTTATTATTATTATACACTATTGATGGCTAAATAAAGCATAATGAGCAGCTTGCTTTGATTTTACCAACAGCTCCTTCCTACCTTTAACATAGAAATCCTGCTTCTGTCCAATTACTTGCATGTTGCTTACAATGCCTTTGTAACTACACGGATCCGGAAATGACATCTTTGCAGTGGTTGTTTGTGCTCTGTTTCTCTCAAATAAAACAACTGTGTGAAAAAAACAACTATATTTCCATAGTCCCTGATAATGTGGCTCAGCACCACGAAACGCGTTGGAAGCAATAAGAGACTGCTATCTCTTATGACAAAAGCAGGATGGTCTGAGTAAGTCTGATATTAGTTACTTACCTTTTGTATCCATTCATTCAATAAAAATATTTCACTGTGAGAGTTATACGCTCTTTTTTATGTATTTGTATTAACATTAGTAACCTACCATTGTTAATGTCAAACTACAGTTTCACCTTTGCTATGTAAACCACTTGGGATCATTGGGATCCTAAAGTTCTCTGCGAAGGGCTACAGGACAGAACCAACTTGCCTAGACTGCATAGGTGGCAAAAACCATGGCCAGGGGGCGCGGCCTCCCTTGACCTTATTGGCCATCGGGGTAGCCATGGGCAGTGCAGGGGCTTGCTGAATTAGGCTAGCAGCCGGGAGCAAGGACGGTCACTTTCTCCTTGCTGCCGTGGTCAAGAATTTTAGAATTTTGAACGGGTTCTCCGAGCGGGGCGAGAAATATGTTTTGGGGCTAGATTGTTAACATTTCTCTCTTGTTTCAGGGGAAACCCGAAATATATATTTTGAAAACAAGGACAGAAGTTCCTGAAGGTGGGGTCAGTTTGACCAAATTGCCTTTGTCACATGGCGGCAGTTGAGGGGTGGGGTAAGTGCTTGTCCTTGCCAGAAGGGGCTCGGGGCTGTTAAAGCCGGGGTTGAAGCGAGGGGGCAAATCACCGGGACGTACTTCTGGGAGCCCTCTCGCGACACCGGCCCTAGGCCCAGTGGCCATTTTACTTAACCCACTACCAAGCATTCTGGCAGGGACTAGCGGTTACGCTATCTTTATTTATAAATAAACAAAGCCGCTGCCTTTATACCCCCAGATTGTGTCTTCTCGTTATTGGTATGTTCCGTGTGGGTATTGGTAAAAGGGAAAGGGGGGGGAAGCTCAGCAAAGTAAATACAGTTGAACACTACTTAGATTTCCACCAACACTCTATGCTGTTTTTCATGTATCAGGAATAAATAGGTGGTTTATATCTATTCAGTATCTCACACCCCTCTCTGTTGTTAAGATGTTAATGACATAATAGAGAAGACAGATCTCTGAGGTGAGGTGGATATCAACGACTTCAAGAAAACACTGGTGGGCCCTAATACTCTTACACACGAAATCATACAAAAAGTTTTCTTTATTAAATATACATTATTTACAGTCTCATACGTCTGTACAACAATAACCATAGAAAACAAAGGGGAAATTATTTTCTGCCAAGACGTGTTACATGGTCTACAAATATGACTTGATATGAGGCAAGAAATCATTTACCATAGGAACCCCTTTATAAAACAGACAGTCAACAAAAAATCAAGACCTTCACATGGAGATTGATTTATTGTAGCAGACAAGCTTGGAGATTAAATAACTTTCGAAGTCACCGGATGTGCTTCACCCCTAAAAAGTATATACGTGTGTCCCTAAAAATATGGATCTGCGCACAACCCTTCCCTGCAGGTCTTTGCCGTCTGTGTAAAAGATGGATGTTCTGACATTACCATAGAGGTGAACCTACATTTAGCAGATTGCGGTTACTTTTATTAGACGGCTGTGAATATTATTTATGGATAATAACATGAACCTTCAAAAACTTACAGGTTTCTCTTTTAGATATTGACTTTTTTTTTTCTTTCAGTAAGCAACCAGTGTGTTACTAAATCAACAAACATACAAACAAACACAATGGTGTGTTTCACATTCAATATCCGGGGCCACCAGGTTCCTTAATTGCCACGTTATAAACAATATTTATTCAAGATTCCACAATCTGAAGCTTGATCAGAGCCAAACAAATATTAGTTCTGGGTTTGGTTCAACTTTATTGCCCTTGAAGGAATTATTTTGCCCGTATTAAATATTGTAACCAATATATCTTTGCATAAGACATTGTTCAGCTCTGTTTTAGTCTTGAACTCATTGTAACATTTTTATTCTGTTTTGGTTTCTACGGCTTAGCGCACCTGATATTAAAATTATTTCTGTTGTGACAGAATTTCTTTGAGAACATAAGATATCTACCGTTTATCATTTCCAGAATGTGTTGTCCAGAGAGCAGAATCCATAGAACACCAGGTCGAAACCAACACCTAATCTTAAATGTGTGTCCTGGTTTGACCTGATCAATGCAGCATGGTCTTATCTGCAATAATATAGGTTATTATATAATTATAACGTCTACGTATCAAGATTATTGCACCAATTTATCCCCATATGTATGAGTTTTCAGCTTGGGGGGTTGGAGGGGGGGAGGTCAAAGAACTAACCCAGGAAGAGTTACAGGACACATAGATTCAGAGACCAACTCAAAACATTAACTTGCTGTGTTCAAACTTTTACAAATGGACCTTTTATTTAATCTTATAATTTAAATCAAACTAAAGATCTGAGTTCAGTTTAATAAATGTTCAACATATTTTTAAGTTTTTCACATATTTGCAAAACTTTTCTCCAATACTTAAACTTTTCCTTAGTTCACATACAGTATGTTAACATTCCATCAAAAAATCCTAAGCACAATCATCCACATTTTACCAGGAGAGAATAAAGTTCTTCTCTGCTGTATTAATGCGGAACAGAAATATTTTTTGATTCATGATTGTTGGCGAATGGTCAATATTCGCCAGTTTTGCACATCGCTAGTAGTAGGCGTGTCAACCGAGGTAGCTACGTCTGTGGACGTTTTTCCTGTGTAGAAAAATGGGTGGGTAGAAAGTCTGTGGATGTAGAACACTAAACTAAGGCTCCTGACAAATGTAATGAGTCTCCTCCATGTGAGAGCCTGACGCTGCATTGTGGGAAACATTCCCTTGCTCTGCTATTCAGGCGAACGGAGTCCTGAGACCTGGGACTCATTTTAAATGAATGGAAAGACACGTGATCAGTTTGATAATGGGAAGTTGAGTTTCTGTCCTTATTTGTCACCTGTTCTAAATCTGTAATCAAGTAGCTGAATTCTGACTGATTCACTTCCATCAGCGATTTATGGTTTTTACCAGGCCTTTTTGTACAAAAATTATCCCAAAAGGCTATTTTAGAATTTGATTATGGGGTCTTTGTTCAGTGGCTACCTAACATAATTATTTGGAAACAGACAGAAGACAACAAGGGTATAATAATTAGAAATGGGGTAATCCACCAAATCCTTATCCTGGATTTTCTAGCATTTTCCCCCCAAAATCCGTTTTGAAGTCTAAAATCCACAAACGGATTTGGTCGATTTTAATCAAAGCGGATTCATCAAAAACTGCCATTGGATACAACCCGTTGACGGATTTGTAGAATCCAATCCACAGATTCAGCAACTCGTTAGCGGATTCTTAAAAATTCATCAAGGGATTGAGGAATCTCAGGTGTGTATTGGCAATAATTATAAAAAATCTGTGAAAGGCAAACGCCCTTTTTGAGATTGATCCCCTGAAATCCACAGATCAAAGGAACCGGACGATCTGCTGCGGGTCAAAATCCACCCCCAAAATGTGCCCATCTCGAATAATAATGATCATAATATTCATTATTTTGCTCAAACATTTAAAACTCCTACAGTGACTGTCAGATCTTGTTTTTTGTATGCATTACAAGCTCGTTATAGCTGGAAGTGAGAGAATTGGGAACGCTACCAACCAAGATCATTTTGCCTTTACTTTGAAATGGCTCAACACAGGAGTGCATTCAGTTACTTGGAACATTATCATTATTGACCTCATAATTCCTTCAGTGGCCTAGATTTTCCATATATCAGTGTATTGTATATTATATTGTAGTCTTCACCTTTACCAGTGCTCTATGAAAAACATTCCTAGATGTTGATGTACAAAGAAAAGTACCAGGGCTGAAGTAGCGGTTCAGTGAGGAAAGACACTAACTGAGAACCTGGTTCAATTCCTGGTATTGGCTCCTTGTGACCTTGGGCAAGTCACTTTATCTCCCTGTGCCTCAGTAATCAAAAACATAGAGTGTGAGCTCCTCTGGACAGGGACCATGCGCTAAACTGTAAATGTGATGCGCTTTGAGTCCCATTGGGAGAAAAGCGCTATTTGGAATAAAAAATTTATGATGACACCCCACTGAAATATGAACAAACTGCCTGGATGGCACCTTCATTTCATTTCCCTTTCAACACACCTACCATATCATTTTTTGTGCATACAGTAACTGGTTGAAAACATCAATGTTTTTCCATGGGGATTTCACATATTTCAAAGCAGGGAATAAATACGCCTAATGATTAAATTAGTTTGGCCTTAAGTAGATAAAACATTATTATCGGGTGCAAAGAGACAGTGCATCTAATAAGTGAAGCCTTAAAATACTGTACGTTTACAGTGGAGCCCTTCAATTGAAAACGACTTCCAACATATAGAAGAAAGGTGATGTTTTTATGGTAGTTGTGTCTAGTTGAGTTTGAAAGTTGGTATAATCTGAACTTGGGAAGTGTTATTACAACAGCCTCCCAGTATATTTGTATGATAAACCATAAAATTAGGAAAGATAAGCAAAAATTGACTTATGCTATGAGATTGACCCTACCCTGAGCAGACAATGATAGAAAGAATTTGATGGCAGAAAATGTGGCTATCTATAAAAAAAAAAATCAAATAAAAATGGGATCTCTGAGATTTCTTTAGATCGCATAATCAACAGGCAATACTAATTAGAGATGGGCGAGTCCACCCAAATCCGTGTCCCGGATTTTTGCTGATGATACCCCCAAAATCAGTTTTGCGTTGTAAAATCCATGAACGGATTTGGCCAATTTTAATCTGTGCTGATTCATCAAAATCTACCATTGGATAAAATCTGTGGATTGGATTCTACAAATCCGTCCACGGGTTGCGGAATCTGCGCAGTGTATTGGTAATAACTAAGAATCTGCAAAACTCAAACTCGCCCCCCCCCCTTTTTTTTTTTTTACATTGATCTGATGAAATCGAGGGACCAAAGGGACCGGACGATCCAAATTTTCAACAAAAAAAATTGCCCATCTCTAGTACTAATTCAAAACTAAGGAAGTACACCATACAATATTTCTACAGGAAACTATACCACTGTACATACTGTATGCCAACACAAAATAGTGATACATCCGTAACATGTGATAATGAAGTTATTACTATTTTGTATAGGGCTGTGTTGTGTATTTTCTTGTTTAAATATGGTTTGGTGTGTTCCCTTAGTTTTGGTTTAGCATTGCTTATTTAGCTTGATGTTTAGCTCTGCTTAGGGTTAAGCACCTTTTTCTCTTTTGTTTAGGAATATGTGTGGTCTTTATTTTTTGTATCTGTGACTGGTGTTCGAGCGATTATTCAGACTTTTTGGAATACTACTGATTTTGAAATGATGGAGGAATAAGATTACTGGGGGTTTTCTATACAGGATATTTCCAAAATTGGTTTGGGCCATACTGGGAATTTTGGTAGATGCTGATCTACTCTACAATACATACATTCTTTTTTTAAGCAAAGTAGACATTGGTGAATTATCTGCAGTTTAGAGCAGTATCTAAAAAACAATATGATTCCTAGAGTACCTTTTTTTGCCCACCTGGGAAGTAAATGAATCATTTAAGAAAATATGAGAGACCCTCCTAAATAACTGTTGTGTTAAATTTATATACTTGATTGGGGAACATTTAATGAGATTAAACATGACATTGTCCAGAATGAGCAAGAGCTAAGTTCTTTTTGCAACAAAGATGGTTTTGAGACATTTTTGCCGAAAGACTTTGAAAGGGTTTGAGAAAAATATCATTACCGTTAAAAAGAATACTTTTATTAGAAATTCTAGCGATTATACTTCTAACCGTGTGCACCTTGGGAGAAATGCAGGAATCAAGAAAGTGACTCCAACCAATCCCCATCATATTCTACTACAGAAATAGTTTTATCAGATTCGGACACGGATAGAGAGCTACAGTACTCCTTCTCTTTTTCTTAACCAAACATCCCAACAAGAAAGAAAAGAACCCGCCAGGGTCGCAAAAATTATTTGCAATTGACAAAGATGGGGGTACCAAACCCAGAAGGAAAGGGATCCCCCGAGAATCAACCTGGTCAAAGGGACCAGAAGAGGAGAGAACAATCGTACCAAGATCAAATATTATTCATCTGCCAGAACACATCGTAACTGAAGCGCAGAGCTCAGTATTATATTTAGGAGACTTTTCCATCTGCAGCCTCTGTAGATAAAGGAAGCTATTATTTTCAGCAGAAAGCTTATATTGAAAAGATTATACTTTATGAGTAAAGTCAGAGATGCTGTGAAGTTAAACTTAGCACCTTAGGTGATAAGGTTTCTATTTAGGGATTTCACTACTCTGAGAAAAAAAAGTTGTGTTAAACCCAAATTAACCTGCAATATGTTCCCTCTTTCCAGGTTAGTTCATCTGCTGACACCTTTTTGTTAGGTGAGAAATTAGTCCTCTGCAGTGAATATTACGAAGGAGAGATGGATGGACTTGTCTGAATCCATTCCTGGTCCAATCCGATCCGCGGAATGAAATCCGTCATGGTATTGCTTCATCTTAAGGCCACCCAGATTCTTCAAAATTCATCGTCGGTTCTCGGCCGCACGGATTTGAAAGTCAATGGATTCAACCTAAATCCGCAGAATGTCTTTACATTGATATTTATATACTCCTCCTCCCATAATACTGTAATTATTTTGTTAACTAATTTGAATCCCAAATCCGTTTGACGGATAGGGAAAAAAACCAGAATCTGCCCTTTGGAGACTGATGCATGGAATTCCGCAGATGAGGAACGGCCAAACCACTGAACATTCGAATTCCGTCAAAATGTTTGCCCATCTCTAATACTAAGCATTAACCCAACTATTGCATTCCGAGGCCTTACCATTAGGGTTTCTGAGAATGGGAAGATAGAAACAGATTGGTTCTGGAAATCCATTGCCACCAAAAACCTACTTCCCTTTTCTCATTCCCATCCTACAAGTTTACAACAAGGTATCCTGGGGGGGAGAGAGGGGGCAGTCTATGCAGGCACCGCACAATTGTTCTGGTGAAGCCAAAAAAATGAAACTACTCCTCCATGAAATAGCAACTGCTGTATTAAATAAGGGTTACAAACAAGCCCCTAACATGGAACACAAGACTTTAGTTGTTCCTAACGGAAAACCGCCGACAGAGGTTGACATGATAAATCTGTTTTTTTTTTTTTAAATCACCTCTTTTAATTCATAGTGGTATAATATAAAAAAGGGTGATGGGGAAATACTGGCACTTTCTGTGCAGTGATGCAGGTTTGAAAACCTTCATTAAAGCCTTAGTGAGTATGACTGCTAGAAGATCTAGCAATCTTTGTGAAAGTTGGTGCAGTCGCTTTAATAGAACACGTTGGCGGCTGTGTAGTTAGAGGCTCATATTCTTGTGGAGCGTGCAAGGCCTGCTCCATTATGAAGTCTACGAAGGGAATAGAATAGCGCCCATACAAGAGTTAATTATTAGGGTGATAGAGAAGAAAAGACTTGGTGTCCCCAGCATCGTGGACAAACAAACAAAAGTCAGCGGTGTTGGAGACAGTGTCTGCCGCGTTCTTACTGCGTGGAATCCATGCCTCCGAAATGCACCTCCTACCCCCCATAGCAATCATCCTTTGAGGCCGAGACTACTGAACTGAAGGCGTTAAGTCTTACTACATCTGTCTATCAATTGTTTAACAAAAGGGTTATTTATTGACAGGGCCGGGTGGGCATTTTGCGGGGCTAGGTACAGAGGGAGTTTGGCGGGGCCTCTTCCCTGTTCTGGAGCCGGTATCTCTTCTTGCTGCAACCCAGCGCCTTGATGACGCATCGTCACATCACGTCACACAATGTAGTCACATGATGTGCGGAGCCTCTGGTACACCCTTGCGTGCGTGAATTTGTATGTACCTGTAAGGTTAATGTACACTAAAACGGATCTACTGTATGAGCCATGCATCCCTTGTTCTATGTCTCTGTTCTCTTTATAATGTTAGCTCTTAACAGCAATAATGTTACATGTGCTGATTTACCATTTACATTATCTAAAAAACTCAGAGTTGAATAAGATGAATCTCACGATCGACTTGCACTAAACTGTTAAACCTAAAACCTAAGGATATTGCTTAATGCAGCATAGCAATCACAATCCCACTTGGAATGGGAATCCTGAAAAGCAGGAATAAAAATACAAGATGACCTGTCTGCATTATAACACAAAATGATTTCACTTCTTCGATGACAAAAAAAAAAAAAAGACGGAAAATCATTTGATCAGAAATAACTGCTCTGAGGTGTAATAACTTCTGAAGTGCCTCACATGGCAGGGGAGGCATTACATTTTCTAATACTTTAGTTTTGAGGTTTACTGGAGCTGGACAAACTTTTCACCAAAGTTTGAATGCGCAGCGAAAATGACGTTTCTTTGCAAGTTCCACTTTATGGCAAACTCGTCTGAGTTGAAATAAAGCCGCCAATATTTTTTTTTTTTACTTTAAATATTCAAATCTACCAAGCGAAGGCCAAAAGCTACTTCTTTATGCAAAGCAAAAATTTGCTTAAAGGTAGAACAAAACGGAACAAGTTTGCTTTCGACGAACTTAAAAAAAAAAGGAAAATCAGCAAACGAGAGACTTTGCACCGTTTGCAAATAACAAAACGTTTGAAAGTACTTTCGCAGTTATGCGAGGAAGTTCGCAGAATCGCAGACCGAACTTTGACACATTCGCTTGTCACTAATGTTTACCTGTGAATCCTAAATATATTCACACAACGCAACTGTTTAACTTACAGGTTAACAAATGTGCTCTTAGAACAGCCTTGTCTTCCCTCTCTCTGTAGCCTGTCTGCTTAGTATAGTCATACTCAATGGGAAACATATGTTTTATGTACATTAAACTGACATGTATTTCTAATATCTTAATTCTTCTTTGAAACTACGTGCACATTTCATAAATGTGCCTCCATACTGCAATAAGGCTTTTTCTTGCATTCCCTTGATCCGCCGTTGACGGTAGTCGTGCAGCTACTATAACTAATTGTTTGAGGTTTTTGTACAATGTGATGCTTAGGTTATAAATGCTTCAAACTCTGGACCTGATAAGAGTGAGAACTTTAAATGTAATCAGTGTATGTTATTGCACACCCTGTTTACACCCTCTATCTACTCCTTCCTGCTGCTGGGGATATCTCTCCTAATCCTGGACACAGCCATATACTCTACACACCTGCTCTTACCCACGCCTCCCTGCCACCTCTTCCCTTGCTAATTGTGTTAATACGGACTAACCTTTATAACTCGCCTCACAAATCAAGCATCCAAACACCCTGCACTCATGGCTGCTGTCCCACACCCACAGTCGCTCCTACCAACCATTGTGGCCAAGCACTGCCATCTACTGCACGTATTCCCTCAACTGCGGTCTCTGTAAATCATCCAACATAACACTTAGATTGTAAGCTCTTCAGGGAAAGGATTTTTTTTCCTATTGTCTGATTTTGCAGCGCTTATTGAATTACTATAATTCCATCTACTGTATTCTTTGTGAAGAGCTGAGTACACTTTTGGCACTATATAAATAAAGATATACAAACATACAAACACAGGGAGTTAACCACTAACCTAGGGATGTCAGGTTTTCAGGATATCCCAGCTTCAGCACAAGTGGCTCAATCAGTGGCTCAGTCTTTGACTGAGCCACCTGTGCTGAAGAAGGGATATCCTGAAAACCTGACCTGTGGGGGTGGCTTGAGGACTAGAGTTGAGAACCCCTGGGTGATGACAAACTTAATTTATAATTTCTAAAGAGAATTGAAAGAAAAAAGACACAATGTTGAATATTTTTAGGATTCTCTGATTTCTCGCAGTTTCCCCCTTCCCCACAAATAAGGAGGGGCTGTGACGTTCAGCGTCTAATACACAGGGAAAGGGATGTGTTCTGTGGTTGCAGGAAACATGGACCTGGTGTGTCTATGCTCGATTATCCCAAAGTGTGTTATGCTGAGCAATTAGTCTAAAGAAAATGTGTGTCATGTAAGGGCACTAACATGGCTTGTCATCCATTGCTACTTTCCAGGTGAGCTATTCTGTCTACAATTCACAAGTGGCGCCATTGGAGGATTTGTTAACTATATAAAATACACATTTCTCTGAAATAGATACTTTTGCCTTGTAAAAGTGTCTGTAGTGCAAGCTATATGCTACCGCGATGTGTGAAGGTCTGACGCAAGTGTAACCCCTTCAGTGCCAGAGAGAACCGAAGCAAAGGGAGTTCACAGCTCTTACGGCACTAGAGGGGGAAACTCCTGTCCTCAAAGGCCACCAACAGGTCAGGTTTTCAGGATATCACTGCGTCAGCACAGGAGGCTCAATCAGTGGCTCAGTCTTTGATTGAGCCACTGACTGAGCCACCTGTGCTGAAGCAGGGATATCCTGAAAACCTGACCTGTTGGTGGCCCTTGAGGACTGGAGTTACCCACCCATGGGTTAAAGACTAGGTAAGGTACACATATAACACTTACAAAATTGTAGAAAGGAAACCATAAAAATGTCATTTGCAACCATGCGTGTGGGTGGATCCAGTTTTGTCTAAGGAGGAGGGCAGGCTGCTTAATCTGCAGAAATAACTGTGAAGCTTTTGACAAGAAGGAGGCACTGAAAAGAGTTTGCCGCTCGCTCTCGTGCTGGGGGATTTCTTTCCAGAGGAAAACGCTGTAAAGAATCAGCTAAAAAGAGCACAAAAAAAATAGTCTATCAGATAAAATACTCCTTTTTACACTCGCTCACTGCGTTCTGCAAGTCCATTTCGTTCCTAAAGGAGTTGTCCATGTTCCCCGGATATTCCTTTTCCTTTGGCTGACTTTTCCGATGCGTCTCTTTGTGTTGGTAGAGAATCTTTGTCATTATTGCCACAATGCAGAAAATAATGAATATCGCCACGGCTATGACACCTGGAAAAGAAAGCAACAGCTCAAGATGTCATTGGGGCCACGCCTTGCTAGCAACCGTGGAAAGAATTCTTCTGATCACCTATCGAGGACGGTGCAGGAGTGAAGGCTAGAAAGGGGTGTGCACCAAGGCCGTATTGGAGCAGAGAAAGTGGACGCCTTGCACCACTTTTTGGATTACAGTGGCATCAATGCAATAAACGACTTATTACATCTGGCGCAGATTGTGCAAAGCCCTAAATTTACGGCTCCTTAAACTTGGTACATTTTTGGGGGAAACAAATTGATGGGTGAAAAAGTGAAGCACAATTATGTCATTATAATCCGTGCGTCTTGTAACTGCTCCCTAACTCAGGGGGGCTCAACTCCTGTCCTCAAGACCCCCAAACAGATCATGTTTCAGGATATCCGGCTTCAGCACAGGTGGCTCAATCAGAGGCTCAGATTGAGCCACCTGTGCTGAAGCAGGGACTGATTGAGCCACGTGCTGAGATAGGAATATCCTGAAAACCTGACCTGTTGAGGGTGGGGGTGGCTTGATGAATGGAGTTGAGCACTCCTGCCCTAACTCACCCCTTTGACACTCCCCAAATCACATGCTAATGCACATGGGGCGAATAGGTGAGAAATGTGCTTAATATATTAATGCATATAGGTGCAAGATGAAACTTTTGCTCCACACTTGCCTTATGGCCTTATGGCCTTATAATATATATGCTGAGGAAGTCATTTGGGGCTTTTTTGACTGAAAATCCCCATTAAACTCAGTGGGATTTTTCACCAGAAACAGCCAGAATGGCCAATTTGGTGCACATAAAATTAACCCCTCAGTGTAAGCGGGCTCTGGGATTCTCAAAAGTCTCTTCTGATGGTGATGATGTTATAAGAAGAGACCTGTGTGAACCTACATCCTACAGCCTTCAGTACAACTTCACGAAAAACATCATGACGGATCATTAAATGGTATCACAATCCTCTATGAATTTAAACATCTGAAAGACAAATACTGCTAACAAAACACTGCATACTATTAGCATATGTATCATTGATTAGTGTTTGGTGATAGAATCAGAACCAGGTTGACACACAACCTGCAGTCCCCATCCCTTCAGGTACGCACATCACTGGAAATTCTGTGCCCAGTTATATTGCTTCCTCATGAAAAGACTGAAAGTTTGCAACTCGAAGCTACCACAATGATAGATTGCTTGTCAGGCTCAGACTATAAGCAAAGATAAGCTGTTCTGAAAATGTCTAGCCTAGAACAAAGGCAATTAAAGAGATATATAACAGTGTTTAGGATTTTAAATGGAATAGACAGAGTTGACTGATCAGATCTGACATACCAATGAAACAAACAGAAGTGATGTAACCATTATTCAATCTTCTGGAAGCAATTCTGGCAGTGGGTTGGTGGTTAATGAGAGAGTAATCCAGAAAGAGGTGAGCATAAAAACTAAGGTGCATAAAGAAAATGGACTTAATTGAACAGAGTTTCAGCATGTTGTTAAGTCAGATATTACACAGACGGCAATGTTGTTGGTTTATTTTAAGGAAGGGCGGTTCAGGGGCAGCAAATTCCGACCCCTCCTCTCGACCTTCCCAGATCTGAGTCAAACCAAACACAGCTCAGAACTATGGGCCCAAATCCAAAGCAGAAACTAACCAAAACCTTGTATCGACCTCTGATTCGGGTACAGGTCGCCTCCTACTTACCTCTGACCATCCGATGCCCATCCCTCCTAATTTACTTAAGTAGCACGTGTGGTATAACACGGGCTCCAAATATTAACAACAACAGGCATTTTTCTTCCATTGCTCTTTTTGTGGATAGGGAAGTTGTGGATATTTGAGGATTTGGCTTATAAAATACTGATTGATTTACCTCCAATGACAGCTGAATCACTTCTTACTGCATTAGTCAATGGTTCCCGGTCATCAGCTTTTCCATACGGATCTGCACATATTGAAAAAAAAAAATGGAAAGTTATTATCTTTAATGTACCCGATTGTTGTTGTTATTATATTCTACAGAAGCTGGCTGCCGCTTCTCTGTACCAGGAACACGTAGTTACGTCACTACATACTTCACCACTGTAATTCCCATTAACTCTACATCACTTTAATTACTGGTACCTACTGATGGGACCATCATTAGTCTCCGTGCAGTTGAGGTTGTCATGATATTCACATATTCATTGCTATATCCTTCCTCCTCACAGTGGTCAAACATAATCCCTGCATACACATTCCTAAGATTTACGTCAGTGCAATTACTGAAGAACAGCATATTTATGTATAATTATGTAGCTGTATCTCTCAAAATGTAACCTCCACAGTTCTTCTGCCAGCTGTATTCCCAAGCACATTTTCACTCCTTCCTACTTACTATTCACACCCCTCTCCCACCAAACACTTCTCAGAGTATTAGAGTCTTTCATTAAACCTAGTAACTGTCCATTACCAATATTGTTCATTGTACAATGAGCTGGGTTGGATTTATTATGTTTAGTTTTAGAAATGTGTCCATAAAAACTGATGAACATTTGCAAATGCTATCCATTACTAAATGCATTAACAGTTACTGGGTGCAATTAAATAAAGCACTTAGGAATTACTAATTTACATGTAAAGCTATACAATTTGGTAGGTTAGGAAAAGACATCCCATTCATCAATTCAATCTTCTGTCTATCCCACAGAATAATCATTTTCTATTTATCAAAAAACAATTAGTAATCTTCAAGAGACAACCGTAAACCAATGAGGAGAAATTCATTCTTGATTGCAAAACTGGCAAAAACAAATGCATGTTTATCAGTGTTTCAAAGGGTTCTTCTGGCAACCAGTTAGCAGCATGAAACACAGTGCCGCCCACAGTTTTAAGGTCTGTATTTAGTAGAGATGGGCCAATTTTTGGGGCCAATTTGGATCCGCAGCGGATCGGCCGGTTCCTTTGGTCCGCGAATTTCAGCGGATAAATCTCAAAAAGGGCGATTTGCATTTTGAGGATTTTATATTATTATTACCAATACATGCTGCGGATTCCGCAGCCCGTGGACGGATTTGTAGAATCCAACGCGCAGATTCAGCAATCCGTTGGCGCAATCAGCTTATTTAGATTCTACAAATCTGTCAACAGGTTGTATTCAATGGCGGCTTTTTTTAATGAACCCGCTTGGATTGGAACCACCCAAATGCCTTTGCGAAATTTGCAGCACGAATCGGATTTTGGGGGTAATATCAGCGTGAATCCGGGAAACGGATTTTGGTGGATTTGCCCATCTCTAATATTTAGTTGTTTACTGTATGTGGAATATCTCGATGTGGAATCTTCTTCAAATTATTTTGTGACACACAGATGCAGCAGACTTTATTGCACCCGTTATCGTGCAATTTCACATTTCCGCAGTCGCGAGTTTTACTGGGCGATTTGCGTTATTGGGTGATTTTCAATACAATTCAATGGCGTTGCGAGTTGCCAAATTGTCCTAAAAATTCTGGAATATAAAAAAATTATGAGTTTGACTGGGGAGGTGCATTTACAGAATATAAAATGTCTTTGTAGGATATGGACACAAAAAAATATTATTGGCTCCTATCAATAAACATAACAGACCCTAATACCCTGGCCCAGTACTCTCTAACAACCTCCAAACACAGACATCACTGTACTGACAGAGGACAGTGAGAGCAGGACCTCCATGTAGGAGAGAGTACTTTGGTAGAGTGGAATGGTTCTCTTTGGATTGAAATAGCGGCTTTAAAAACTGTTTTAGATTTATTTCCCACTGGAATGAATTCAATGGTTTGACTTTAACCACTTTCCAGCCACTGAAGAGGTTAGCAATGGCTCGCCATGGGAAAATGGATGTAATGAGGAATGCAATTCACTCACAATACTTTCCTTGCACTTA
Organism: Ascaphus truei; assembly: GCF_040206685.1. Taxonomy (NCBI): domain Eukaryota; kingdom Metazoa; phylum Chordata; class Amphibia; order Anura; family Ascaphidae; genus Ascaphus; species Ascaphus truei. The sequence continues at coordinate 104,975,627 of NC_134489.1, forward strand.
AAAATTTTACAAGGTGACATTAGTGCAAGTAAAATATGCTCCTGGGCCACACAATCATTTCCTTAATTGAAAATTAGAAATCGGATCCCCTATGATTATAAGCCTGCTTAAGAAAACTTTCCTCATTAGTTGATAGTCATGAGAGGATTTTCCACTCCCGTATCGCCCGTATTATAGGTCATGCAACACTGAATTAAATTGCACACATTTTGACTGAAGCAAAGATCATATGAAGCACAAGTGAGAGATGCATACCAATGCCAAGGGACATGAAAAATCAGGGGTGCAGCGAACGGCTGTCCTCAAGGGCCACCAACAGGTCAGGTTTCCAGGATATCCCTGCTGCAGCACAGGTGGCTTAATCATTGGCTTCGTCTTTGACTGAGTCACTGGTTGAGCCACCTATGCTGAAGCTGGGATATCCTGAAAACCTGACCTGTTGGTGGCCCTTGAGGACTGGAATTGGCCGCAGGCCTGACATAAAGCATACACATATCATAGCATTACTGGGCAAATTCATATGGGGCCATTCACTTAACCCTTCAGCTGACAGAGGGGTCCACAACGCATTGTATTATACCTGATGATGAGTATGTGGTTGTCACTGTACTAAGATCACCCTCAGTGACTGATCCACAGCTACATTCAGAGAGGGTCCCAATCACTGTCACTGGTGCTACACTGGGGTGTCGCAGTGCTGCTTTCAGGGGAGCCAGGTGGTTGTACTGGACGGAAGACAGACATCCGACAAAGCCGAAAGTGTTTGCTTTTGAAACTTCAGAATCAAGTCCTGGATTATCTGCAAAAGAAATAGCCCTGTGTGAACGGCGGGGAACTCTCCTGTATTACTATGTGCTGTTGGACTAAAGGATTATCGCAGTGATTAGAAGTGAGTTAACCCCAGTGTCAGATCTATGATCTTGGTAAATTCACTTTATCGCCCTATGTCTCATTGCAAGAACGTAGCTTGCAAGCTCGTTAAGGGAAGACTCAATGTGGCTGCAAAAAAATTGTGCTGATGTCAACTGTATATCAAAAGGGCCATGAGCATGCTGGGAATACTGTGGCATCCAGTGGACATTCTAAGGGCATATTTGAGGTTATAGTATTCCCCAATAGTCTGCTGTTGATTTAGCGGGGGGGCTCATAATTACAAAAAGAAGCCATCCACAAATTAGTGAGGCATCAGTGAAGTTTGGAGGGGATTGGTGGCCAGCAAAACAGGTCGGCAGCTTTAAATCTCATGTAATGACCAAGATGGGGTTACTGGTCATTACTGTAAAAGTGGCAGAGGCTTCAGACAACTGGAAATGTGTGTTCACGTCAAGTTTTTCTTTCGACTGCAACATGGTTTTTTTCATAGGTAAATGGAACCTAAAATGCCACTTCTGAGTGACTAAGCTCCTTGACTTGTGCTTTCAACAAAAGTAAATGTCTTCCATACAATTGAAGTAAACATTCAATACAGATTAAAGGAGTAATCCACACTAACTTCCATTTTGTTTTACAGGATTGGAACCGGTGGGTCCTCCAGATCCCTAGATACGTACTTGTAAAGTATCTGTTTGTCAAAGGAAATTTAAGTGGCCATCCAATAGGAATCCATAACCGACGATGTTATAGCTTGCTTTTGGACTAAGATTTGGCAGCCATTTTGTTTCCCCTGAGGGAAATATCTGGGGGTTCCCACAGCTGAACATTGTGGTGTTGGGCTCATTTAAAGTACACATAATAGTATTTACATCAAACAGTAGTTATACTCAATACAGTCATTGCCGTCACTGTTCATTAATAACATTTTAATTCAAACTTCTAATATAAAGTCTGAGATATGTAACAGAAAATCGCAAATAATTAGAGAAAGTGTTCAGTAACATGGAGCCTTGGCTCTCTGTATATTGTGTACCTGGAATAATCAGGAAAACGATTAAAGAGATATTAGAAGATACTTAAGGAAGATAATACTTTCTGAACACTGCGTTTTTTTAGTGGTAAAACCCAACCCACAACGCCAGTGCTGCTTCTGCAGCAATAAAACTCTGCGCTCTGTACTGTTTTCTGAAGGGTTTGATGTTTGTTATGTGACAATTATGCAGTTTATTTCTCGGATTTTCGCTGATGTTACCCCCAAAATCCGTTTCGCAGTGTAAAAGCCGCAAACGGATTTGGGTGGTTTCAATCCACGCGGATTCATCAACATCCGCCACTGGATACAACCTGCGGCCAGATTTGTAGAATCCAATCCGCGGATTCCACCATCTGTTGGCGTATTCTTAGGAATAAACCAACGGACTGCTGAATCCGCGGATTGGTTCATACAAATTCGTTCACGGGCTGCGGAATCCGTGGAATGTATTGGTAATAATAGAGAAAATCCACAAAATGTGAATCTCCCTTTTTGAGATTGATACGCTGAAATCCGCGGACCAAAGGAACTGGCCAATTTGCTGCGGATCCAAATTCGCCAAAGAAATTTGTCAATCTCAGATAACAAAGTGTTGATTTAATTGAGAGGTTGGGAAACCAATGCACTTCCGGGGGTCGTCAAAGGTCATTACTTACTTGGGGCAGAAACAAACCAATCAACCAAATCAAATCAACCAAACCAACCAAATCAAACCAACCAAATCAAACCAACCAAATAAAACCAACCAAATCAAACCAACCAAATCAAACCAATCAAATCAAACAACCAAATCAAACCAACCAGATCAAACCAACCAAATCAAACAAACCAATCAACCCAACGATCACAACTTTGTTTCTTTGCCCTTTGGTGGCAGAGATGCTACATGCCTTTTTACAAGGTTTAAACGCCACTGCTTATTCATTGGTTTTCCAATTCATAGAGACCTACTACAGGCAAGCCAGATCATTTTGCAATCATTGAACATTTCCTTTGTGTGATTGCTGATCAAACAGTGAGTGTTAGAGAATTGCAAGGAAACTATCGTCAACATTAGAATATATTCAGTTGCAGCGATGTTTTAATCTCACCATAACTCTCCTAGCCCTAATCAGATCGATTTGCAATCATTAAGCAATTAATGATCAGCACCTGTTATTAGTAGCAGTGTAACCTTTTCTATGTTTCTGTGCAGTGAGTAATATCACAAAAGCTTCCGAAATATTTCACTGCATCAATTTAGCTAAACTTTATGTGTATATATTACTCCTTGTGAGACTGTGCACCCATCCCTCTATGAACTTTGGACAAACACATTTCATTTCAACTTTGCTTATTCTTAGCTTTACAATTCGTACCTGCACTTGATAAATTCCATCTACTTTTCCATAATTGTATCTTTATCTGTGTGTTGCGTGGTCAGCTCATTGTTACATTTAAATAGCTAATTTCCTCCGTTGAGATACAAAGCTGCCTGGCTGCCCAGTTTCAGCCAAACTGACCTAATAACAGCGCAAAAAGCTGGGATGGTCATTGCATTGGCAGAGGTTGTATTTCATTATTAGAAAAAGTTGTTTTTAAACAGTATGACTTCTCCAGCAGTGACAATTATTACACATATTTCCATTTGCTGTGCAACAATCTATTGCAGAAGAGGGACAGTAAACAAACTGGAAGTAAACTCAATGTTTATTTATGTGCAACTATACTAGATGCAATTATGGAGCAACGGAATATAACTTCTATGAATACACCAAGGGCAGCATTCTCTAGAAGAGCACATTAGGTATGGCTAATACAAATGAGATGGGTAACCCTAGTGCAGGGATGCTCAACTCCAGTCCTCAAGATCCTCCAATAAGTCAGGTTTTCAGGATATCCCAGCTTCAGCACAGGTGGTTCAATCAGTGGCCAAGTCTTCGACTGAGCCATTGATTGAGCCACCTGTGCTGAAGCAGCGACAGACTGATCTGCCTGTGCTGAAGCAGGGACTGATTGAGCCACCTGTGCTGAAGCAGGGACAGATTGAGCCACCTGTGCTGAAGCAGGGATATCCTGAAAACCTAAACTGTTGGGTGTCTTGCGGACTGGAGTTGAGCACCCCTGCACTAGTGAATACCATGGACACACTGCGCAGATCCTGGCTGATAAAACATTTATGCAGTTTGCACAAAAAAGTTAATGATGCAATAATGCATCAGGAGGAATAAAAGGATAAGGCACGGCATCTTCTTTGTGTCGCGCAGAATTCTGCTTTATTAATAAAAGGACGCATGCTTTGAACCATAGAAAATAAAACGCCACCTTTTATAGCATTTCATAATATGGGCAAACAATGTTTTCCCTGGTAATAGTCTATAAAGGGATTTATTATATAAAATTCAGAGATATTAAAGAATAACAAGCTGTTTTTGCAAATACAGAATCAAGGATTTTGTTTACGTTGTAATAAATAGAATTTCTTCAATATGTTAATAACATAATAGTTTGTAGAGCAGGCTGCTCAAGGAGTCAATTAGTCAAATATATATATATATATATATATATATATATATATATATATATATATATATATATATATATATTTATTTATAACAGACTAAATGCTTCAATAGCGTGCTTAACCCTTTTGATGCCCTTGAGATTTAGCTTGGACTGCGCCATGGGGTCTGGCGATTCAGACGAGCCACGTAACGTGTACGTCATGTACAGTCGCCATAAACTTCCTTCTCATTTTTCTATGAGAGATCCACAGGAGCACAGAACGTAATCTATAAGGCAGTGGCATGGAGGGAGAAGGCCCCCTCACTATCCATCCGAGAGCGGCCACTTGATCACGCGTGCTGGAGGGGGTCATGGTAGTCTTGGGCAGCGCCCCTGTTTGGCAAAGGGTTTTACAGCCGGGTTTTCTGTAGAACTACTGTACTGTGTCTGCCTAAGTTTTAAAGTATGTCAGACGAGATAAAACTTCTGTTGCAAACAAAATATATAATATATATATAGATATACAGGTGTGTGCGTGTGTATGTATGTATGTATATACATACATATATATATATACATACATATATATATATATATATATATATATATATATATATATATATATATATATATATATATATATATATATATATATATATATCATGAAGGGTTTGGGCATAGACTTCATAGAGACCTACTCTATTTCTGGGAAATTACATGCAAATGAGCACACAATGTGTCACCTTTTGCCTGGAATATCCGTTCACATGGAGCCCATTTAAGCAAATGCATCGCCGTTCAAACAGCTTTAAAGCACAGCATGGGACTAGCACACATTTTATATATATATATATATAAATTACCCCAACAAAAATAGAACTTATTGTTATATGATCTGGCCACTCTTATTTGGAGTTTAATGCAAACGTTTTTCTATTAGAATACTATTGACATTGTGGTAATGTTGTTACTGATAGAATGAGAGCAGCATACATTTGTATTCTCTAGTGTAACTAAAACTTTTAGCGAAATGATGCAATTATTTCCACTGAAGATGCTTCAATGTTATAAGTTGGAAAATGATTCCTTAAATAGCTTGTATGCCAGCCTCGTACTAATCATTCAGTTCCAGGTTGTGGGATCTGGCAATATGCTATGGACACAACTCCTCTGGCTGTCATACTGCAAATTATGGCACATTATTTTAACATGCAGCTCAATGCAGCCACGATATTTATTCATTAAATGATAAGAGTTGAAAATGTAATTAGTTAGCAAATATGAAAATTAAAGCACATTACTTTGAACAGATGAACATGATTACTAGGAGAAAGTAATGCCTTAAAGAAGTATCCCTGTTCTGCAGAGTAATGTCTCTAGTACCCTAGTAAGTGTAATAGGGTAACATCATGAGGGAATATTTATCAAAGTCTGCTGGATGAAACCAATGGGACTTTCTTCTTTGATAAATGTAATGCATAATTTTTGCATATGTCTGGCAGCCTGGAGATTTTGGTACATGACCTCCATAGTGTAAATTGGATTTCCCACCAAGAGAAACTAAAGAAGGAAAACTGACTGTTATAAAAGCAATAACTTCTGTAATGTGCACTTTTGGATGGATCTCGGATAATCTTCAGTAGCTTTAGCAACCATCATCTAAAACAGGCCTGCACAACTCCAGTCCTCGAGGGCCGCAAACAGGTCAGGTTTTCAGGATATCCCTACTTCAGCACAGCTGGCTCAATTAGTGGCTCAGTATTACTCAGTATACTGAGCCACTAATTGAGCCAGCTGTGTTGAAGTAGGGATATCCTGAAAACCTGGCCTGTTTGCGGCAATAGATGACTGGAGTTGGGCAGGCATGATCTAAAAGGACAGACCGACTCATGATTGTCATGACAATTGTTAGCTTTGAGTTTTGTGGAGAGACTGAGAACTGTCTGAAGTAAAATATGGTAACTTGATTTAATTATTGGTAATGTTTCCCTTTCCTTGGCACTAGTTACTGGACTGTGTTTTTCCTGCAGTCCCACCAAACCTGTTAATATCACACAATGTTTAGAAGTTAGAAAAAGTTATAGTGATCAACCATAAATTGTCTGTTATACTAAAAAACAATCCGGGGAAATTTGAGCCAAAACTCAAAAAAGCTCATCCTCGAATATTTTATTAGTTGTACTTTTTTTTTTGTTGCCTTAAATAAGATAATACTGCAAACCCCCTCCAAAAAAACCCCGCTGAACCCCGTTATAACGCGGCGCTCGGGGGCCACAGAGTGAAACCGCGTTATAACCGGGATCGCATTAAAAAAAAAAAAAATGGCCACCGCGATCAGTAAAAGTATCAGACTCAGCACTCTGGAGCGTGCAAGTGAGGAACACGTGCACTAACACTTTCCCTGGTATTGTATTGAATTGTATGTCTTTATTTATATAGCGCCATTAATGTACATAGCGCTTCACAGTAGTAATACATGTGGTAATCGAATAAATAACAGATAATATAAATAACAGATCATGGGAATAAGTGCTTTAGACAAACATAACATTAAGGAAGAGGAGTCCCTGCCCCGAGGAGCTTACAATCTAATTGGTAGGTAGGGAGAACGTACAGAGACAGTAGGAGGGAGTTCTGGTAAGTGCGTCTGCAGGGGGCCAAGGTTTATGTATCATGTGTTCAGAATGTTCACAGTGCTATTCGTATGCTTCTTTAAGCAAGTGGGTCTTAAGGTGGGTCTTAAAGGTGGATAGAGAGGGTGCTAGTCGGGTACTGAGGGGAAGGGCATTCCAGAGGTGTGGGGCAGTCAGTGAAAAAGGTTTAAGGCGGGAGAGGGCTTTAGATAAAAAGGGGGTAGAAAGAAGACATCCTTGAGCAGAACGCAAGAGTCGGGATGGTGCATAGCGAGAAATTAGGGCTGAGATGTAAGGAGGGGCAGAAGTGTGTAAAGCTTTAAAAGTGAGGAGAAGAATGGAGTGTGAGATGCGGGATTTGATTGGAAGCCAGGAGAGGGATTTCAGGAGGGGAGATGCTGAGACAGATCTAGGAAAGAGTAGAGTGATTCTGGCAGCAGCATTTAGGATAGATTGTAGGGGAGACAGGTGAGAGGCAGGAATGCCGGAAAGCAGGAGGTTACAGTAATCAAGACGGGAGAGAATGAGGGCCTGAGTCAGAGTTTTAGCAGTCGAGCAACAGAGGAAAGGGCGTATCTTTGTTATATTGCGGAGGAAATAGCGACAAGTTTTAGAAATGTTTTGAATGTGAGGGGCGAATGTGAGAGAGGAGTCGAGTGTGACCCCTAGGCAGCGTGCTTGGGCTACTGGGTGGATGATCGCAGTTCCAACAGTAATGTGGAAGGAGGTAGTAGGGCCAGGTTTGGGAGGAAGTATGAGGAGCTCTGTTTTAGCCATGTTGAGTTTAAGGCGATGGAGGGCCATCCAGGATGATATAGCAGAGAGACATTCAGAAACTTTGGTCTGTATAGCAGGTGTAAGGTCAGGTGTTGAAAAGTATATTTGTGTGTCGTCAGCATAGAGGTGATATTTAAACCCAAAAGATGTTATTAGGTCACCTAGAGAGAGAGTGTAGAGAGAAAAGAGAAGAGGTCCCAGGACAGAGCCCTGGGGTACCCCCACAGAGAGATCAATAGAGGAGGAGGTGGTGTTAGCAGAAGAGACACTGAAAGTACGATGGGAGAGGTAGGATGAGATCCAGGATAGAGCTTTGTTCTGAATACCAAGAGTATGGAAAATGTGAAGGAGAAGAGGGTGGTCCACGGTATCAAATGCTGCAGAGAGGTCGAGTAATATGAGCAGAGTGTAATGACCTCTGTCTTTGGCAGCATGGAGGTCGTCAGTTATTTTAGTGAGGGCTGTTTCCGTGGAGTGAGCAGTGCGGAAGCCAGATTGTAGAGGGTCTAGGAGAGAATTGGTGTTGAGAAAATGGAGCAAGCGAGAGAATACAAGACGTTCAAGGAGTTTAGAGGCAAAAGGCAGGAGGGAGACAGGTCGATAGTTAGAAAGACAGCTAGGGTCAAGCTTGGTGTTTTTGAGTAATGGTATGAATGTTGCATGTTTGAAGGAGGATGGAAAGGTTCCAGAGCAGAGGGAGGAGTTAAAAATGTGTGTGAGCATAGGGATTATAGTAGAAGCAAGAGGTTTTAGGAGATGGGAGGGAATGGGGTCAAGAGGGCAAGTGGTAGAGGGAGAAGTGGCATTCAACAGCGACACATCCTCCTCTGAGACAGTGGAAAAAGAGTCAAGGAAGGAAGGAGGAGAGTTAGGAAGAGGTGTAGGATGGGAAGAAGAAACAGAGGGGATGTTCTGACGTATGGATTCCACCTTTTCCTTAAAATAGTCAGCAAAGTCCTCAGCGGAGATGGAGGAAGGAGAGGCAGCTGAGGGTGGTTTGAGTAGAGTATCAAAAACAGAGAACAGTCGGTGTGGGTTAGACTTTTGCATGTTGATTAGTGCAGAAAAGTAGGCTTGTTTAGCTTGCGAGAGGGCAGAGTTGAAACAGGATAGCATAAATTTGTAGTGAAGGAAGTCTGCGAGAGTGTGAGACTTCCTCCAGAGGCGTTCAGAGGAACGAGTGGAGTAACGCAGCATGCGTGTGTGGGAATTTAGCCAGGGTCTAAGGTTAGAAGGGCGAGTGCGGCAGAGAGAAAGTGGGGCATGTAGATCAAGAGAGGAGGACAAGACAGAGTTGTAGTTCCTGACCAGGTTGTCGGGGTCTGTAGCAGAGCTGAGAGAGGAGAGGGAGGAGCGTAAAGTGGAGTCAAAGTCAGGTAAGTGAATAGAGCGCAGGTTTCTGCAGAACCGGGGTGTAGATGGAGGTGGAGAAGGGGAGAAGCGAGATAGAGAGAATGAGATGAGATGATGGTCAGAGAGAGGAAAAGGGGAAATGGAGAAATCGGAGAGAGAGAAGTTCTTAGTGAAAACCAGGTCTAAGTAGTGGCCATCCTTGTGGGTGCTGGCTGCAGTCCACTGTTGAAGGCCAAAAGAAGAGGTTAGAGAAAGAAAGCGGGAAGCCCAAGGGAGAGAGGGGTCATCAATGTGGCAATTGAAGTCCCCAAGGAGAAGAACAGGGGAGTCTGAGGAGAGGAAGAAAGAGAGCCAGGATTCAAAGTGAGAGAGAAAGGCAGAAGGGGATGAGTAGAGGTAGGTAGGCAATAGATGACCGCCACATGAACAGGGAGAGGAGAAAAAATCTGGACAGTGTGAGCATCAAAGGAGGGAAAAGCAAGAGAGGGAGGAATAGGAAGGGTTCGGTAACGACAGAGAGAGGAGAGCAGGAGCCCCACGCCTCCACCCCTGCCATCAGTGCGCGGAGTGTGGGAGAAGGAAAGGCCACCGTAGGAGAGGGCAGCTTCCAGAGCAGAGTCAGACTGAGTGAACCAGGTCTCAGTTATAGCAAAGAGAAGCAGGGAGTGAGAGAGAAAGAAGTCATGCACAGAGAGGAACTTGTTAGAGAGGGAGCGAGCATTCCAAAGGGCACAGGAGAAAGGGAGAGAGGAGGGAGGGTGGCAGGGGATGAGTATAAGGTTGGAGGGGTTGACACCAGAAGGAGTAGAGGTTGCAGTTGGCAGGCGAGGACGAGCGCATGTAGGAATAAGACAGGGACCAGGATTGGGAGAGATATCCCCAGAAGCAAGGAGGAGAAGCATGGATAGAAAGAGAATGTGTGAGGATGATTTTTAAGGGTGTTTTTTAGTGCAGGGGATATAGCTGTGTGGTGTCAGAGGACGCAGGTAAGAAAGGAGTTCATGTGAACAGAGAAGTGGTGAAGAAAGGAGAGATGGAGATATATGAATGGAGTTAGAGACATACTGAGGCTGGTAAAAGGGGTACCAGACCAGGCTTTCACCCGGATCTTCAGCTCCCCCTGCTGGGGCTCGGGCATCCCTTTCTGGGCGACCCTCAGCTTGTTTAGCCCCTCGAAGGTGGAGAGCAGCATGGCTCTCATGTCGCTTCCATCCCCCCCGCTCCACCTGCTATCTCCACTGCCGCCGGCTCCTTCCTTCTCTATCACGTGCTCGGTTTCCCCGGCAGTCTCATGGCCGCTCCATGTCTCTGGGGGAGCAGGAGGCTCAGGCTCTCTCCGGCCGCTCCATGTCTCTGGGCCAGTGCTGGGGATGCTCTGCTGCGGCTCTGGGTGCTGATCCTCAGATTTACCGTAATGCGCGGACTAGAAGTGCAATGCCCATTACCGCCTCATTGTATCTGGAGCGCTGCCAAGACTCTGAGGATGGCATTCAGTGCAGAGAAAATCAGGGACCAAAAGGGTTAAGGAAGAGGGGGGGGGGGTGCCTAGGGGCGGCGGATTTGCCGGCGGTACTTCTAAACAAACCGCTTGTGATATGTCCAGTTCCAGATATCTTTTACATTTAGAATAAACCCTAACACCTACAGTAGTTGGTGTTGGTGTGTGTGTGTGTGTGTGTGTGTGTGTGTGTGTGTGTGTGTGTGTGTGTGTGTGTGTGTGTGTGTGTCTGTGTGTGTGTGTGTCTGTGTGTGTGTGTGTGTGTGTGTGTGTCTGTGTGTGTGTGTGTGTGTGTCCGTTCATTCACAATAAAGCTTTGGGAGGAAAAAAATGAAAAAAATAATTTTTGGAGATGTTCTAAATCGTGAGCCACGCTCAGCCCGCGTTATATGCGGATCCGCGTTGTAGCAGATCGTGCTATAACGGGGTTGAGCTGTATATATGTATATATATATATATTTTATATATATATATATATAACAAAAATCAATCTAGCTTTGGCCAAACCAAAATATATATTAAAAAAATTAGAACCAAAACAGTAATTTGAACAGATATTCACGCAAGACCTCTTCCAAATGCTGGACAGAAATCATTATATTGAAATGAATGGAACTCAGATCTTCTCCTTCACAATAAAGTGTCTTCCCAGCATATTGTGTAAGGGTGGCCTAGCACCATATATCCACAACTGGAGCCATGGCTACTGTAATAGTGTGTCAACGAAAGGGTTAATTACACCCTATTGTGCTGGATTACTGTAAAACATTCTTGGTAATCTGTTGAGAGCTATATTGCCTTCTTTTGGTAAGGAAATCTACTTGCAGCTATTTCCGTGGTGTGTATTTTAAAACGTGTTAATCTTCTGAAACGCGCGTCGCATCGCTCTGCTGGATGCTGATACATTTCCCGCCTGAGGTCTTTCCTTGCTGTAAACTGATTTTTTTCTTCCAGTTCACTTCCACGGTGATCAATAAGTAAATACAGAAATAAGGAGACATTCTATCTAGCAGCATCTCACTTACGCTGCTTTAAATAATTAATAAGGGAAAAAAAATAATCATCTGAGCTATGCCTTAGAAGAATATTTCATGTTCCTCACACAATGGTAATCTTGCCATGTCTTGCATGGAAGTTTCAGAAAGGAGGCATTCACATGGGGCTAATTTGTTGTCATGGATACATACAACCTAATTCTCAAGTCAGATGTTAGAGCAGCTTTTCGAATGTTCCATTCGTCGACAAGTGATGGGAGAATCAAACTCCACCTACGGTTTATTGTAATGTAAAACGCCTGGTTTAGACCGGGGCTCTTCAACCAGTTTTCCAAGGGAGCCAGATCAGAAAATATTGGGGAGCAGAAGTGCCACAAGCTTACTGAGGAAAATATTGGGGAGCAGAAGTGCCACAAGCTTACTGAAATGTAAGCATAGATACATGTGTTAAGTAGAGATAGCCGGCTCCGTGCAGAGTAAATGAGTTCTTCAGTATTGGGTGATACCTTTTTTATTTGGACTAACAGTTGATCTTGCAAGACGAGCTTTCGAGTGTTCTCTCTTCCTCAAGTCAGAGCTGAGGAAGCGAGAACTGATATTTCATATATTACATGCGTACTATATATGTTTACATTACCTTAACTTACAAGTGCGTTTTAGTGTTAAAAATTGCCTTTGCTCCAGCTAGTTGCTTGGGAAGGTGAGATTCCAAGAGCCACATTATGGCCTGTGGCGGGCCCTCCATTTAAGAGTCCTGGTTTAGGTACTGTAGCGCCGACGAGTCTTCTAAAACAAATCTGGGGCAATCACCAAGACCCAGGTACATGCTGGGTACATGTTGCAACATTTCAATGACATTTCTGCAGACAGACTAATGGCCCATCGGATTAACAGCGGGGGTCCCTGGCAGTCCCATTCAAACGGAATAGGACTGCCAGGGACCCCTGCTGTGTTAATCCGATGGACCATTAGTCTCTGCAGAAATGTCACTGAAATGTTTGCAGCATGTACCCAGCATGTACCCAGCATGTACCCAGCATGTACCTGGATCTTGTTTGTGATAGCCCCAGATTTTCCAAGGCAAGTTTAAGGCCAGTTTTAGCGATAAATAGTAATATTTATTAAGATATAGATTTAGCATGATAACTTACCTTAGAAATATATCCTGTTAATATCCTGTTAATCCAAATCAAATGGTGTTTACTACAATTGAAGTGCACACCACATTAGGAGCGGCTGACAATGATCAGAAAAACACTCACTCGGTGGTATGTGGGTGGATCTCTGTTGTGATTAATCTGAAAGCAACTTAACCAATGCAAACCTGCCATCTGCAATCACAGTATAAAATAAAATGTGTGCTCATTTGCATGTAATTTCCCAGCCAGTGGAAGCACAGTATGCTAAAACAGGGGTGCCCAATCTTTCCTCCCTGCACCCCCCTGCGTACTTACCTCCCCTGCTCACGCCCCCCCCCGGCTCGGCTCCAGCGTCATATGATGCAGCAGGGTCATGTGACTTCAAGTTGCCATTGAAACGCAACATCACGTGACACCGAGGCGTCATTTGACCCCGGGTTACCATGACGACACGTCGCTGTAAGCCAAGATAAGTTAGTTACAGAGGCCACGCGCGGTCCACCGGCATTTCATTTAAAAGCATTAGGGGAGAATGCGGGATCTCTGTAACCGCCATGCCCCCCCCCCTCCACCCCCAGTAAATATCGCGTCCCCCAGTTTGCGCAGCCCTGTGCCAAGAGATAATGGGGAAACGCAGGGTTGCAGACCTGTCTGAGATGTGAATGTGCACACATGGGATATTTTTATTTACCGGGGTTGGGGGGAAAGCAAACAAAGCCCAATTTCTTTTACAGAGTATGCTACGTGAACAAAATTTTTTGGTCAAATATATATCAACCAATCCTTAAACCAGTGATTTTAAGTATAACTTTGACTTCATATATTTATAGACCACTAACTAGAATTGTGCACATCGAGGCAGCGATTTCATTTTGCGAGTCTTTCTTTTTTATACCACCCATGCACATTATCATTCCTGTTTTGGTTAATTAATGGTGCTTTGAGCTAGGATTCATTATCATTGTGTTGTTAACATACACTAGGAGCATAATTACATAGGTATGTTTTTAAAGAAAGCACAGATTACCTACTGCATCTATTATTCAAACACTTTAATATCCAGCTGTTATCTATTTCAAAGTATAAAAATAATGCTATACTAGGATTAAAGGATAATTTGGACTAGCCTCTATTGATTACTGCAATTAATTTAAAGTTAATTAAGTTTTTTTTCCTAAAGTCAAGCATGTTAAGAAGCTTAACTGAGTGCGGAGTTTGGTAGTGAAGGATTAATTACACTAAATTGAAATATATTATGTATATAATCCTTTCAGTAAATCTGAAAAATTCAGGCTAGGACATTTCAGGAATGATACATGAAGAACAGTTCACACTTATTGCACTATTTAAGTATTTATATAGAAAGAATTAACAATTCATAATACAAGAGGTCAAACTTATTTCTGCCATCTGAACTATACATCAATATAGAATTGACATTAAATGTAGTATTGGAGACAATTTAGAATATTATACAAAGCATAATATTTTCACATAAAGATGTGTCTAAAGATTTTTAAGGGCTAGAATTCCTGCAAATTGCACCTCTTATTTCACCTTGTATGTACAGTAAATGTTCTCACATATAGTAGTATGCCCTGTATCCAATATGAAGCTTTTTGGTGCTATAGGTCAGGGGGCACAGCACCGGACATTCAGAATCGCCACCATGTAATGGCTTTGTCATAGATCACATAGTGGTGATCAGCCTCCTGATGACACAAATGAAGTGGAGTGACCTACAGTACAGAACACTGCTGTTTTCATCGCTTTCACGCTGAACGTTAGAAAATGAGCACAAAACAAAAATGCTCATGCGCAAGCTGTCATGATGTACCTGGAACATCACAAAGGCCAAAGTCGTTCCATCTGTCATAATGTACCTGGAACGGCACAAAGGCCAAAGGCGTTCCAGCTGTCATGATGTACCTGGAACGTCACAAAGACTAAAGGTGTGACAACTATCATGATGTACCTGGAACATCACAAAGGCTGTTGGGGTGCCAGCTGTCATGAGGTACCTGTAACGTCACAAAGGCTGAAGGCATGCCAACTGTCATGATGTACCTAGAACTTAATAATAATAGCATGTTCTTGTATAGCGCTGCTAGTTGTATGCAGCGCTTTACAGAGACATTTTGCAGGCACAGGTCCCTGCCCTGTGGAGCTTACAATCTATTTTTTTTTGGTGCCTGAGGCACAGAGAGATAAAGTGACTTGCCCAAGGTCACAAGGAGCTGACACCGGGAATTGAACCAGGCTCCCCTGAATTTCAAACTCTCAGTGCCAGTCAGTGTCGTTACTCACTGAGCCACTCCTTCTCACTAGGTCGCTGGCATTGCAGCTGTCATGATGTACCTGGAACATGACAAAGGCAGATGGCGTACTAGCAATCATGATGTACCTAAAACGTCGATAGGGCAGGGGTAACGGTTGAAGCAGCAATCCTGCCCAATTTATCTTTTGAAATGTTGGTTTTGCTGAATTTTAACAAGAGGGGTCCTCCAAAACTGAACCCCACTATTTTTAGCTCCGGGGACCCCACCCCTCTAGTTCCGGGGATACTTGTTTAAAAACCAGTGGTCCTTCATGGCCATATAGACCTAGATGCATTTTGCTTATTAAATCAGGGAACATAGGGACATTAGGACCCATTTAGGACCTTTCTTAAAACACACCTCTTTAACAAAGCATATGGGTAGCTCCTCTAGCTGATACTATACATCTCAGATGCGCGGACCTTGACTCCTTGCAGACGCACTTACCAGAACACCCTCCTACTGTCTCTGTAAGTTCCCCCTACTTACCACTTAAAGCCATAGCCACAAATCTAATTATATACAAAAACAACATCCGCACTACATCCCTTTAGAATAGGTTTAATGTCATATTTTTGTGGTATAACATTGCCTAATATTCCAATAACGTCAACTTAGGTTAATGTCACGTTACGTAACCTAATGGAGCATAGTGTATCTAGGCCGATGTGGCTTCATACTGGCCGACGCGATCCGCAACATTTGACAGCCATTCTGATTTCTTTAAAGGAGAAGAAAGCACCAGCAACTAAACCTGTAAGTACTTCGGGAATTGTGGGGTCCCCAAAGCTAAGGATAGAGTAGTTCAGCCCCAGTGGAGCACACAGTTTGAATTTTTTTTAATCCGTAGTTTAGGTGGAATTTCTGCTTTTAAATGCTCAACGTTTAATAGGACTTTTGATGTTCAAGAGCAGGAGTGGCCAACTCCAGTCTTCAAGGGCACCGACAGGTCAGGTCTAAAGGATATCCCTGCTTCAGCACAGGTGGCTCAATCAGTGGGTCAGTCTTCGACTAAGCCACAGATTGCACCACCCATGTTGAAGCAGGGATATATTTAAAGCCTGACCTGTTGGTGGCCCTTGAGGACTGGAGTTGCCCACTCCTGTTCTAGACTAATAAAATATTGATACATAATACAAAAAGCAATTTAATTAATTTTTTTAAATATATTTATTTTTTTAATGCAAAAGGTAACCATGTGTTATGTATAATGTCATATCAGTGCTGTATAGCACCCTCGCAGGGCGCCATTCAAATATACAACAGGAAATTCACAGAAAAACAGCTATAGCAAGGCCCCAAAGTGTTCATTTCTAGAGGCTTGTCCAGCAGTTTAGAAGTTGAATTGTTAAAAGTCAGAACATGTGAGATATTTAAATTTGCTGTGTGACCTTCTCACATCCATACTACAAATTCATTTAAAGATAAGGATTGGTATTGCTATAGGTCACTAACAGGAATCACATTTACCCATTCTGATGGGTTATGATGATGACTGCAAGTTCAATACATTACATAATTAAATGCATCTGAAATACAAGGACATAAAAAAATCTCTGTCTTCAGATGTATTACATTACTGTTCTGTTCTACAACTGTGAGAGATCGTGAAGAAAGATCTATAAAACTCAATGTCACATTTAGAACACCGTGCTACTTTACTTCTTGCAAATTCATTTCATTTGACCTAGGAATACTACAGTATAACACAACATATACGACTGTATATCACAGATCTGTATGTATGTATGTATGTGTACTGTATTTACATAGCGTCATACATGTATGTAGAGCTTCACAGCAGTAATACACATGACATAATAATATCATCGTGGGAATAAGCATTTGAGACATAAAAGTAACATTAGGAAAAGGAGTCCCTGCCCCGAAGAGCTTACAATCTAAGTGGTAAGTAGGGATAACTTACAGAGACAGTAGGAGGGCGTTCTGGTAAGTGTGTCTGAAAGGGGTCAAGGCCGACCTATGAGGTGTATAGTATCAGCCATGGAGCTACCCATATGCGTCGTTAAAGAGGTGTGTTTTAAGATGCCACTTAAAGGTGGATAGAGAGAAGGTGCCAGGCGGATATTGAGGGGAAGGGCATTCCAGAGGTGTGGGGCAGTTCTGTATATACATTTTTGTAACTGAACATCAAAGGCTAAATATATTATATTCCTAATAGACAGACAATAGGTTTGGTGAATATTGTATATATTTTTTGGTAGTCTACTTCTACAGTATTTATGGTCTTGTGCATTATTAAAATAAAACAAGGTGTAAAAAATGAATAGGATGGAGGACTTACCTAAAACCTTACCCAATGTTAAAGATTTTATTGCCTTGAAATAGATATCCGATGAGAAGTTATGTCTTTGTTTTATCGTCTTGTCAATCTGTAAGTAAAAATAGCATTCAATTAGCACCATTTATAGCATGTGCATCTGTTCTTTATTGTATTTGTAATCTGGAGTGACATTTGAGTTTTTGTTATTCCTAATCTGGATCCCATCAGCACTTTCAAAGCTAGTGTGTGTGTGTGTGTGTGTGTGTGTGTGTGTGTGTGTGTGTGTGTGTGTGTGTGTGTGTGTGTGTGTGTGTGTGTGTGTGTGTGTGTGTGTGTGTGTGTGTGTGTGTGTGTGTGTGTGTGTGTGTGTGTGTCCACAAAAAAAAAATCATTTTTGTTCTAATCAAAATTGACAAAGAGATCATGAATTATGAATATAATGCTGAATAGGATATTAATTCTGTAATCTTTAGATAAACACCATGAGTGCCACAATCCATAAAATAGTCAGGAATCTGCTGTCTTTTTCATTGCATTCTCTTTCTTTTTAATTTGTTTTCTTTAATTTAGGAGTCTCATTGTGCTATCTTTTATCCTTTTCTTTTACAATTCCACAAAGGTCGCCGGTTAAACAGTAAAGTCTGATAGTGGAAAATGTGTCTATTTTATTCTAAAATGCCAGCAATTCTTTCAAATAAAATATTTTCTGATGTGGATAATCTCCTTTATCAAAATATAAATATAGAAAAAAACAAATAGTAGGATGTATTGCAGTATGAAAACATTGCAGTTATGATATGTAAAAGCCCTATTACTGTATATACTGTTCCCTATATTGCATTGACAACCTACAGTATGAACTGCTATAGTTTCCCTGAAGACCCCTGTGAGGCCCAAACGCTTGTATACTGTAATACAGGGGCGCAACACTCCAGTCCTCAAGCACCCCAACAGGTCAGGTTTTCAAGATATCCCTGCTGCAGCACAGCTTGCTCAATCAGTCCTTGCTGCAGCACAGGTGGATCAGTCCCTGCTTCAGAGCCTCTGATTGAGCTTCCTGTGCTGAAGCTGGGATATCCTGAAAACCTGACCTGTTGGGGGGTGGGGTGGGGGAGGGTTTGAGGACTGGAGTTGAGCACTCCTGCTGTGAAACATGTTTGGTACAATAAGAGGTATGGAGCTACTGTACCTATTTTTTCACATAAATAAGAAGCAATGTACGCTGGAGGGTAGTTCTTTTGGGAACACTATCTGTATTGGAAAATGTAAAAATTCAAGCTTCCCTGACCTATCAGCCATATATCTAAAGACAGAACTTACTTGGTCCTGAAAACTTGTAGCTTAATGAACACTAATCACATTTCTCACCAACCGTGCGGCTATTTCTATTGACAATCAGTAGAGCTGTTTAAGTCAAGTTGGAGAGTATTTTGATGTCTTCCTGGCAGTGTGTGAGTTGAGAGGCAGTACCTGGATAATCAGCTCTTTTCCTTGTCTGCTAATCTTCACATGATGTAGTCTTCTGTTGTCAAACCTTTCTGAGTCCAAGGTATAGACATACGCTCCTTCTTTGCCGAGCTTGTATCTGACCTGTAAGCTACCTGGAAAAAAAAATACGGCATACAGATGAATTAACAAGGTGCGATTGTAGGAAGATGTGACGCAAACAGTAAAAAGTGAAATGTGTATGGAGAAAAAATACAAATTTTGGCTAATGGCCATGTCACTGGAATAAGAAAGAGAATGCAGAGAGGGTCACAGGCACACTGTAATAGCAGCAATATAGATCAATTGCCGGTGCTCTTAGAGATGGGGATGATCCTGTACTACCCCCGAGAGATCACAAAGCAGAAGGAAAACATCCAGGCACACGGGCATGCAAAAAGGTTAATTTAATAGCAATACCAACGTTTCGACCACATAAGCACTCTGCCCTCACAGGGCCGCCCTCACCTTAACAAGGACTGCGTATGAAGTTGAAATGTTGGTATTGCCATTAAATCAACCTTTTTTGCAAGACCGTGCAAGCCCAGTAGGAGTTTATAATAAAAATAAGAAAAAGAGGGCCATATCCACTAAGCAATGCTTAGCCATAAAACATCTTATGACACGTTTATTTGATTAAGCTGTAATGAGCCTGTTGGCTTAACAACAGTATTAAACATGGCTGACAGTTTTATTCTCTTCCGAACTAAAACGTCACTTTATCTCCAGGGGTCTCCAACAACACCATTATAAGCTCATCAGAGCAAAGCTTTATTTATATACTGTCAGCACTGTGAACAAATAATTAGAATATTGAATAACACAATTGACGTAGATCTCACACTGCATGTAAACATCCCAATAAAGAACAGCAAACTGCTGCATGAAAATAGCAGCAGATTATAATTTTTTGGATTGAAGCCGTGAGCTTATTTCTTTGATGCAGTTTTTTCACACCGGTTTTGCAGCCGGGATACCTCGATAAATTATTTATTTATTTATGTGACTTTGACGCCTTTTGTTAGACCAACCTGAAAATGATTCATCGATGCTGATATAGAGGACATACCTAAGAATCCAGTACCTCAAAAGTCAAAACGTCACCACCACATAACTAGTTATTCTCCGGCCTTACGCTGCTGCATAAAGCATTTTTAGAGCGTAGGAGGGGTGCATGCCTGAAGTGTAGTATAACATATCATTTACATACGAGTTCCTTTGGTCCGCGAATTTCAGCAGACCAATCTCAAAAAGGAGGACTTGCGTTCTGCGGATTTTTTATTATTATTACCAAAACACTCCGCGGGTTCCTCAATCTGCGGATTTTATCCAAGGGCGGTTTTTGATGATTCCGCGGTGATTAAAACCGACCAAATCCGTTTACGGATTTTACGCCGCGGACTGGATTTTGGAGGGAAAATGCGAGAAAATCCAGGAAACAGATACATGAGTAACACAGAATTTTACATTCTGCTTCTAACGCCACCGCCTACAGCAGGGGTGGGCAGCTCTAGTCCTCAAGGGCCACCAACAGGTCAGGTTTTCAGGATATCCCTGCTTCAGCACAGGTGGCTCAGTCACCTGTGCTGAAGCAGGGTTATCCTGAAAACCTTCTCTCTCTTGAAGACTGGAGTTGCCCATCCCAGGCCTACAGTAATTGTTTTCTTTGTCAAGACAGTGTTGATGCATACACACACACACACACACACACACACACACACACACACACACACACACACACACACACACACACACACACACACACACACACACACACACACACACACACACACAAACCACAAAAAATAGTTTTAGGCTTAGGTTTTAAAGACAGAGCTCTGTAGCATACAGGAGACTGGGAGACAAGCTTAAAGGTTGAGAGAGCATTGTGAAGAAAGAATTGGGTAAATTGAGAAAAGATAAAATCCCCACTAAGAAAATTTGCATCTTGTCCCATTTATTTTTAATTCAGCACATAAAATGCCTTTTTTTTTTTTTAAAGCAGTTTTAGGAATGTGTGGAGAGGAAAGGCAAAATTAAAACTGGTGTAATGCTAGATATTTTGTGATATATTGCAAATTGAATTTTGTTATGAATACAATGTAAATTAACAGGAACGATTCTTATTTTCAATTATTTCCTTCAATAATTACATGTCTACAAAGTGATTTATTGTCTCCTCTGATGTTCTTGTGTACAGCATACTCATTTAAGAGTTAAGTAAAAGTGTAGCCTAATATGGTTATTTTGCTACTGTTGATATTTTGGGTACATTCAATATAATTGTTGCTCTTCAATGTATTCACAAAGATGTTTACATGTACTTGTATATTTAAAACCTCAGAGGAAAGTTATTTTTTACTTAGTAAAGACATACAGTATCATGAGCATGATGCATCTAGATATTTTTTTCAACTGAATGTCATTGAAATGTAAAACCAACTAGTACGAGTACAATATAATAATGAAACATACATACAGTATATCGTCCCATGGAAGAAGACATCTCACAACTCGAACAACCTACCAAAGACTCTCAAAACCACCTCCAGTTGTTTCAAGACTTAAGCTGTCTCACATTTAAATCTTGTCTATCACTGTTACATACGCCCATAATTATATATGATCTCTAACTGTCCATGAAATGTCTATTCATTGAATGTGTCAACTATGTTCATTTAATGTAACCGTATGTTGTTATCATAACTCTGTGCCCAGGACCTGCTTGAAAACGAGAGGTAAACTCGCAATGCATTATTTCCTGGTAAAACATTTTTATAAATACAGCAGGGGCATCCTCAATTTAGGGTTTTTAGATTTGACTATTGTCCTACAACCTTGTTGTTTTGACTGTGTTCAATACATATGGGCATATATACAGATGTAGCGGACTTCACTTTCACTAATAATACAACATATCACATTATAATGCAGAATATCACAGAGCTTCCATGGGATTCCATGGCAGTAATAATGCAGAATATTGTACAGTATCCCATCAGAACGTGCTAGCAGGTGCACCCAGCTTTGCTACACCTGTAATATCTATATAATACTTGCTGTCCCAAGTGTTTACCATATTGTGATAAAGGCTGATGGAACCGTGTATTTTGAAAACTTGTTGGACTGCTATGGAAAGTTTCTGATCCAGTTACCAAATATCCCTTTTTTCAGCCAAAAAGTCATTTTGACTGAGCCACCTGTGCCAAAGCAGGGACAGCCTTAAAACCTGACCTGTTAGTGGCCCTTGAGGACTGCAGTTGGCCACTTCTGTACTATATAATTTGCCACATTGGATGTGCTTTTCGGGCTTCTTTGTTCATTTTAAACAACAAATAAGGGGGCAGTTAATGAAGGATTGATTTTAATTTCCATGAAGCAGCTCAAGGGTTTTTCTGAGTACATTTCATACTCTAAAAATAACCGAGGAAATCTCCATGGAAGTAATCAACACCTGAAGATACATTCTTTTTTCTTCTTCAGAGCAGTGCAATGGGACCTTGCCTCACTCCTGCTAACAATGATGAAGATTACGTGACTTCCTCCCAAAGTGCTATAGCACTCCAGTTCATCTCATTATGCTTTAGAACAAGAGTAAGTATTTGAGTGTTTTTAGAGCCTTGTCTGGCCCGTGGAGGACATTGCAGGTCAGCAAGTGTAGCCCTGGTGTTGCCGTGGAAGAGAAGTGAAGGTGGAACGTCAGCGTTGGGAGTATCGTGTGGCGCGACGTCCCAATCGCCCGGAAATCCCGTTATCCGTGTGACTCCCCTTCTACCCCTGTCATGTGGGGACGCCAGTGAGAGCGCTCCGGTCGCCATCTTGGAAGCTCACCAGCACGAATCCAGCTTGTTGCCTGTATTTGTCCAGCATCTTGTGAGTAGGGTTTCACTTTTACCCCTCCGGATGCTTGTTATATCTATAACCCTCCTAGTATCCAGTATTAATAAATTAGCTTTGTTTTATTCTTAAGCCTTGCTAGTGTGTTTTCGTTTGTTTGTCTTGTTTGTCTTGTGTTGTTAGTCTGTCAATATTTTAGCTATCAGTGATTGGCATACTGCACCATAATTTGTTTTTTACTTTTTCCCACATATTGCACTCCGTTGATGTGAGATTCCTTCCGTTGTATTAGGACTCCATTTGGACTATACACCCTATGGTTTGGACTTTCCATTATTCATTGTGGCGCCGGTATCCTCTTTTTTCCTTAGAACAAGAGTGCAACATGTTGATGAATAAGTAACATGTCTGTCACATACACATACCATCTATGTTTGTTTACATTGCTATAAGCTGTTCTACCAGCTGTATATGCAACTTACCTGCATGGGATGAACAACAGTGATAACTAAATATTTTCAATGACATTTATAGCAATACATTACTCCGACAACTAAATAAAGGAATATGTCATGTTTATGAAATATATACCTCCCTTAAAGCTGCAGTTTAAAAAAAAAAAAAAAAAAAATTCCCCCAACATGTGCATTAATACAATCTGCACACTGACAAGTGATTAGCTAAGTTGCCGATTGAGCCGTTATCCTCTAATCGACCGCTGAAGATTCACCTTGGGGTTTCTTTAAATCCCTGTTAGGGCTACAGAGCAGTACCCAAGATGCAAAGTTCTGCGGGGAAGACCATGTGACCAGGCAGTCACTATATACAATTGGTGCACTGCTATAGAGGGCAGGGCTCAAAAAGGGGTGTGCCAGAGCCTGTTTCAGAAGGGGAAGGGGATGTGACTTTGTAAATGGTTGCTATAGAAACAAAAATGCTTGTTACATTAGAATACATTAAAATATCATTAAAAATTGTTGTTGTTTTTCAATAAAATGCTGCA
Source organism: Ascaphus truei (assembly GCF_040206685.1). Lineage (NCBI taxonomy): Eukaryota > Metazoa > Chordata > Amphibia > Anura > Ascaphidae > Ascaphus > Ascaphus truei. The sequence continues at coordinate 104,999,339 of NC_134489.1, forward strand.
AGTATTATTTCAAAGTACACAACTGATTTATTTTTTTAAAAAAACACGTAGGATATTGCTTTAACTACAGCATTAATACTTTTTATACAGTATTTCAATCAAAATCAACACTAAATGTGGCTACACAAATCTAGCCAGCCTGACATTTCTTCTGCTTAAAGAAAGAAGGAAACCCATTTCTGGAGGTTCTGATAGACTAGGATTTCTAACCCCACAGCCACATCTGATGGTTATTTTTGGATTTGGGGAAAAAAAAACAAGAAGGAAAAGCTACATTCTTGACCTTGTATTTGACCATTTTTCTTTCCCAATGACATATGTGACGTACAGTATATATACCAAATACAAACAGCTGGTTATAATCGTCTGGGAATACTATAATAATTGCATGATTATGTTCATGGGGCTATATATTAATTGCTACCTTTCCTACTGTAGATAGGGAATCAAAAGATTTTTTTTTTCATGTAAGTCATAACAGAGTCTAAAGGCCCAAAAATTCAAATTACAATTCAAACCTTGATATCCAGCACAAAGTAATACATATTGAATAGCAATATGAATAACCAAACAAACTAATAATGTTACAATCAAATTGGACTCTTGGGTGTAAACAGTTCTCCCATTACTCACACATCCGACTGCTGTGCTTGTTCTTGGGGAATTTAAAGCTTAAAGCCACCAGCGGCTAATTAATGTTTATTTTCTGTGCTACAAATTGGTTTCTTAGATTGGTGCCTTTAGTTGCAGTCTCATTAGGCTACCCTGTTCCTTAAGGATTTACTTGCTATCATGTACATATATTGAATAACATACTGTACGCTCTTGGAGTTATCACCAAAGGGGGGAGAACGCGAGCTGGCGCAAGCGCTCTCTCTCTCTCTCTCTCTCTCTCTCTCTCTCTCTCTCTCTCTCTCTCTCTCTCTCTCTCTCTCTCTTCTCTCTCTCTCGCTCTCGCTGTTACATTGTGTCTTTATGTCTCTTAAGAATGATTAAATCTAGATGAGTTAATATCAAGGGAAGCCTAGCTGGTCATCACTAGAAAAATGTATATATTTCCCAATCTGTCAGGTCTATAGGTCTTCTACTGTATATACATGGAACTAACTGGTATACCACATACAAACATACATTCATACATGCATACAAGGTCGTAAAAATGATATTTTCGATATCCGTACTGTTTATCCCCAAAGGTGCTTAGCGCTACGATGTTCTGGCATTTTCCTTAAAAATAAAAGAACGATAAATGTTAACGGACTTTAGGCTTACTCATATGAAAATCATATGGTAAGGAGCAGTCTACCTAAAAATGGAGATCCTCAGACCTCTGTTGATGTTAGCACATGATAATAAGGTGTCGATATTTAGCGCTTCCAAAAGCTGCAATTACTCACATCCAGACCCTGATTAGCAGGGCGTTATTTCTTGGAATAGCCTGAAAGCGATGTACTGTACTGAGTATAGGACTTAACCCTTTCACTACAAAAAGTTACGTGTCATACAAAGATATATATTTTTATATATATATATATATATATATATATATATATATATATATATATATATATATAATGGATCATATATATATAATGGATCATAGAAATGACTCAAACACTTAATAAACTATATTATGTTTTTTAGTGATTAAAGTGATGTGTGAACTAATATGCTATATAATTATCAATATTTCATTTTTATTCATGTTCAATTAAAATAAATGAAAGATGTCCATTCTTCATGTATCCAGGGCATCCCGTGTCAGTATGTGATGTGGAGGAATTTATGGGCCTCTGGCTGACGACAGCACTGTCAGATTACTCGAAGAGTCCCTGTCGTTAGACAGATATCACAGGGCCCGGAAAGCAAAACCCCAGTCAGGCGAATGACCGGGAGATGTGGTGGCAAGGTTCATTAACTTCTGGACCAAAGAAGCTTTTATCGCCATAGCTAGATGCACGGGGGAGCTGGCCCTCAACAATATCCCCCTTCAAGTCTTCTCAGACCTCTCTCTGACCAGTCTAAACCTGAAGGAGGTGATGGCAAACCTGCGCACTGCCAACATTAAAAAACATCGGGCCTTCACGTTCCGGCTTCTGGTGATTTGAGAGGGGGAATGTTCTCTCCTTAAGAGATTTGGTGGAAGGCCTGGCCTTTCTGAGAAGATTAGACCTGTCAAGATCTCCAACCTTGGCCCGACCTGCGAGCCCTAAGAACCTGTGCCCACTCTGGACGACACAGCACCCGAGGAGAGATCGACGCCCGCAGATGCCAGCCCCAAAGGAAACTCATCCATCCTAGACCTACACCCGGCCCTAGGTGAAGATACCATGTGGGAGGCAGGAGAGCGGATGCTGCATGTAACGCTTGCACTCACCACGAACAAGGCAGGACCCTGGTACTGAAGTGAGAAAGTACAAGACAACCCACCCACAGTAGCGGTAGCATGCCTGGAGGGTGGATAGTCAGCGTAGCCAGGTCTGGGTTGGAGAGAGTGGGTTAGTGTGAGTTGCCGGAGTCCGGATTCTGAGCCAGTGAGGTGGTCAGTGTCCGTTGTGTCGTGGTCTAGGGTAGGCACCAGGAGAGTTGTAGATTGTCCATAAGCCGAGGTCTGGGATGGAGAGGTGCGGGTAGTCAGGTACAAGCCCGGGTCTTTATCCAGAGGTGGTCCAATAGTCAAGCCGGGTCTTTATCTAGAGGGGGTCCTAAAGTCAAGCCAGGTTGGTACACAGGAAAGCAACAGAGAACACAGCAAGGCACAAGCAAAGCAAGGCAACACAAACGCAAGAACACAAGGTGACAAGAGTTATGCTCAGCAATCAGGAAGTGAAAGTCTTAAGTAGCACACAGGAACCAATGAGGCTGGGGGCAGAACGGAGGTGTGGCCTCCGCGGAGGTCAGGATAACTGAGGCTGCAGGAGACAAGGGGCACTCAGAGTAGTTGACACGCAGCTGGGGAGCGGTGCACAGTATCAAGTGAGCGCGCAGCACGTCCAGGGGGCGGAGCTAGGCTCCATGGTGCGTCTAGAAGAGCTGCGTGTGCGCACTCGCTCTGTAAATAGAGCGGGGATGCGTGCACGATCAGCAACCAGCGCAGAGGGCTGTGATAAAGCAGGTAAGGAGGGAACACGCCGTATAGGACATGTTCCCCGATTCCTTACACTGCCTAATAACGGACATGATCCTTGCCCGCAGGCCTGCTTCGGGGATCCAGTTCAGCAGATGGGGGGCAGTGAACACTGCTAGTGTCCGCATTGATATAAGTTTTCAGTTTGTGCCCCAAATACAGCTACAAGAGAGCTGAGGCCTACCCATCCTACTGAAGGAAGTTAGTATATGCTCCACAGAGGGAAATTGACTTGGCGGGCCCTCCCTGGAATAGACTGGATGGTGCATGGGGACACTAAGGTAGGAGAGTAAACAGGTCCAAGGCAGGATGTGAGGCACCGGTAGAGAACTTTCTACGGGCCTCCCCTCCCTCCCCCTCTCGATGTAGACCGGAGCCTTGAGGGACAGTGTGTGAGCAGGGCCATCGGGCTCATACCTGAAGGAGTGGATGCCCTCATCCATGTCCTAAAGGTGGGTGGGGGGGTCCTGGAGGCCATGTGGAGCTGATTGAAGCTCTATTTAATACATACTATATAGAGTTAAAATAAGTTACATTGTTGGACACTCGTTAGATGCCTGTGGGAGCGCTCCTTGGGAACTGTCAGTAGAATGATGGCTCTGCCAATACCTGCGGCAGTTGAACAATGTATTATGGCCCTCTGTTAATCCCCAGCATTATAGATGTGTGTTTAAAGTTATAATGTTATGTCGTTGGGTGTAAAATACAGCATTGTTTCCTACTGTATGAAGAAAATCTTCTACCTAGCCTACAGGTATTGGTGTAAATCCCAGGATAGGGTCAGCAGTGCACAGCAATCGGAACATAAAAATGGAGCTCAGCACATTAAGCAAATTAAAAACATTTTATTGTTACAGGTAACATCAGGGATGGGTGGTCAACAGAAAACTCTGACGCGTTTCGCGCTTAGCACGCGCTTTGTCAGGAGTAAAAAATTCTCATATACTGTGAGTACTAACCAATCTCAAGGTTGTTTCACCTATCATCTGGGATTTATTATCTACATTGTGATTTGCTTCATACACTCTAAGTGGTTACACTGTGTAAGTGGGGTGGAGAACAGGTCAGACTTGTCTGATAGGCTACATCTGTCCCCATTATCCAAAAATCCCCACTACATTTTGAGTGAAATTGTTATCAAACAGCACTATCAAAACAGATGGACTGAAAATTCTGGAACACCTTGAATATGTAACTTTATTTTTTTTACTCATATGGGACTTTACACATATTACTATTATTAATTATATATATATATATAATACTGAGTTAAGTTATGGTGAGTAAAAAAAAGTGACAAAAACCCTCCACAGGAAAGCAAATATGCAAATACAACTGTATGCTCATCTGCATGTCTTAGACAGCTCTGCAACCCCGCCTTTCCCCATCATCACCCAGCATACAGCACTTCCACTGCAGCAAGGGATTCTGGGAAATGACATGCAAATGAGCACACACTGTCACTTTTTGCCTCAAAAACCACTTTTAACATGGTTCCCTATAGGCTTAAGCTTGCTGCATGGTCACAGCTTTGAGCACAGCCAGGGTTAAGGTGCATACCCAGAAAACCACCCACAGACAGCTGTTTCGACCTTGATGGGTATATATATATATATATATATATATATATATATATATATATATATATATTCATATATTCTTCAGAGGTTCTGTAGCACTGGTTTTCTGGACTTTGGTTCGATACTTGCTAGCCTACAGGTAGTCTTGAATTAAGACTTTCTTCATAGCCCAGAGATGGTATACGGTGCTCTGGTGCAGGTTCGCGTGGTGTATTCCCTGACATGTCTTGTGCCAGAAATATGCGCTTATGCCCTTGCACCCCTTTTTTTCCCCTACTTCATGCACAAGGGTACATGAGGCCCATGGGTCTACTACCCCCTTCCTTACCCCCTCCCTTTTCCATTGCTTGCAAACAAAACAGACTGCTGACAAACACCAGCCCAACCACGCACGGGTCTCTTAATAAAGGGTTCCCAAGCTCCGAACCTGCCTTACAATGACCACCTAGAATAATCTCTCAAAATGTATGACTGATTTCAAAATGAAAGGTGGAGATGCTTTCTACCTCCAAGAACCCCACTTTAAGAGCCTGACACCCCAAAATACTTTGACAGAGCCTATAAGGACGTTTTATTTTCTTTAGCCGCAGAAAAAAAAGAGAGGAGTGCCAATATTTGTAAACAATAAGATCTCCTTCACATTTAAACATAAGAGATCAGACAGAGACGGTTGGTTTCTGATAGTGGTGGGTGAACTGCTGGGAAGAGATGTGACCTTTGCAAATGTATACGCCCCAAACGAAAAAAGCTCCATAATTTTTAACACCTTTTTCGCTACCTTGGGGAGTATAGTGGAAGGACAGATTATATTAGGAGGTGACTTCAATCTAACCTTGGATGCTGCCAGGGACAGATCGGGTACCCTTATCATCTCCACTAGCACTGCAAGGTGCCCAGAAGCCAAAGCCCTTAAGAAAAGGAATCCCTACAATTAGCCGACAGTTGGAGATAACTCAAACCCCAGACAATGGATTATACTTTCTATTCTAACCCCCACCAGTCCTATTCAACACTGGACTATATCCTTGTGAGCTCCAGGATGCTCCCCCAAGCCGAAAGCACTCAAATCCATTGCATAACATGGTCTGACCACGCTCCAAAGAAACAGACACTGTCTAATCTAGATATCAGGGTTCCTTGTCCATTCTAGAGACTGGACAAGTCGCTGTTAAAACTCCCTGAGGTAGTCAAAGATATAGGACAAGAGCTAGAATCCTTTTTTCAAATTAACATGGGGAGTGTAGCCTCCCTGTCAGTCCTATAAGGAGCCCACAATATTTTCCTTATATCGAGAGCTGAGCAGTCCATGAGGTGGATGAAAAGGACATTTTATGAGCAAGCCAATAAGGCAAATGCCCTTCTAGCTACCAAACTGAGAAACAAACATTTGGAACTGGCATCCAATCAATACGACAAGTCGGGTTCCTTAACGTCAAATCCAGACACAATCCTAGATGAATTCCACACATTTTATACTAAACTGTACAATGGAAAAGGTCCTATATTACTCCCATTCTAGAGGACGAATAAATACATATCTCACCACTGTAGACCTCCCTGAGGATATCAACCTCAAAAATAAATATTCAACGAAAAAAATCAACCTGCATGAACATTAAAACATCTAAAGCCTCTGACCCAGGTGGTTTCACCAATATCTATTATAAAAAAAATTGTAAAAATGTTCTCCCCCCACTTTTTGAATTTGTTCAACTCAATCTTAACAGACTCCTCATTCCACCCCAACATGCTGCAAGCTTCTATCTCCTTAATTCACAAATCATGATATGCTGCAGGAGCTTTCGACCAATCTCTAATCAATTCAGACATTCAAATATTCTCCAAAATCTAACAGACATATCAATCTTTCCATCCCTTATTCACACAGACCAGGTGGCGGATATCAGATGTATTGTAGACCTGGCAGCCCATGCTCAAAGAATAGACATTCCCTCGATGCTGCTCAGCTTCGACGCAGAAAAGGCTTTCAACTGTATAAACTGAGTCTATATGCATTGGATGCAAAGCGTTTTGATTTGGACGGGGGAGCTGGGCGTTTCTTAAAGCAAAGTTGTTTCTATATAATGACCCCACAGCTAAGTTGCCTAGGTATCCGGTCAAAACAGATGCCTATTAAGAGTGGGACTCATCAGGGTTGCCCTCTCTCCCCCCTTATATTTGCTCTTTGTCTGGAGCCGCTGGCAGCCCATATCCAGATCAGTGTAAATATCTTAGGTTTACAAGTGGGTGATCAACAATATAAGCTGGCATTTTTTTGCCGATGACATTATTCTCACAATATCAAGTCCTCTGATCTCCCTCCACAATTTATTTAACGATCTTGCTCACTTCCACAAATTCTCAGGCTTCACGATTAATAATAATTAATTCAACTACTTCCGACTATGGGGTTCATGCAGTAAGCAGCGGAAAGGCAATTCTCGCCATATTCCGACCAAAAATGGAAGATAGAAGAAACAAGAATACAGATGAAGATGGATTAGAAGTTGAAGACCCCTGGATTGTCGTGTTTTATTATTTTAATGTTTATTATTTTCTGGTTTATTATTTTATGGGTTCCTGTTCGTGGATTGGTTCGTGAGTAAGCTGTTCAACGGGAGTTGGTGAGTGGGTCAAGTAATGGTAAGTGAACTAAAGAAATGTATTTAATGTAACTGTGTTTTTTGTTGCTTTTTACATGTGTTTTTTTTATTGTACATCATTTCTTGACACTGTATGTATGTATGTATGTATGTATGTATGTATGTATGTATGTATGTATGTCTAGAGAGATATATACATACAGGGTAAGAAATGATATTGTTTTAAAAGCTTGCTTTGCACTATTTTAAATGATTGTGGCTATGCTGCTATGCATAGATGTGTGTTCAATGTATTTTATAATTAGATAGATGTAATTTTTGGGCTTCTATGCTGTACTTTAGGTAATGGTGAGGCTTGCTTTAGTATATTGTAATTGTTGGTGTCCTATTTTGTATGATGGTACCTTGTTCTCTTTAACGGTTGCTATAGTTAATTGTGTAATTGGTATGAATGCTATTTTAATTGCTTTGGGATGTAATTCATGTATGTTAATTGGTTGATGGTGACTTTATTGGATTACATAGTATACTTCGTTTGATGTAAAGCTATTTTATTTGAAATATTGTATTGTTAACATTGATTTGCAGCGTCTACATGTAGCTTATTTTTTATGCAGCATGTATACAATGTAAATGCAATGTTTTAAGTGGCATTTGAGACTTTGGATTGGCATTTGATGCTTTAGATTGGATGATTACATTTGATTTGTTTAGGAAATTGCATTGTATTTCATTGAGGATGTTATGGATAAGTGGTATTGCCATTGCCAGGATGGCTTAACCCCTTAATTACCTTTGCGGTTAGTACCCGAGAAGGCGATTAAGGGGTTCATTGATATGTGAATGTTATTGCAATGTATTGGCTATGTATTATTTTGGCAACGGACCACAAGGATGATGCTGGCGACGGGGCCTTCTTATTGATGAGGTCAGTGGAATTTTCTTTCTTTTAATATGCTAGTTAATGTGTTTAATAATGGCCAAATAATGTATTATCCCTATCTGGATAATAGTTATTTGGCACATTAATGTACTGTATGTGTTGGGGTGGGGGGAGGGGGTATTGGCCCCAAGGGTATGTGGTAGGACTCCCTTGTGGGTAGTGGGTGAGGGTGGTTAGGCCTCAGGGGGTGGGGGGGTAGTGGGGGAGGGTATGCGGGTGATGGTGGGTTAACCCCTTAATGACTGTAGCGGTTCATAACCGCTATGGTGATTAAGGGGTTAGGGGACATTACATTGGATGTTTTTATTCTTGTGTCTGTTTTGCAGAAGCGAATGGTGTATTAGCAGGATGAAGATGAGGATGGCCTTCATCGTGCCAGCCGGACATGGGTGAGTGCTATATGTATTTAATGTCTTTATTGTTCTGTATGTATTTTAAATGGACAACTGCACTATTATCCATTTGTGGATAATAGTAATGTTGCCCATTACTGTATTGTATGTTTGTTGTGTATTGCTGCTATGTTTATTGGGGGCAATTGTCCCCAATAAACATACTATTATGCGTTAACCCTTTCATTGCCTTAGCGGCTATCCGCTATGGTAATGAAGCAGCATTAATGTATTTTAATAATATTGTGCGGGAGCAGGGGGTCCCCTGAGCAGAACCGCATTGATTTGTGGCTCAGAGACCCCCTGCATCCTGAGTTACAGGCCCCGATTTGGGGCATCGGTTACAGTGTCGACGCCATGTTTATTGCAGGCACGTAGCATATGGGACGCTATAAACATGGCGGCAACAATGCCCACCCGATCACACATACCGGGGCCTGTAACTCGGGAAGCAGGGGGTCCCTGGTCCACAAAGTGATGCGGTTCAGCTCGGGGGACCCCCTGCTCACTGTACAGTATTATTAAAAAAATATTCATGCTGCTTCGCTACCATAGCAGATAGCCGCAAAGGTAAGGAACGAGTCTTTATTGATATGTGTGTTTTAGTCATAGTGTAGATGTGCAGAGGGTCTCGGGAGCTGAACCGCTTTGGTTTTAGGTCCGGGGACCCCCTGCTTCCCGAGACACAGGCCCCTTTATGAGGTGCTGGTATCCCTCTGCTTTGTTTACATTCCGCGGTCATGTGATCGGGACCTTTAAATGCAGAGGGATACCGGCACCTCATAAAGGGGCCTGTATCTCGGAAAGCAGGGGGTCCCCAGACCTGAAACCAATGCGGTTCAGCTCCGGAGACCCCCTACACATGTACATTATGAATAAAAATGGTTTTACAAATAATTTTTAATGTGCCGATGTTTGCGCCGAGAGAGCAGCGGATCTCTCTCTGCTGCAAACACATCTTGGCAGGGGACAGCTTCTCGGCAGCCTCTCGCCAGACAGCCGTCTCGCCACCGGTTACTAGCCATTTTATCAAATGGTGGTGGCGCCTTCATTCGCCAGGGATTCGCCCCTTACAGCATACAGCGAGTTTAACACGCCAAAAACATGGCTAATTGCTAAACTGGCTAATGCATTTTTTCGCTGCTTACTGCATGATGCCCTATATCTCATTCCCTTAATCAGGGGTGCGCAAACTGGGGGGGCGAAGGCAGTTGTAGAGGTCCTGTGCTCTTCCTCCAGGCATTTAAATTAGATCCCTGGAGGATCGCGTGAGGCCTCTGCAACAATAAAAAATGTACCGGGATTCAGACGCAGTGACGCGTCTCCATGGCAACGCTGCATCAAATGATACAGCGGGGTCATGTGACGATGTCACAGGCGTCAAATGATGCTGTGGATCACGTCACCTGACATGACGTGATCCTGGAGAGTCATTTGACGCAGCTGCGAAGTAGGAAGGAGGGCGCAGCAGGAAAAGTTTGCACTCTCCTGCCTTAAGTTATTGACAATCTAAAATGTATGTATTCATTTACTTAACGTGATTTGTAAACGGCGCTAAAACACACCCAATCTGTGAATAAAAGTGCATATACTTATTAAATATGTGTAAAGGTGATCTCTAATAAATTTCTCAACCTTCCAGGAATGTGTACAAATTCCTTTCAAAGATAGCTTGTCCAGGGTGGGAAGGGAGCGAAGATATCAGGGATGCACCAAAAAATAAGAAACATATAATAATGCAATAAATCAAAACAATCTGGATAGAGCAAGAAACTTGGCTCTGTAGCAATGCCTACTTACAGCAGGTCAGAATAAAAACCGCATTTATCTACACAACCGGTAGAAGTGGGTCAGGATCTTCCGTAACGACAGTGGTTTTCAGCAGGGAATATGGTCAAATCAGCTCTCCGACAGGAGGTGTTGTAGGATGAGTGTCATGCAAAACAAGGGCAGACCTTGGTACAGATCGCAATAAAATTTATGGTTTAAAAGCAACAATAAACATAGGAATCGTACTCACAATAAGTACATTAGACATGTACACGTAATGTTTTACTTGAGGCAAAGGAGTGCCGGACCCGTGTGGAACAGCTAACAGCTACTCTTCTCCGTGACTCGCATCAGACCGGATGGTAGATGGCGTCTGACGTCACATCCGTTGTGGGAGTGAAGACGTCCGGTCGAGGAGCTTTGGAGACGGGCAGTGAGGGAACACGGCAACTCAGGAGCCTTCAGTTCAAGGGCAGCTGCAGCAACTGTGACTGGCTCTACGCGTTTCGCTGTCAATGACAGCTTCCTCAGGAGCATGAATAATACCCCTAATGGGTTCTTAACAATATATATAGAGTATATAATTAATTTAATCAATCAATCAATTTAATAAACACACCGGTTCTCCGTATTTAAACGGTACATAACTCAGTGGTCAAAAAAGACGCAACAATACAACTATTTATTCAATTAATAAGTTAAAAATGCAATATTAAAAATATATAATTAGAAGAAAATTATATGTAAAAATTATAAAAAAACTTGATCATGCAACTCATGATAAACAGGAGAGAGAAAAAGATGAAAGGATAAATTAGTATCAACATATGTAAAAAAAAACACAGATAAAAACACAATCTGCTAATGAATTAACTATAAAGGTAATATCTAAAAGACCCAAAATCTTAAAAATAATCTAAACGGAACTGATAGGAACCATATACATATCGGAGAGGCTACAGTAGGGAGACCAATCCGAGCAATGGATGTATTAAGTAAGAAATGGAGCTAATTCAAAATCAGCATTAAGGCCGTTGGGTGTTAAGGTGTTAAGTCTGTGTATCCAATACATCTCACGTTTGCTCAGATCTATATCCCTACTGCGGCCTCTCCAATGTTGTAACACATTTTCAATGGCAGTAAACTTTAAACCTTTAATGTTTGAATTATGATACTTAGCAAAGTGTTTTGACACACTATGTGTCAGTATGCCTCTTCTAATGTTACTTAGATGTTCTACAATACGTGTTCGAATTGCTCTTTTAGTTTTTCCCACGTATTGTAGCCCACAGGGGCACTCTAATAGGTATATAATGTATTCTGTGTAGCAATTCATGTATTGTTTAATTTTAATATTTTCCTTGCTTTTATTACACATAAAGTTATTTTTATCTATTTGTTTATGTTCACATGCCTTGCACGTTGAACATCCCAAAAAGCCTTCAATGCTTTGAAACCATCCTTTGTTTTTGGTTTCTAGTTTTTTTAAAGCACTTGGAGCAACAATGTTTTTTAAATTTTGTGCTTTTTTAAAAATTATTTTAGGATGTTCTGGAAGTGTACTATGTAAAATTGGATCACTTTTTAAGACGTGCCAGTGTTTCCGGATAATCTTACTAATGTTGTTAGATTCTTTATTGTAAGTAGTCAAAAATGCCGTGTCAAATTGGTTGTGACTATTTTTAGCTGTTATTATTGTCTCATCCTTGGGTTCCAATAAATCCTTTCTGTTTAGTAATTTGGCTTTATTGAGCGCTATGTCTAAAATCTCTTTTTTGTAGTTCTTTTGAATGAAACGTGACTCAAGTGTTTTACACTGTTCCATAAAGACAGCTTCCTCTGTGCAGTTTCTACGCATTCTTCTATATTGGCTATAAGGTACATTGTCCATCCGCTGATGATGATGACAGCTGGAACGTAGGATATAGTTATTACTATCAACATTCTTAAAATACGACTTAGTTTTGAGATGCCCCTCTTCAATATATATCACTAGATCTAGATAATTAATCGAGATTTTACTTGTATTTGAAGTGAATTTTAGATTCAGCACATTATCATTCAGATCTGCAATATATTGATCCAGATCTGCTTGTTCACCCTGCCAAATCAAAATGATATCATCAATGTAGCGCCGCCATAGGACAACACCCTCCCCCAGCATGCCATTGGGCCAGATGTTCTGTTCCTCCCAAAAACCCATGAACAGGTTTGCATAGCTGGGGGCGAATCTCGTTCCCATGGCGGTGCCACATTTTTTAATATAAAAGGTGTCCTCAAACAGAAAATAATTTTTGTCCAATATAAATGTTATACTTTCCAAGATAAATTCTGCCTGTGAAACGTGCAATTCTGAGTCTTTATCCAAAAAGTGTTTGATAGCTTCACAGCCTAATTTATGTACAATGGATGTGTACAAGGAAGATACATCTATGGTTGCTAGAATATAGTCTTCTTTCCATATAATTTTATCTAGTATTTGAAGTACTTCAGTGGTATCTTTTAAATAAGACTTGAGAGTCTTAACATAACCTTGCAAAAAGGAGTCAATTTAAGCAGATAGGTTTGAGGTGAGGGAGTTGATACCGGAGATGATTGGTCTGCCTGGGGGGATCTCTAGACACTTATGAATTTTGGGTAATATATAAAATATTGGGATTTGAGATGTTTTATCAAGCAAAAATGTAAACTCTTGTTCTGTTAGAATACCTAAGTGTTTCCCTTTTCTAGTAATAATTCCAATTCATTTGTAAATATTTTTGTAGGATTTTTCTTCAAGATACCATAAGTTAATGGATCTCCTAACAGACGGTTTGCTGCTTTTAAATAATCTTCTCTATTCATTTTAAGCAAAGATGCTGACTCAAGATTAATAAATCTAAATCCACCAGTTCCAAAAGAACCAGAAAAATTCAAACATACTGCTTTAAGAAATAAGTCTACCTTTTATCCTACTTATTACAAAGGAAATTATTTAGAAGTATTCTATAATCTAATTACGAAAGACTTTGAAAACCTGACCAAAAAGAATAAATCTAAAATTAGAAATAACATAACCAAAGAAGAAAAATTAGCATTAGATGAGATAACAGAGAATACTAACATCATTATAAAACAAGCAGACAAGGAAGGGGGAGTTGTTATCATGAATAGAGAAGATTATTTAAAAGAAGCAAACCGTCTGTTAGGAGATCCATTAACTTATGGTATCTTGAAGAAAAATCCCACAAAAATATTTACAAATGAATTGGAATTATTACTAGAAAAGGGAAAAACTTAGGTATTCTAACAGAACAAGAGTTTAAATTTTTGCTTAATAAAACATCTCAAATCCCAATATTTTATATATTACCCAAAATTCATAAGTGTCTAGAGAACCCCCAGACAGACCAATCATCTCCGGTATCAACTCCCTCACCTCAAACCTATCTGCTTATATTGACTCCTTTTTGCAAGGTTATGTTAAGACTCTCAGGTCTTATTTAAAAGATACCACTGAAGTACTTCAAATACTAGATAAAATTATATGGAAAGAAGACTATATTCTAGCAACCATAGATGTATCTTCCTTGTACACATCCATTGTACATAAATTAGGCTGTGAAGCTATCAAACACTTTTTGGATAAAGACTCAGAATTGCACGTTTCACAGGCAGAATTTATCTTGGAAAGTATAACATTTATATTGGACAAAAATTATTTTCTGTTTGAGGACACCTTTTATATTAAAAAATGTGGCACCACCATGGGAACGAGATTCGCCCCCAGCTATGCAAACCTGTTCATGGGTTTTTGGGAGGAACAGAACATCTGGCCCAATGGCATGCTGGGGGAGGGTGTTGTCCTATGGCGGCGCTACATTGATGATATCATTTTGATTTGGCAGGGTGAACAAGCAGATCTGGATCAATATATTGCAGATCTGAATGATAATGTGCTGAATCTAAAATTCACTTCAAATACAAGTAAAATCTCGATTAATTATCTAGATCTAGTGATATATATTGAAGAGCGGCATCTCAAAACTAAGTCGTATTTTAAGAATGTTGATAGTAATAACTATATCCTACGTTCCAGCTGTCATCATCATCAGTGGATGGACAATGTACCTTATAGCCAATATAGAAGAATGCGTAGAAGCTGCACAGAGGAAGCTGTCTTTATGGAACAGTGTAAAACACTTGAGTCACCTTTCATTCAAAAGAACTACAAAAAAGAGATTTTAGACATAGCACTCAATAAAGCCAAATTACTAAACAGAAAGGATTTATTGGAACCCAAGGATGAGACAATAATAACAGCTAAAAATAGTCACAACCAATTCGACACGGCATTTTTGACTACTTACAATAAAGAATCTAACAACATTAGTAAGATTATCCGGAAACACTGGCACGTCTTAAAAAGTGATCCAATTTTACATAGTACACTTCCAGAACATCCTAAAAGAATTTTTAAAAAAGCACAAAATTTAAAAAACATTGTTGCTCGAAGTGCTTTAAAAAAACTAGAAACCAAAAACAAAGGATGGTTTCAAAGCATTGAAGGCTTCTTTGGATGTGTAACGTGCAAGGCATGTGAACATAAACAAATGGATAAAAAGAACTTTATGTGTAATAAAAGCAAGGAAAATATTAAAATTAAACAATACATGAATTGCTACACAGAATACATTATATACCTATTAGAGTGCCCCTGTGGGCTACAATACGTGGGAAAAACTAAAAGAGCAATTCGAACACGTATTGTAGAACATCTAAGTAACATTAGAAGAGGCATACTGACAAATAGTGTGTCAAAACACTTTGCTAAGTATCATAATTCAAACATTAAAGGTTTAAAGTTTACTGCCATTGAAAATGTGTTACAACATTGGAGAGGCCGCAGTAGGGATATAGATCTGAGCAAACGTGAGATGTATTGGATACACAGACTTAACACCTTAACACCCAACGGCCTTAATGCTGATTTTGAATTAGCTCCATTTCTTACTTAATACATCCATTGCTCGGATTGGTCTCCCTACTGTAGCCTCTCCGATATGTATATGGTTCCTATCAGTTCCGTTTAGATTATTTTTAAGATTTTGGGTCTTTTAGATATTACCTTTATAGTTAATTCATTAGCAGATTGTGTTTTTATCTGTGTTTTTTACATATGTTGATACTAATTTATCCTTTCATCTTTTTCTCTCTCCTGTTTATTATGAGTTGCATGATCAAGTTTTTTATAATTTTTACATATAATTTTCTTCTAATTATATATTTTTAATATTGCATTTTTAACTTATTAATTGAATAAATAGTTGTATTGTTGCGTCTTTTTTGACCACTGAGTTATGTACCGTTTAATTACGGAGAACCGGTGTGTTTATTAAATTGATTGATTGATTAAATTAATTATATACTCTATATATATTGTTAAGAAACCATTAGGGGTATTATTCATGCTCCTGAGGAAGCTGTCATTGATAGCGAAACGCGTAGAGCCAGTCACAGTTGCTGCAGCTGCCCTTGAACTGAAGGCTCCTGAGTTGCCGTGTTCCCTCACTGCCCGTCTCCAAAGCTCCTCGACCGGACGTCTTCACTCCCACAACGGATTTGACGTCAGACGCCATCTACCATCCGGTCTGATGCGAGTCACGGAGAAGAGTAGCTGTTAGCTGTTCCACACGGGTCCGGCACTCCTTTGCCTCAAGTAAAACATTACGTGTACATGTCTAATGTACTTATTGTAAGTACGATTCCTATGTTTATTGTTGCTTTTAAACCATAAATTTTATTGCGATCTGTACCAAGGTCTGCCCTTGTTTTGCATGACTCTCATCCTACAACACCTCCTGTCGGAGAGCTGATTTGACCATATTCCCAGCTGAAAACCACTGTCGTTACGGAAGATCCTGACCCACTTCTACCGGTTGTGTAGATAAATGCGGTTCTTACTCTGACCTGCTGTAAGTAGGCATTGCTACAGAGCCAAGTTTCTTGCTCTATCCAGATTGTTTTGATTTATTGCACTATTATATGTTTCTTATTTTTTGGTGTATCCCTGATATCTTCGCTCCCTTCCCACCCTGGACAAGCTGTATTCATTTACTGTCAGAAAACCCTACTAACATCCCTATGAGAATTCAGATTTCTCCCAGGGCCTAATTAAACAGGCATTCACAAACTGGACTAAAGGCAATATCCCCACAGTAAGCTAATTTGGCAAGATCACGCAATTTGACCAATTGGTAAAAGAAAAGGGTATCCCATCCAGGGAGGTATTCTGTTTCCTCCAGATCAGAGCATTCCATGCAAAGTCCAAACCCCCCAGCTCTGAGTTGGAATTTGCAACTATGTGCCTAGAGGCAGAGATCCAACAGAGCCTAGCTTCGAGGCTATATGGTTGTTTTTCCATCCCAGATTCAGGGACCCTGAGAAAACTCAAGTTGATTGGGCTTTGGGAGAAGGACTTAGAAGAGGAATTGGAAAGCGATAATTGGGATGACATCTTTAATGTGGTGGTCAGCAGCTCCATGTGCACTGCAGTTAAAGAAAATGCGATGGTAAAAACCCCACTAATCATATCCAAGAATGTCCTAGGATACTCCCACCCTCTGTCCGAAGGGATGAGGAGTAGCCTCCTTCCTCTACGTGTGGTGGGCATGCCCTCGAATCTCAGGTCTATGGCACTAGATACAAAACTGGCTCCAACTAATTCTAAATAGGGATATTCCACTGGACCCACGGCTCTTCTTTTTATATAGACCCGTTCCGCAATCTATCAAGAGCAAAAAACAAACAGGAGGTGCGTATAGCCACGGCCACAAGGTACCAAATTGCTGGGATTTGGAGGCAAGATAAAATATTTACCTTGCCGAGCATCAGGGCCAATGTTGGGTTTCTCTCCGCCAGGTGGAGGAGTTGACCAGTTTTCTAAATGACACGTGTCAAACTTCCAAAAAGTTTGGCAGCCCTGGCTCTCCTACGCGGGTAATCGCCAACTGAATCCCCTCCAGGATTTGGTTCCCTGTCCGCAGTCAGTGGTGTGGACAGTTTGGAACTAGTTAACCCTTTGCACAAAAGTAATCATAACTCAAATGTCCCTTTTGCAGAGGTATGGACCATCCCACATGGTAATCACCCGAAATATGTATTTTCCTACTTTTTGATATGTAATCATACAATGTGAAGAAATGCACACTCCCTCCTCCTCCTCCCATTGTATTTCTGTATAAAAAGTAAAGTGTGAAAAAAAAAAGTTAAAAAAAAAATGTAAATAGTTGTTTGGTTTGGAAGCGACGGGCAACGGTTACTAGTTTAATAGAATGTATCGAAGTTTGCACCTTTTTTAATGCATTTCTGCTATGTTTTTATGTTTCTTAATCCGTACAATCTAAAAATTTTGTAACGTCTGCACTTAGGAGATCTCTTTAATGCTGGCGCACATTGATTCAAAGTTAACTTAATACATAGCTCCTATTTCTGAATACTCTTCAGTTACCAATAGCTATGAGTTAGAAGAGTCAGAGGGAGTTATTCCTTAAACAGGCATAGTACAGATCGAGGCACTCTATCACTCCAAAAGTCCCTTGACTTGACTTGGGAGGTTTCATGCTATGGTGCACCAATTGGCATTATCGCAGCTTAATGAATAACCTGATCGCATATGCTATGTGTTAATGTGCTTTCATGAATAAATATTTGTATTATACATCTATAATCGAGTTACAAACTGCTATAAAGGGACTGAGCTGGGTACATACAGTATGGAAAATCATGAAAATAATTGTAGGGTAACAGAATGAATCCATTAAAGAAAAGGATCGGACAGACATGGACTGTGGTATAAAATGCCATACCCTTATATTACATGTACTTTCTTGACAGTATACAGGGGTAGCACCATACATCACAAAACCATAATCATCAAAGTCCTGTGACTTGTAAATTAATATTTAACTCGAGTGCAAAAATGTGTGTTGGCATATTCTAATGTTCTATAATTTTCATGTCACTATATGGTTTTTGGATAACATGCTTTGGCTTTCACTGTACAGCATGTAATTTTGAAACGGTTAGAATAAGCATTTCTTGCTGCTCTGGTTGTGTCATAAGACATAACATCATTTCGAGGCGGTGTCCATAGACACTTGGAAGCTGGCTCCTGATGTGATCTTGTTTAGTAAGACAGGTCCTGTGTGTCTTTGATAAAGACCGTCAGTAGGATAGTGCTGTCCGTGCCATCTGCTTGATGGACTGTAAAGAAACAGCATTGACTTGTGCCAGTTTTAGGCTTTTCAATAACTGAGAGACTAAATGGTTGTCAATTAATGATAATGCTGTTAATTCTGTGTCTACCAGCATGAAAAACAGTAGGACAATCTCACCAGCTGTGACTTCCATAACTATTAACGCCAAGAACTACTGTAAAATCACCCTCAAATTAAAAATCATACATACGGTTTCGGACACTAAAGGGTCAGTGCTTCAATTCCCACATGCATCAACAAACCCTCCTATTGCACCACGTAATTAATGTGTCACCACCTGTGCGGTCAGTCTAAAGTCACTTTTTACACAGTGAAGCAGAGGCGCAAATTCTAGAAGAGTCTTAATGACCATTAGCAACATTTCACGAACACACTGAATGTTTTGAAGATTGGTAAAGAGACCCTTTAGCTCTTAGCCACTAACCGGTGAGGAAAAAGAGCAAAAGACGTCCTAAATTTAATGAGAAAAAAACCTACATACTGTAAAAAATAATTCCCCAGTTTGTCAGATTATAACCTGTAACAAGCAGCGTACACAAAGTGATGCAGGAGATTTTTCAGAGGTCATGTAACACATAGCAAGGTCATTCTTAAAGATATTCCCCTTCACAGAAGCTCATGTCACTCAGATATTATTAATGGTGGTACAAATCACCTACAGCTGCGGTTTCCTTCCCGAAACATATTTGAATCAGAAGTTGCAATCTGCTACATTTGTTTGGCACACTATGGCTACAATGGATGTAAATGATGAGTGCATTAGGTGTATGCTCTTGCTGTGCAAAGAGTGTATTTGTGTGGGAGGAGGGGTTATATTAATCACATTAGATTGTGCACATGTTTTTAGGTTCAGCAGAGAAAGCATTTTTCTCTATATATAATATTAAACAGGGGTTGGAATAGCTAACCTAAGAAGTTTTCCTACAATAAGAAGACACGATTCCTCTCTGTTATTTACTGTCATTCATTAGGGCAAATAACACTTATACATTCAGCTGATTTGCAAGTAACATGTTTCTTGTGTAGTAACCTATCTATTTGGTACAGAGAAAGGCAAATAATAAAGTTAAACTATATGTTAACACGAAGGTGCCATTTACGAATGTTGAGTCCCTTCATTAACTATGGTGCTGCATATGGGAAAACAATGGCTTACACGAGAAGTTCATATACTGTAGTAGTGCAAAGTTCCAGAAGATACAGTATATTAGTTTTGGAGAGGTGTACATTTGTCACAAGCAGTGATACCTTTTTTTGGACCGGCAGGATAATTATTCATAGGTTGGTACAGTCTATATACTTCATATTTACTGTCAGTGAGACCCCTGCCTTTCCCCATTATCTCTTAGCACACACTGCTTCCACTGCAGCCAGGGATTCCGGGTAATGACATCCATATGAGCACTTGCACTGCGTCACTTTTTGCTTCTTATCCATTTTAACATGGATCATTATAAGATTGTGCATGCTGTATTACACAGCTTTTCAGCACAGCCTGGGTTAGAGAAGTGCAGAGCCAGTAACCCTGCTGTACTCATAGCTATTTAGTTTCTTTTTGCTGGAGCCCAAGTGCATGCGCTCTTGTGAACACAGCACAGTGCCGCTGCAGAATTTAGAGTCTTCTTTTGAAGGCCCTCCTCAAAGTCCTTTCTGTCCAAAAGGCCTGCAAAAGTTCTCCTGTGAACAATGCTCGGTGCCAAAACAACCGTGCTCTGGAGCGGTGACTTCAGCTGAATGGTCTCCATATCTGTCTCAGTCTTGAGAGGTCTTAAGCACCCGGCAATCCAAGACATCTGACTTTCTATGCTGCCCATCCCCGTGGGGAAACCAGCAAGTGCAAAGAACTCTGTGAAAAAAAGTGCTCAGTGCAAGGGTGCATAATAAAACGCCTGTGACCAAAAGGCCAGGGTGGGCACAAAAACTCTGCAGGATCCATCAAATACAGTGACCTTTTGGCTGGGGGTGATTAGTACTCTATACAGTAAGAAAAGCTTTAGAAAGTGCATGTCCAAGCATGCTTGGTGCCAGTTCGATGGGTGTCTCATGAAGGTGCCAGACGTCAACCCACTCTGGTGCATCTGTGCAAGCTCCGACCCAGGGAGACTAGAACTGGGTGCAGTGAGCGAATGGACTTGGGCTCCAGAAGCTTACTCGACCTCATGGCCACAGGCAGAACAGATCCTACACTTGCTCTTATCCAAAAGGCCAAGTTGTTTCAACCATTTGGGTCTCATCAGTATAAGGCTGGTTAATGGCTATGAAGCTGGTAGACAAAGTACAGTAAGTCATGTTGAATAAAAAAGTGGCCACAATCCTCCACCATACAGTGTACAGCAAACACAAATACCACTTATGAGAACATTCAAGTCTCAAACCTGCCTTTCCCCATTATCTCTTAGCATACAATGCTTTCACTGCAGCAATGGTTTCTGGGTAATGACACTTTGAGCACTCACAACCAACCTCACACTGATGCCACCCAAAAGGTCAAAAGAGATGTCTGTGAGTACGGTTACTGGCTATGCTCGTCTTTAACCCCGGCTGTGCTGATACAGCGGTGAAATTTGGCAAGAATAAGCTTATAGAGAGGCCCATGTTAAAATCAATAAGAAGCAAAAAGTGCCACACTGTCTCATTACCCAGAATCCCTAGCTGTAGTGGAAGCATTGTGTGCTTACAGATAATGGGGAAAGGGCAGGTGTGTGAGCCTGTCTGAGACATGTGAACGTGCTCACAAAGTCACAAGTGGTATTTTTATTTATAGTACACCACACAGTATAACTAACTTTGTGTCTGGAAATAAACATTCAGAATACAGTACATGCAGAATAACCACTTAAAAATGATTAAGGATTTTATTTTAATTTATTAAACCTTTTCTCTTTGCAAGTGGAATATGAATAAGTTTAAAGAAGAATAATTATAGAGGACATTGATTTTAGAATGGAGGTTAAACATTAGCAAGTAATAATAATCCTGCACAGCACAAAGGTTTTGTTATTCATTTTTTTGCATACGAGCACTTTACAGTGATTTAGGTGAAAATGTGCTTGTTTAATTTTGGATCACACGGCACCATGCAATTTCCACTGCCGTTCAGTCTGAAATATATTTTGGCAGCTCGCAGGGCCTAAGAATGCAGCACTCCACTTTATAGCTTAGATGTTTAAAAAATGAACTACCCCTCTCTGTTTTGAGCAGCTGGGTAGGAAACCTGCTCCTTAATTAGCACTTTCCCCCAAGGGACTTTTATTTGGTAAATTCGTTAGTCAAAACTGCAGCTGTTGATATAATATAACAGATCTCATGCGCGTCCATTGCCTTTTTAATTCTGAGTCAAAAAGGAGTGTGATTTGTCACAAAAACAAATTACTTTTTCTATTTGCTTAACAAATAACAAGAATAGTCTCAGTCTGACGTTTGATGGGATAATCAGCTTTCAAGCTAAACTGTTTATCTCATTAAACCTCACTCTGCACGGTCCTTGGTGTTCATTTTAGTTGAAAGCAGTTGTCCTAATTCCGTCCAAAACAATTCCAACAATGATAGATGCCTCTCTAATCTCTTCCCTATGTTGTTTTAGTCCTCTACTTAGATAAATCACCTGAACCCCAAGTTCATCATCTCTCGGGCTCCCTAACCAGCGACGGGTTCAATTCTTGTGTAACAGAAAAAAAGTTTTGATTCCCATTCACCTCAACCATTAATGGTGTTAACATCTCCAGGTTGTACGTAATAAAGTCAGTGGATGTTTATATTGTTAATGTCCATAGAAATTGATGCCGTACATTATAGTGAAATACTTGCTATTAATATTATAATTGCTATTATAATGCTCTTAGTGTACCACATACTGTGCACCAACACTCACCATTATAATTGATCCTAATACTGTACATCACCATCTATAGAGGGCATGCCATTCTTTAAGAATCTACATACACATAATTATGCCCCTTCATAAAGCATTAGTGAGACCACACCTTGAGTATGGAGTAGAGTTTGGAGCACCACTCCACAGAAAAGACATCCTAGAACTAGAAAAAGGCCAGAGAAGGGCCCCCAAATTAATAACGGTGATGGATAATCTGATTTGTGAGGAGAGACTAGCTAAATTAGGTTTGTTTACATTAGAAAAGAGGTGTCGAAGAGGTGATATGGCAACTATATACAAATATATTGGGGACAGTACAAAAAACTTTCAAAATAACTATTTATTCCAAGGCCAGTACAAACGACACACGGTCATTCCTTAAGGCCGGGGAAAGGTGATTTCACCCGCAACAAAGGAAAGGGTTCTTTACAGTAGGGGCAGTTACAATGTGGGTTTCATAACCCATGGAGACTGTGATGGCAGATACAATAGATATGTTTAAAAAAAGGTTGGACATCTTTTTAGAAAGGTATACAAGGATATATAACAAATAAATAAACACGGGAAGAATGTTAATCCAGGGAGTAATCTCATTGCCAGTGTGTGTGTGTGTGTGTGTGTGTGTGTGTGTGTGTGTGTGTGTGTGTGTGTGTGTGTGTGTGTGTGTGTGTGTGTGTGTGTGTGTGTGTGTGTGTGTGTGTGTAACAAATTAATTTTTTCCCTTATGCGGTATCATTGGATGATATTTCACTGGAGTTTTTGTTTGTCTTCCTCTGGATCAATTCAATATACTGTAAATTCAAATATAGGATAAATATTTGTCATCTAAATTTAGCATAGTTTGAACGTGATGAATGTATGTCTTTGTTCAACCTCATCTACTATGTAACATACAAACAATGTAAAATGGAAGGAAATACTTAAACAATACAGGGATAAGGGAATCCGATTAATAAACAAACCTCAGTAGAACTAAACCCCTGATTTGTATAGTGGGGAGAGACAGGTTTGAGGAGTAAATATAATCGCATACAGGGTTAAATGTATTTGTTAATGTATACATTAAGTTTCTCCAGGAAGGAGCAGAGTATTTACCACAAGAGCTAGTATACTATATCCCCACTCACCATTTGTGCAGAGAAGTACAGCCATGTAGTCCTGGAAGAATGAGTTTATATGGAGCAAAAGGCTTGGAGCGTGTCCTGTCAGAAAGCTAAACGTAATGTTTTCCCTGGAAACCACTGTATCTGCATAAATTGCAGAAGATGATGCATTTGAGTTCTTAGACACGGGATACGGCTCCTGGAACACGTACGTGACCGAGGTCCCAGCTTCAAACATGGCAGAAACTTCTATTAAAACAACACAAGGGAGAGACATTGCTAAAATAAAAGTTGTTAAACATGAACACTCAAAGGACACATTGTCTATTCATGAAATGCATATCATACTGGGCTACATGTCTGCCTTAAATACTGTGTTACTATTCACATCTGGCCACATGTGTGTAAGGCCCAAGTCGTTTTACTATTTATCCTGTTGCACACACATACGAGCAGAATTTGTTCCACCCAGTTTGTAGCCACACATCTCACCTTTCTTACAAGAAGGTCCTTCATAAGCTGAATTTCTACAATCACATGAATATCCATTGTGCTTCTCCACACATTTCCCACTGTTGTGACATAAGTTGCCATAGCTGCTGCAGTGCCCTGGACATCCTGGTCGGACACCGGGTGTAATTTTGGCCCGTTCTTCAAGATCAAGCATCTGCCCATTCATCTGCAGTGAACGGATACATCCCAAGTAACCTTTCTGTCTGGATGAAGTCCCTCCTACAGAGGGGAGAGAACTACATTTACTTTTTCCCTGCTATAACCTTTAACATAAACAATAACAGATTAATAAAAGCCAATAAAAGACTAATTTACTTGCTACATAAATATATGTAAATATGAATATATACAGTTGTGTGAAAAAGAAAGTACACCCTCTTTGAATTCTATGGTTTTAAATAACAGGACATAATAACAATCAGCTGTTCCTAAGCAGGTCTAAAAATGAGGTAAATACAACCTCAGATGAAAAACAACACATGACATATTACACTATGTCATGATTTATTTAACAAAAATAAAGCCAACATGGAGAAGCTATGTGTGAAAATCTAAGTACACCCTTAAATTAAGATGCTAAGTAGCAGACAGGTGCTGCTAATCAAATGCCCTTGATTAATTGATCATCAGCAAGTGTGACCACCTCTATAAAAGCCGAAGTTTTAGCAGTTTGCTGGTCTGGAGCATTCAGGTGTGTGTTAACACAATGCCAAGGAGGAAAGACATCAGCAATGATCTTAGAGAAGCAATTGTTGCTGCCGTTCAATCTGGGAAGGGTTATAAGGCCATTTCCAAACAATTTAAAGTCCATCATTCTACAGTGAGAAAGATTGTTCAAAAGTGGAAAACATTCAAGACAGTTGCCAATCTTCCCAGGAGTGGACATCCCAGCAAATTCACCCCAAGGTCAGACCGTGCAATGCTCAGAGAAATTGTAAAAAAAAACCAAGAGTTACATCTCACAATCTACAGGCCTCAGTTAGCATGTTAAATGTAAAAGTTCATGACAGTACAATTAGAAAAAGACTGAACAAGTATGGTTTGTTTGGAAGGGTTGCCAGGAGAAAGCATCTTCTCTCTAAAAATAACATGGCAGCATGGCTTAGGTTTTCAAAGTTGCATCTGAACAATCCACAAGACTTCTGGAACAACTCCTTTGGAAAGACGAGACCAAAGTGGAGATGTTTGGCATAATGCACAGCGCCACGGTTGGCGAAAACCAAACACAGCATATCAGCACAAACACCTCATACTAACTGTCAAGCACGGTGAAGGACGGGTGATGATTTGGGCTTGTTTTGCAGCCACAGGACCTGGGAACCTTGCAGTCATTGAGTCGACTATGAACTCCTCTTTATACCAAAGTATTCTAGAGTCAAATGTGAGGCCATCTATCCGACAGCTAAAGCTTGGCTGAAATTGGGTCATGCAACAGGACAATGATCCCAAGCACACCAGCAAATCTACAACAGAATGGCTGAAAAAGAAAAGAATCAAGGTGTTGCAATGGCCCAGTCGAAGTCCAGACCTCAACCCAATTGAAATGCTGTGGCTGGACCTTAAGAGAGCTGTGCATAAACAAATGCCCACAAACCTCAATGAACTGAAGCAACGTTGTAAAGAAGAGTGGGCCAAAATTCCTCCACAACGATGTGAGAGACTGATGAAGTCATATAGAAAACGATTACTTCAAGTTATTGCTGCTAAAGGTGGTTCTACAAGCTATTGAATCATAAGGTATACTTAGTTTTTCACACATAGATTCTCCATTTTGGCTTTATTTTTGTTAAATAAATCATGACACTGTGTAATATGTCATGTGTTGTTGTTCATCTGAGGTTGTATTCACCTAATTTTAAGACCTGCTAAGGAACAGATGATTGTTATTATGTCCCGATATGTAGAACCATAGAATTTAAAGAGGGTGTACTTTCTTTTTCACACAACTGTATATACACACACACACACACACACACAAACACACACACACACACACACACACACACACACACACACACACACACACACACACACACACACACACACACACACACACACACACACACTGTGCAAGGAAATATATAGTGCTGTACCCTTAACAAAAATAATAGATTACAAAAAGTGGAAGTCTTTCAATAATCAAAAGCAAATATATCTCGGACTATGGATTTTTTAAATACGTTTGGGAATATAGAGTACCCCCACTAAAGAATTCCAGAATTTAGCTTGTGATTGGTGGTCTAAATAATCGGCATGTTCAAATGTTTGCCATAGTTTATGTTAGCGTAACTTAGTTCATTATAATGAGTGTATAGATTTCACTCTACAATAAGTAACTCATGTATTATTTATTCTTACAACAAATTGCTAGATAGAAGGAAAGACCATGTCAATTGTATAGGAACTTCAAGCAGTTACTACCCTGAAATGTCTTGAGTGGTTTATTAACTGATCTGTATTTTGTTTGGCAGAGTTAAAACAACATGCTTTGCTTCACAAATTAAATTGCAAATGGGAAACTTCAATATAAATTTACACTTCACAGTGAACTACCTCAAGGGGAACATCACCTGGGGGAGTGTTAGGAAGAAATTACACCAGCCTTGTGAACTTGCCGCAGCTGTCATCTCAGCAGAATGAGCAATCTGTATAGAGCCATTATCACAGTTTCCTCCAGTTTACAGTAGTTTTCTATTTTTACACTTTTTACTTGTAGAGTATGCACTAATAATCAGAGGAATGCATAGATTGTCCACCTTGTTTCTCGTTTTTCCTAGGCCAGCCCTTGATTTATCTCCACCTACATCCCTCTCTTTCTCTTCCTCAGTCCTTCTCTTTCTTTCTACCAATATGCTTAAAACGTTTCCATCTCTGCCCACTCCTCTCTCTTCCTGGACCCATTTTTCTTTATCCCACAATCTCCTGTGCAATTCTCCTCCACTCGACCTTCCATTCTTTTACTCTCTCCAGTGCCTCTTCTTCTTTCTCCTGCTGTTTTCCTCACTCTCATTCCCCTCACCCCATACATGTTTTTACCATTGTCTTCCTATACCATATAATCTGTTATTGCTTTCATACTTCTGTACCCCCTTCTCAATCTCTCCCCGTCCCCAGCGAGGGTTAGAGAAGGGGCCCCGAAATCTCTATTACCTATTCTCTTCTCCGATCTTTCCATGACCTATCAGTTTTCGGTGATTACGGTCATTGCTCATCAGTTGTAACAAGTGCAGAGGGGACACAAAGTGCAGAGGGGACACAAGGAAGAGAAAATTCAAAGGTGTCGGTGTCTGCGTTCAACTTAAAGATATATGACACAAGACATTTCATGTTTCCATCCTTCTTTCTACCATTTTTCCTCTCTCTCTCTTTATTTAAGTGCATGAATCCCGGAGGCAATATTTGGCAGAATTAGTGGGAGGATCGGACACAGGCTCCGGTCCAGAGTCTGATTCAGACTTGCTGCAGGTTTCCCTCATCAACTCCTGCTATGTGCACTTTGCACAGCAACGAATCAGCACTCTGGTTTCTTTTTCAGCCTTTGCTGACTAGCAGTTCAGCGATTGGTTGATTCACCCTTGATATGCTCAGTCTTTGCTTCTGCAATTTGGCTGAGCATAACAGTTTGTACCATGTGAGGTTGTGCTGGTCGCAAGCACTCTGGTATCCCTTGAACTGCCTGTAAGGAATCCGCTCCGCAGTTTACTGGTTGCCTTACCTTGCAGACGTGTGCAGTCTTGGAGCACCTCTCCTGATGTTTGCTGCAGCCTGGATTCACTCACCAAAGCTATACACACTCCCTCTGGTATCTACTGCAGCTGTGCAGCCTATCACTGCAACCTAGACTTGCATTCATTCATTGGAGCAGTACCTTCACACCCCCCTCCGGGGATTGGCCCGCTGGCCTTTAAGTATTGTCTTCCCATAATGCTCCCTGCCGAGCATAGTCCTTCCTGGATGTCACTATCTGTTCTGCCACAAGCCCTCGCTTGTTCCTGTCTCTCATGCTGAAGCGGAGTATTCTCCTTGTTGTCTGCAGCTCCAGGTTTCCTAAGGCCGGCTGCTATATTCACGCAGCGGTCTGCTCCAGTCTCCTGTGTTGTAGCTGAGTACTCTTCTTGTTCACTTCAGCTCCTTGTTTCCTGTGACCGGCTGCTATATTCACGCAGCGGTCCACTCCTGTTCTCCTGTGCTGAAGCAGAGGTTTTCGTCCCTGCGTCCCTCAGCCTCCTGGATTCCTGCACTGAAGCGGATGTTTCGTCCCTGCGTTCTTCAGTCTCCTGGATTCCTGCACTGAAGCGGAGGTTTCCCTGTGTATCTTCAGCTTCCTGGTTCCTGGGGCCTACTCTTTCCCTAATCTAGAGAGGCCGTGTCCTGGTTCCTGCGCTGAGACAGAGGATTCCCTAGCCCGCTCAGGACTCTTGCGCTGTAGCACTGGTGCACCCGTGCAGCAAAGCGGTGTGATACTCTGGTCTGCCTACCATCTCCTGTGACCAGTACCATGGGCCATGGTCGTCGCTCGCGCAGAGGCCAACCCCGCGCTCCTAAGCTGAAGCGGGGCTCTCCTGACTACCTGTTGCCGAACTCTTGCCTGAACAATGTTTATCCTGATGTCTCCTGTCCTGACCCTGGCTTCTACAACGACGACGCTGTCTTCTCCAATCCTGATCCTGCGACATATGACTACGAACTGCGCAATCCGGATCAGCCTGCGCGGTTTCAGGTCGGTGCTTTTACAACCCCACCTCAGCCTCGCGGTCCGGTCCTGGTTTGTGGCGAGCAGAACCCTGACAGTATGCTCGGCCGCACAAACTCGGACCGCCCTGTGGTGAGGGTTGGTAAGTTTCTGTCTGAAAGCCTGTCCCAGCCTGTAAACCAGTCCCAGTGTGAATACCAATTTCTATGTGAGATAATACCCCTGATTGAAGATCTGATTGTGTTTGTAGGTTTAACCCCTTTGCAAAACAAATGCCGTAATGATCTCATGATGAAGGTTTACCGCCTCCGGGACTTAAAACAATCGCTGGCCGCTTGTATTTGCTTTCCTGGTTACCCTTTAACTTGGGAAAATGTGTACCCTTTAGAATTGGACGACGCCCAAAAGGAACTCTCTTCCCTGGCCTTGTCTTTAGACATTTATATAGCAAAAGAGGACCCTCTCCTCATGTTGGCTGATGCCCAAAAAACACTCCATATCCTTTCCATGACATTGGACATTTGCATAAAGGAACAGGATCCTCCCCTCGCCAGCTTCGCTGCCGCTTGGCTGTATCCCTGGTTTACCACAGATCCTTGCCCTGAGTGTATGCCCGGGTTCCCTGACACCAATGATATGTTTTCGTTAACCCCTGCCGATCAGTCCTGTGAGGTCCCCCTGGAGAATACATATGTTGCTCTACCCAGCCCTAATGTTCTTGTATCAGAGAATAAGTTCATTAGTTCTCCTATTTCTAGCTCAGAAGTCCTTTCTCTAGGTCTTGAGGGTTTTCCAGCTTTAACCCCTGCCGAGCAGTCCTGTGAGGTTCCCCTGGAGAATACATATGTTTCACTAGCCAACACTAAGGTTCTACTATCAGAGAATAAGTCCCTTTGTTCCCCTATTTCTAACTCCGAATCTGTCACTCCAGCTCTTGAGGGTTTTCCAGCTTTAAACTCTGCTAGGCAGTCCTGTGCGCTTTCCCCGTCAGAGAAAGAATCCCTAAGTTCTGTTCCCAGGGTCATTTCTGTATTAACCCCTGAGGGGCAGCTCTCTGAGTTTCCTTTGGTAAATCCCTGTTCTCTGTCAGCCATGGTCACGCCCCTAGCTTCAGAGGAGAGATTCCTGGTCTGTCCTAATACAGAGAGAAGATTACCTATGTTTTACTCTCAGGCATTGTCTGCATTAACCCCTGTAAATTCTTGCTGCCTCCAAGTTAATGCCTTCGTTTTAGCCTCAGAGAATGAGTCCACAAGTCAGACAGCAGAGGTTGCATTGAGGGATTCCCATAACCGTACGGAGTCCCTAGATATTCTTTGCTATAAATCCCCTGCTTCAGCTCAAGTTTCCGCAGTTTCGTCTCCGGAGACTTCGGCTAAAGTTCTGGTTCCTGATAAATGTATTCAGGAGTCAGGTTTTTCCCTAAGCTTGCTCGCAGAGTTCCTTCTCCCGGGTGTTTCACTGAACCAGCCTGTCGCCCACATAGCGGTGATCCCTGCTTCAGCGCATAGTTCCCACATTATGGAGTCTGCAGTAATTTCTGGTTTCCCAGACATTCTTTACCAAATAACTACTTCAGAGACCAGTACAGTTATGATTCACCCCCGTGTACTGTCTGAGTTCTCCTCCTCTTTAAGCTTAGGGTTAAAAGCATACAGTAGTCTGTATGTCCCTCCTGGGGTTCATATTATGTTCCCAGGAATGTATGCTGACGCACGGTTTTCTCCCCAAAGTGACGCTTTTTCATATAGATTAGTAAAAAGCTTGCACACTGTATCCCTTTTCGCTGAATTGTGTCTTACTAGTTTTGAGACTCTGAGAGGTAATGATTCTCCTTCTGATTCTGAAGCTCTTCCTACAAGGAGTATCCTGATTGGGGGTCCCCCTGATTTCTCTGTCCAGGCTAATTCTCCAGGGATCAGCATATCTGTGGTCACTTCCTTAGTACTGTCTGAGGTCACCATGCATATATTACAAGTCCTGGGGTTTAAATCTGAGCTATTTAGCTGTCATGCCTTTGCTGAAACCCAGTCCCTCAGTACTGTGTCTAAATATGCCCCAGCAAACATGGGGTTACTCTGGGAAGAAATGAAAACTCCTGTCTTAAAGGGTATTTTTTCTCACATGTCCAGCAAATCTAGAACCTCAGTAATTGTTTCTAAGTCACTTATCAATACATCTGATTTTTTCTCTAATCAAACCCAGACACCCTCACTATCGGTTAGGAGTCCTGTGATCAGAGATTTTGCACTAGAAAACACACCAATTCATGTTTTTGTCAGGTTAGGTACCCCTGTGGTTAGGGCCATTGCAGTTTCGGAAAAGACTCCTTGTACTCCTAAGGTGCCTGTCATTAAGAGTTTTCATAGTTCATACTTGCTGCTTGTTGATTCTCAGGGCCCTGTCACTGAGGTACAGACTTCAGCTTCTGATGTTAGCTTCCCTCCCACCACTACTCTGGCTCTGCCTTTTTCTCAAGCTACTGATTTAAAGATCCCAAGGACTATTCCTGATTCACTGACAATATTATCTCCCAATGAAGATTTCCCAGTATTGGAGAGCTCTACTGTTGTTTGCTTCTCTGCTCCTGCTAAACCATGGTTTTGTCCCTCGGAATTTTCGGTTGCCCCTGTTATTTCCTCTCAGTTGGAAATACTCTGTACGTATCCCAAGATTTCGGTCCCTATGCCTGGTTTACTGCTTGCCTTGTCACCTTCCATACCAATACCGGGAGATGCTTCCAACCAACCTATACCCTTACTAACTATTACCTGGGAGCCTTCTAGAGGACAAATTCCTCGCAAATCCCAGATGCAGTGGTCAGCCAAGACTTTTTCTGTTACAAAGTTCCTCCTGGTGTATTCGATCAACTATCAGGGCCGCTGATCCTAGAGTCCGGTTCATTTATTAAAGACTGGGCTTCCTGTAGGGGTTCTCCTGCCGTTTCTGCTCTGGAACCCTCTGGTTCTTCACAGCCCTGGATTTCCAAGTCATTTTGCGAGGCGAGCCATGTACCAAAGATGTTTCTTCCATCAATCTCATATCCTAGAACTGTACTCACCAAAGAACTGCTCGTTTACGGATGCCCTTTCCACCTAAAGAATTTTAGGAACAACTCAATGTCCCCAAGACCCATGGATGGTCCTGTCTGGCCGCAGTTCTCACCGGGGGGTGGGGGTACACTAAGGACTAACCACGAGTCTCTGGACCACGATCCTAGACGGTTCAGCAACAATTCCCGGTCCCCCAACTCTAGGTGTGCTCATGTTCGCCCGGAGGTCTCGCGTGAAGGGGGGGGGTACTGTAAGGAATCCGCTCCGCAGTTTACTGGTTGCCTTACCTTGCAGACGTGTGCAGTCCTGGAGCACCTCTCCTGATGTTTGCTGCAGCCTGGATTCACTCACCAAAGCTATACACACTCCCTCTGGTATCTACTGCAGCTGTGCAGCCTATCACTGCAACCTAGACTTGCATTCATTCATTGGAGCAGTACCTTCACACCCCCCTCCGGGGATTGGCCCGCTGGCCTTTAAGTATTGTCTTCCCATAATGCTCCCTGCCGAGCATAGTCCTTCCTGGATGTCACTATCTGTTCTGCCACAAGCCCTCGCTTGTTCCTGTCTCTCATGCTGAAGCGGAGTATTCTCCTTGTTGTCTGCAGCTCCAGGTTTCCTAAGGCCGGCTGCTATATTCACGCAGCGGTCTGCTCCAGTCTCCTGTGTTGTAGCTGAGTACTCTTCTTGTTCACTTCAGCTCCTTGTTTCCTGTGACCGGCTGCTATATTCACGCAGCGGTCCACTCCTGTTCTCCTGTGCTGAAGCAGAGGTTTTCGTCCCTGCGTCCCTCAGCCTCCTGGATTCCTGCACTGAAGCGGATGTTTCGTCCCTGCGTTCTTCAGTCTCCTGGATTCCTGCACTGAAGCGGAGGTTTCCCTGTGTATCTTCAGCTTCCTGGTTCCTGGGGCCTACTCTTTCCCTAATCTAGAGAGGCCGTGTCCTGGTTCCTGCGCTGAGACAGAGGATTCCCTAGCCCGCTCAGGACTCTTGCGCTGTAGCACTGGTGCACCCGTGCAGCAAAGCGGTGTGCTACTCTGGTCTGCCTACCATCTCCTGTGACCAGTACCATGGGCCATGGTCGTCGCTCGCGCAGAGGCCAACCCCGCGCTCCTAAGCTGAAGCGGGGCTCTCCTGACTACCTGTTGCTGAACTCTTGCCTGAACAATGTTTATCCTGATGTCTCCTGTCCTGACCCTGGCTTCTACAACGACGACGCTGTCTTCTCCAATCCTGATCCTGCGACATATGACTACGAACTGCGCAATCCGGATCAGCCTGCGCGGTCTCAGGTCGGTGCTTTTACAACCCCACCTCAGCCTCGCGGTCCGGTCCTGGTTTGTGGCGAGCAGAACCCTGACACTGCCTTGCCTGGCTGTGCTTTATCTTTCCTTGCAGCTCACCTGGACCCTTGCCATGGATTTTACCTACTACCTCCTGTCTCTCAACCTCGGCTTGGATACCTACTATGCTAACTTCTACTACCCTCGACCTGGGCTACGTGATGCCTACTACTCTCACCTCTCCAACCCTGACCTGGCTACCCACGACTACGCATCTGCATTCCGGACGCAACCTTGCGGCTTACGGTCAGTGTTTCTATATCCCCACCTCGGCCTCGCGGTTCAGTCCAGTTTGTGGCGAGCACCCGTTAAAATTAGCCAATATCAAATGTACTACTGAAAATGCACGGTGATAGCTTTGTACTGGAATAAGAAACTCAAGTATAATACCCTTCTCTTTAAAAAGCTGTGCCGCCTGGTGTTTTTGCCTATTTAGGGTAATAGTAGCCTCAGTATGCTCAGCTATAAAGTGTAGGTGTTTTGTAAGCTTGTTTAAATGTATTTTACATTTATTATGACATACTGTATGCTGGCGGGGTCAGCACAAGGTCAAGCTTATGGGGGGATAAAGGGCTACAAAGATGGTCCTTATCTGAGTTAAAGAACCATGCTTTCTATTTGAAATGCATACTGTTAAAGAAATGATGCTTAGTAAATCTGGCTTTCATTTAGAATGCGGTAAGTTAAACAGGGTTTCTTTATATTTGCTTTTATTGTGAGATAATATTGCTGGTACTATAAATGGGTAGCCTTGAAAGTGTGACTTCTGGTCAGCGTCATTTTTCTCATTTAAAATGAATGTTCCCGTATATATTGAAAAATGTATTTTATATCAAAACAAACATTGCAGAGAATAACCTCAAAAAAGATTGTTTCACATTGAGGCCAGCACAGTGGTCTCATTTTCCATTAGAAACAAAGCCACCTTGACATATCCCAATAACAGCTGGGTCATACATCTATATAATTCATTAGCAAGAGGTCTTTCCCATATGTTAGAACTTTGTAAATGCATGGAACTATTTGTACTTTCTCAAATAGAGTAAATGTTCAAGGATCATCTCCATGGTGTTGGATAAAGCCAAGTTTGTTGATAGGTACCAATTCATACCATCTGGAATATATATAGTAGGTTGCACCAGTCGCCACATATTGGCAATCTGGCAGGGGCCACACACAGAAAAGAATAGCACGGCAAATGAAAAATGACAATAATCTAAAGAAAAGTTGAGGGTTCAGGTGGTGGAAATACACAGAAATTATCATCACTGCTCACGATATATAGAGAAGCATATTTCATTTTTAACTATTATTAATTTGTCACTTAATCAATTGAGATAGTGCCACACAAAACCTATGGTGCACATGTAAATCTTTATATTAATATGTACTTCTGATTGCACAATGCAGATATATGTATCCCGTGACTCCTATGAAGAATCCTTACCTACATATAACTGACTGTTGAGCTGCAGACGAAAGCGCCCATCTGATGGACCATGTACAACCTTTCTTGGGAGGTTATCCACCATGAGAGATGTCTCTTTGATATTCCTCTCTGCCCTGACATAATGCCACTGATCATCATTGAAAGCTGTGGCTGATTGCAGAGAAACCTCCATTGGGCCATTCCCAACATCAAATGAAAATGTGACTCGGTAAGGAGCTGTAAAGTAAACAAAACAATCAATATCCCCTTTTACCTACTGATTTACAGTACAACTCATTTTGGGTAGGCATTTCTATTGGGGTGAAAATACATTTACTCATGCACATTACCAAATAATACTGGAAATAACCACCACCTGGGAAAATTGAAAATTCAGGATTTAGATACCGTTCCTAACTTATAACATTCATAAAGGCAACCGAATGTAACCAAGTGGCATTGTATGGACCTTAGGCACATTGAAGACACAGATGGAACTATTTTCCAGAGGTCAAGCTGCAAAATCGACATAATGTGAATACAAAGTTATCATGACAAACAACTAGTGGGAACAAAACAAATCGTGGAAATAGACAAAACATTTTTATTTTTTAATTTTTTAAACAGAGTCTAAAAAGCCTGACAGCAAATTAGGAAAAATTAAAAGTTGAAGAGCCTCATTCCATATACTCAGGAGTGGGCAAATGCACGGTTATTGACAAAAAAACATCCATTCACTTCAAAGGGAGTCTTTGTCTGATAATGGCTAATTTCAGGGTATAATTACGGAATTACGTAAATAGTTATATATAACAGTTTCTCCTGCAAAATATAGATGTTAGGCTCTCACAACCGTGAAGATGGTATCTAAGTATTAGAGAAATTAAGTTATGAGGCCTTTAATATATTTAGGTCGAGAATTTTTTATGTCAAAAGAGTCATAAAACTGTCACCCTGAGCTGATTTATGATAGGGGCAGGTTTTATGTGTGTTTCAATGCAGAAAGTCTGGGCATAAAGGTAGGCATGTTGGAATAGAAAATCAGAACTCAATAGAGGTGTGTTTGGGATCAGACACGTGAATTTTCATCTTTCTGCGCCAGTGACCTCTTTAGGAAGAACTTATGACTTGTGGTAATGTATAGGAAATTTTTTATCTTTTTATTTTAAGAAACTGTTCTGTATTTATTGTAATTGATCTTAGAATAATCTTTTTCTGTAATCTATAGTACTGTATTTTTATATAGATTAATACACCCTTTAATAAGTGATGCTTTGGGCTCTGAATGAACTGTTGCATGCTTTGCCGAGATGATTTTCACTTTTGGACACATTTTGCTACAATACATTTTTGTGTGTTAAGTGCATAGTTTTTCTTTAATAAAAAGGGACCCGAGACCCTGACAGATATATATAATTACATATTTTTCATATTTCTTGGGTTGGGTGATGGAAGTGGATAGATATGTTTGCAATAGAGTAAAGGGGTTAATATTAACTCATTGAATGTACCTTGCGCAGGAGAAAGGCGAGTTGGCTAGAGTAGCCATGTATATTAACCCTGGTTGCATATCTAAGTCACGTGCTCACCTGTGACAGATGGTATATGGGGACGAATTAAGGGGAGATATTGTTTATTTGAGGGACCTTTGAGAAGGTGAAAAATGGGCCAGTTGAGAGCTATATTAACCCTTGTCCCATATGCAGGTCATGTGCTCACAGGTGTGCCATATGTGACAACATACATCACTCAAAACAGAGGTCTGAAGAAATGAATACAGCACAAAAATGTAAGTGTCAAATGGTATGCAAGAGTCCAAATACAGCCAATGTTCGATCCTAACAAAGAGGACTTTAACATATCCTTTAACACTTACATCTGTGTGCTATATTCATTTCTTTAGACCTCTGGTTTGGGTGATATATATATATATATATATATATATATATATATATATATATATATTATAGATAGATATATCTATATGTGTATATATAGAGATCAGTGTATCTCGAAAGCTCGCACAAATAAAAGCATTTCATTAGCTACTGAACGGTATCGTCAATTCGTTTCTGATTATTAAGCTCGGCTAACACGGTACAGAAACCTCTACATCAATATATGTACTATATATATACCACCCTAGAAGAAGCCTTAGTGAGCGAAACGCGTTAGTGGGACTTTTATGCTGCTGGCCCTGTCTGCTGGCACTCTATTTGGACTTTATACCTGTTGTGCATACCCCCGGATGCAACCTTTTGATTGTGGCTATGTTTACCTGAGACTTCCGTGTCACTACCATCTCACAGAAGCTGAGTACCTTCCTATATCAATGTCTATCTGCAGGTTTCATACTGCTTTCAACTTTATGGGTCTCTCTCCTTTATATGTTCTCTTTTGACATCTGTGTTTGGGTCACTGAAGAACCTTCCAAATAATGTTTTTGATGTCATGTATATATGTATAGTTTCATGTCTATAGGTCTTCTTTATTAAGTGCCCCGCACACTGGTATAGCATGCCTGTTATTATCTACCATATTGTGTTTATTTATTTTCTTTAAAGGTTTATTATTTATTGTCCTTTATTGGCTCTTTGCTCAGTATCTCTTCAATACGACCGGCCGGTTGTAGATCACTATGGGTTCTTTGTCCCCATGGTGGTCACATTACTTGAGGTATTGATTATCTTATGGTTTATTTTTATATGGTAGTCTAGTTTTCCTTGGGGTTGTCCTATTTCAATTTATTCTACTTAGTCAGGCAGGGTTTCAGTCAGTTGTTTTTTGTTTTTCATCATATTTTGATTTAATAAATTACTATTATTATTTTGCATAATTTGTCTGAGTGCTTTTTAGAGGTTTCTTTTTCTGTATATATATATATATATATATATATATATATATATATATATATATATATATATATATATGCAAATATAGCTGTATGCTCATCTGCATGTCTTAGGCAGGTCTGCAACCCCGCCTTTCCCCATTATCACCCAGCATACAGCACTTCCACTGCAGCAAGGGATTCTGGGAAATGACATGCAAATGAGCACACAGTGTCACTTTTTGCCTCAATAACCATTTTTAACATGGTTATATATAAAACCAGCTCTAAACCAGCTTAGCCATTACAACCAACCTCACACTGATGATACCCATCAAGGTTGAAACATGTCTGTGAGTGGGTTTAATGGCTTTGCATCTCATCCCAGCCTCTGTCTAAAAGCTGTGTTTAAAACAGCATGCATTGGCTTGAGGATTTGCTTGTGTAATACGAGCTTGAGACAAAAGGTGGCACTGAGTGCTCATTTGCATGTCATTTCCCAGAATCCCTTGCTGCAGTGGAAGCGCTGTATGCTGGGCGATAATGGGGAAAGACAGGGTTGCAGACGTGTGTAAGACATGCAAATGAGCATACAGTAATATTTACAGTTGCTTTATGCTTTACTGTGGAGGATTTTTGTCACTTTTTTTAACCACCATTACCTTAATAGTTGTGGTGATTATATATATATATATATATATCTGTGCGCGCGTGTGAATGTTTGATGCATAATTGCTACATTAGCTAAGCAAATCTTTCTTCTGTGTGAGTAAATAAAAAGATCAGCATAGGGAGCATAAACGTATCTCCTTCTGCATTCAATGGGACTTAATGTGCTTCAATGCCTAAACACTTTAATAGATATACATAGTAAAAAAAGAAACTGTTCTGAAAAAAATAAATACAAAACAAAGGCAACATGTTCAATCCTCAGATAAATGTTCAATGGCACAGGGAAATGCAATTTGTGTATTTATTTCTGACATTTAAGAAAGGATTTCCTCAGAAACAAAATCTACTAAATGTACAGTAGGAAAAAAAACCGGGTAAGTGAAAAGTTCTTCCTCCCACGCAGAACAAAATCCGGAGATAAATAAGACCCTGCGCTATTTGTTAGATTGTGTTCATTATGATGTTATGCTGCTGAGAATTCTGAAAGGTTATTATTCAAATGTTTCAGAATTACTTTTTCATTGTGTTTACAACTTAAGCTTTGCCAGAATCATACTGATGTCAATTAAATCTAGAAAGATTTGCACTTAAGACACAGTCTCAGAAAGTATATGTCATTGTGTTGTACCAATTAAAGAAAAAACAAAAATAGTAACTTTAAAACTTTGAAAAACATGCCTTTTAAATGAACATGTATCCTATGGACTGATTACCTTCAAAAACTAAACATTAGTTATACTTTCAGATCCTGTCATTAGCTATTATCTCTTGTGAGATCATTTGAAGAATTAAGTTATGGGAGAAGTGAGAAGTTGCCAAAATTGCTTTTTCTACAGTTCACTCGAACTTTCCGAAGAGTGTGTGAGTGTGTGTGTGTGTGTGTGTGTGTGTGTGTGTGAGTATCGGACGTTTTCAACCGTGGGGATGCTTCATTAGTTGCAATAATGTTAGCTTCAGTGAGAGGAGAATGCATGTGACATACTGTTTCGCTCTGTATAACCTACACAATCTAGATGATAATCCATCACCATAGGGATTTAGAGTTTGTTTGGTATTGGAAATGTTTTCTCTAATTACTGGGTAACAGACAATGCACAATATTGGGCATACAGAAACTGATGGTGATTAAAGACAGTTAGTCAAACCCAGCTAGCTTGCATCAGTAGTAATGTTCTACATTACAATGTTCGAATCTAAGGGTAAGTTTTTTCCAGCACATCCCTATATGTACTTGTATGTGCTTATACCCTGACTTCCATGTGATTATATTACATTTGCTTTTAATAGCATTATATTATTTATTTCACATAACCTTTGACGGGAGGCATTCAGAACCCTCAATCTACTTCCTTTTTGTTCATATCATGACTTCTAAAGTGTATTTTATTCAGAAGAAGAACTACATCCCCATGTAACTTTATACCACTGAAATGTTTGAAAGTATAGCTGCCATTTTATAAACCAGGCTGGTACCAAACAATTGCAGTATCCTCTCTAGTATATGATCGATGTTAAAATGCTAGTACCAGCTTTTAAATAGTTTCAAACATCTCAAGACCTTCATAACAGTATTAGAGGTTGTGGTGAAATGAGAGCAAGAGATTGCATGTCTACAGTATATGTTTTAACTTAAATGCTCTTCCACACAGCATTTCTAGAGGCCATTAAAACCTCGTAAAAAGATATACCGACATTTTCTGAATGTTGGTTCAAACCAACAAAGGAAACCTCTACTGTAAGTTATCTTGGTGACTTTCAGTAAATGTGTTCGGTGTTCCGGTCCTCAGTTTGCATTCACATTGATGTTTACTGTATCAGAATCATGTCCTAGAGCAGTGGAGCTCAACGCCAGTCCTCAAGATCCCCCAACAGGTCAGGTTTTCAGGATATCCCTGTTTCAGCACATGTGGCTCAATCAGTGGCTCAGTCTTCGATTGAGCCCCATGTGCTGAAGCTGTGATATCCTGAAAACCTGACCTGTTCGGAGTCTTGAGGACTGGAGTAAAGCACCACTGTCCTAGAGAATGATACATTAACCACCAACAGAAGGCCGCTATGAAATATGGTGGTCTCAGCCAAACATATTGGATGTAACTAGTGTGTAAGTTCTTGCTCTAATCGTTAACCAAGGCAGCTTTCTCCGGGGAAAGGACGATATTTATTATGAGACTATGGGCCTTATTCAGAAAGCCTCGATAAGGCCCTTATCGAGCACTTATCGGCCAAAATGGGTACTCGTATTCAGATAACCTCGATAAGTGCTCGATAACGGCCTGTATCGACGCAAAATGTTATCGCTATCCGAAATTCGCCGACTGAGCAGTGATCAGCTGCTTATCGACCATTTTCAGAGGCTTGATAAACTCGCGCGATTCAGAGACCCGCGAGTTGGCTGTCGCGGCCTATCGCAGCCCATCGCAGCCCTAAAAGGCATTCTTCTCCACAAATCCAATTCACCACAAATTTTTTGGTCAATTGGTGGGGAGATGCCTCGATGAGCAGCGATGTGTCGGGACTTAGAAAAAATCAGGCCCCTTTCCTGACTCGGATTGATGCCGGGGGTCTCCGGCGCTGATAGCCATTAATATCAGCTCCGGACCCCCCCGGCATGCATCCGAGGCAGGAAACATGCATGTACAGCAACTTCATTACCTTAGCGGCTAACTGCTAAGGCAATGAAGGGGTTAAACACCCGTGCCAGGCTTACTGTAAGAAACATACAATACAATACAATACAGTGGCTAGCGAGGGTGGGTGAAGGGGGAATTTGGCCCTTAGTGGCTGTTTAGGCATTGCAGGGGGGTTGCAGGGGGGAGTTAACCACTTCATTACCTTAGAGGTTAATACCGCTAAGGTAATAAAGGGGTTAACCAAACTGCTACCCACCCACAAGGTCTAAACACCCATCCTTAGGGCTAATACCCCCTTCACCCATCCATGAGGCCTAAGCACACACCCCTGACTGACTATACCCACCCTATACCCATTGAGTAGTATAGTGGTACATCATACCCATATAATAATAATATGGGCATGATAAGCCTCTATAGCACTCAATGGGCACCCTAATTACAATAAATTAATACACAAGACACACAGTAATAAAACGTAACTAAACTCCAAAAAACCACACTTCACTAAATAAAAACAGTAGCCAGCTAATCCAATCAATAGAAGCAATTACAACATCAACAATGAATTAATTAAACCATTACCCAATCAAACCAATTAATCCCTAAACCAACTCAAAATGAATAGTAACACTAACCAATCCAAACAATGAATTACTCTAACATTAATGAATGTAACCATTAAAACTCAAAGAAATAAATTAAAACAATCTCTGAAGTAACCATAAAACATATTAGCTAACATAATATAACATTAAGTACAAGCGAACACCAATCGCAAACCTTTTATTACATTAAGCATGAACAAGCAAACAATCACATCCACATAATAAAATGCAATGAAAAGTATTAATAACAAGCGAGAAATGCCCCCCAAATATTGTCATAATAATGTATTAATCTGTAACCTATAGAGGTACAGATTAATATATTATCAGTCAATGTGCCTCCCCCAAAAAATCAGAAAACACATCCAAAGATTACGCCTGTAAAAAGAGACATTTACAAACATTGAATATATTACTTACCATTAGAAGCGGTGGCCCTCCGACTCCCGGGGAAACAGGAAGCTCACGTACCCTGAAGGCCTCCAACAGTATCCGATGCCATCCGCCATGAAGATCCGGCTCAGGTACCCCAATCTTCTTTTTTCTTTCTTTAATCACCTTCTTCTATCTTCATCTGTAACCATTTCTTGTTCTTCTTTATCTTCTTTCTTCATCTGTCAATCCAAAATACCCCATGTTAAATCCCAGCCGATGCTGTCTCGTCGGCTTCTTGGGCTCAAATGAGGCGTCACGGCCTTAAATATGGCTTGTGACGTCACATTTACCCTCAAAATGGTTAAAAGCCACCTGATTGGCTGTTAAAACCATTTTCCGACTTAAAATTTTTTTTTTGCCGTGACGTCACTTAAAGGGAATGATGCCAGCCAATCAGAATGGCTGTGCTTCATTTGCCTTTAAGATGAAGTCACGAAGCCGGCGTCAGATGGTTTTTCAGCCAATCAGATCGTGGGAACACATTCCACACTCTGATTGGCTGAACTACCTTGTGACACAGCGGCCATCTTGGATTTAGGGACGTCATGTTAAAGGGAAATTTAGCACAGCCATTCTGATTGGCTGGCATCATTCCCTTTAACATGACGTCACTAAATCCAAGATGGCCGCTGTGTCACAAGATAGCCGACGAGACAGCATCGGCTGGGATTTAAAATGGGGTATTTTGGATTGACAGATGAAGAAAGAAGATAAAGAAGAACAAGAAATGGTTACAGATGAAGATAGAAGAAGGTGATTAAAGAAAGAAAGAAGAAGATTGGGGTACCTGAGCCGGATCTTCATGGCGGATGGCATCATATG
This sequence comes from Ascaphus truei, assembly GCF_040206685.1. Classification (NCBI taxonomy): domain Eukaryota; kingdom Metazoa; phylum Chordata; class Amphibia; order Anura; family Ascaphidae; genus Ascaphus; species Ascaphus truei. The sequence continues at coordinate 105,042,017 of NC_134489.1, forward strand.
CTGTTGGAGGCCTTCAAGGTACGTGAGCTTTCTGTTACCCCGGGAGTCGGAGGGCCACCGCTTCTAATGGTAAGTAATATATTTAATGTTTGTAAATGTCTCTTTTTACAGGTTTAATCTTTGGATGTGTTTTTTGATTTTTTGGGGGAGGCACATTGACTGATAATATATTAATCGGTACCTCTTTAGGGTACAGATTAATACATTATGACAATATTTGGGGGGCATTTCTCGCTTGTTATTACTACTTCTCATTGCATTTTATTATGTGGATGTGATTATTTGCTTGTTCATGCTTAATGTAATAAAAGGTTTGCGATTGGTGTTCGCTTGTACTTAATGTTATATTATGTTAGCTAATATGTTTTATGGTTACTTCAGAGATTGTTTTAATTTATTTCTTTGAGTTTTAATGGTTACATTCATTAATGTTGGAGTAATTCATTGTTTGGATTGGTTAGTGTTACTATTCATTTTGAGTTGGTTTAGGAATTAATTGGTTTGATTGGGTAATGGTTGAATTAATTCATTGTTGATGTTGTAATTGCTTCTATTGATTGGATTAGCTGGCTACTGTTTTTATTTAGTGAAGTGTGTTTTTTTGGAGTTTAGTTACGTTTTATTACTGTGTGTCTTGTGTATTAATTTATTGTCATTAGGGTGCCCATTGAGTGCTATAGAGGCTTATCATGCCCATATTATTATTATATGGGTATGATGTACTACTATACTACTCAATGTGTTACAGTGTGGGTATAGTCAGTCAGGGTGGGTGCTTAGGCCTCCCGGGTTGGTATCGGGTCAGGGTGTGTTAACCCCTTAATGACTATAGCGGTTAGTAACCGCTAAGGTGATTAAGGGGTTAGGGGCCATTAGAATGTCTTTATTATGTATATATGCTTTCTTGCTACGGAGGACAAAGGGACCTGCTGTTGTGGTAAGTATAACTGTATTTATTTACTTTATTTTTGTATGCTAATGCAGTGATTAATAATGGGCAAATAATCTATTATCCATATCTGGATAATAGTTATTTTGCCCATTACTGTACTGTATGGGTTTGGGCGGAAGCGGGGGGGGGGGGGGGGGGAGCGTGTATTAATGTTTATTACAATATTTATTCATATACATTTCTTTCATAGTGTAGAGGTGCATGGGGTCTCAGGAGCTGAACCACGTTGGTTTTATGTCCGGGGACCCCCTGCTTCCCAAGATACAGGCCCCACTATGGGGTGCCGGTATCTCTCTGCACTGAAATGTCCCGCGTCACGTGACCGGGACATTTCCTTACATAGGAGATACCGGCACCCCATAAAGGGGCCTGTATCTCGGGAAGCAGGGATACCCTCTGCACCTCTACACTATTAAAGAAATGTATATTTAAATAAATAATTTTCGGGCGACATTTCAGCTGCAGCAGAAATGAATCGCCGGTTTAGGCCTTTTCAGGGGCTCGATGCTGTCGCTGGCAGCAACTCGCCCGTTTTGGGCATTTTGCTATCACTGGTAATTGAGCCTTTCTGAATACCGTGATAGCAACGCCCAAAAAACAGTCATTTTAAATTCCCTGGCGATTTTTTTTATCAACCGTCTCTGAATAAGGCCCAATGCATCTGTTAATTGGCCAGTTCCCTTCCGGGCAACTTATCTGTGGACCTTTCTTTCTAAAAGGCTTTAAGGCAAGAAATTCCATCTGTGTGCTAGACGTAAAACAAAATATTGCTAATGAGAAGCTAAAGATAAAAAAGATGAATTACAAGTGCCTTAACTTTTAGCGATTTAACAACTTTTATTTTATTTTTTCATTTCCAAAAAAGTGCAATCAGCAATTATATTTGTCATTTATAGCTGTTTGTTTTATTTAAAATTTTATCACCACAAAGATGAAAAAACAATTGAATTGGTCTTTGATGGGCAATTAACATTATATCAAACCTCATTACAAAGTGATTAGCTAACATGAAATGTATCATTTGTTTAATGACTCCAAGGGCCCTTAGGCTCACTTTTATTACATTTATTGCTGAAGTTATTATAATTAAATATTGGCAGTAACGTTGTATTTTAGCAGGCAAAAACTCTCACTTGTCCAGACAGAAGACAACAAATGACTGGATAAGTAGGATAACTACTGTATTTACCAAATGATTATTTCCAATGCTAGCATTTATCACCACTTAGATCCTTCCTCTTTAATCATTGTGGTCAGGATTTACCATGCAGGGTATCGTTTCCAGATATGGCATTAAGTGCCATTCAAGGCAAAAGCAGTGACCACCATACAGGCGCAGCGGGCGTTATTCGAACAAATCACGGAGCCATTTTCATGTGCGCTGCTGTACTCCACGCAGCATGAACGCGGCCAATCGCCCCAGGCACACGTGTTTATCGCGGTTGCTTTGTTTGAATTTCATGGATTGTGTGCAATTAAATGCAATGAAATGAATGAATTGTAATGTGTACAGTACTGTGCTACCGTGTCAATTTCAGGTGTTTAAAAACAAGAACACTAAAATGCAAATTTCTGCACTCGCCTGCACTCACGTCTAAATGCGGTCCGGTTGGAAGAAATCACGTGCCATGGCGTGGGTGTTCCGAGGTATACACCGCGTGAAATGTTCGAATAACGGCCGCTGCATCTGTATCATGACTGGATGAATCCTGATCTATGATTCGTGCTCTATATGAGGAAGCTAAATCATTCTTTAAGCCTTTGTAATGAGATTGTACATCTTGATAAACTTTACAAATCAACGCCTGAGGTTCAGTGGATCATTTCAACTTTTGGGGCCAACACAGTTGTACTGGTCCCATGAATCTGCAAATCCGACCCTTCAAACCCAGAACTCCTTATTCTGAGAGTTAGAGTAAAACATACAACACTTAAAATCTAGTTCAGAATAGAAGTACATCTGTGGAATTCTACCATCTGCTCAAATTGATTTCAGTGACTAGACACATACAGTACAACTAAATACATCTGCTCCATGATGTAGTAAAATATTGAGCTGGAAGGAGACATTATTCTCCACTCAAAGAAAAACGTGATGCAAGGTAGAGGTGACAGAGTGAAATACAGTAAAAGATATGCATATCTCAAATAGTCATTCAGACTGAAGATCAGGCCTCAGCACCTCAAAGTAACAGTAGAAAATAGGAATGATATATTTCATTTCTGCGGTCAATGTATCAATGCAAAGACCCCAAGTCTAAAGTTTTATCTACTACCTCGTTTCTGTGCTAATCGTTGTGTTAAATGCAAGAAACAGTTACATTGTTAACTAGATCTGTTTCTTTCTTTTGGCAAAAACAAAAGGGAAAGAATGGTGCACATAGGCACAGAATGCAACACATCTTGTTGTAATAAATGTGTTACTTAGGTCCTTCCCTTAAACACATTCCCAGATAGCTCAAACTTCTACACCCACCACATCATGAATATATATTTATGTCAAAAAGAGTGCTACTTCCCTTAAAAATCAACATACGGTTTACTGTCATGGATCTTGTGACAGGGTGAATGAACGTCACCAGCCATATGCCTGGAAAACCGATGTTTAGGCTTGCAGTGCAGCAGTGACGAGGTTAAGTTGAGAAGGGCTGCTTAATTAGTCTGACCCCAGCTGCATAATCAAGGTGTTAAAACCCCAGGCTGTACACACATGCAGGAGAGCTGGTGAGGAGACAGGACTGAAAATGCTGAAGAGTTTACTGCTGTAAGGTCTGTGTTGCAAAGTACATGAGTGTTGAACTGTCTGTCTCCTGCATACTAAAGAGAAGCTATTTTGTGCTGTCTGCTAAAAAGAAGCTATTTTGTTTTGTCTGCTGAAGAAGAAGCTATTTTCTTTTGTTTGCTGACGAGAAGCTATTTGTTTTTGGTGTGCTGTATGTTTTAAGGCTCAAATAAATAAGCCTTATCCAAAGAACCCGCGTGTGTGGTTGCATGTACCCTGCAACAGACCTCTTCTTGTCTGCCATTCTTGCCCTTCTAGTCCCAGATATTGGCCAAACCGCCATACATGCATGCTTCGCTCCTGCACTCGTCCCTGTGAACGCCTCTGAACAGCGGCAGATTTCCAAATCCGCCGCCCCACGGAACTTGCAGGTGTCGGCGGCCTCAGTGCTGCCATCCTCCTGCTCCTTTGGAATTCCAGCGTCAAATGACGTCACCAACGGGACATCGCATAGTGGCACATTACCATGGAAACCCAAAGTTGTGACGTAATTTGACATTGCAATGTCACGTTGCCATGGCAAAAAGATGCCATGTGATGCCACGTTCGTAACGTACACGGCATAATTTAACGTTGGGATTCCAAAGGAGATGTAGGGCGGCAGCAAGGAGGCGGCCAACACATGTAAGTGCCTTCCCATTAGGTCCGATAGGGCCGAGAGCAAAAAGCATATGGGGCAGACATTTTTGCCGCCCCAAAATGTTGCCGCCCTAGGCCTGAGCCTAATGGGTCTAATTGGAAATCTGCCACTGCTTCTGGAAGAAATCTCATACTCTCGCTGACTTCCTCCAATCTGGTTTCAGCTTCGCTCTCTCCCAAGATAAACAAAGCTACAATAAATATCTTCACTAATCAACACCCACAAGTCTAACCCACGCTGCCTCTTCTCGGTCTTTGATTCACTTCTCAAACAACCATCTGTAAGCTGTTTTTCTTCCTCCATTTCAGGACTAAGGTGGATTCCATTTGTCAAGGCATCCCCACTGTATCCTCTTCCTAACACTCCTGCCTTCCTTGACTCTTTCCCCCCTCGGCACAAAGGAGAAAGTGTAGCTGTTGCTCTCCTCCTCTCCCTCTTGCCGGGATGTCTTCTGTCTATCTTTTTTCAATCTAATGCCATCTCCTGCCTGAAACCTCTCACATACTGCCCTGCACATTTGTAACGCCCTTCCCCTCAATATCCATCAAGCACCTTCTCTATCCACCTTCAGGGCCCCTCTTAAAATGTACCTCTTTAACAAAGCATTTCAGTAGCTCCAAAGTACCTCTTCCATATGCACTTACCATAACACTCTCCTACTGTCTCTGGAAATTCTCCCTACATAACGCTTAGATTGTGAGCTATTTGGGGCAGACTCCATTTCACTTTCACTTTGTTTGAAGCGCTTTTTCCCCAATATGTCTCATTATTTTGTTCTGTGTATTACTGCTGTGAAGCACTGCTTACATGGATGTCGCTATATACAGTGAATAAAGATATACATAGATACAGTATGACAAACTGGTGCACACTGGGAAAAAATGCCCTAGTTATGCTCCGTCCTCTCTTGCTTTGATAAACACACTCCTGATAAAAGGAGTGCATCTGGGGAGTGTACCGAAAGTGCGGTCAGTTTCTCAATCTCTATGTGTTATGGTTAGGCACTCACAGATTAACTCGATCCTTATGAAATCTTTGATCCCAAGGTTTTCCAGGAAGACTCCAGACAAACTGGTTGTTTTGAAGAAGAAGGAAATATCAGCACTGAGCTCGGCATGAAAGGTGGGGAAGTACAGGTACGAGGCCATCGTGTTGAAAGAAGCCGCATTCCAGAAGCTTCCTGCAAATAATAAACAACTTGGTTTACCCAAAGCTGGATTTGCAAAGAGCATTTCCTGGTCTTCCTGTGCATTGTTCGACAAACCATAAAAAGTAGTTATAAAGATACTACATCTGCACGTAAAACAGAATCTCGCCACTGATACTCACTGTCGCCATAGCAACGTAAGGAGCCAATTTTCCAGGCTGCCTCAGAGCCTGGTCTGTTTGTGTCTGTGATCACTATCTGGGAGACGGGCAAGTGGTCTTTGAAGTTAAGAAAACCTGTGTCGTTTGTCCTGGAAAAGAAAGAAGAAAATTGTTTTATTTTTTTTCTTAAATTAGCACATCACTCTTGAGTCTCGGAAGCGTATTGCAGACACGTTCATAGGATAAAAGTTTATCTAAATTAAATCAAACGGTCTTGACGTCTCAGGAGACTAACCCAATGCGTGGCAGTGCCCAGGCAAGAAGGGTTAGGGACACTTCTCTTTTCAATGAGGGCTCTACTGTATGTACAGTAACATGGGGCAGCCAATAAAATGGGTTCTCTACCTTCAGCACCACCTCCACAAGGACAAATAAGGAGAAGAGATATCATCATAGTAATATTCCCATGCAAAGTCCTTCGTAACAGAGTCACAAAGAGAGTGTCCCGCACTTTATATATCTATACTGTAAGACACACTTGGAGAGGTCTTCATTTTTCCCAAAAGATGCTTATGATCCTGAGTTAACCTTTCAATTTAATGCTAATTCCCATCCAGACCGAGAAAGAGAGAACGAGAGAGCCATATTTTTGTAAAGTATGCAGTGACTTGTATTACCTTCCTAATCAAATGACTGAAATTACCATATTGCAAAAGCCATATTTCAGGGCCTGGATGGGAGTTAGTATCATGAAATGAAATAAAAATGCTTTGCGCATCACTTGCGAATTGTGACTGAGCTGCGGAAATGCGAATAGACGGTGGAAATGTGAGATTTCTGATTTTTTTAGCGTTTAAAGGTTCTCTGAACTGTTTCACCGGAATCAATTTTGGTGAAATAACCGTTATAAAGTTTGCAAACACATTTTGGATGAAGTATACATTGGTAAGTTTAGCCATATTAAAATCAGGACAATGAATATGCTCTTCTGTTGCGTTGGCTCCTACAGATATAGCGCGATTCAATTTTCGCTGTAGTGGGTGGAACGTGGTCGTGATGGCGGCCCAGCGCAGAGGCAATTTCCCAGAAGGATGAATGTAGCGTTAATTCTATCCACTTCAAAATATAGGTATTCACAACCATACCACACCATTTTTTATATTACGGTATATTTTACTTTTTGTATCCATAATGTATCACATAATCATGCTGAATGTATCATGTTAAAAAAAAAAACCTATTTCTCATCTGTTTGGTATTGAATATGTTCTTTTTCTGTATCACTTCTTAGGTCCTATTGTGCTGATGGAGTTAAAGGTTCATTTAACCATTAGAATTGCACTGCTGGTCCTTTTTTTTCACATTAAGTCAGGGGGGTCTCAACTCCAGTCCTCAAGCCCCCCAAACCCCCACAACAGGTCAGACTTTGAGGATATCCCTGCGTCAGTACAGGGGGCTCAATGAGTGGCTCAGTCTTTCCCTGAGCCACTGATTGAGCCATCTGTGCTGAAGCAGGAAAATGCTGAAAACCTAACCTGTTGGGGCGACTGGAGTTGTATTTCGTAATTAACCCCTTGTAGTCGCTTTTTCAGAGGCACTTTTTCTAGGGAGACTTTTTAAATACAAAGATACCATACAGTAGGTGCATGTTTCAGCTTTGATCACATAGAAGACAGATCCTCAAAGCTTCATTATTGATTTAACGATCTGTTAACTTCAGTTGACGTCTCGTTAAGAGACAACGGGTATTTTCAAAGCTCAGTAACGATGCGCTGTTTTTAGTGGTAACGAGCCCTTGCATTACTTTAACGGACGTTAGTGCTAATGAGATGCAGAAGAGGCGTTCCCTGTAACAGCGCAGATCCCCAGAGCGCCGGGACAGTTACCGCAGGGATTTAACGTTATGTTACTTTAGTCAGAGCTAAAGGTGACGTTACTCACATCCAGACGCTGAAACAGGTCAGTCACAGTGTCTGGTAAGACCCCCGTTTCTCCTATTTTAATGATCATATGATTATTTACAGGGTTTTTCCCCTCTTCTGTCTTCTCTTTATTGTACTTTCATTAAACACCTATTCAGCGTCTGCATGGACGTAACGCCAGCTTTCGGTAAGTAAGACAGGCTTATGAGCTTATGCTAATGAGATCACTAACGACCATTGTTTTTGCATGTATTTAGCTTTGCAGACACATGTTAAACTCAGACACATTAACCTATTTCGGTAACGTCCCGTTCGTAGCCCAGATTTAATGGGCCTCTGCGGATCGAACCCATTGGGAGTTCCTTTATTTATGGAACAAACAGTAATAATGGTGGAAAAGGTATTACATTGCATAGTGTTCTCACAATGGTGTAACTGAAATATATACTGGTGCTTGGCCCATTTTTAAACTCAATCACAAAGTTCCCCATCGGAAGCTTAGTCAGACGGTGTCGGCCCTCGCGCCCCGGTGAGACGTCTGGTTTTATCAGAAATGAACAAGAACAATTTCTTGTTTTCCTTCCCCATAGAACCAATTTTATAAGGGCATACTAAAGAGAGAGAAAAACACACACACAGTCCGCACTGCCCTGAAGCTCTGCAGTCAGCGGGTAAGATACATATTTCAAATCTCAGCATGGCACAAAATCCAAGTCATTTTGAATCAGGAGGTCAAATAGAGCAAAACACAGTTAGAAAACATTAAAAAAAAAACATGATGCTTGGTACAATGCACAAGGTATATGGGACTTCTGTTGCTTTCATACATTGACAACTCTGTATTTAAGCCTCTTTGAAGCTCACTTACCTACAGACCACAGAAACAATGTTCAGTTCAATCTCTAACCCAGCTGCCATGTGCACAGTAAATTCATAGTCATCAATATGAAGAAATACTCCTGATTTAAATACTTGTGTGTGTCAGAAAACCTGTTTTATTTAATGTCACAGATTCAGTAACTCATATCCAACAGTACATGCAGTATTGTTCCTTTGTGCTGGACGTCCTTTCAAGGTTACAATCAACAACATTGATATCCCTTGGATGTAGGCTACTGGGAGACAGTGGTGGACTGCTAGCTATCAGCTGGTTAAGCTCACATTGCTAGGCTGACACCAGTACACCATTCCAGTCATTAGGTTGGTACCTTAGGCTTAGCAACTCTATGCAGTTGGTATGGAAATCCTTTTAGGAAGTGTGGGACGGGACACATTTAAATATAACATAGAGTTACATGCTGTACACCATAAAATAAATAATTAGGTGATACAATTACCGGTGCTCCTGGTCCAGGGAAACCCCTGTTAGTAATCCAAAGTCTGCAGAGAAAAATGTAGGTTTCCAACCCCAATAATTTAGGAGAATACAGATTTTAAATTATCTGAAACATTTAACTCATAGTCATCAACCGCTGAGCATCTTGAGGAGTCTGGCACAAAATAGAGCAGGCTCACAAGCAGTTAATTGTGGAGAACCACAAGGGTATAGCATTGCAAACCTCTTACATACAGGGATGAACATTATGAGAAGCCTTTAAAAGGTCACTTTTGCTCTATATGCCACCATTTATGCTGATCCAACAGCCACTGTCATTCCAACCCCTCTTTATAGCACTTTCAATGTATATTATTTGGGTCAGTGCTTTCGTATAACTGCAATTAATTAGCTGGCCCCTCTTTCTATGTACCTGCCTGTGTGGAGATTATAGGACCGGAGCACTGTAATCAGTGCAGAAAGGGAGGAGTTGCCTGTAATTAAGATACAGAGCTCTGAAGTTTAACAATTATTCCCAGTGTTATATGACCTTTGGAAACCCAATCTATCACCATGAATACCTGAGCTAAGAGAGAGGCTGAAACACATTGCTTTATAATGCACCGCAAGCCCCCTCTGGAAGCTGAGGGGTTAATCTCAGGTACCAAAGATGTGATTACTCTTTGCAGCGGATATTTGGGCAGTTTTATGAAGCACCAAGTGCTGTACATGGGAGACAGCATAAAAGGAAGCATTAGCATCCCACTGTTTTGCAGCTGAGGAGACAACTTATCTTTCCAAAAAAATGTAACTGTCTTCCTTACAAAAATATAATGACCTACAAAAGGGAAACATCACTTTCCCATGCGTTCATATGATCCAACTGAGCCTGTTAACCTGAAACAAACCTCTACGGGAATCAATGCAGGTACACAGTATGTAAGATAATTCATGGCCACCTGTCCAGCTTACTTACCATTCATATTTGTCCGCATCGCAGTTGCAGAAATGTCTCACATCAATGCAACTTTCTTCCAGCCCACATGCACACTGCTGGACTCCAGGTAGGGATCCTCCCCAGTATGTGTGTCTCTCACTGCCCCTCCCAACCCACCACGCGAAGGGGGCTCCATCTGCAAAGACACAAGCAAAGCACATGGAAATATCTGGTGTCGTGGAATCTGCGGGGGATCAGGGACTAATAATGCACCAAAAGTTTCAATCACTGGTTCACAAACTCGACCCAAGCTCAAATCAACTGGCCTAATACCTCCAGTGCAATAATATGGCAGTAGATCATTGCCCTGATATCCACGGATGTCCTCTCCTTGTCTCCAGCATGGAAGCCACAATGGAAAATGATAGCAGATAAAGAGGGGGATGATTGCACGTAAAGGAAACGCAAAGTTTGCTTTAATGTTCCATTATCATCATGTGTTTATTTGCATCAAATGTGAGTGTTTCTTATAAGTGAAGAGCAGTGGAAACATTGTATGCTAAGAGATAATGGGGAAAGGCCGTTTTGCAGACCTGTACGAGATGGTCTAGGACGCTTCGCCGCAGTCACTCTGCCACCGGGACATTTAGCCGCCTATCTGTTTGCTCCCAAGGTAGTGTATACCCTAACTCCTTAAAATTACCCCTTACCTGAAAAAACCTTAACCCCTTACACTAAAACCCCTAATGCTAACCCTAATAACAATAACTCCATTCCCTAAAACCCTTAAATGTAACACCTAATGCTCAGATAATCCACCCTAAAATCCCTCATCTTAAACCCTAAAAACCTTTACCCTAAAAACGAACAACCCCTCAAGTTTATGCTGTGATCAGTTACCTTGGGGCTGAAACGGCCGAACGACTGACTACCTCTGGTGGCTGAATGAGTAGTGGATGCAGTGAACGATCCCATTCTGTGTCTGAGACGTGAATGTGCTCACGAGTGGTAGATGTATGTATCATAGTGAAGCCTATCATTAGGCAGAGCAGTGTATCACACTTCACACTGGGGGATTATTTTGACACGGAATAAGATACATTGCATTATAATCTGTGCATCATGTAACTCCTTCCAAGTTCCTCCTATTACTACCCACTAAATTGCAAGCGGAAAAACCCTGACGCAGGATCGAAACAGCACAATTGGCATCAGTTTGGCTTCATAAATTACCCATAGGAAGTGATGACATTTATTTCTCATACAAATTAGGACAAATACATAGTACACCGCTTAAAATGTCATTTGCCCATTTTACATTTTGGATGAAAACTAATAGTTGCAAAGCACTCAACCAACACAAACAGAGCTACCACGACCACAGACTTTATTTTAATGTAAATTAAAGAAAATAGTTTTTGTTTTGTAGATTTTCAAATCCTCGCTGTATGTTTAAATTCAATACACGCTCTTGTAAAACTGAAGAGAGCCTACTGGGTCATACAGAGAGAATTATCCCCCGCAGACGTATACAGAGACGTGCACATTTATAATACATTTGCCTATATCTCTTGGAAACCTTACTTGCACATACGCAGCTTGCATTTCAGACACACATATTACTGTACCATCTGCAAAAGCAATGCATATTTCAACAGAAACAGCTTTCAGATCACTAAGGTGACCTCATGCTCCAGATGAACAAGGTTAGGTTCAGCTGCATCTGGTTTTATATCTCTCATTCCAACAGATATTCCTTTCGGTGCAAACTGTGAGGAGCATGTACAGAGAATGTGATAAGCACAAGTAAGACAGAACTTTACTCATTAATCTTCTTGAGCCAGATCTATATACAACCTTCTGCAACTTTATATACACACATACACCCCCTTGCAGGCACACTTACCAGAACGCATTCCTACTGTCTCTGTATGTTCTTCCTACGTACCGCTTAGATTGTAAGCTCTTCGGGGCAGGGACTCCTTTTCCTAAAATTACGTGCTTATTCCCATTATATGTTATATTATGATGTCACGTGTATTACTGCTATTACGCGCTACAGTATGAACCCAGATGCCGCTATATAAATAAAGATATACATAAAAACATGTATGTGTCATTTGTATATATACACTGGGAGGCAATTACAGAATACCTCAGAATTTTTTTCCCATAAAATATAATTTTATATCCCCAACTCTTATTAATCCTTACATCTTGTCAGCTGTATGTAACTATAAAATTGCAGATACCAGGCCAGCATCGGCTAACAGTGCATTTGTCTGAAGGTTTTGTTAGCATTAGGAAATTAAACATACTCTCTCAAAGAAGGAATTTTGACAGCAAATTATTGAAGTCTATCGTATACAGGCGCAGCGGGCGTTATTCGAACAAATCACGGAGCCGTTTTCGTGTGCGCTGCTGTACTCCACGCGGCATGAACGCGGCCAATCGCCCCAGGCACACGTGTTTATCGCGGTTGCTTTGTTTGAATTTCATGGATTGTGTGCAATTAAATGCAATGAAATGAAGGAATTGTAATGTGTACAGTACTGTGCTGCTGTGCCAATTTCAGGTGTTTAAAAGCCAGAACACTAGAATGCCATTTTCTGCACTCGCCTCTTAAGACAGTACGGTTGGAAGAAATCACGCGCCATGACATGGGTATTCCGAGGTATACGCCGCGTGAAATGTTTCAATAACGGCCGCTGCATCTGTACCATAACCCCGCCTTTTCATGGTAAATGGTAGCAGAGGGGTTAATAATGGGAGACTAAACCTTGCCATGATATCATCATCACACATGAAAAATGAGCTGCTACCAGAAGTCATCGGAGTTGGGAAAGGAAGGGGATTTCTTCTCCTATTACTGTACTTTGAGAAAACACAATCAAGGATAATAAAGTCAGCAGCTCCCAATTAACATAGAAACAAAACTCTAAAGTTAAAGCCTTGTTTGTATGCCTTAAATTAGTTTTCCAATCCAACGCACACAGATTTATTAATCCCTATAACATCTTCTTCTAGCTGTGAACTTTTAAAATGTTGGTGCTCGTTGATTAATAATAATAAAAAAGAGATTTAGAAAAGTGCGTTCGCAGTCAATAAACACGCACCTACGTGCCAGCCAAAAGAATATCAAATCTTGTATTAAATGCTTTAGTTTGACTGTTAATGGTTAATATTACACACGCGGGCCTCTGAAAGACTCCTTTGCATTAAGTTAAATAAGGAATCCGTTTTCTGTTCCCTATTATACAGTCCACTTGGGGTGTAAACTGCCCAGTTCTTCTTTCCCGATTGCATGAGTTTCAGTTACTGAAAACTGGTTGGAGTGAACGCGAGATGCAGAATAAGCAGAGATTGCAATCATTTTTATTTAAAGTAAGACGCTGTCTCATTTTTGAACAGACATTAGAACCAGGAGATCTTCCAGTTTAGGACTGCAATGTCTCTGCAGCAGAGAAGACCTCATCCTCATTCTGAAGTGGACTTTTCATTTTTAGTCTTAAGCTTTTAGTTACGTATTCGTATTTACTATGTCATCAAGAAGCTGCCAGCGCAGGCAGGCACTGATCACATGATTTGGTCTAAAAATAACAGGAATATTACTAGAAAATCCGGCAAACTGAAGCATTTTTCATGATGTTTGCAATGTATACCAATTTACCATTCTGGTAAATGACTGTGGATTTATTTGGTGCTATCATATGAGTCCTACAAGGAAAAGGGATTTAGATAAACACAGGAAGCCAATTAATAACAGATAATATCATTTTTTTTCCTACAGGGTTAGATGTGACTTTTTGCTACCACTTAATTTTCATTTGCACCCCCATTGAGAAGCTTTCTAGCCAAAGCACGTCCAGTAGGGTCACAGTGAGGCTGCAGACTGAAGTCAGAACATTTTGGAACACGAATCCCAGTTAAATTGCAGGAAATCCTTGTACCTGCCTGGCTCAGATGACAGCTGACTGTGTGATCTAAATCAGATCTGATGTGTCGGTAAATAGTGAGCAGCTGGAATGGGTTTGGAGCTGGATTCTAAAGTGATAAAATTCAATTTTCAAAGTCAGGGAAAAGAAATAACCTTCTGCCCGTCATCTGGTGTTATATGAGGCATCACAGAGTTATCTGAGATCAAAATTCAATGGTGTAATTTTGAGTAATAGCATACTATTTCTGTCTTGCATTCTGCACCGCTAATGTATTCCAAAATGTTGCTGAATCTCTTTGCTGCGGCAATGATGCTCTGCAAATAATGCAGTGTTACAAAGGACCATTTCTTGGGGCATCACATACACCGTTTAATTACGATTAATAAGCCTTTTAATTCTAGATGGACCTGCAATGTCTCCAACAGAAATTACCAGAGAGGTTAAATTCAGTGAGAGCCCATCAGGATAAAATCATTCACCCCTTGAAGGGATTGAAGAAGTTGTCACATCCCTTTTAGAACCTAATATCAGTCCTAACAATATCCCAATTAAATCCAAGGTCACAATAAAAATACACAATGCAACCCCAGGGGACCTGGTTCAGCCATTACATGTAAATCCCCCATTTCATCAAGCTCTGGTGCATTGACTTGAATAGGAGTTAACGCCCATCCCGGTGCGATAACCAGTAATGGAGATTAATGAATAACCCTCATAGTGTTTCTTACAGTGGAAGAATAAGGTGACTGGAATTCAATTAAGGTCACATATTTCAGGAAAGGGGGGACGGTTCTATCTGTGTCTGCGAGATATGATTATGTGAGCCAGGTAACAGTGGAAAATATATGCTTATCTCATCTGAATTTCACTACCAAGAGTAGGAGGAGGAATATGTCAAACACAACCCGTGGCATCTTGTGCTCTACTCTGTGCATTCATTTCCATTCTCTAGCTGGGGGCTTATGAGAACCAGAAACCTGGGGTGTCTAAAATATGGGTTACGATGATAGGAAGAAAAAGACTAAAAACACTATTATGTGCATTAGAACAGACTGTACCCCAATGGTGCTGCCAACTGATAGTGAAAGCAGCAATCACTCCCCCAACATTTTTGCAAGATGTTGATCCAACAGATCCCCCAATAGATGGCTGCAGGGGACATGTACTTCACAGCCCCCCCATACTGATCAGTAAGAGTTGCAGCTTACGAATAAGGGATATATATTAAGCGACTCTAAATTCATTCAATGGTCAAAGGCGGTACAGTATCTACAGTATATCTGCTGGTTCTGGTGTTCACTTACATGCGAAAATAGCAAAACTGATAACAATAACAATGGAATTACACTGTTTCCGGTATGCCTGCTAGCACAGCCAGTCTGCAATAACATACTTAGAGGCAAATCTCCCGTCACGGCAAAAAAGCTTTGCACCAATCTGTGAGAGGGGCAGTATAACAACAGGGGGAACATGAGTGCCTCTAAATCCCAACCTGTGCTTATAGACCTTGTCCATATCTGCTACTATTGGTCTTCGCTTACATGTAAAAAGAGTGAGACGAATACCAACACGGACTGGACTAATATTGTCCCTGGTATGCTCTCTAGTACTACAAGTCTGCAGTAACATACCCTATTTCCTCGATTCTAAGACGCACCTTTTTTCCGATTTTCACAAGTCTGAAATTGGGGTGCGTCTTAGAATCGATGTATTAAAAAAATACAAAATGAAAAGGGTCCACAGTACTAACCTCCTCTTTTCACTTACCATGTTTCAGGAGAGGTCCCATGTCAGCGGAGGACAAGCGGGCGGCAGCAGGAGAGGTCCCATGTATGCATATGGTTGAAGATGGACAGCGGGCGGGAGTTCGGCGGCGGCAGGACAGGTACCAAGTCTGCAGGACGAATGAAGATAAGAAGACAGTGGGCGTGCGGTGGAGGTGGCGGCATGAGATCATAATAGCAGGAGAACTGAGCAGGAGCAGAGCTTCATAGGGGAACGGCTGGGGATGGGCGCACAGTAACCGGAAGTCAGACACCGGTCAACTTCTGGTGTTACAGTGTGCTCCTTCCCAGCTGCTCCCCTACGCCGTTCTGCTCCTGCTCAGCTCTCCTGCTATGATGTTCTCCTGCCGCCACAACCACCGCCACTTTACGCCTGCTGTCTTCTTATCTTCATTTATCTGCAGACTTGGGCCCTGTTCTCCCGCCGCACACCTGCCCACTGTCCATCTTCAACAATCTGCAGACGTGGGACCTCTACTGCCACCGCCACCGCCGCTTCATTCTCCGCTGACACGGGACCTTTCCTGAAACATGGTAAGTGAAAAAGTAATTTTCCTCGATTGTAAGGGCCAAATCGATGGTGCGTCTTACAATCGATGGCGTCTTAGAATCGAGGAAATACGGTATTATAAGCCCCCGCAGGCAGCTTTCCCTTCAGAAAGGACGACCTGGCTACATTACCCTTTACAAACTGTGAGAGCTGCAGTCATAGCCTGACCATGCACTGACCTAGACAGAGTGTAACCCTTTATACAGCTGCAACATTGTCCCTTGTGTCTATCTCCCAACTATCCACACAACAACAGATTATATATATATCAATGTGTTATATATGGCACAGCTAAGAGTCTCGGAGATATATTAGTATCTAATTTGTAAAAATCGCCACCTTATAATGTTAAATAGTAATAATCAGCTATATGAGGGTTCTTCTAAGAGATGAATATACCACCTACTCTTTTATTCTATAGAATCCGTTTCCGTGATCATTTTGGCAACACACCAATTTTAAGTTCGTGTACAGTATTTTATTTCCTTACTTTAGATTTAGAGCACTATGTTAACAGGCTGCCCTAGCCTATTTTATTTGTATTTGGCATTAAAAGCCAAGTGTTACATCCTAATCATATACTCAGCTGGTATCTGGGAGTCTAAATGCCAAAATAAGGTATTTCTTACTCTTTTTGTGTTTGTGTTAATCAGACCCTACTAAGATTTTGTTTAAAACATCTGCAAGCACAAATATCTACCAAATATCTTGTGTGCCACATTAATTTTCCACCCAATACCTGCCCTCAGAAAAGAAAAATTAAAGCTTGAGTAGATGAAAGCGCTTTGCAATTTAACACCTACTCTAATAGCATCACAACACAACACAGATTATAGTAATTTACTAAGAAAATAATGATGTAATTAAGGCTAAATAATTCAAATTTAATCAAGGACAAGTTTTCAAACAGTTTTTTTTAAGCTCACAATAATTGCCATATTTAAGAATCCCCACAAATATTATTTGATATATGTATGTAGCAGAATAATTTTACAATTCTTTAAATAAGTATATGGAAATACACTTTTAATGCCAGGTCAATCCCTTTCTGTTTAACAGCTAATCGTTTACTGTTGTTTAACACAATACATACCCCATTGCATGTGTCAATATTCTGATTGCTACATTATTTATGAAACATGTAAAATTACTTTAGGGATATAGGACTGTCCATCCCTAAAACTTGTTCATTTGGTCTCTGATTTCATTTGCTGAAACTCCATACGGTATTAAGGAAGTTACATTGTAACACAACTCCCATCTACAAGGGCAAAATAACAGAAAATACAGTCCTCCCTCCTGGTGGAAGAAAGAGGCTGTGATATATATATATTGTGTCACAGGTAGAGATGGGCAAATGTTTTTTTTTTTTTTGCGTATTTCGATCCACCGCATATTTTTATTTTTTTGGCGGATTTCGATCCGCCTCGGACTGGTAGTTCCTTTCGTTCACAGATTTCTGACGATCACTCTCAAAAATGGCGATCCACCTTTTTCGGATTTTTTTTTCTATCACTGACAATCCAGGTGTTGGATTAATAATCTGCATCAGATTCTTTAAAATCCCCCCAGATTGCATCCAATTAGCAGATTCGCATAAATCTGCTCAAAGTTTTTAGTACCCAACTCGCGGACGGATTTTGTTAAGGGGGACGGGTTTTGGTAAGGGGGACGGATTTGATCTGAAAAAATAAATAAACCCCCAGAAAAATCCAGGAAACGGATTTGGACATGTTCGTCCATCTCTCGTCACAGGCTCCTCTGGTAGTGCAGGGGCTTATAATCCTCAACCAAAAGGTGGACACCTTTACAACTAACAAAACATGCTCTGATCTAAAGAGCCTCAGAGAACAAGTTTGGGGTTGTGTTAGAAAAAGAATCTTTACCTAAATTGCACATCAATACAAGTAATGGGATGTTACACTGGCTGATCTATCTAATAATTTCACAAGTCCCCTTTTCCCAGCAACATAAATGTTATTCTTTTTAGAAAAGTCATATTATGTGCATCATGGCCCCCTTCAGGCATGAGATCTTTTAGCCAGTTGTATACTTCCCTGGTTTGCTTGTTATAGCAGAAGAAACCATGGCTAGCACTGCTGTGTGGCAGGAATAACACTTGATCAGCCTAATTCTTGGTTGTCAGGCTGATTTGTCTTGCTGATAGGCTTTCCGCACAGTCAACCTACACAGCGCTAACCTACATGTCTGACTGCAGATTGGAAAAGACTAAGGTGTGACTGGATTTTATTAACTGTCCTTGCAAATCAAGCTGAAATGTTCGCTTTTCAACCGTGATCTTTTATGATTTTGTCACGGTTTGTCTTTGCAACTATGTATCAAACTCCCAGTGCCTTCCTGCAGTAAAATAATGTTAGAATGAATTCTAATGGGTTCCCTCTAGCATCAGCGTATGAAGGCCACTGGTGGGGAGGTAGCCCTGGTTGTGCCCTAGTAAAGATATGTTATAAAAGCCAGGGTGTGCAGCGCACAGCAAAGATAGAAAGAGCAGGTCTTGCAAAAAACAGTCCTTTGTTATTAGGTCATATGGGTGTGGGACAGCAGCAAACCTTCAACGCGTTTCGTTCAAAGAACTTTATCAAGAAGTGCTGTGTATGGTAAAATCAACAGTTTAAATGCAGCTGACTGCCTTGATTTCGCGCCAAACAGTGACGTCACTACGCGTCATCAACCAATGAAAATTGTGTACCCCGCGCATGCGCCCCGCGCCCGAGTACTCAGGGATTCAATGCTCATTCCAGCCATGCTCAATCATGAGCGGCACGCCTCTCGGGGCGGCCTCATCCCTAAGAGCACGCCTCTGGCAATTGCAGAGGATCATCTCCTCCTCCCCGCTCGGCGCATGTGCAGGTAAACTACTGTGTATTCTCCCCAGTTCAACATAGCGACCGCAAGGGCGGCTTATGTCTGATTAAAGGGGTACGATATATTTATACACATATTTGTATTGTATGTGGAAAATCCACACATATACATAATGGGGAATTACTAGGCAGGCAGCTACATTGTGTAATACATAAACAAGTGCAATCAGGTGTACAACAAATATATAAATAAATACAACTAAATACAAGAAAAAATTACCTTATTGAATATAAGAAAAAATATACATAAATCAACACAATTATATATTAAAAAACTATTATATCAAAATAAATTTATTAATTAAAAAATGCTAAAAGAGCAATATTAAAACAAATTAAAAAGGTGTAAATATATCTTATACCTATATCTAGACAACAGCAAATTGCATGCCCCTATTGATGAAATGGAGTTTATATTGTATTAACATTAAATTCATTTGTTCATTCATATAATGTAAAGTGCCATATACAAGGCATATAAATTTATATATGAAGAAAACTTCTTAGTTAATATTTCTATATCGTGGTTGAATAGATGAGAGCATAGTATAAAGCATGACTTCCGTTTATCACAAATAAATTAAGGCAATATACATTTTCTTTAAATTCCCTAAATACTTTATCTGTAAAACAAATGGAAACAAATTTTGCTGAAATAAACAGATAAACAAATAAACAAGGGGTGCCCCTTATGAAGTCATCATCGATGACGAAACGCGTAGGGCGTGGTTTGTGAGAAGCCGTCACGTGCCCATGTCCTTGCTGCTGGTGCTAGAATTTTGGTTCCTGCTCCCCCGTGTTGGGTTACTAGCACAGAGAACTTGGTGTGGCTATTGCTGGTTCCCGGAGGGACTTCCTGTGCAGAAGCGCCGAATTGGAGAGACGTCACTTCCGGTATCTGACTGCATGGATGAGAGACGCGAGCGGACGCCATTACCCTGATCGGACGGCACTTCTGGCACATGAGAGCCAATCTCATATCTGCTATTTTAAACAGTACTTTTGTGAGTGGGCATTTGTTGATTTTAATGTTCTATAAACACTTGTTATTACGTTAATGCACTAGGTGTGCGCCTGTTTTCTTCTTTTTCTT
This sequence comes from Ascaphus truei, assembly GCF_040206685.1. NCBI lineage: Eukaryota > Metazoa > Chordata > Amphibia > Anura > Ascaphidae > Ascaphus > Ascaphus truei. The sequence goes on from NC_134489.1 coordinate 105,062,123, forward strand.
TTCATAGGTATAATAAGGGAGTAGTGAACCCTTGAAACGGGCTGCAAAACACCTGGAGACATTACTTTTTGGAACAGGACTCTGTTTTTTCAAAGGATTTTCTAAACAAGGTTTTTTAGTCTTAGTTTTTAGTACAAGTTATTATTGAGGCAACACAAGCTTTTATTTTTAGTTTTTATTAGGAATATGTTTTATTATTGTTGTTGATTGCTATTATATAAGTATCTTTGATTAATAGGTTCATATTTTAAATAGCTTTTTTCTCATCACCCCGTTGGGTGCATTTACAGGCTTATTCTTCTTCAGCTTTGTATAGGATAATTAGAGGCGCTACTTCATTGATTTTTGTTTTTCTGTGATATATATATATTCGTTTGTAAACATTACTATTGTGTAATTATCTTCTGTAAAAAACATCTTTATAGTAAAAGTTTCTTTTGGGGAGAATATGTTTTTCTTTTTAGCAGCGATTGTAAAATTGTCAGTATCCTTTTGCTCCAGGCTCCCAAACTTGCTATAAGAATGAGCACTTTCACTTGTGTTTTGATTTAGAATCAAAAAACATTTTAGTGCTTGCTTTTTGTTTGGGGATTTCTGCTATATTATGGAAACAAACAACAAATAAGCGAGAAAATGCTAAACTAGTATAGTAAATGCCCCCCAAACGTTTAATGTAAGTATAAAATCATACAAACAATTAGGAAACTAAAATAATATAACTGGAAAAACATTGAATGAAAAATATATAGTTAGAAACACCTAAAGCTAGCCACAGAATGGTGTTCTGGTTTTTGTTTTAAATCAATGTTTGGGTTTTGATTTGACACATCAGTGTTTACCCATTTCTAATATGTCACTTCATTTATGTAAAACACATTTTTTATTAGCAAGTTTTTGGGCAAATAAGAATAAAATGACCACCATGCCAATCCGGCCGCCCCTTAGTACATATTTAAATAATTTCCATATATGGCTGATGTGGAATAATGCTAAGGGGTCAATGTATTAAGGCAAAACCTTGGCATTTTCACCCTGCACCTATGTTTCAAAGTATTTTGCTCAAATTTCCTTCTGTTTGCCCCAGCTTGCACCTTGGGGAGTGTCAGTAGGAGGAGTTGGGGGGGAGAGGGGAGTTACATGGGGCACAGATTATAATGAGATGCATCACATTCTGCGTCTCTGTCCCAGCATGCACCTTGGGGAGAGTCAGTAGAGGGAGTTGGGGGGAGTTACATGGGGCACAGATTATAATGAGATGCATCACATTCTGCGTCTCTGCCCCAGCTTGCACCTTGGGGAGAGTCAGTAGGGGGAGTTGGGGGGAGTTACATGGGGCACAGATTATAATGAGATGCATCACATTCTGCGTCTCTGCCCCAGCTTGCACCTTGGGGAGAGTCAGTAGGGGGAGTTGGGGGGAGTTACATGGGGCACAGATTATAATGATGTATCACATTCTGCGTCTCTGCCCCAGTTTGCACCTTGGGGAGAATCCGTAGGAGTTGTGAAATAGTGTAAGTCTAACATTCTATAAGAACCTATTTTTACAAACAACGCAGCAACTCTGCTCCAAAAAACAGAGCAGTGCGTCAACACACACATTTTCTACGTTGATACACAGACCCCTATGAACACATTAAAAAAAACCTGGATATTGGATTATATTTTCATAGAAGCAATATCCTACTGGTATATTGTTCACAATCACCTGTGACCTATTTAAGGATCGATGAGCATAGATAACCATACAGTATGATGCATGCTAGGCCACAGAGAGCGGATGCCATGCGAGGATACAATCAGCAAACTCAGCTCTAGGGTCTTGTTAACAGAATGCCATCAGCATGTGAAGATTCAGTCTGACACTCTTACCTCAGTTTCTTCACCCACAGTATTATATGCGACACATTCGGCTCACAATTTACAGATTTATAACTAGATTTTCTGTCCTTGTACATGTAGCTGTTTTCATTGTAAACACAAAGTCATTTTTCAGACACTAATAATGCAATGAATGGCATATCTACACTTTTAGTGGATATGAGGCAGCAATCTGTGCTGCTTGAGTTTTTCTTTTTTTTATTTCTTTTTTACTTCAGCCTGGATCAGATAAGGTAATATTCTTTCATAGACATATTTGGGCGGATTTCAGAACACTCACATGGGTAAACCTTGCCGTAGTGAGTCCGTTCTATCGAAGCAGTAACAAAGGAAGGAGGAGGAGTAGGGGTGTGATACCTTTTATTGGACCGACAAGTAGTTGATATGTTACAAGCTTTCCCACCCCTCAGGATCCTTCATCAGGAATCTATTGAGGAGCACTTTAATATTAAGAAGATGGAAATTGAATATGGAACACAGGGCTGTCAACAAAATATTTTGGGCCGAAAGTGCCTTTCTTCTTTTCCCCCAAATGTCTTTCGCTCTTACACCCTTTATATCATTTAAAACAAATCCCCCTTGTGGCTTTCTGTTGTCCCCTCCTCTCATGTACTATATATCTATTATTTCCCCTTAGTCTTTAACTGTTTTCCTTCCCACCACATGCTTTCCCACTCTTTCTCTAACCCACTTATCCATCGCTTTCAACCCATGACTTTCTGCCTCCCTCCCCCCTACCTCAAGTCGCCGTCCCCTTCATGTTTATCTACTTTCCCCTGTAGGAAGGCAGCAGGCATTCGTAGCATTGAAGAAAACGTTTCTTTATTGAATATATATATTCATCCTACGTGTTTCTGTCCCAGCTGGGACCGCAACGCATAGGATGAATATTTATGTTGAATAAAGTTCCTTTATTCATTTATCGGATGCCCGCTGTCTTCCTACAATTGAATCTATTCATCACACAGGATCAACCACAGGATCAGACCTCTGACACCATATGGTGCACCACTACTAACTTGTTTCAGTACAGTGAGTAATAGGTGTGAAAACTATAAAACCATTTTATCTAAGTATCTTTTCCCCCCTCTCGTCTCTCCTTTCCTCCCACCCAATGCCACTGTATTTCCTTCTACTCACTGCTTTTCTCACACGTTTTCATTCTATTCTTTGACACCCATCATCTCAGTCTCTTTCCTTTTCCTATTCATGCCATTCCCTCTCTTTAATCTAAATGTGTCTCTCTTTCTTTACTCCCCCGTGTCTTACTTATTTTTCCTTCCTGTAACTCTTGTGATTCTTTTCGCCTCAGCATATTTCCTCTTTTTCTTCCCCTTTCGCATCTTTCTCACTCTCTCTCCCCTCCCCATGTCTTTCCTCATTCCCCTCACCATTGGGTCTCTTTCTTGTTCATTATGTTGTTCTCTTCATTTTCTCTTTGTATTTTTCTCTCTTCCTTTCAATATGTCACCTTCCCCTTTCATGTCTAGATGAATGTTGAAAGTAGAAGAAGCACACAGGAGCCTTGGTTAGAGTTCAAAACTTCTTGTTATATTAAATCAGAGCAAGTGTACAAGTAGTGACGTTTCTGGACATCCCTACCCTTTCCTCAGACCATACACCAGGATTATGGTCTGTGGAAAGGACAGTGTTGTCCAGAGGACAACAGAGGGTGAGCACCAGGAGGGAATATTGCTTTTTTACAAATTTCCAAGCAGTGGTGTTCCCCTCTCACACACCTATTCCCCTTTCATGTCTGTCTTACCCCCCCTGATTTAGCCGTACCCACTCCCCTTTCTCAGGTGGTCTCTGTTGCATTCTGCAGTTTGGCTGTTGGTTGCTCTCCAAGGCCCTGCACGCTGAACTCTCATCTCTGGGAGGGGAACCAGTGAATCAAAGATGAGGGGATTTTCCTCTGTAGGGGGGCCACGGCAGATCATTGATGTGGCGGAAGGGGTTTGGCTGACTAATCCTAGTTCCAGCTGTCATTCCCTGTCGATAACCCTGATGGAACCCATTGAGTACTTGAAGAGTGCTGCTCTGTACAATGAAAACTGATCATATCATCAATCTAATCTTCACTTGTCCACACCGACCTGACAAACAATGTGTGGCTCCCCCATATATGATTTATCTGAGGTCTGTTGGGACTCAAGCTGTTTAGACAATGGGCAATCAAAAGCAACAAATGTTTGTGCAGATTAAAGATTTCCAAGGCTAAAATACACCTCTATAACATTATAATTCCAATGCACAGTATATCAATTACAACTTTCTTTTATTAACCCACAAGACAACTGTACGCCTGTCAAGAAAAGTGAGCAGTCACTGATTTATCAGCACAGCACACCTTGTTACTTTATACACTATAGCCAGCTAAGGTGTAAGAATGCAAGCTAGTCTACTCTTACTTAAATTCAGTTGTACAAAAGTTTCTATTTATTGAAGTAGATGGTTGGGTATGCAACCAGGTTATCATTTTCTAAGGCATACAGATTCAGCCAGTGCTTTTGATCCTGCAAGGTTAAGGTTTGAATGCACAGATGAAATCCCCATGGTTAAAAATATATATCCCCATTGTAAGGATTGAACAAGCAAGAATGAAAGTGTTCAAGCCTCTAGAACACCTCTTGTGGAATACACTCCTTTGATGAGGATCAAAGACACATGTGTGCCACAGAAACTTGTTCATGTGTCATTGATTGCTGGCTAAGAATGACAAAGAAAGCAATGCAAGAAAATGGTACAATACAAAAAGAAAAATGAAGCACCATTTCATGCATTCAGAAGGGGCATTCAGCAGTGTAACAGGGACTTATCACTGTTTGAGAGAAACTGCCTCTAAATCCAGCAGTGTGCGGGTTAATTGCACACAGGCAATCAACCAGACTCCACCTGGCTGATTAGGACTTTTAGAAAAGCCTGATGTGAGAAACAGGAGAGAGATTCCTTAGCTCACATTTGGGCTGCCATAAGGAGAAGGAGGATTGCAGAGATTTCCTTAGCCCACAACTGGGCTGACCTGAGGAAAATATAATGTCTTTATGCACACAAAAGGACTGTATGCTGACAGCAATACAAGCGGACAAGACCTCTATACCTGGACACAGAGAGTGTCGTAGCACACAAGGATACCGACCCAGGAGAACAGAGGCATTCCCCTACAGCTACAACAGAAACAGATAAGATACTTTCTTGTTGGACTATTGTGTATGTGTGTATATATATATACATTGAAGTATCTACTCTCATATAGGGGTATTTATATGTCTACCTACACATTAGGCTATATTGTCCACTTGCACAACAGTATATTACTGGTGGTAGATAGCCACTGATCGTAATATATACATACTGCGTGTATAGGGTATAGCTCCCATTTCTGCCTAATACATACGTGCTAATTACTGCTACTTATATGACTACACCGTTGTGTGGACTATTGAAACAGTCACCTAATCCGGTGCTCAGAGTTTTTGAACAAATGCTGGAAAAGCTGGATCATCCCCAAATATATATAAACAGTCTCTGTTGTGTCCATGTGAAACTATCATGCCACCCCATATGACCACATCCAGAACGAAGGAAGGGAGAAAGGGGGGAGAGGGGAGAGAAACATAACGGACAGTCCATGCACTGAAATGAATGCAGATTTTGACAAAGTCCTTCGGCGTGACACGCGTTAGAGGATCCGCCAGGACTCTACTGTCATGTCGATTTTCAAATAAATACTTTTATATGGTCACATCATCCAGCTCTGTGTCATTTGGCTGTGCCCCGGTTATTCCATTCTATGGATATCTCCCTCTACTTATATGACTACGTTCGTAGATTTCTGTCTACTAGTATTACACAAAAGGACAGAACCAACTAATAAGATATATATACTCTAGACTCTACTCCACTACGTGAAATTTTATTAATAATTGATTTTTAATAGTTTATTGATATTGTGTAAATATATACTGATGTAATAAAATGTTATTATTTTGTTTTTTAATACTGATCCCACAAGGGATAACGAGATTGACCAGAAGGAGGTACTAATTCATTGTTTACCCTCTGCCACAAATCAATATCTACATTAGCTTGAGTGCAACTCTGTGGGGTTTCTTTTTGACTCTCTTAGAGTTAAATCTGTATGATATTATAATATTATACCCCAATGCACCTGCCTTATACTTTTTGTAGGGCTGTATTCTAGGAGAGCAGTCTGATTCATCTTTTATAATAAGACTAATGTAATGACTAAAGGATTCTCATGACTGTGCCGATAATATCATGAGGTATTCATTATTTTAATCAATCTGGCACATAAGAGGTTCATTTTAGCTGTATTGAGACGTTCCTTGACGTTGGTTAGCAGACTTGGCATTATTTGATCAAAGGAGTAACCAAAAGTCTCCTTTGTCTTACAGATTTAGTTTTCACTATGTATATTTATTTCCCCATTTAGTATAACAAGAGACAGGGGGTGCCCAATGCTACATCCCATTGACAAAACATATATGGTAAAAAGTATCAAATAAAATTGAATACTTCATTGAAGTTATATACAATTATATACAATTGTTATATACAATTGCCACGCTCAGTAGCTCTCTTGTTGACATCAATATATATTCATGATGTGGTGGGTGTGGGAGTCTGAGCTAGCTGGGAATGTGTGTTAATCAATGTCTGACATGTAGCAGTTGTTCGGAGGCTGGTGGCACCTCCCCCCAGAGCTCACTCCTCCTCCTTCACCTTTTTAACTTGGGAAGTCTTTTCATTTTGCTGCAGGAACAGGACCTATAATGGTTCTTCCCCTCTTACAGAGGTAAAAGGAAGGGTTCACAGTGTAGTGTAGGACCTGCATTAATTTGGTTATACCTTGGCGTTGGTATACAGGCTTATGACGCTTTGGCCAAAGGGTTAACTAAATAACCAAGTATTTAATTTTATTATTGAAGTATTCAATTTTATTTTATACTTTTTACATATATGTTTTGTCAATGGGATGTAGCATTGGGCACCCCTGTCTCTTGTTATAAACAATTGCCATGCTCAGTAGCTCTCTTGTTGACATAAAAATATATTTATGATGTGGTGGGTGTGGGAGTTTGAGCTATCTGGGAATGTGTATTTCCCCATTTAGTGCTATCCCAATGGGAGAGGTGCAGGGATTCACTTTCTGTTTTTTCATTTTAGCTGTAGGTTGACTTAAAAAGACATGAAATGTTTTTATCGCAGGTTGAAGGCTGACCATGATTAGTTTTATGTGTTGATTAAGGGATAAGAGTATCTGGTGTAAGCTTCTGGTTTTGTAAGTGGGGGGATTGAAAAAAACATTGTGTGTCAATTCTTCCCTGACAGGAGGAATAAATGAAAACCTTATAAATGTACCTTGAAAGACATTCTTTTGATGATATGTGGAATATCAGGGGATGTGGCCAAGATGACAGGCCAAAGGTTTGTGTAATGTTACTAAATATTAAATCCTGGGTCTGACAGAGATTAGCAAGAATGACAAATGGATATTTGTAACAAGATAATTGGGATATGAATCCCAAAACTAGTGCTAAAGTACTGCTGGCACAATTAGATCATTAAAAAATCAATTAATGATGTAGGACAGACAAGCTTTATAAATGAATGAATAACCAAGTTCCATATGTTGGTGCGGACAGGCATACAGGCTGGGGGGAGGGGCAATGAATGAAGGAGGGAAACGGAGCCACAGAAGTGCCCACCATAAGTGGAGAAGCCCAGCAAACACCAACCCTCCCTCCAGATCACAACCCCACTATACCTGGTGCCACGCAGAGACGGGAAAGAAACAGCCGTTGGTCCATCCGCGATGTACACTGGCGACACACTTTATTCGAGCTCGGCTAGTCCCACGAATTCGGGTATACCCGGGTGTATTGAGGTTTGTGACTATTTTCTGCCCGAGTGCATTGAGGTATTTTCCAGGCAGGGATTGAAGCATTTTATTCCCGCTGGCTGCAATACTGCACAGTATATATATATATATATATATACTGCATTACAATTCATGAATTTATGCCATCTGGTAGACACGCGAAGCATTGCAGCCTATTAAATCCTAATCATTATCATTTAACAGATCAGCCGCCCGTCAGCCAGGCATGAACCCAGGCTGGGAAGGCAAACGCAACGGGGCTTGTCAGAGGTGAGGAGCGGCGCATTCCAGGTATCTGCCAGGTACATACTGGGTATTTGCTCGAATAAAGTGTGTCGGTGCAGTAGGCGTGTTCCAGCCAAGGTAAGTAATACAGAAAAAATGGTTGGAAGGCAGCGCATTCCTAGGTGGTAGTATTAGGCTACCAAACACAACTTGAAGAAAAAATCAATTTAATAAACAAAAACGGAGGCATACATGTACAGGCGCAACTCTGACACGTTTCGTTCCCATAGGAACTTTGTCGAAGAGTGTGTCACTAATACTATCACCTAGCAGCGCGCCGCCTTAAACCCATTTTTTCAGATATTTGTAACAGTTGCGATTACACGAACCAAATGATATAAAAAAAAAATAACAGGGCGGTACTGTATATGTTATAATCTCTGATATCTGTTTCCCATGAAAAAATTAGAAATTATGTTGTCATATTTCCTATCCAGGAGTGCATATTAAGTATTCAGATGCAACAGTGAAGAAGCGTAAGTCTAATATTACAGAAATAAAGATATGAACATGTTTCTATGTCCAGTCAAATCTTTTGTTTCCCTTTCTTTCATCAAGAGATTGATGATAGGGGGAGGTGGGGGGGGGGGGCGGATGGGGTTAGGGATACACCCAGAGAGGAGGCTTATGTTTTCAATGCAGAATGTTTACAATATAAACCATGCATTTGAGACATGAAGTGAGATTTTAACCAAGGAGTGCCAATGCTATGGCACGTGAAATCTCATATTTTCCACTCAAATCTTATACATTTGGTAACGTAAAGGATGTTTATGTATCTTTTTATTTTATGAAACTGTCTGCCTTCATTGTATGTTCTTGTAATAATCTTTCTGTAAACTAAAAGCTATACTACTTTGTATATTAAAACTAAACTTTAATAAATATATCTTTGAGCTTTGCTTGAACTTGCATGTTTTGTACAGAGTAATTTACATTTTCTGGCACATTTTGCTGCAACAGATCTTCATTTGTTAAGTGCATATTTTCTTTAGTAAACAGGGAACATACACTCTGCAAATTAATATTTGATAGTTCTTTGGTGGTGGATGCGAACTCCAGATATATTGTGATGGATTGAGGGGAGATATTACTCATTTGAGGGACCTTCCGCAGGTGTAAAAGTGGATCAGCTTCATATCGAGGTGCTTGAAAAATGCTGTCCCAAATCAGGAAATTCTCCGATTCCAATAGAAAGAAACTGTAATATTTTTATTTTATCAATTTTAATTTGTACGCTCTGCAGCATCTCTAAGTATAGTGTAACTAGTCAGAGTTTGGTCACATTAATACATGCAGTGCTAAGGCAGACTGATTAAATGATGACGTGCTAAGGGGAAATTGGGTAGCTAAGAAACAAAGAATTACATCATCGATCAATAAGGTGTTTGCAATCAGTACAAAAGGCAAACATCTATGTTTCCATGTAGGCAGTTGGGAGATAAACAGATCACTAAACAGAGCACAATTTATGTTAATTAAAAACACAGAGGCTCCCGCATAGTAATCCAATGTTCCTTATTTGGACCAGATTTTCAACAGTTAGCAATTCTGTGGCAGCTGATGCTCTCTGTGACAGCCTACCCAGGTTTGAGATATCAACACGCTAGGGAACCTGGTCCAATCACATGTATACAACCGTGGTAAAAATCATCTGCTTTAAGAACACAAAGAAAATACAGCTCAGGGGCTTCATTTCTATGTTGATTTGTAAAACCCATCACTATATAAAGCCATATGGAACACAAAGCTAGAATTTTCACCCGTCCATGCTCACTCATTAAGGATTATAAAGAGTACCAGTTATTTTTCCAGGGTTTAGAACATTGAAATATATCATAAAGCATTAGTAGGACCACACCTTGAATATGGAGTACAATTTCGGGGACCAATCCTAAGAAAAGACATTATGGAACTAGAGAGAGTGCAGAGAAGAGCCACCATATTAATAAAGGGGATGGACATTCTAACTTATGAGGAGAGGCTAGCTACATTAGATTTATTTACATTAGAAAAGAGGCGTCTAAGAGGGGATATGATAAGTATATACAAATATATTCAGGGACAATACAAGGAGCTTTCAAAATAACTATTCATCCCACGGGCATTACAAAGGACTCGGGGCCATCCCTTAAGGTTGGAGGAAAGGAAATTTCACCAGCAACAAAGGAAAGGGTTCTTTACAGTAAGGGCAGTTAAAATGTGGAATTCATTACCCATGGAGACTGTGATGGCAGATACAATAGATATGTTCAAAAAAAGGTTGGGCATCTTTTAAGATGGGAAAGGTATACAGGGATATACCAAATAAGTATACATGGGAAGGATGTTGATCCAGGGATTAATCCGATTGCCAATTCTTGGAGTCAGGAAGGAATTAATTTTTCCCCTTAATGGGGTTTTTTGTTTGCCTTCCTCTGGATCAATAAGTATAGATATAGAATAAAGTATCTGTTGTCTAAATTTAGCATAGGTTGAACTTGATGGACGTACGTCTTTTTTCAACCTCATCTACTATGTAACTATGTAATATAAACAAGAATTTAAAACAATACTCTTTGGTAAAGCAAACCAACCTTGCTCAAAGTCTACTTCCTAAACATTTTTAGAAAGGAAAGGTACACAGGGATATAGCAAATAAGTAAATATGGGAAGCATGTTGATTCAGGAAGTAATCTGATGGCCAATATTTGGAGTCAGGGAGCAATTTATTTTCCCACTTATGAGACAGTATTGATAATGTGTCACTGGGGTTTTTGTTTGCCTTCCTCTGGATTAAAATACTGTGAATGCAAATATAGGATAAGAATCCTTTGTCTAAATGTAATATAAAGTAGGTTGAACTTGATCGACATATGTCTTTTTTCAACCTCACCTAATACTGTACATACAAAGTTTATATTCTCCATAAGCACCAATGAATTAGTTAAAATGAATGAAGATTTAAGAAAAATAAGGTTTGATTAGGATGCGAGAGTGACAAGACTCTGGTGAGGTCATGAAAGGCAGACAATGTGTCTACTTAGTGTTCACGCCAACATAACTAATATAACACGTTGTGTAATGTGTGTTTATTGCTTGGCAAGTACTACAAGTAATTCATTACTGACTTACAGGGTAACGGCTCTCCTGACTGATGAAAATTCCCATTAAAGTTAACGGCGACTTCGTACGATATAGAATGAGTTACTTTTGCAGTAACTGACCAGGTTTCACCCACTGGATTTAATGTTAGATTGTGCAATGTTAGATGTGAAATGAGAGAGCGGGGCATGATTATATAAACTGAAATAGAGCCACAAACCCAGGATTGACAAAGGTACATTAGGGCCAATCAGACACTAAGGCCGCGCTTATAGTGATGGCGACACGACCGATGTCATCACCCGTCGCCATCGCCATTCAAATTTAGGCGACGTCGCTGGCTACAAGGCCAGCGACATCATAAAGGGGGAAGGCAGAGGGACGGAGGAGCTCCTGATTGGCCGGAAGGGGAGATCGTCGCCAAAAACATCAAATAACAGTGACTACCAGATTTTTGGTAGCACTGTCGCTCCGTCGCCATCGCGTGCATTATAAGCGCCGCCGCCGCCGCCAATGCATTTGACGCGACGGTAGAGTCGCCGTCGCGTGCACTCTAAGCGCAGCCTAAGGCAGGTTAACTTCCATTCACTTGAATTCGGGTTTCCATGAGTAATTATCTGATTAGAACTAACTCACTTCAGTGAATAACCAGTGAGCCCCCCAAAAATTAACTGGATCAAGCAAGAGGGAGTAATTCCCTACACAAGCAGAGCATTTCCCGTTTACCCTTTAGCTTGAATATGCCATCACAAAAGTGAATGCCAAACAATGTACACTTAAATCAGGCAGGTTCCAGCAAGAAACTTTAAATTGCAATGCAACTTAAATTATTTCCCTATCTACATCAGATTTGTATTCCAGAGAAAATTAATTCATGCAATGCTCATGTGGATACAGTCTGTGCTGCATCCATGTGATGGGATTTATGAAGTAATTTTTTATATCAGGGCTGGAGCTGACTGCACAGCCCTAGGAGAATTATTGGCAAGTTATTTTTGTCAAAAAAAGGACGCATACCTGAGATATTATTATCTGTCACTCTTATTGTACCTTTCTTACCGCCTGAAAGGAAACTTTTCTCCCCCCACTGTCAAGTCACAAGTGGTAAGTTGGTAACATTGCTTTATCCTTGGCAATAAATAACCAAGAGTCGAAAGTAACCCATTCTTAGTGCTCTGTAACCCAGTGCCAAGTCCCAGACTCCCCTACAAATGGGCTAATAAGAGTATATTTAAGAATATTTAAGAATAATCCACATTTAAAATTGACCATGCTAATCCTGTCCTTTAAATATACACCTGTACCCCCTTATTTAACAAAACCAGGACTTCATGACACCCAGACACCCAGCACAGCAACACTGCTTGTTTGAGCCGAACTTGGAACAATGGCTATCCCCCTCAATATAATTATATTATTTAACAAGTATATATATATATATATATCTTTATTCTATGTAAAAGACTCACTTTTTGGTGATGGGATATGCTAGTGCTCTAACTAGTCTGTATGCCAATTCTGTCAAGTGTTGCATAATGACCATTTTTGATTATGTTAAGATACCAATTATTTCTCCAACATGAAAGTTTTTTTTGTTTTTTACAACTTTTGATGCACTTTAGATCTATTTTCTTTCACCGATGACTGCTATGCACACAATAGACAAAAAGGGGTTATATATATATATAAAAATTAATGTGTGAAATAGAAGTTGCTACACACACACACAGCACAACACAGAAATGATACAACAGGGCACTAAATAGCTAATCTTACGTGCATCTGTTTAAAAGAAAATTCACTTATAGCTGGAGTGGCCAACTCCAGTCCTCAAGGGCCACCAACAGGTCAGGTTTTTAGGATATCTCTGCTTCAGCACAGGTGGCTCAATCAGTGGCTCAGTCAGAGGCTCAGTCAGAATGACTAGCGGTCCTTGAGGACTGGATTTGGCCATTCCGGACCTGTAGCAACCCATTACATGTAGTGCCCACGGCTGCTGCACATTTATAATACCCAAAGAACCAACTTCGGCTTCTTTTAGTATTACAATATTTTCTCCCGTGCTGTTCTGTGGACAACAACCTGCACTTTCCCTCCTCAAAGGTTTCGCTGTTGGTGATTGGAGTGGATCTATTGAGTAGTGCACTCCATTTTTGGGGTCTGTGTTTTAACTAGCCCTAGAACAGGAGTAGCCAACTCCAATCCTCAAGGGCCACCAACTGGTCAAATTTTAAGGATATCGCTGCTTCCGCGCAGGTGGCTCAGTCGTTGACTAATTTAAGATTACTAATCTACTCTACCTAACACCTAAGCCCTGGTACCAGTGCAGGCAGTGTTAGGTTCTTATCTATGCCCTTGCTGCTGTCGCAGTAAACAACTCCCTTGAGTGACAGGGGGGGGGCTAAGGCCTGTGTACTGCCCTATCAGGGGCTTAGACCTAGGACCCTCCCCTGGGTACAAAATGGACTGCAGAGCCCACATTTAGAGAGTTCTCCTTCCTCAGGGAAGAGAGAGATCCCTCCGGCAGTGTAGTGGGAACAACTACCACATACTCCACCAGGGAGCATGGGAGTCAGGGAGAGACTTTTGGGGCATCAAGCCCTGGGGGTTGAGTCCAGGGACCAGAAGAAAAGGCATTGTTGATGAGTACGTCTGTACTCAATAAAGACAAGTTGCTTCTTTTATACTCCTGCCCTGTGACTGCAGTTTATCAGGGGGAGTGCCAGATGGTTTTTCTGCAGGGACTGCACCCAGCACTGATGGGGCCTGCTAGGAATGTAGCCACTGCACCCAGAACGAGATGAGAGCTGTATATCCAAAAGCCTGTCCTGTCATCCCCACTACCATCAGCGGGCACTCAGCAATCCTGTAAGCCTCACAGGTACAGCACAACGAGAGTACAGGTAACAGTGAAATCTCCCAGAGGGTGGGGGAACACCTGTTACACAGGGATATCCTTACAACCTGACCTGTCGGTGGCCCTTGAGGACTGGAGTTGGCCACTCCTTCCCTAGATGGTAGCAAGTGTGCAGGTATACTCAGTGCCTGGATATAGGAACCAAAATAAACTTCTGTTCTAAATATATATTCCACTATTATTCTCATTGTTATCTCAGGCAGCTTAAGATGTTTGGTGCAGTGTGTGTATTCAATGACAAATAAGCAAGAGACTGATGTCATGTTTTGTACTTACTTGGGGAATTCAAAAGACGGGAGTGTTTGCAGTGATATGCCGCCTCCTGCTCACAGTACTCAGCACTGTTGATCATTGTTTCCAGCTGCTCCAAACTGCTGGTATAGTTAAACATCATGGAGTATGGTCTGCCAGCAAAAGTCCCTTGGACAGGAGTTAGTTCTGTGTTATTGTGTTGAATTGAAGTCCAGATTTTATCTTCTGTTGAAAAAAATAATAATAATAATGAACATATGGTGTTAAAATGGAATGCAACATGGACAAACAGCAATGGATGCTAGCAGATTGGGAAGAGAATGGTGACCTACTTACTAACAGCCCCCTACAGATTAGGGCTGTGTTGAGAATGAAATCCTTCCCAGTACAATCTTAGATTACACTGGGCCAGGAGCCACATGGCTTGCTGAGCAGTATATCAAACATAAGCCTGCAAGCCTATAAAAGTGTGGCTATACATGATAATGCCAAAGTAAACCTGCCAACGGGCTGCCGGAAAATAATTTGATCACATCAAGATAGTGTAACATCCAAACTTCATTGATCTTGAAACACTGAAAGCATTATAGCATCCAGTTTATGGTATATCAATAGCAAACGTACTGGAAACTTAGGTGTCTGTTAAAAGATAACTGCAGGGAACCAACAACTTTAACTCTTCTCTGAAGAACAGGCTATACCAGGTGTAGCCAACTCCAGTCCTCAACGGCCACTATGAGGTTTGGCAAAATCCTTTCCGGGTTTTCAAACTCCAGTTCGGGATTTTGCTCTTGCTCGCCCTGTTTGGCTGGATGTCCATTTTTTCTCCTGGCAACTTCCTTTAAAAGTTGCCGAGCAAAGTTCCAGTTTATAGCTGTGTTCATGCTTTTTTTTGTCTCTCACGTTCCAGACCCAGTTCACATACCTCGACTACACTTGTCTTCAACCCACCCCGGCCATTGCAAGTACCTCGACTAACCTTTGATTTTAGCCTGCCTCGATCTCTGCATCCACACCGACTACACAACTCTGCTGCCAGCCCTGACCTTCGGCTTACAACTCACTACTCTATCAGGACTCTGTCCTTCGGCTCAGGTCGGTTCTTTCACCTTCCTACCTCAGCCCTGGGGGTCGCTTCCTGTTTGAGACGAGCATCGTTATAGCCACCAACCGGTCAGGTTTTCAGGAAATCTCTGCTTCAGCACAGGTGGCTCAATCAGTCCCTGCTTCAGCACAGATGGCTCAATCAGTGGCTCAGTCTTTGACTGAGGCACTGATTGTCCCGAAGCTGGAATATCCTCAAAACCTGACCGGCAGGTAGCACCTGCGGACTGGAGTTGGCAACCCCTTGGCTACACAATTACCAACTGATGGTTTGCTGTGATACAATGATCCTTTTCTCATTCTAACCTTGTGTAACTCACTTACAACAATCTCCCTAAAAAAACAAACCTCTGTTAATGATGTTTCTTACATCTGAAGCAGAGCGGTTGTAAAAGAGGTTTATGCCATCTCAGGCCTGGCTGAGTTTTTGAAAGTGAGGCACATATTTTACAAGCATATGTGGCGGTTAATTCTCACCAAATCACAATCCTATGTACATAGGAGAAACAGCTGCAAAGCATAGATTTATGGTGATGAGAGAGGCAAGATGCAATCTCTTCTAATAAACGCCAACGATGTCTTGTTGCATACAAGCCTCATCGTTGGCTATGCATCAAAATGATATACATTACATTGATCCATAACACGGTGCAAACATTTTCATTTGCATCATGGCAGCACAGAGTACAGTATGCGTGAAGCTTGTTAATCTTGATTGTTACATTGGGAGCATGTCTATTAGAAATAGAGGTTAATGGTACCTAAACCTGGCAGATTTAGCTAAAGCAAAGTTAAAGGGAAATGGAGTTAGAGATATAATTTTTCATTTATTGCATTAACGTACTAGACTGAAATTGGCAAAAGCAAAGCACAATATATGCAAAGCTCCTTGATACATTAATGCAAACTCACATGGAATTAAAATGATGCCATTTGTGCTAATGTTGTAGCAATGCTTCCGTTTTTGATACTTGGTACATACAGTATAGTGTAATCCGGTGTTTTTAACCTTTGGTTTTGGTTAAGGAACCTATAATTATATTCTGAAATTCTGCAGATCTCCAGCCCTCTCTTATAGCACAGTGAGGGCAAAGAGACATCAAGCGCAAATACTGTTTAGTGTATTAGAACCCAGTGAACACAATAGTCATAATAGTGAAAAATGTAAACAACTTGAGGTAGTGTAGCTCCAGAAATGGACTCAAACCAAGTCAAGACAGGTACATAAAGGCAGGGAGATCAGGAGCGCAAATACATCCAGGATCATGCAAACAAAGAGAAAATATATAGTGCAAAAATGTTTTAACTAAAAAGTGAAAGATGAGACTTGGTAGGTATCTCACTCACAATTGTGATGATTTTAAAGGCAGTGTGGTTATGTAGAGTAACCAACTCGGATGTTTCTTCAGGTGCTTTCAGGAGACATTCCTCAGAATCGGGTGGAATGGGTAGAATTTCTATTTATGAAGAAGAGAGGACAAAAGATTCTGAGGAACTTCTCCTGAAAGCACTCAAAGAAACGTCCGAGTTGGTTACTCTACATAACCACACTGCCTTTAAAATCATCGCAATTGTGAGTAAGATACCTACCAAGTCTCATCTTTCACTTTTTAGTTAAAACATTATTGCCCTATATATTTTCTCTTTGTTTCCATAATCCTGGATGTATTTGCGCTCCTGATCTCCCCACCTTCCTCTCTAATAGCACATCTGAGATCAGATGCATTGTAAGGAACCCCAACCCTCTCTAATAGCGCGTCTGAGATCAGATACATTGTAAGGAGCCCCAACCCTCTCTAATAGCACATCTGAGATCAGATGCATTGTAAGGAACCTCAACCCTCTCTAATAACGTGTCTGAGATCAGATGCACTGTAAGAGCCCCAACCCTCTCTAATAGCGCGTCTGAGATCAGATGCATTGTAAATTCTTCTGTATTTTCAAATGACATGCAAATTGCAGGAGACCTTTTTTGGGGTGCCTGGGGAACCCAACGGTTCCTAGGAACCCCTGTTAAAAAACACTGTAGCGTATTGTATCTGTAAAATGGTATGCTCACTACTACTTTGCATGCTGTAGCAGTATATAAGCTGATATTTATTATTATTATTAATGATAAGGGCCAAAACAGCAAAGTAAAGAAATTGTCCAGCAGTAAGCATCCGATATATATCTTATCCCACCACCAAAACACTTCTATTCCCTTGTACATTACTGTCTCCGAGCCCACAATTAATGTTCGAGCAATGGCAGAGAATGGAAAGCTATTCAGAAACAGCTTCAGATTTATGCCACATATTTCAGGACTATAAACTAGGATAACCTTCCTCCAGTCATTATCCCTCTCAGTTTAATATCATTTGCTGCCATTAAGCCTGAGAGATATTATTATTTTATCACCCTTAGCTGGGTGGATTTCCGCACAGCTTTAGGAAACCAGAATAGACAAATAGTGAAAGTGCCGGCACTGTAAATATAAGAGGATTCATAGCATTGTCCAGCCATGCAAAGTTAAATTAATCTTCAAAAGAACATTTTTAAGAGCTGCTTAAACTGCTCTCTAATGCAAAGGTGACAATGCTTTAATTTCTGGGTAATACTACAACTTTATGACTTAGTAGTTTTATTTAATGGTCCAATTTAGCATAGGATGCTGTCTGCAGTCAGTCCTGTGAGACAGTTTTATAGCAAAAGGCTTCAACGCAAGCTGCTAAATCCCACTATCTGATCTAGATTTGCCTTATAAAAACCCCATCACACAGCACCTGCAGTACATTCCGCGTTCTGGAAGACGCTGGTACACAGCAGGTTACAATAACACAGTACTAGTGGCTATCCAGAGTGGGAAATTATTCTCCGTGTAGTGATAGTGTTTCTTATTCTTACCGTCCATCCCCCCTTTGCCCGCAACATGTTGAAATTCTGGAAATGTTATGTAGTAAAAAAGGAAGGACAGGGAGGAAGAGGTTTGTTGCCTTTTTATTGGACCAAACACGTAGTTGATATGTTACAAGCTTTCTAACTTCTCAGGGTTCTTCATCAGGTTCTACCCCGCACCCGAGAGGTTATAAAGTATCATATCTTCTACTCCCTCCTTTGTTACTACATGGAAGAAAGGACCAGCACGCATCCCCATCCTTCTTGCTTACTATGGAAATGTTATGGAGTGATCATAAAATGTCCCTGTCATGTACTGTATGCCGATTCTTAACCTCTGCAAACTCCTGGCAACAATGTTGCGTGGGGGAAACATTACTGTGTTGTGTTACTGCCGGCAGAACTTTTTATAAGCCATGAAGGGCAAATCCCTCCTGTTAATCCCAATTTCACAGTATTTTGCCAAGCTCTACATTATTTCCATTTTATACACAACACCAGATTTCTTTTCATTGCAAATATGCAGAATCATAAAATAAAGTTTAAAAAAGATGCTTCTCTGGCAAGGTAGCCCATTGTATTGTGGTTGCCTTGTGTACTGTATATAAACCTAGTTTTCAAAGGAAAAATTCCAATGGCTATCAATGGGATTCCTTATGTTTGATCAATATTGTGCTTTTTTCCACTGGCTTTGCCTTATTTTACAGCTAGGAGACCTCCGTAACTAACTAAGACCCAACCTTAGTAAACATTCATCTGCAGTTGCTATATTGTAATATTGGGAAGACATTCCCCTTTAAAGTAGCATTGTATGTGGAACTATTACATGTTACAATATATCAAACAATTGCTGCTTTGTTGCTGCCATTTTGCCAACAATGGAATATAAACAATCCCATATTTCCATTCTTTACTGCACACCTTGTGCCAGGTACAATACCTGTGTTTTATTTGTACTGCTATGCAGGAGATAGCAGCAGCGCTCTCCTCTGCTATCTCCTGAACCCACTGGTTGCAGCTCTCAAATAACCATAAACTAATTAGAATAGTGGGTAATTGGTACCAGTCTTTCAGGCAACTAATTAATTAAGTTTTCCTGGACCACAGCCTGAGAGACACTTTTTATCCCTCAGGTACTGAGGAAACAAACTGTACCTATTGTTACGGGCCGTCCTTTGGAGGGTCTGTAACTGATTGTCAGAAATTATGCAGGTACATGTAATATTGTATGTGTATGATACATCTAAAGTGGGTCCCCGCCTTGGCAAAGCGCTATGCTGCCGATCCAAAGCCCACTCCTAATTGCTTAGTTAGTTGGTCACCATTAGGCACATCCAAAGCTTGTTCTCTTCGTGCAGATTTCTTCTCCTAACATACTGTTTTGTTTTCATTGTGGAATGACATTAATTGTAACGTTTGTTAGTTTTTAATTTGAAAGCCAGGTATGGATTGAAGGAGCAGCTCGGTGCGTGAATACACTGACTCTAAGACCAATGCCACGGAGGGAACCTGATTTAAATCCCCCTGTCAGCTCCTTGTGACCTTGGGCAAGTCACTTTATTTCCCTGTGCCTGATGTATATCCTAGTGCAGGAGTCAGGGCTGCCGACAGATAGAAACTCTAGTCCTGAGCCCTGGGAAATCTGTCAGTGGCCCTGGCAGGAGTGGCCAACACCAGTCATCAAAGGCCACCAACAGGCCAGGTTTTCAGGATATCCCTGCTTCAGTACATTGAGCCACCTGTTCTCAAGCAGGGATATAATGAAAAAAACATTGTATAGTGCTCAGAAGAAAACAGCAATACTGAGAGTTGATAAATTCTTATAGAATGGAGTTAACCCAATGAATGAATGTCACTCAAGCAGGGATATCCTGAAAATCTGACCTGTTGGTCATGCCTGTCCTAGTGTGACTGCTCTTAAGAGTGTCATCTCTGAGACTGGCTCAAATAAACACGTTGTAAAGCCTTTAACAATGTAATTGGCTTCCTTAAGCAAATGTAACCAAGGTGTATGCAAAAATGTAGCTGTTTTATTTTTTTTGGAAATTAATATCAAATTCCAGCCAGGGTTAACACATCTATATTTCCCATACTTTCTGCTTTTAATCCTAAATTCACACACTTCAATGTAGAAATCCATGGTAGTAAATTATATTTTTAAACTTTAAAATAGCTGTTACATTCTTCCATAGTTGCAATTACAAACAAGCCCTGGAAGAGTCAATTAACACGAGCATTGTGCGTTGTAGAGTTTGTGATTTTTACTGTTATTCTTTTCTCAACTAAGCTTTAAAGGCTAAATTTGGAAAGCAAATAAACATATTTTGCATTTTTAATTAAGCCTTAAATATGAGAGGAACTTTCAAAGGATTTAGTGCTTTAATGTTACTACAATATATGTATGTATAAATTATGGTGGGTAAAAAAAGTGACCAAAAAAACTCCACCGTAAAGCATATAGCAAATGGAAATATAACTGTATGCTCATTTTCATGTCTTAGATAAGTCTGCAACCCTGCCTTTCACCATTATCACCCAGCACTTCCACTGAAGCAAGGGATTCTGGACAATGACATGCAAATCAGCACACACTGACACCTTTTGCTTCAAATCCATTTTGACAGGGACCCCTATAATCTGTGTGCTGAGGGATAATGGTGAAAGCCAGGGTTGCAGACCTGTCTAAGACATGCAAATGAGCACACAGTAATATTTCCATTTGCTATATGCTTTACGGTGGAGGTTTTTTTTGTCTCTTTTTTACCCATCATAACTTTACTAATGTGTGGTCGATACCTATCCAAGATCCAAATTGCAAAGCCAATATAACCAACCTCGCACTGAGGCCCAAAAGGTCGAAACAGATGTCTGTGGATAGGGTTACTGGTTATGCATCTTAACCAAGGCTGTGCAGAAAAGCTGTACAATGCAGCAAGCATAAGCTTATAGGGGGCCATGTCAAAATGGAGTTGAAGCAAAAGGTGGCACAGTATACTCATTTGCATGTCATTTCCCAGAATCCCTAGCTGCAGTGGAAGCGCTGTGTGCTGGGTGATAATGGTGAAAGGCAGGGTTGCAGACCTGTCTAAGACATGCAAATGAGCACACAGTAATATTTCCATTTGATATACATTACTAAGTGGGACTACACGTTTAAATGGGTACATTCTTTCATTATCTACAAGAAATAAAAAGTGGTTAGCAAATAAAATGTTCAAATCCAGGTCGCCAGGTTAATTAAGATAACGACCATATCGCAACAGATAGGGTTGTTCTAATAATGAACTGAAGCACAGTTGTTTTTTCTCAATAGATATTATGTATATTCAACTAATTAAACCGGCCGTTCAAAGGTTCTGGTTTTGCAAGGTCATTCAAAGCCAGGTTCAGAGGACCCGGATATGTGTCAGGCTTCACAGCTACTAAATGAGAAGCTTTAATGGCCTTAAAAATATAATAAGAGGGACACAGGGGATCTGTAGACAAGAAATGTATATAAACTATTACAATGATCATTTCACAGGTGGCTCATTTTCATCACTACTGCCAATCACTTTACAAGCGATCAAATATATTTTAAGGCCACAATCCCCTCCCCCCCCCCCCCACCCTCTTAACCCTATCAGTGCTCTTGGGTCCAGCAATGTAATGTGGTGCAGATTTCTCTGCCGGCCACGGAAATGTTTAATCTATAGATAATTTAGCCGAGAGAAGTCCCAGAAATATAAGCATTGACGGTAGGTGCCACTTGTCTCGCCTTGTTTGTTTATTTTCTCAAGATGCTATAAACTATTTGAATCTCCTTTATTCGTATTCAGAATAAATTTGTGTCTACCCCAAGTACTATTGATTTGATGTATGTCCCCCTGGGGATGTAGGCTCCAGAGCTGAACACATACTGAGAGTGTAAATAGAGCACTTACTGCCTCTTGTATTCCTCCTGCCAGTATCTATCCAGGGGCGGCCAAGTACAGTCCCCAAGGGCCACCAACAGGTCAAATTTTACGGATATCCCTGCTTCAGCGCAGATGCTGCAGTCTTTGACTGAGCCACTGGTTGAGCCATCTGTGCTGAAACATGGACATCCTTAAAACCTGACCTGTTGGTGGCCCTTGAGGACTGGAGTTGGCCACTCCTGATCGAGCCCAATTTAACGGAGCATACGGCTGGTTTTCTGACCTGCATTCAAACACTTTCTGCTTACTATAAAGTTATTAGAAATAACCAATTGCACTATGTACAGTTAACCCCTTATCTGCTCATCAAGCACTTAGCATACAGGTATAAAAGATCAATGGGAAGCAGCCCTGTAGGATAGAGTTCTTTGATCACCCTCAGAAATCCTCAACATGCTTGCCTAGGACAAAGACCGTTTGTAGCTGTATTGGTCATAAAAGTGTTTAGATTTGTCATAGACTGATACCTTTTTTATATGCTACAATAGATTTGAAGAAGACTTATGACATTTTGGAAGTGCTAGTGTGCACTATAATTTCAGCTAAGAGGAACTTTCAAGTTGATGCCATCAAATTCTGCCACAATTCGAACGTAAAAAAGAACACACTTTTGTGGTACCTTCTGTGCTCCTACGCGTGTTCTGCACCTTGCTCAGCCATAAGACTTTCATGCTTATGTTTCCTTTGTCATTTCCTTTGTGTCGGCAGTGTTTTTCCCTTTTGGACGCTACACTGGCGACATACTTTATTCGAGCTCGGCTAGTCCCACGAATTCGGGTATACCCGGGTGTATTGAGGTTTGTGACTGTTTTCTGCCCGAGTGCATTGAGGTATTTTCCAGGCAGGGATTAAAGCATTTTATTCCCGCTGGCTGCAATACTGCACAGTATATATATATATACTGCATTACAATTCATGAATTTATGCCATCTGGTAGACACGCGAAGCATTGCAGCCTATTAAATCCTAATCATTATCATTTAACAGATCAGCCGCCCGTCAGCCAGGCATGAACCCAGGCTGGGGAAGGCAAACGCAACGGGGCTTGTCAGAGGTGAGGAGCGGCGCATTCCAGGTATCTGCCAGGTACAAACTGGGCATTTGCTCGATAAAGTGTGTCGTGCAGTAATTTCTGTCGTATTGCTTTATAGCGGACACCCTGACTGTATGTCACAAACTGAAGCCTTAGAAGAGTAGAGAAATTCTGAAACAAGCCTGTCTACTGTTTTTTTAAGAGCTACTTTATTGTCTACCGTTGTAACTTTTTGGTACAAATGTTTGATTCCTAAATTGTTTGATTCTAGTCATAAAGAAGGCACCAAACTCCTATATCCCCTATATCTGTGCATGTTTTAGTCACCCTTGACGTCTCTGCAGCATTTGATACGAAAGACTTTGGGACTTTAATGGAGTTCCTAAAGGATTCCTGTCTGAGTAGCACAGTTCTCAGCTAGTTCAAATCCATATGTCTTCAGGAGTGTACTCCTCTGTACCAGTGTCCCTATCATGGGAAGTGACACAGGGCTCTGTCTTATCTCCCATACTTGCAGAGTACATGCTACCACTGGGTGACATTATCATACAACATAGCCAGGATTGTCACTGCTATACAGATGACACACAAATCTATTTGTTCCTTGCACCGGGCACTAAGGACCCGCTATCAGTTCTCAATTGATGTTTACCTGAGTTGATAGAGTGGTTGAGGTTGAATCCTGATAAAACAGAAGTGCTGGTGGTGGGAGGTCACCATCTGATAACAACAAGACTGTAGCCAAATCAACCAACCAGCCTTAAGCCCGGTTGTTCCCAGTTGCTAAATTGACTATGTGCGTAGCCTTGGATTTGTCCTTAATTGTGGCTTGACCATTAAACATCAGGTGTCACTCATGATCAAAGCCTCATTGTTTCACCTGAGGTGCACGTACTTCATTTCCCTAGAGGATCTCTCTACGCTGGTTCATGCCTTTGGTGTCCTCACGCCTGACCCACTGCAATGCACTTTACCTGGGACTTCTGGAAACAGAGCTGGCTGTAGCTGGTGCAGAAAATGCTGTGGCCAGGTTGTTAACTAACCAGACCCATTATTGCCACATGATACCCGTTCTCTGCTCTCTGCACTCTCAGCCTGTAAGATGGCGAATCTGTTTCAAGATTGGCATGTTGACATTCAAAGCTTTGCATAACCAGAGTCCGAGTTGCCTGAAAGAGCTCCTTGGTCCCTATGCTCCCACTCCCTCACTTTGATCTGCATGTGAACGACTAGCAGTTCCAAGAATCTCCCTGACTTCCTGCAGGGACGAGCTTTTAGCCACGCTGATCCCACGCTTTGGAATGCTCTGCCCCTCCCAGGAAATGTTTTAAAACAGGCTCACGACCTACATGTGTACCCATGCATTTAATTAATGAACAAAAAGCTGTAATTTAATCCTTATTTTACCACTACCTGTTACTCTAATGTTTTATCTTGTGTTTGGTTTCTCTTACAGCTTGAAATATTTTCTTTTTCTTTGTGGAATCGGGAAGCGCTTCCCGTGTATTTGTGAGAATTTGTGTAGTCATTATTATTAATAGAAATTATTAAGGTATTTATCCATGTCACAAGTGCTACATTATAATACACAAGCAGGGATAGTTAGGATTAAATATGAACGATAGTGATAGCAATATTTGATACATTTATATACAAAAAAGTGGATGGAAATTAGGTTATTTTTAATTTGTTTCCATGACCGTGTTATTAAATTCATTTTACAGCAATTTCCTTTGGCATATCCGCTTTCTACAATGTATTTTGCTAGGATATGCAGTGTTCCTTGTGTTTCGATTAAGAAGGCTCGCTCCAGTATTCAAACAATGCTTCATATCAAAACACCTTTGGGTTGTGTAACTGTGCCGGCTCTATTTATTTTGAGTCATATTTGCTTAGTTTCTTCTAAAAGTATTGCCAGTCAGTGTGCTAGTAATTTGTCTAATGTTCTCCATGACATGCACCAGAAGATAAGAAGATTCATTGGCTTGTATCACTTTCCAGTGTGTGGTTTAGTCACTAATAGCTTTGCTTAGCTTGTCATCTAAAACTCATGTGAATACAAAGCTAGCAAAGCGGATACATTTACAGCCTGCTAAAATATAACATCGAGCGCTTTAGAGGCAACAACCTAAACAGGAGCATCTTAAGGGGCCATCTGGGCTTATAGTAAGAGGAATGACCCATGTAACTAAAAATAAATGAGAAAATCAACCCCTTTAAGAACTCGAGTTGCTACAAAGTCTGGCCTTTATATGTGGCATTACTGCGGCTGTACAGTGCTAATGGAAATTATGTGGCGAGTTAAAAGCTACAAGTAAAGAAAAGAGATGCACTTTTTGTGAAAAAAAATAAGATTTTACTTTTTACAGCATTTTCTCCTAAGTGTTTGTCATAATAAATCCAAACTGGTTGTTTGTTTTTCACAATAACATTTTTTTTTCTTAACTGTGTTACTGCTTCTTGTTACAGTGATTGGAAGACTGAAACATGGCTACTGGGAAGGCAGAGAAATGACTATGTTGGTGGTGAAGAGACAACTGGTGCCAAAAAAGTGATATCCATATTAGATACTGACGCATCGTTCTTCAATAAATGACAGCGGTCTCCATTACTGAACGTGTTACGTCACTATGTACTGTATTATAAGATTTTAGCATTAAGTGACACGTGACCATCCTAATGTGAATTCATGGTATATCCTCATAATTATTGCATACAAACAAAAGATGCTGAAATTATCCTTCTGTAACCCCTCTTATTTCAATGTGTCAGGGCGGGGGCCTGAATCCATCCTCCCTGAGTACCCCATAGTCAGACACACCAGACAAAAAGCAGATGAGAGAGATGTATGTATGTATGTATGTATGTATGTATATATATATATATAAACTAATATTAGTGTGTGTCTCTTAGGCTATCTCTGTGTGCATCTCTCAGACTGTAACTAGCTGTGTGTGTGTGTCTCAGTCTGTCACTGTAGAGGGAGAGGGGGGTTGGCCCGGTATTAAAGGGGTTGCCCCCATATGGCCACCCCCTGACCTCACCAGGGAGGCAAGGGGTTAACTGGACTGCGGTCCAGGAATGTGGCTTACACCTTGTCATGTCAGGATGTATGTTCCCCTGTTCCCATGTTTCATTATAAACCTGTATTTTAATGTTTTAAAGTGCATTTCTGTATCTCCATTTCTGGAGGTCGCAGAGAGTTGATATTTGGCCAATGTGTGGAGTCACTGTAGGCATTAAAAACTTGCAAATTTCGACCCACTGAGCCCACCAGAATGGAACTTATTAATATATGTAGATAGTAAAGTGTATATGTATGGTATTTTGGATCTGCTCTGACAATGCAGACTCCATCTGCTATGCTAATAGGTCATGAAGGGCAGCCGGCTGATTAAGCCTAAGCACTGTGATCAAAAGTTAACTGCCTGATTGTTTACACTAAGTACTAATCAACCGACCAAGTACTAATCAACAGACTCTGCCACTCTAATTGTTACCTGAGGGTGGAGAATCATCAAACTGGAGTGGTTTGTAAGTGTTATGTCTACACCTACAAACAAAGCAGATACTTCATTTGGTAGACTGGTCGTTGCCTCTGATTTAATTATGGGGCTACCCATAGAGTCCCAGTACACATGGGCTAATTAGCTGGGGGGCATGGGTTAATCTGTGTCTGTGTCTGTATTCAATGTTAAGAATAGGGTTACACAGGTATATAAACTGTGTCAACCCTACAGTTTTTAGTTGTGCTTCTGATTCCACCTGGAATGTCACCGGATTGCTGGAGATTTGCTAGCTGATACTTCTCCATCCCCCAACCCTAAGTAAGTGTTACCTTCTTGTCTGTTAATTGTACTATATTGCTGTGTTCACTTTTTTTAAGGAATAAATATATTTTATTATATCTAAGCCTCGTTCAGTTCAACCCAGATATTTGGTGTTCATTATATCTTGTCATAAGCTACCGTGACAGTCACTAGCAGTGGTAAATTTCCTGTTAGGTCTGGGCCAAGGGTGGCAAAAAATTTTTGGGGGGGGCAAAAATGTCCGCCCACACATACTTTTGCCGCGCTCTCAGGCTATCGGGCCGGATGGGAAGTCATTTAGCTCTTGCGGCCACCTCCGTACCTGCCGCCATCCTTCTGGACCCGTTACCAATGTGACCTCACGGGGCATCTCATTAGCATGACAACGCGATGCCTTGCAACGTCGCGTTGGTGACGTCCGCGGCGTCATTGGACGCTGCGGTTCAGGAGAAGGAGGATGGCAGCAAAAAGGCGGCTGCCACAGCTAAGTGCCTGGTCACCAGCGATCAGTGTGTCTCAGACCTAACGTTGCTCAAGATTCAATCCATTTTTCTTCTTATCCAATCCCATATCTACTGTCATGTGTTGCCAGGCAGATCAGGGACAATGTCTTATTCCTTTTCGCACCATGTGATAGGTGGAGCAGGTTAATTCTGTATTGTCCACAGTATATGTATATTTGTTGCAAGGGCTACACTTCCAACTACATATTCATTTTAAACATTCATCATTACTGCTGATCTACTGCATGTTTCTAGCTTCTACTTAAAAATAAAAACCCCTTAACATGATAAGAGCTGGAATTTCCCAGCGGTATACACGAGTTACAGCTATCAAACCCCAAGAGATGAGAATGTGGATGAAAACAGAAGAAAGAGTCTTAGGTTAATGGCTTGAAGGAAAAAGACACAGAAACTGCAGCCAGGAGTTAAGCTCAAGAGAATGTACGAGGCATTAGTATTAATTAGCACCAAATAATCAAAAATTATCAGAAAACCAGGTTTGTGTGAATGCATTTTAATGAAAATGGTATGAAATATTTATAAATGATAACCCGAAGCATGGAATTTAAAGTAGGGAACAGTCTTTAGTTATCTTGCTGCTGCTGCAGCGGCTAGCAAAGTATTGTAGATCTATTATTAGGAAAGAAAAATGACATTTCCATTTTCATTTAACAGGCAACATGAATGCAAATTGTACAGTCTGTACAGTGGAATAAAGCTGGTCACAAACATTGTTTTTTGCTGCTAATGCAAAAGAGCTGGAAACCGCTTTAAGAAATCAGGAAGCTTTACTTTAATTCAGAAAGGAACTTCCTTTTGTAACAAAACATTGCAAACAGACCCTATTACCCTGGCAGCCATCTTTCCCGCTCCCATTCGTTTTGCCCGCCCTCTTCCTTGTCATTCCCCTATATGTATTCGGTAGGTCCCGGTTGTAGGTCTGGGACGGGCGTCCTCCCTAAGTTCCTACACACGCCCTAGTATGGAGTTTCTTGGTGAGTAACGCGTTAGAGAAAAATTCTAAATAAAAGTAAGTAAGGTTTGACTGTTTCTGAAAAACAAATACACAATTCCTGCACTCCTCCCAAACTGGCTGCCAATTTATTAGTGACAGTCTACATTTGGATCCTAAGCCTAATAACAGAGGAGCCATTCAAATGATTGAAGGCTGCTAACCCTGTCAAGGTGAGCCAAGAATGTTTCACTTTTTCTGTCCCCCCTTGAGTATGAGAACTGGACAGGAAAATAATAAAACAAGAAGCATCTTACTAAAGGTGAGAAGAGTGCTGGAGAAAGCAGAGGGAATGCTGTGGAATGATTGTAATAGCACAGTGCACCCATGGAGAGCTGCAGCACGGCGGTATTCCATGAGAACAGAAAATAGACCCTACAAGAAGGGTCATGGTCAGTTGTTGATTGGCTAACCAAGTTCAGAGAACCTCTTTTTTCACCTGCTGTCCTCCAGTAATAAACATGATTACGAGCATACGTATTGTATGCTATACGTATTGTATGCTATAAGTATTGTATGCTATACGTATTGTATGCTATACGTATTGTATGCTATACGTATTGTTTTTGTCTGCATGTTTCGGGTGTCCCTGATATAGTGAGATAGTAATATTTTTACTTTATAGCCTTATATTCATTGGCTTACGTTTTGCTCTCCCCACCTCCTGCGCTCCGCTTTAGGTAAGAGGCATAACGTGATGCTTGTAAGGGTCGTTATTTTTGCATATAATTAATTTTGTGGATTGGCGATAACCTCAGTGTGTTATTTATATGATTGTCACGTGTATTACTGCTGTGAAGCGCTATGTACATTAATGGCACTATATAAATAAAGACATACATACTGTACATGTTACGCACTTTGCTTGGTGTTCACTTTATACATGGGATTCGGTCAATTTTACGGACCCAAAACCACAAAACAATCCTCAATCAACCAAGAACTTTTTGCATCTGCTGTTAGGCAACAGTGATGTCAACTGTGTTTTATACTCTATATATGTCCTGTCCGGTAGAAATCTCAGTGAAATTATGTTGCAAAACTTCCATTATACACTGTGTCCGTTATTAGCACAACAATGGAAATTATTTCAAACTGCTGAGACCACAATAATGTCACTTATGGATCAGATGTAACGGAGATATCGCATCATTGAGACTAGAAGAGAAAATGAACTCTGCTTACCTAATTTGGGGCAAATTCGCTGCAATGAAATTAGGTTTGATTTATATTTTATAAGAGAAATGCTTGCTTTGTGAACACAGCTGTGGGACAATGATACTGCTTAAATGAGCAATCCCCCCTATGTAACCTTCCTTCTTTCAAAGTATGTTCTGCTCCGGGGACCCCTGGTTTATGAGATACGTATCCGTACAGCTACCAATGATGTTGAAGGTGTAGTGAGAATTTGGTCTTCCCTTGTGGAAGATTGACACCCAGTAACTTCACCTGTAAGAGTCCCTTGAGCTGAAAATAGCATCCAACCCCTGGTTTCAT
The DNA here is from genome assembly GCF_040206685.1 of Ascaphus truei. Classification (NCBI taxonomy): domain Eukaryota; kingdom Metazoa; phylum Chordata; class Amphibia; order Anura; family Ascaphidae; genus Ascaphus; species Ascaphus truei. The sequence goes on from NC_134489.1 coordinate 105,092,238, forward strand.
GCTGTGTAGTACAGCCTAGGACAGCATCGATTCTACACACCAAGACCCCTGACATGGAAAATAAAAATAAATTCAGGTGAGGGCATTTGCTCTTTCCCAAAATGGTCAGACAGCTTCCAGTCGGTCAGAGAAGCAGAGCAGCGAATGTCAATGATTCTGCTCACGGAATGACTTGCCAATTGGTTTGTGTCAGTGGGCATTTTTCCATCAGTGGATGAACAACATTTTGGGGGTAATAGCTCCAGGACTGGGATAGGAATGTAGGGCTGAGCAAAAAGTTCCTACTTTTATTTCATGAAGAAAGTTGTCTAATGTTTTAGTACTTTACAGTTGAAGCCTGAAAGTCTAACTCTTAATGGCAATATTCTAATACTATACCACGGAACATACAATATTCTAATACTATACCACGGAACATACAATATTCTAATACTATACCACGGAACATACAATATTCTAATACTATACCACGGAACATACAATATTCTAATACTATACCACGGAACATACAATATTCTAATACTATACCACGGAACATACAATATTCTAATACTATACCACGGAACATACAATATTCTAATACTATACCACGGAACATACAATATTCTAATACTATACCACGGAACATAAAATATTCTAATACTATACCACAGAACATAAAATATTCTAATACTATACCACGGAACATACAATATTCTAATACTATACCACGGAACATACAATATTCTAATACTATACCACGGAACATTCTAATACTATACCACGGAACATACAATATTCTAATACTATACCACAGAACATACAATATTCTAATACTATACCACGGAACATACAATATTCTAATACTATACCACGGAACATACAATATTCTAATACTATACCACGGAACATTCTAATACTATACCACGGAACATACAATATTGTAATACTATACCACGGAACATACAATATTCTAATACTATACAACAGAACATACAATAATCTAATACTATACCACGGAACATACAATATTGTAATACTATACCACAGAACATACAATATTGTAATACTATACCACGGAACATACAATATTGTAATACTATACCACAGAACATACAATATTGTAATACTATACCACGGAACATACAATATTCTAATACTATACCACAGAACATACAATATTGTAATACTATACCACGGAACATACAATATTCTAATACTATACCCCGGAACATACAATATTCTAATACTATACCACGGAACATACAATATTCTAATACTATACCACAGAACATACAATATTGTAATACTATACCACGGAACATACAATATTCTAATACTATACCACAGAACATACAATATTGTAATACTATACCACGGAACATACAATATTCTAATACTATACCACGGAACATACAATATTCTTCTTTCAGAAGCTACTGTAAATTTGCTACAATAAGAACCGCTGGGTCATTTCACAATAACCTACATACAGTAGCAATTATTCAAATTATGGGTGTTTTTTTAAAAAAAAAATGAAAAAAGAAGCAAAAATGGACCAGGTGAGTGTGACTACTGCTTAGATCTACTCACTACAAGAGGGGCGTATACAAAAAGTGATTGTCTAAAGCAGAGGGCTGGCCAACTCCGGTCCTCAAAGGCCACCAATAGGCCAGGTATTAGGGATAGCCCTGCTTCAGCACAGGGGACTCAATCAGAGGATCAGTAATTCTGATATCCTTAAAACCTATCCTCTTGGTGGCCCTAGAGGACTGGAATTGGCCACCCATGGTCTAGGAACAATATACAAGAACAACAAGTACCTGAGATAACCTATCTACTGAATATCAAGTACAATCATGCTGGTATTTAATGGAGAACCCCATCTGATTTCTTATCTACCTACAGTCATTTCAGCAGTAGGAAGTACAGATATTGTATTATTACCATTATCTGGTATTGTATTTTGAGGCAGGTGGTAACCATTTTAAATTGAAGCAACAGATCCATTTCAAATGAAAGTGGTACGCCACTCTCAAATTAAAGCAAGAGACAATATGGAAGCTCTGCTGATTTAAAGAACGTTGGCTCTTGCAATCCTTTTTAATATAAAAAAGAGATTATGAAATATTCAAAAGACTGTGTTAAATATGAATGAATATGCTGGTGTTCTTACCAGTTATATTACAGTAAACATGCATTGGTCCGAGTGGCCCACTTCCATCTGAATCAATGTAGTAGAAACCAGACGGATAGCCCTTGTGTCTGTAGGCTTCACATGATTTCTCATAGATGGCTGAAATGTATAAATAAATGCATTAGTGGCATTGAATTCACAGACAACAATAATTCTATATTCAAACAGTGTCACATATTTTTATGCACAGATTTGTTTCCGAGCCTCGTATTTGCCCATAAGGGAATAAAGTAATATTTGGTTATTCACCCAGCAGTATTATTTTTACAGCAGTCTAGCTGTTGCCTGTCCTTAGCCTGGGGAATATGTCCATCACATCTTGGAGTGGAGCGTTGCCAATTTAAATCTAAGTGACTGAATACCACGTTTGCTGCTTTCCATATGGTCTCACAGGATACTCAGAAACATTTGCCATGAATATAATACGCCTACACCTTTTTTTTCCCTTCTAAATCCTATCTTTATGAGAGACTTCTTGGCAAGAGCATCACTGTCTGATACCTTAGTGAGGACAAGGGTAAAGCAGACACGGTTGACATTATGTGAGACCCGCAGTAATTCACACCCTGCTTTTTTACTTAGCATTGTTTATTTCTAGTCATACAATTAAGTGCATTAGAAATGAAGTCTCGGAAGCTTTCCATTATCTTGAATAAGATTTCCTCTTCGCTGCCAGAGGTGTCTGACCTGTAGAGATGGGAAATTGTTTTGCTCGAATTTGAGTTCGCCTATGATTGGCCACCTCCTGTCAGCCACGGATTAGTCAGTTCCTTTCAGCCTCAGATTGGCCAGTTCCTGCCAGCCACAGATTGGCCAGTTCCTGTCGGCCTTGGATTGGCCAGTTCCTGTCAGCCTCGGATTGGCCAGTTCCTGTCGGCCTCGGATTGGCCAGTTATTGTCGGCCTCGGATTGGCCAGTTCCTGTCGGCCTCGGATTGGCCCATTCCTGTCGGCCTCGGATTGGCCCGTTCCTGTCGGCCTCGGATTGGCCAGTTCCTGTCGGCCTCGGTTTGGCCAGTTCCTGTCGGCCTCAGATTGGCCAGTTCCTGTCGGCCTCGGATTGGCCAGTTTCTGTTGGCCTCGGATTGGCCAGTTCCTGTCGGCCTCGGATTGGCCAGTTCCTGTCGGCCTCAGATTGGCCAGTTCCTGTCGGCCGTGGATTGGCCAGTTCCTATCGGCTTTGGATTGGCCAGTTTCTGTCGGTTTTGGATTGCCAATTCCTGTCGGCCTCAGATTGGCCAGTTCCTGTCGGCCTCGGATTGGCCAGTTCCTTTGGCCTCGGATTGGTCAGTTACTGTCAACCATGGATTGGCCAGTTCCTGTCGGTCTTGGATTGGCCAGTTTCTGTCAGCCTGGAATAGGCCAGTTCCTGTCAGCCTCGGATTGTCCAGTTCCTGTCAGCCTCGGATTGTCCAGTTCCTGTCAGCCTCGGATTGGCCTGTTCCTCTCAGCCTCGGATTGGCCAGTTCCTGTCAGCTGCAGATTGGCCAGTTCCTGTCAGCTGCAGATTGTCCAGTTCCTGTCAGCTGCAGATTGGCCAGTTCCTGTCAGCCTCGGATTGGCCAGTTCCTGTCAGCTGCAGATTGGTCTTAAAACAGCAGATTAGTTTTTTTTTCTTATTACTGAAAACCCAAATCCGGGAAACAGAATCCAATCTGTTGTTGGATTCATGTTAAAGCTTTTTAAAGATCCGAGCACCCTGGGTGGATTTGAAAGAATCCTCGCTGGCTAAAAGTTGCTGAAATCCAAACTCGGATTTCCACGTGCGGATCGGATCTTGTCTTAAAAGCCAGAGGAAATCCAGGAAGGAAATTTGGATCAGTGCGCAATCTCTACTGGCCCACTGACAGTGAGAGGGTTAAAGGAATGTTGTATACTCATAAACCAGTGCACGGTTTGCTCCTGTCAGGGCCACATCTACAGTACTATATCCATATACTTCTGAAGATCTCTCCACTGTACATAGTAATCAAATCAGATTGGCCAGTTCCTGTCGGCCTCAGATTGGCCAGTTCCTGTCGGCCTCAGATTGGTCCGTTCCTGTCGGCCTCGGATTGGCCAGTTCCTGTCGGCCTCGAATTGTCCAGTTCTTGTCGGCCTCGGATTGTCCAGTTCCTGTGGCCTTGGATTGGCCAGTTCCTGTGGCCTTGGATTGGCCAGTTCCTGTGGCCTTGGATTGGCCCGTTCCTGTCGGCCTCGGATTGGCCAGTTCCTGTCGGCCTCGGATTGGCCAGTTCCTGTCGGCCTCGGATTGGCCAGTTTCTGTCGGCCTCAGATTGGCCAGTTCCTGTCGGCCTCGGACTGGCCAGTTCCTGTGGCGTTGGATTGGCCAGTTGCTGTCGGCCGTGGAATAGCCAGTTACTGTCAACCACGGATTGGCACGGTGATGTGTAAATAAGGCAGTATATAGTCAGTATTTATTTGTTTCATTAGCAAAGTCAGATATAATTACAACACACAGAATCTGTTGAGTTAATAAAATACCACTGAGCTGGTTATTTCTTCTAACAAGGTGATAATAACTTTGTACTTTAGAGAGTAAAAACTCTTTAAAGTGATAACGTTCAGGTGCTAATAAGGGACATTGAAGCCCCTATATTATGTATTTGGTTTTTTATACCTAGAGCAGAGCCACCAACAATTCAGATTTTTAAGATATCCCTGCTTCAGCACAGAATGCTCAGTGTTTGACTGAGCCACTGATTGGGCCATCTGTGCTGAAGCAGGGATATATTTAAAACCGGACCTTTTGGTGATTCTTGAGGACTGGAGCTAGCCATTCCTGGCCTAGAAGATTTCAGGGGTGAAATAATAATGGTAACACTAAATTACTTCATTATTCCCTGGTATGCTGGGCCTTCTGAAATTCAGTTGAAACTAATTTAGATACATTATTGTCATAATACAATTATACTCAAACTATTTACCCTCTTGCTTGTAAGTGACTGACACCCTTATTCTGTAACATGTCATAGCGCTGATCCGTGCAATTTACACAATAAGAGCCTGAGACTGAATATGTTGTGGGTTTATAAGTCAGGTAAGTATAAAGATATATATATATATATATATACATGTAGAGGTATCAGTACCGTGTTAGCCGAGCTTCAATAATCAAAAAATAAATAGATGATACCGTTCTGTGGCTAACGAAATGCTTTTATTTGTGCGAGCTTTCGAGATACACTGATCTCTTCTTCCTGCGGTGTTACAATGAATGAAGCTTCATTTTTTGCTTCATTCATTGTAACATCGCCGGAAGAAGAGATCAATGTATCTCGAAAGCTCGCACAAATAAAAGCATTTCGTTAGCCACAGAACGGTATCATCTATTTATTTTTTGATTATATATATATATATATATATATATATATATAGAATCCAACGCACAGCCGGCACACCATATGCAACTAAATAAGTTTTGGTGCTTATCCCATAAAGCAATAACAGACCATACGATACCGGTTGCAACACGACATCAAGGGACAGCACGCAGGTAAGTAAATCAAAAATGTTCTATATTTGATAGAAGACACAAAAACCGACGTTTCGGTCCCCCAGTGGGACCTTTCTCAAGGTGGTGCAATTGAATGCAGTGCACAATACATATATATATATCCCAAACCCCAGTGCAATTCAACAAAACCAATCACAGTTAATTAGCCTCACCTGCCTATGTGACATGCATCCACAGTATCAGCAGGTGAAGAGCGTCCATTTTGAATATATTAACTCTATATTTGTTTACCTGATATTTGTTTAGGCATGCGCAAAAAGGCTCAAGAATTGCATAATGTTACTGCTGAGAGACTACATAAGTCTGCCAGACCCAGCGATATCTTGGATAACCGGAGAGAGTGCGCATGGGCTAAACTGATCTGGAGCTGATACCTGGATAGATTAACTATTTCAGGGACGTGCAAAATACACATTGTAACTGCAAGTTAAGCGAAACATGTGAAACACCTGATGTGCTCACCGTAAATGTGCAAAAAAATGTGAGGGATTAAAACATATATACACACGTGTGGATGACGTGGCTGACTGGAATCTAGGACAATATATAAATGCTGAAAGCACTCAGCCATATAACGCCTAATGCATAGTGTAAGAAATGATAATGCAATGATGACTCTATGCATCATGTCAGGAAGCGACACCTTAAAAAAACAACAAAAATACATAATGCAGACAATGTCAAATAGAGAAACTGGTAATAAATTAGAATACATGCTGTGTCACACTCTCAGCAAACATTGCTACAGGTGGCTCTTGACTAAAAGGGACCTGAGGTATCTGACACACTGTAATGCACCAGCATACATAAAAAGTGAAATAGTGCATCAAAGCATAATAATTTGCACAAACAAAAAAGACAGTATATAAATGCTGAAAGCACTCAGCCATAGAACGCATAATGCGTAGTATAAGAAATGATAATGCATTGATGACTATGTATCCTTTCAGGGAGCGACACCTTAAATACCAACATAAACACATAATGCAGACACTGTCACATGGAGAAACTAGTGATAAATTGTGTGTGTCTCGCTTTCAGCAAACATTGCCACAGGTGGATCTTGACTGCAAGGGACCTAAGGTGCCTGACATGATGGAGGAAATGTGGCTAACTGGCTGACACCCCAAGGCAGTATGCACTGGTTTTGCTGTTAAAGATGAATCCTAGTATCAGCAGGCAGCTCAATGGGCCAGGTGCGGAGATTACAGGAAACAGCTTAATCTGAAGTCCTCATTTAGACCCCGTGGGCTCAATATGCCCAAACTGTAGATGAGTGTGGCTTCAAGCTGTAGTAGTGTCCTGTTGCGATTCCCTCCTCTCCCCGAAGTCCGTGCCTGGGCAATTGGCATACAACGCAAGGTGGCGAGCCCATGCCTCTTCTCTTTGGAATGTCTTGCTACTGGTTGATGTGACAAATCCTCCTTGTTTTCAGTATCAGCCAGTGCCTTCCGTATGGCAGAACGATGTAGGGCTAATCTCTCTTTAAGCATCCTCATTGTCTTTCCCACGTAATAAAGGCCACATGGGCATTGTATAAAATATACAACGTATTTGGATTCACAATTCATTGTATCCTTGATCTTCTGGCGGATGCCAGTGTGAGCATATATATATGCTTTTGAGTTGAAAAAAACCCAGCTGCCCTTAATCTCAACAGCAGTGGTGCGGCTGTAGCGAGACTTAGGCTACGTCCAGGATGAAGGGAAGAGCAGAGCGAGCGCGCTGGCGCTCCTGAGCAGTGACGTCACCTGCATGTAAGCAGGAGACAAATCTTGTCCTGCTATAGGAAATTTGCGAGCTAACTCTCCCCTCTCTCTCCCCTCTCTCCCCCTCTCCCCCCTTCCCTCCTCTCTCCCCCCTTCTCTCCTCTCTCTCTCCCCCTTCCCTCCTCTCCCTCCCCCCTTCCCTCCTCCCCTTCCCTCCTCTCTCCCCCCTTCCATCCTTTTCCCTCACTCTCACCCTCCCCCACTCTCTCTCTCCCCCCCTCTTTTCCCCCTCTCTCTCTCTCCCCCTTCTCTCCCTTCCCCTCTCTCCCACATTTTCTCCTCCCCCCTTCTTTCCTTTCCCCCCTTCTCTCTTTTTCCCCCTTCTCTCCTTTCCCTGTCTCTCTCCCCTTTCTCTCCCCCCCTTCTCTCCTTTCCCCTCTCTCTCTCCCCTTTCTCTCATCCCCCCTTCTCTCCTTTCCCCTCTCTCCCATTTCTCTCCTTTCCCCACTTTCTCTCCCCTTTCTCTCCTTCCCCCCTTCTCTCCTTCCCCCCTTCTCTCCTTTCCCCTCTCTCTCCCCTTCCCCCTTCTCTCCTTCCCCGCTTCTCTCCTTCCCCCCTTCTCTCCTTTCCCCTCTCTCCCCCCATCCCCCCTCACTCTATTTGTCCCCCACCACTCCGTTTGCCCCCACCACCCCGTTTGCCCCCCCAACACCCTGTTTGCCTCCCCCACCACCACCACTCCATTTGCCCCCCCACCCCCTCTCCGTTTGCCCCACCACCACCACCTCTCCGTTTGCCCCCCCACCACCACCACTCCGCTTGCCCCCCCCACACCACCACTTCGTTTTACCCCCCCTCACACCACCACTCCGTTTTACCCCCCCCCCCCTCACACCACCACGTCGTTTTACCCCCCCCCCCCCGTTCACATGTCTCCGTTTTCAGTTTCGTGTCGTCGTCCCGTTTCATGTCCCCCCCCCCGTTTCGTGTCCCCCCCGTTTCGTGTGTCCCCCCCCCCCGTTTCGTGTGTGTCCCCCCGGTCCCCGCCCCGTTTCGTGTCAGAGGACAGCAACCAATGAAATGCTATATAATACAAGCTCCCAATGCTTGCATTGCATTGGTTTTGCCTTGCAGTCCTCTGATTGGGTACATTTGGTCATGTGCTCAAATGTCGGAGCTACACATTCAAAATTTTGAAACTCTTGAAACTGAGCTCCGACTACAGCTCACGGGCACGCGCAGGAGGGAGCTCACGCAGGACATTGTCTCAATGTGTCTCATCGTGGCGAGCGTGAGCGCACGCACCAGCTCAGCGCCACCCTGGACGCAGCCTAACTGTATCCAGAGCCGTGGCTCAAAAAGTATAGAGCCTCCAGACAGCGCAGCCACGGTCGCGCTGTGGAAAGTCCATCTTTCTGCATCGGACGCCCCTCAGCGATAATCCTCCGGCACCGGGACGGTCACACCCCCACCCCCCACTTTCCCCCAGTGCCAAAAACAGCAAGTCTCTATCTGTCTGCAGTTTAAATTCTCTTTAATACAATTCTGATTCCATAACCTATTGGCATAAAACAAAGAGTAATTTCGCCTGACTTTCCCTAATCTGCGGTGGGGGCCGGCGCCTGCCAGCGATGCATAGTGGAATACATGCTGGTATATCGCTAGAAGCCATCATTATAAATAATACCTGTAATATTATTTCCAGACATGTGACTTCGCTTCCTGAGACTGTCACATCTGTGGGACCTGCAAGCTTTGAGTGTTCGCAAAGTCTGCTCACCCTTCTCAATAAACTATCAATTACAATCGGCTAACACTTAGTGCCTGTTATTTGTGTCTGCAGACTGCTTTTTCACAAATAAATTGCTTCGTGAGAACACGGTATAATTGCATTGCCATATTTTTTTCTTGTGAAAGCTGCAGGTAATGTTCAGTGCGCCAGGATCTTATCAATCTCAGTATACACTGCAAACTATCTCAGAGCAGAACACAGCACAGCAAATGTTTCTGTTTAAAGCAGACAGAAAATGCATTTAGCACTTGGCAATAATTACAGCTGTTGATCTGCACTGGTCTCTTTAATGCTCACTAATACTTCTGGTAGGACTCTCTCCTGTTGGCAATTACTGTAGCTTAGTGGCCATCAGGCGCAGGTATGTCTACTACACTAAGTCAACACTGCAGATAAAATACTGTGATCTCTTGCATATTTTGGGTATTTAAATGAGTTTTGCGTAAGAGTGACACATGCTGCTAAACAGTCAGTGAGTGTTCCTATCAATCAAGGTATCTTAATAGAAATATAGAATCCAGTGTAATCTTCAGAGCAATTAAACTGAATGGCTGTTGTGTTGTTATTGCCGATTCGCCGAAGTACTGGGATAAAAATAATAGAAATGCAATAGAAAAGTATAGTGCTGATTTGTTTGAAAAAAAACACACTGTCTCGGAAAGCATGTTTATTGAGTTTTAGTTTAATTGTATTTCCTTGGTGCAGTGGAGAAACATTATCTCTATTTTCACAACGGTTCTTAAAAGTGCAGAAATGCATGAAATTTACAACAGCAATGTGTGACTTTTAGATTACTGTTTTCTTTTTAGAAAAGCTATTTTTATTATCATTTAACAACAAGATTTCTGTATGAATTTTTTTTTTTCTTCAGTAGATAATTTATTGAATTTGGGTTTTAAATATTAAATATTGTACTATAATTATTGGATGGTGATAATGTACAGATGCAGCTACGAGTATTCTAACACTTCTCTGAAAAATCTGGGGCAATCTCACAGAAATGCTGCAACATTTCTCTGACATTTCTGCAGAAAGACTAATGGCCCATCGGATTAACAAAGCGGTGGTCCCTGGTCAGTTTGAATGGGACTGCTAGGGATCCCCGCTGTGTTAGTGCGATGGGCCATTAGTCTGTCTGCAGAAATGTCACATACATGTTGCAGCATTACTGGGAGATTGCCCCAGATTTTCAAAGGCAAGTGTTTGGATACTCGTGGCTGCACCTGTAGAAGAAATACATTATTTACTACTAGTTTTTAACCTTTGTGCCCCCCGGGATACCAAGATTTATAAGGCTTTTGACATCGGTTTCTGACACACAAAAATACAAATATTGCCCCCCCCCAGGGTTCACAATATGGCAGATTTCCAAAGCTCCCCGCGAGCCAATACGAAGCCGTGATGTCACCCAGTCCGCTTCCTATTGGCCCATGGTTTGCAGGAGCTGAAAACGGCAGAAAAATGCAGGAGATACCGGCGCCCCCTTCGGAGGTAAGTATCTCTGGAAGCGGGGAGCCCCCCGGAGCTGAGATTAATGGGGTTCAGCTCCGGAGACCCCCTGCTTCCATCCTGTATTTTAAAAAATGAAAAGAAAAAACCCTGCTTGGATTGCTCCTTTAAGATTTTTAGAAAGCAACCAAAATAATATATTTAGGAGCAAAACCAGAACACAAGGCCAAGTGTACAGTACATAGCTACATTTTTGTGTCATACCTTGTGTCATAATTTTAAGATTTTCAGTTATTTTATCTTAGTTTGCCCATTGTTGTTATGACGGTATGCTTACAGTTTGTAAACATTTGTCACGCTTTATTAGGATATTTTGACATTTCCCACTTATTTTGTGCTTTTTCCATAATTAGGTCAACACCCAAATCTAAAATGAAACAAATCGATAATTTTCTTTAGAATTCTTTAGAACTCCCCCCCCCCCCCCCCATCCAATATGTAAGAAAACAAAGTGCACTGTTTACATAATAAGGACTTCCCTTTCATTCACAGAACAATCATTTCACTGGTTCAGCGGCGGCCAACTCCTGTCCTCAAGGGCCACCAACAGGTCAGGTTTTCAGGATATTCCTGCGTCAGCACCGGTGGCTCAGTCAAAATAACGGAGCCACCTGTGCTGAAGCAGGGATATCCTGAAAACCTGACCTGTTGATGGCCCTTTAGGACTGGAGTTGGCTGACCCCTGCTCTAGAAGATAATGTTTTTCAAGTACTGTATCAAAGCCTAGATGAACATAAATAGTTTGTATCACCCTCCGCTGCTTTTCTGCTGACTTCTAACATGAGGCTTTTTTACTTTCAAACAGTCTGTATTAGCCAATGTGAGGGCTATTCTGATGTGATAAGTTGTTATCATATAACTGAGCCACTAAATCCTGTGGCACGTCTGTGCTTCTCAGTTCTGCCGGGATTTGTTATACTAATAGCAGATCCTACATGTATACAGTATTGGTTGAGACTTCAGTAGCATGCCAACATTATTTAATGGACCAAACCAATAAACTTAAGTTTATATTTAAAACAATGCTTTTAACGGTTAACCTCCTTACCAGATTCTCCCTGTATCAGAAGGATTGACATCTTGTGCAAGACTAACTCTATGAAATAAGACATGTTTATATAAAGTCGTAACATACATTCATTTGAATTACAATGCAGGACATTACTAGAGATGTTTTTCTGCCACATGGAACACCTGAGGACACTGACTCATACTATGTGCCATGTACAATTACAGCTGCATTGCATTTTACATCTGGAAGAATGGTTATTCCATTATTGTAATTCGCTTCTGGTTTATGTAGTACAAGTTGAAGAGTATCCGCAGTCACAATCCTTTATCGTCAGTTTCTAAGAGCTATTTCTTTTGTTGCATTATAGTCTGTGCTTCACTATTCATATTGCATATTGTCCCCCACAAACATTGGTCTTGTACATTCTGTAACCATGGATTCACGAGATATACCAGGCACAATGAGGTCATGATCAGACATGCACATGTCTTCAAAATGGATAAGTGAGTGAGAGAGTGAGTGTATGAGTAACAGCATTAGAGTAAGTGAGTAAGTATATGAGTGACAGAATTAGAGAGTGAGTATCAGTGAAAGAAGTAGAGGGTGATTGAGAATGAGTGAGATAAGTAGAGTGAGTGTGTGAGTATATGAGTGAGAGAAGAATATGAATGAGTATACGAGTGAGAGAATTATAGGGTGAGTGTATAAGTAAGAGAATTAGAGGGTAGTGTATGACTGACAGAAGTAGAGGGTAGTGTATGAGCAAGAAAAGTAGAGGGTGATTGAGAATGAGTGAGAGAAGTAGAGTGAGTGTGTGAGTTATGAATGACAGAACTAGAGTGAGTATATGAGTAAGTATGAGTATATGAGTATATGAGTATGAGTAAGAGAAGTAGAGAGTGAGTGAGTATATGAGCGAGAGAAGTAGAGAGTGAGTATACAAGTGAGATAATTATAGGGTGAGTGTATAAGTGAGAGAATTAGAGGGTGAGTGAGTGAGTGACAGAATTAGAGTGAGTGTATGAGTGACAGCATTAGAGATTGAGTATGAGTAAAAGAAGTAGAGGGTGAGTGAGAATATGAGCGAAAGAAGTAGTGAGTGTGTGAGTATATAAATGACAGAACTAGAGAGTGAGTGTATGAGTGAGAGAATTAGAGGGTGAGTATATGAGTGAGAATTAGGGGGTGAGTGAATGTATGAGTGAGAGAAGTAGAGGATGAGTGAGTGTATGAGTGAGAGAAGTAGAGGGTGAGTTAGTGTATGAGTGAGAAAATTACAGGGTGAGTAGAAAATGAAGCTCTCTCTTAAATATTTTGTTGTTAAAAGGAGTACTCCACAGAACACATAATAATAATAATATTAATAATAATAATATTCTAAAGAGAGGTTCAAATAGAATATATCTAAAGGGGAGAATGACACAACCCCTCAATACTGTACTACACTAAGTTTCAAACCCCAAATAAGGTTGACAAAAAAAACATGACACACTCAAAAAGTATAAACGTAGAAAAATATATTGAAAATACAAACAATATCATATCAAAAAACATGCCATTGTATGGAGAAAAAAATATAGACCAGTACAAGCAGAGATTCTCCCTATATCTAATCTACACCCTGCCCTGTAGTATAGTCACAATTTATTGTTGATCACATCATCACCAATACAAAATAATAACAGCAAACTTTGGGACCAAAATAATTTTACAAAGAAACCTTTAAAATAACTGCCAGGCACAAAATAGTAAGAATATCATGTTTTTTATTTGCCAGCAAATCTTTCCCACATCTCCAATTACTGTCAGTTATATCTCTAACGTCTATGCATGCATCTATAAAGAATGTCCATATTGGGCCACAAAAATGATCACTTCCCGCAAAGTACCTTGAATTCTTCAGCATTAAAAATAACACTGCACTGCCGAAAACAGGATTTATGAACAGTAAAGTAAATGTAATGTATAGAGAGGGGAAATAAATACAACTTTTCGTGTCACGTAAACTAGAGATGGGGCGATTTTTCCATCTCGGACCGGCCGGTTCCTTTCGGTCCACGGATTTCCACGGTTCAGTCACAAAAAGGCAAATTTGCAGGTTCGGATTTTTTATTTTCGTTTTAGAGAGCAATCTGAAATAAGTGGCCGGGATTGTTAAAAATCCAGACACGGATTTATCCGCGGGGGGGGGGGGAGGAAATATCTCCAATTCGTGTGAATGTATTTTGAACAATCAGACCACAGATTGTGGAATCTGTTGGTTGGATTCTTAAATATCCGTCTGGATGGTATCCAATGGCAGATTTGTTTTTTTAGCGCCCAGCCCGGAGACGGATTTTGGAAGAGGAGACGGATTTGGAAAATCCAGGAGACGGATTTGGACTGGCTCGACCATCCCCAACTCAAACCCCTTCATATCAATAAAGCTGTTTGTACTTTCCAACTTTCTTTATTATAAGAAACAACTATGATTATGCTGATGTTGATGCAGTGTATATATACGAGTTCGAAGATTAAAAAAAGACTGAGATCATCACATGGGTGAAGCAATGAATATGGTGGTTGGCCGGACATATCGCAAGAAGAAATTATTATCATTGGAGAAAGATTGAAAATCTCTGGAGAACACTTTGGAGATCCTTGGAGAACTAACTATCTCATGGTAGCAAGGGGTTATAATACATCTGACTTTCATTACAGATTACTGCCCCATCTATCAGGAATGTGAGAAAAATTTCCGCAGCTAATCAGAGACAAGCTGATAGGACACACAGGGTTACATGAAAATCTGAATGAACCAAGGGGCATGGGAATTTTGGCATCTCTGGCCCTTGATTCCCTCAATGCCCCCCACGGTGACAGTCTGGTGGGCCAAATAGAAATTCAAAATGCGTCCACTGATCTGAGGACGTGGGTACTTGACTTCTTCCCTCCTGTCCAAATGGTTTTGACACCTCAGACTTCCTCTCTGGCTTTTGATCCCCACTGTACGAGTAAACACAGTGGCACTGTCTGAGAGTCCAAGTTCATTATACTGTGCAACAGCATATGTTTTAAAACAAACTGTTCCCTAAAATATACACTTTAAAAATATCCCAAGTCTTTTGGTTATGGGAAATAGAATAAGAAGCTGCACGTTATTTCTTACTAGCCATATTCCCCACACTCTATACATGTTAGGACTGGACTTTTAAAAGCCCCCTCACAATCTTGTAGCTGATTTGAGTAACCCCCAGAAACCCTATACCGGTTCTGGGTGACCTGGGCATTTACTTGGTACCCCCATTAACCTAGCGATCCCTTGACTGTTCAGGGACACCTCACATCTCTATGCCCTGTTTACCTTCCTAGGTTGTGCTGAAGCAGGGAACTTAGTGGTGAGTCACACCCTATACAGCTTCTGGGTGACCTGGGCATTAAATGACTATCCCCCTTAACATAGGGACCTCTTGACTGTGTCAGGGACACCACACATCCCTATGCCCCCTTTACCTTTCTGGTCTGTGCTGAAGCAGGGAACTTGGCTGTGAGACGTGTAACTGTTTTGAAGGGAGGATTTTGACCGGAGGTCTGTGCCTATATGTCCCCGGGAATCTGACTTGATTCCCGGATACATTTTTGGGGTGGCCAGCAACTCTGGGGCCCGTCTACCTAGACCTAATGTGACAACACTTTTACAGCAAAAACCCCCCTTGAAACTCATAGTCTGTGAATCTCCGCTGGTTAGCACTCCTGGAAAGGTAAAGCACACATACATTCTTTATTGTTGCACAATTACATACATTTCATGTACAACCAATGGGTCCAAGAGCCGACACTCTAAACCCACAAATATGGTTCAGAGGTAACAAGCCGGGCATAATACCTTTATTGATGGCCTGGTTACCCTTCACCGTCACAAACCGGTATGCACGAAGCTAAATATATGCAAAAACAATCGTTCGTGATCTCATTAGCATTGCCTTAACCAAAAGGCCGTGTCACTCCCACATTAGGTGTTTAATTAAAGTTAAATAAGAGAAGACAGAAGAGGGAAAGATCCTTGTGTAGCCCCGGTCCCCTCTGGCTACCAGAGACCCCCTCCTTTGCCTCAGCGCGGTCGCGGGTGCCGCCGGACCCAGTGACGGACCCGCCGGCTATTTCCAAAGGTGGGGGCCAGAGCAGGGAGCGTTTTGAGTCTCGGGAGGCTCGGCGGCGCACCCGGCTAGCGGGGGCCGCCATGATGGTTTGCACGCGTGGGCACAGTAATCGCGCATGAGAAGTGAAGTGCGGGAGTTGTGGCGGCCATTCCAAAGTCGCGCATGCGCAGTGCAATTGCGCACGCGGCCCCAATGTTACAGCAGCCTCCACGGGACTACAACTCCCATGAGGCCTAGGGAGGAAAGCCCCAGGTGACCCAGAACAGCCAATAGGGCTCAAGGATTCTCGGCAGTTGCTTTTAGATACAGTTGGCAGTTGGTAGTTAGCAGTTGGAGCAGGGAGCTAGTGAGTGAGGGTGCAGGGAAGCAGTAGCCCCTTGCACTAGGCCAGATAACCCCCAAAGGCCCCAGATAACGATTACCCTTGCCCCAGTTTGTTGGTTGCTTCAGGTACAGGCCTTAGAGAAGGAGATCTGCCCCTTTAGCTATATGGTTAAGTAAAGATACACACTGTGGCGCGCAGCCTGATTTCTGGGTCTGGGCTCAGACCCTTCTATATATATAGACTATCTTACCAGAGACTAATATATATATATAGACTATCTTCACGGAGGCCACGCTAAGCAGCGACTGCGGCCTGCCGGCTGCAGACGGATCCCCTTCAAGGTACAGACGTTGCTGAGCCGCGGTGATATTATCCACGCCGGAATTCACCCCACGCGTAGGAGGACATCACGTCGGATCCGGCGGATCCAAACCCAGTTGAATAGCGGCACCCGTGGGCTGGAGCCCCGGGCAGGTACCTTTAGTAGTGCACTAACGCTTAAAGGGATAGCGCTATCTCCAACTCATTGAGTGGGTGTGGACATAAAGGGACATCAGGGGATTGGTGCCCAGCACCCAAGGTACTTTGGAGGAGGGAATATTTATGGTGATGTGTGCACCCAGTGCACTTCTATGTGTATAACTATATGCATTATTCTGTGTGGTACAGGTACCGAAGTTATTAGTATTAGCAATAGTAAACAGTTATTAGTATACACTGTGTGCATGTTTTATTATTGTGGTTCCTGTAAGAGGACCATCCCACTAAGGTGGGAGCCCTTACAGGTGGAGGCGCTGTGTTCAACGAATGATCATGTAACCCCAGGCTCCCAGTGGCGGAGGTTCAGGCCTTCTGTGAGCTTATCAGGTAACGCACCACACCCGGTAACACAATTGTATTTCACCACATGGTCCCCATCTGCGATAGGGGGGGGGGGGGCAAAAGGTGTTACACTTGTAAATAACAATACAATAGTTTTTATACTTAACTGTGGTCTTACACGTAGCCAGACCCTGTAACTGACCTGGATGTGAGTAACGTCACTATTATCGCTGACCTAACTAACGTAACGTTAAATCCCTGCGGTAACTCTACCGGCGCTCTGGGGATCTGCGCTGTTAGGGGGAACAGCTCTTTTGCTCCCCCCTTCCGGTTGGGTGGAAGTTGGATCCTGGCCCCGGCAAGGCGCGGGGCTCATGGCCAGCCCTTATATATCTATATCTCTGTATAGTAAAGCACGGTGATTAGGGTGTACTCCTATTGTTCATTCTATAACATAGCTAAGAAATTAGCAGTATAGAATATCACTACATCTTAGGCTGCATCTTATTGTCATGCAAGGATATTCTGATGTGAATGTTATACCCCCCTAAACTATTAACAGTATTCAAGGAATGTCCTGTTTATCCACATTTAATTTTGGGGTTCAGTCCAACGTTTAAGGGCTTACTCTATATGAGCCAAAGTGGCCAATCGGGAATTTAATATCAAACAATCATTTGACGTTTCATTGTGTTTATCTTCTTGGATGCTGAATTATAACAAAGTGTTTTGTCTTATGGAAACTTAAAGTACTTCTTATTCCGTGACAAGGTGTCTCACTGCTGGTCCCATAAGAAGCAAGAACTCGTAATAAAACGGATTCATTTAACTCTACCTACTACCTGAAGTATATAGATATATTTAGTATCTTCTTAACTCAGGGCTGGCCAACTCCAGTCCTCCAAACCCCCCCCCCCCCCCAAGTGGTCAGGTTTTCAGGATATCCCTGCTTCAACACAGGTGAAGACTGAGCCACCTGTGCTGAAGTCGGCTCTTAGACTAAGCTACTGATTGAGCCACCTGTGCTGAAGCAGGGATATCCTGAATATCTGACCTGTCGGGGGTCTGGAGTTCATAGCCCTTGTTTTAACCCCTTTCCTTGCCCCACTGGGACTGAAGGGGTTACATTACATTATGTGTACAATGTGTTAAGTGAAAGCTTTTTTCCCCTGAATGCTGAGCTGTAAAATGACTTCAGCGCATTACTACACACTGTAGCATATGGGGTGCAGGGATTAATTAGCATATAACGGATTTAAGCAGTTATGTTAATGTCATTCTGCTCTTTAGCTCTAATTAAATCAGAAAAACAGGGACAATCTCTTTTTTTTTTTTTTTTAAACTCCTTTATCAGGGCTTCTCATTTATAATGAACAATAGAGATTACGTGTGCTGGCAGGAAAGTGTGAACAAGCTCTAAACCCTATACTGCACCTCCGTTAAATAATTACTGCTAATTGATCTATTTAAAATGTACTGTATAGAGCTGGCTCTTAGTGCAGAGTTGGGTATTGCAGACTACACTGTACTATTTGATCATAGCGCATTTTCCAGCTGAAAGAAAATCACAAAGCAATCTCCTTTATCTATAATTAATAGCAAAAGATGACACTGTAAGTTAGGGATTTAGACAGATCGGGATAGGGCATGCCTCCTGTCACACTCACAAGGTCAATATATATTTTTTCTTTTCCACTGAAGGAAAATCTATGATTATTATAATTATAAAGGATCAAGCTCCAGAAAAGGAGAGTTCAAATGCGCATGCATCCACCTTTCTCTGTCTCCAGTTATGTCAGTGCAGAATGCAATATTTGCTACAGTTCAGGGCTCGTTGCTTTAACCTGGATTTAAAGAAAAATGACAGTGTCATGTGATTTTTCTGGAATTTATCAGAAATAGCTGAATTCTCGAGATGCCGTGAAATGTATTTGACAAACGTTTTTTTTTATGCAACGTTATTAAAGTCTCTGGGTTTATTGCTCAGAAATTGACAAATAAACCCAGCAATTACAGTACAAGACTTTCAAGGTATCTTCTGAGAGGCTAACAGCATGGAAACAGATATTATTCTGCTGGCATTAAAATACTAAAATATGGGGTGAAGGGGAAATAATGACGCGCTTTTAGATTAATTAGATTGTAAGCTCCTCGGAGCAGGGACTCCTTCCTTAATGTTACTTTTACAGTATGTCTGAAGCACTTATTCCCATGATCTGTTATTTATATTATTTGTTATTTATATGATATGTATTACTACTGTGAAGCGCTATGTACATTTATGGTGCTATATAAATAAAGACATACAATACAATACGCGCTGGCAAAGTAATCATCCTCATTCATTGAATGGAACTCAGAGGATTCTCTGGAGAAGCTGACTAATAGTCCCCACCTCACATACAGATACAGCCACAGTCACCGCTTCCAATGGCACCCTTCAGCGGGCCACACCAAATGCGCTAGCACAGGGCTGGGCAGCTCCAGTCTTCAAGGGCCACCAACAGGTCAGGTTTTCAGGATATTCCTGCGTCAGCATAGGTGTCTCAATCCGTGGCTCGGTCACAGACTGAAGCAGGGACTGATTGAACCAACTGTCCTGAAGCTAGGCTGTACTGAAAACCTGACCTGTTTGTAGCCCATGAGGACTGCAGTTGCCCATCTTTGCGCTAGCAGGAGCAGCCATTCTTTAAAAGGATTATAAAGGGGTAGGGCGACCACGCTATTGTACCCGCTGGCGGACGTCTCAGGTGCACGCAATAACGTCTGCTACATCTGTAGCCCTAGATTGACTTAAGTCCAATATTAATATCCGTTTGCATTAATGGTATAAAAGAATAGTTGCTTTTTATCGCTGTTTTTCCGAAAGTTTTACCTTTAACATAACGGACAGTAGCAAGAAGTCTAATGTTATCGCAGCGATAACCGTGGGGTAAATTTTATGTCAGGATCAGGAATTAGCATGCAAATGAGTATGCAATCGCCTAATTACATATGCAAGAGCATTACGTTTAACAACGGCATCACAAATGAGCATGCAAATTAAGAATTAATGATCTATTCCCATGCCCTTCATTAAACTCTGATACCCGGCGATATCGGGCTACCGTAGAAATATTGCCAATTGTGATAACCTACCCCCACGCTGGCATTAAACCTTTCTTGTCTATGTATATAATGGCCACTATGGACATAGACCAGGTAAGAGCAGCGAACCTGGGAGAGATGCTACAATACATTATATTAACAATGTCTAACTTATTGCATAACCCTATAGTATAAAATAGGATTTTCTCATTCTCTTCCCAACACCCACAAAATTGCATTGTGCTGATCAAATCCGATTTCTACAAGTTCCTGCTTTTTTGGTGTACGCAAATAAGATTGAATATTGCAAGCCACTCGTGCATTCTTAGTAAATATGACGCAACTCCCCCCCCCAAAATATTGCTCTGATCCCAATATTTTATAACATACATTTTTAATGCAGCAATATCGACCTTTAGAAAATCAAGGCAACATTGATCTATTGCAAAGGCAAATCCGCATGCAAAGCTGTGCTGCCTTTTTCCCTATGCAATTCACGCATAGTATTCCTGACACTTTATTGTCCAAATTCTGAGTCTCACCCCATTCTCCAAAAGCTTCATACAAATAGGACCAATTTAAATATGAAGACATAAGGTGCAAGTTTTGAGTTGCTGGTCTTAAAAGCATTAACTTCATATTGGTTCAATTTACAAATTAGGGTAATAAATGAGACATTGTTGAAAACCAGGGAAAATGGCAAAACAAACAGTAAAATACCTGACTAAGCAGCCCCCAAGCGGTATCTTTGGATGTCGTTTTAGTAACCAGACTCTTCTTTACTTGCTAGAAATATACAATTATAGTTCACTTTACCTAAAGCTAACACATCTCCTGGTTTAACTGGGACAGACGCAGTATTTGAAGGTCTGCGCAGAAGCACAAATTAATCAGAGCAGCCGCTTACTCTATCTCCAATATAGCACATGGCTTTGTAACATAAACCTGTCCCAGTTTAACATTGCAGAAGTTAGGCAAGTGTATTACTGCTTCACAGTTTTGCAGAGCAGGTCCTTGTTAGAAAATATTAAAGTATCAAGGCACTCTGCAATTAAAATACTTTACTTTATTTGGGCTACATGTCCAGCATAGGTCAACAATTTGGTTCTTAACAGCCGAACCTTCATCAAAAGACAATGCGAATAATGTGATCTTCTCAAGAGCCCCTGATGAAGTATCAGATGTTAAGAGCAAAAACCATCGACCTATGCAGACAGTGCCCTGGTATTTTACCATTTGTTTACTGGCCTGTTCCTTAGAACTTGCAGGAGGTCCCTGCTTCCATAGAGCCCCATTGCACATGTTGCATCCAAATTACTACTATTATTTTTGCAGTTTTCTTCAAGAAGAGTCCTGACACTTTGTTCTATTTTTGCCTTTTTCATTCACCTGGAATTCCAAGGGGTTAAGATATATAAGAGAATGTCCCCACAACAAGAAATGAAAATAATTCCAGTTCTCATCAGGTCTGCTGAACAGAATGAAAAGCGGTAAGGGGGGAGAAAGGAACCGTACGTGACTTCATTTTGCCTTCCAAATTTTGCTTTCACTAATGCCAAGTGAATTCTGTTCCCAGTTTAGCTAATGGCCCTTTTGCAAGCCTATCTGGGCTGGGTTTTAGTACAGTAACAGATGGGTCCGAGTGATGGCAGCTTCTAGCATTATCTACCTCAGGGGTGCACAACTCCAGTCCTCAAGACTCCCCAACAGGTAAGGTTTTATGGATATCCCTGCTTCAGCACAGGTGGCTTACCCTGTATCTGCTTCAGCACAGGTGGCTCAATCAGTCCCTTCTTCAGCACAGGTGGCTCAATCCGTCCCTGCTTCAGCACAGGGGGCTCAATCAGTCTTCGACTGAGCCACTGATTGAGGCACCTGTTCTGAAGCTGGGATATCCTTAAAAACTGACCTGTTGGGGGGTCTTGAGGACTGGAGTTGAGCACCCCTGAACTACAAGATCCACCTTATCAAAACATACATGAAAACTCTACTTACAGTTATGACAGGTTGCTCCACTGTAGCCAATCTCAGCACAGTCACAGTAGAACATCCTCCACGACTGAGAGCATTCCCCTCCGTGTTCACAATAATTTGGCGTACACCTGTTGGAAAGAAAGAGTCCTCAGTGTCTGGTTTCAGAGTGTCACCGTGCAGCTGAGTATCTGAATGTAAAAATGACTTCCAAGTTATGTTGACAGTTAATTAGCTGTGGAGAGACTGAAAGGGATCTGAGCAAATCAATAATTTCAAATGGAGGATACTTCTGAAATTGATGAACCAGATAAGCTACAGTAAATGACTAAACAAAAGTCAACCACTCTCACATAAGAGACTCAATTACAAATAAATATATATATTTTTTAAGCCACTTTCATTTTAAAACAGGAGAGGCGGCCAGGGACCTGGGAATGTTTTTCTGTGTGTTTGCATAACAAAAGAATATGCCTGAATACATATATTTTAATTAGACACTGTTGGCAGAATTCCTCAAACTTGTAGATGCTTGTGTAATATTTGACCGGCAATTAAATACATGTATGTAAATATAGCACGGTGAGGCTCTATGAATAGGAAAACACTCATTGTAATGGTCCTGCTAAATTTACTACAGTAAATCTGTTAAACATCAATTTTTCTCTTTCAAAAGTTGCTTCATCCTTTTGCTGACACATTTATTGTTTTCTGTTTCATTATTGTATTATTTATAGCTTTTGTTTTCTGTTAAATAATATATATATTCAGAGACTCCTAAAAATGGTCACAGTTGTAAAATAAATATCAGTAACAGCGCAGACTTAATCACTACAAATTACAAATGATGAAATGCATTTAATACATTTAAAATGCATGTTAACTATTGTTTTTATATGAATGTTGCTCTGTTGGAATGATTTGTATCTAAGTAGAAGCAGCTGTTGTAAATTATCCTATTGACATTTACTGTGCTGTATGTGAGAATATCAAAGCAGAATAGACAGGTCCATCCAGTGGTACCCATGCCTGCAGACTGAGATTTTCAGATGGCCTCAGTGTTATAGGGCTGGGCTGGCTGTATCATACTGATTGCATTGTGTTCTTTTGTGCCTGGCCTGAAACAGTGTGACTGCCAGGTTTCATTTCCCTCTTTCTGCCGCTGAAATTGAGCTTATTCTGTGGAAGGAGAAAGATATTTTTATCTTCCCTAAAAAGGCAATTGAACTTCAAGCCCTATTACTGCCGACCCAGCGCACAGTTTACTGAACTAAATTGCCACACAGCGCAGAATGCATTCACAAAGTCTGAAAACAGTGATAACACGGAAATGCAGTGCAGTGTATTTAAAGTGTTGAAGTGTAATAGTGCTATGGGTATAGAGTACTCAGAGTACTTAAATATTAACCCCATAGTGGCACCACTATATTTTTATTAACATCATAATTGACCCCTTTCTAATGAAAGACAAACTGATTTGTTCTAAAGCTCCCCCCCCCCCCCCCCCTCCCTGGGTATTTGTGATATTTTTTACACAGGTGAGCAGAAGGTGGTACTGTTATTGATTTTAAAGAGGCAATCCAACTGGCAATTAAAAACAACCTATATATATATTTCTTTGTTTTAATATATGCCGCCTATAATTACCTGTATTGCAAACTAATTACCTAAGTTGCCGATTGATTTATTCTCCCGTGATCGATCAGCAAAGATCCTGCTTCTCAGGGTTCACTAAATGTCTGCCTTTCAGTTTCAATTAATGTGCCAGTCAGTGTAACTCAGCGGCTACAATGTATCCTTATATTACTAAGGTAGCCTTATCTGTTGTTACATTTTGCAGCTAAAACTGTTGGGAATATTGGCAACAAATGATCACAAAGAAAAGTGTTGCAAAGATCTTGCACTGCTGGGGAGGTGTACTAACACCTGCTATAGAAATCACAAGATGCTCAGTATATTAAAACTAATTAAAATGGCATTGAGTTGAATTTAAAAAAATTTAGTAATTATTATCTGATACTACAGAAATTATTTATTTAAGAAAAGAAACACACATGTAGGATATTGCTTGGATTGCTCCTTTAAGCTCCCAGAACCCACTGGTTCCCGAGAAGCATAGTGTACCTGGAAATATAGTGCCCATGCCACCCCCTCCAAAGGAAACAAGATTGGGATTTAAATCTCCAGCGTTATGTGGGACAATAGGAAACTAACTGCAACATCATCCTTTTGGCCAGCCACTGGAGATTTAAAATACCCGCCCTACCATTCCTGGGATATATAGCAGGGGTCCATGGAGCTAAAACTAACGGGGTTCAGTTCCAGGGACCCCATGCTTCTCATCCATTAATAAAAAGGGAGGGGTGGGGGGAATCTTTAAAAAGCATCTATCCCTTTCTGCTTTCTAAGCATATATATTATACAAATCTTTCTAAAATACGGGCAAAGTAGTTTTTCTCCAACATTAAAAAACAAATATATCTAAATGTTTTCAAAGTAAGACCCGTTATTGCCACAACTTTAAACCACTTTGAACACTGTATATATTTATATACAGGTGTATGTGTGTGTGTATATACACACACACACACACACGCACACACACACACACACACACACACACACACTTCTATTCATATTTCAACGAGAGCAGATATTTGCATGGGACAGAGCAAAGAGAATGCAGTATAACATATTGTATGCCAAAGCTTTCTCTTTCATTGCAAAGGAAAAGGAATGTGTTTCTCTGTGGCATTCGAAATGTTCTACTGACAAGCCGTCAATAAGAATCATTCTGCGATAGTGCACAGTGCTTTCTGCTTAAACAGTAACCAAGTAACTAATCTCGCCTCGCTCAGACAGATATCTTCATCCTGTCCCATCATTTATGTATTCATTCTAATTCCATGTTTTCCTCATTAAAAAGAAGCATGAAGCGAGTCTGTATGAGGACTAATGAAGTATATTTAGGGCAAATTACAAAATAAAGTACACACAGCACTATTCATAGGACGACATACTTATTTAGGAATCTATTTTATAATCTGAGCAGGGGGACTTTTTCTTTCTGTGGATATAGCCTCATTAACTTGAATTCTCAGTAGCTGTTTGAGAAAGCAAAAAATGTACAGCTACAGGGCGTCCTGCGGACTCAAATTACACTTCTTGCACAAAATCCTTTCAAACACAATTGTCTGGAGTGATTGAAAAAGATACCTCTGATTGGAATAATGTTTCATGGGAAATAAATCTTCTGATACTTCGTACAGTCTGTATTATATTTTTTGTCTCTATCACAAAGAGTAAATTTGCCACAAATGAGGACTTTAAATATAAATTCTATAAATACAAATTACAGCGTTTTGTTAAGAGAACTGAACATTGCTACAAAAGTAGGAATCATACATATACTGTATGTGCATGTACTGTACAGTAAACACGTGCACACACACGTATGACTGACACACACGTATGAATTTCTATATAGTGCATAGTCTTACTTTTGTTCATGCATAAAAACAATTTACAGTTCTCTTAAAAAAATTGTAATTTTTACGTATAGATTTTGTATTTTGTTTTTGTATTATCTATGGCAAACGTATAATTATATATGAGATGGTCAAAACTGGGTTTGTGAAATCAGAGCCTTACCTTACAGAACCAAATACAAAACCAAAACCTTTAAGATTTTTGGAACCAAACCCAAAAGCCAAACATGTACAGCTCAACCCCCTTATAACGCTATGCTTGGGGTCCAAGAATCACATCGCCTTATAAGCGGGTTGCGTTATAAATAATATACAATTGTATGCATTGTACAATAAAGTATGTAAGACACTAATAATAGTGTTGTAAAGTATTCATAAATACGAAAATTGGGAGCCACGCTTGCATCGCGTTATAAGCGGATTCGCGTTGTAACGGATCGCGTTATAACGGGGTTGAGCTGTATTTAGAACCAGAACCACAAAACCAGGCCAAGTGCCCATCTCTACAGAAAACTGTATTTCATAGTATCCACCATCTTTCTAGCTGCAATTGTACAGTTAAGAGTAAGTACTACATGTACATGGGGTACTTTAGGGCCTTATTTAGAGTTTGGACATAATCGCAGAGATAAAGGTGGCATTAATATTTAAGCGCTGCACCATGGCGTTATCTGGAGTGAAGCGATGATTTGAATACGTTTTCATTAGCAGCTTGTCTTAACATATGATAATGAGGTCTGCATAACTTTTCCACTTAATTCCATCAGCACACGACCTTAAAAACCTGGCTTTTGGGGAACTGGCCTCAGTTTAATAGCCGAACCCAGCAGCAGGAAGTACAGCCGGTAGTTTGATCACTGGACAATTGTTCTAAGGTTAATTGTAGGCTCTAGATCAGCCTGAATAAGGCTGAGGGCATGGTCAGCGCTTACCCGCTGACCCACACTGAACCGCGCTCACACTTACCAGTGAGCCCCTGCAGCCGCAATGAGAGCGGCTTTAGCATGGGCTCGCGCACGCTTCCGCAGGCGTGCGGAGGCGTAGCTCTTAATTTTTTTTTAGGTTGGTCGCTGTGGGGAGCGATGGGCCGGTCACGTGAGCGGTTCGCCCAATGAGGGCGAACCAGCTCCGTGACGTCACTGGCCCGCCCCCAGACACGCCCCGGATGGCGCGCGGACTAAGGCCAGGGAAAGCACCCGCTTTCCCTCAGCCTCCGCACACCTCCACATGGCTGAAATCTCTATGGACTCAGCCTAAGCTTTATACTTTCCATAATGATGTGAGGTGTAAGGCGGTACTATAAGGGCCAAACTGATACCCTTCCAATATGCAAGAATTGAAAGTTAAAAGACTTTGCTAGATCTGGGCTGCTGCACATAGAACCTGCAGAGGAGCTGCCAGCGCAGGGGTAGGGGGCTCTCTGTGAGGGGTGGGGGGCTGTCTGTGAGGGTGGGGTGCTGTCTGAGTGTGGGGGCTGTCTGTGAGGGTGGGGGGCTCTCTGTGAAGGGTGGGTGGCTGTCTGGGAGGGTGGGGGGCTGTCTGTGAGGGGTGGGGGGCTGTCTGGGAGGGTGGGGGGCTGTCTGTGAGGGGTAGGGGGCTGTCTGTGAGTGTGGGGGCTGTCTGTGAGGGTGGGGGGCTGTCTGTGAGGGTAGGGGGCTGTCTGTGAGGGATGGGGGCTGTCTGTGAGGTGGGGGGCTGTCTGTGAGGTGGGGGGATGTTTGTGAGGGTGGGAGCTCTCTGTGAGGGGCGAGGCTCTCTGTGAGGGTGGGGGGCTCTCTGCGAGGGTGGGGGGCTCTCTGCGAGGGTGGAGGACTCTCTGTGAGGGTGGGGATGTCTGTGATGGGGAGAGGGAGCTGTCTGTTAGAGTGGGGGGGCTGTATATGAGAGGGGATGTTTGTGAGGGTGGGGGGCTGTCTGTGAGGTTGGAGGGCTGTCTGTGAGGGTGGGGGCTGTCTGTGAGGGTGGGGGGCTCTCTGTGAGGCTGTCTGTGAGGGTGGGGGGATGTCTGTGAGGGTGGGGGATGTCTGTGAGGGGGAAGGGGGGCTGTCTGTGAGGGGGAAAGGGGGATGTCTGTGAGGGTGGGGGCTATCTGTGAGGGGGAAAGGGGGCTGTCTGTGAGGGGGAAAGGGGGCTGTCTGTGAGGGGTGGGGCTGTCTGTGAGGGGTAGAGGGGGTGCCAGCTCGGGGTTCTATGACAATTGGCAAACAGAAAAGTGACTGTCGGAATTTGAATGGGGAGATAATCAGTTGGTGAGAAAACTCAGAGAGAACAAGAGAGCAGCAGAGAGGAAACTAATAACAGTATACAAATAAAAGATGGATGATGAAGATGGAAAAGGCCAAACAACAAACTATCAAACTATCAATAAAGAGAGACAGAGAGCCCTGTGTACAGAAGCAAGGATGAAAACAGCAGGATTGTCACGAACGGACAGAATAGATCAGTGGTTTCCAACATTTTTTAAAGAAACCCTTAGTGAAATTGAGGAACCCCAACTCTCTCTAATATCGCATCTGAGATCAGATGCATTGTAAGTAACCCCAACCCTTTCTAATAGCGCGTCTGAGATCAGATGCATTGTAAGGAACCCCTAACCCTATCTAATAGTGTGTCTGAGATCAGATGCATTGTAAGGAACCCCAACCCTCTCTAATAGCACGTCTGAGATCAGATGCCTTGTAAATTCTTCTGTATTTGATAGAATTTTCAAATGACCAGAAATTGCAGGGACCCCTTTAGGGATGCCCAGGGAACCCAAGGATTCCTAGAAACCCCACTTGAAAAACACTGGTATAGATAATGGACACTGACTGAGAGAACGTATTAACATGGGAGCAATAAGTTCATTGAGTTGTTATAAGTTTGCAATGTATTTTTGAAAAGATTTGTTTTGTTAATATTGAAAATGTAACTTTGATTAAAAAGTAAATATATGTAAGGAGGAAACCTTATCACCAGACATGCCAAATACCTTAACTCAAACCCTATAAATTATTTTCCTTCTTCTCCAAGGTCTTGATCTTTTCTCAAGAATATCAAGCATTGCCAGGGAGCGTCTGCGCATCAATAGAGCAGAAATTACAGCCACCGCTCAAAAACATGTATGTTGCAAGTGCTGGGTTCTTATAGTGTAGTCTGATTAGCCCAAGGTCCCCATAGGCACATAATTAAGAAGGGGTCAAATTAAGAAGAGCAGTTAATTCAACTCTAATTGGACTCTAAAACAAGACAAGAGCTATTTAATGTGTGTACGAGCTATTTAATGTGTGTACGAGCTATTTAATGTGTGTACGCCCATTTGAGCTCATTAAAATAAATTAGGAATCGTCATGCCTCCGATCTGCCTGTCGAGGTATGGACATGAAAATGAGAATAATTAGTACTTCCCTTAAGCTTTAAGATCATATATTGCACAGTTTAAAGTAGATATACTGTGTAATCTAATCCTATGCGTGGGCATTTAAATGAACACGTTTTCACCGGAACTCACTAACCTTCGATATGGGTTATCACGCCACGATTCCCTGATAACAACCATTGAATTGAGTTAGGCCATATAGGAGTTCAGTGAATCTCCCGGTATAGTAGGGTACCAAGGCATATGCAGTAACTGCTTCACCAACTACTTCAAGTGAAACTCCCTGAATTGGAAACTGAATCATGCAGAGCACAAATTGGAGCAGGAACCTTGTTACATTGACAGAACGAAAAGTTCATTTATTTCCTTTCCTGAATGACTTTGATGAAGACACCCCTCCTTTAATAAAGTAAAATATACTCTAAATGGAAAAATAGCAAACATAGGGGATTGAGCTACAGTTCGTGTTGTAGAACACAGAATAATAATGATAATAATTGTTTGTTCTTGTATAGCGCTGCTAGTTTTGACCCCAGATGAAGTCCAGTGGAATGAAACCGGTTGGGCTTTTTTGATGCTTTGAGGCCACCAATCTCCTGAGAAGCCCTGATTGGAATGAGACTGCTGAGATGACCGTGACGCGGCGGAGTGCCCTCACTGCAGGTGAGAGACGCTGGTGGAGGCAATCGTGGTTTGTTCCTGACTGAGAAGGGAAGCGGTAATCTAAGGAGAAGGGTTGAAGTGCACCCAAAGTCACTTCTTGTTTACTTACCAGCGGGGAAAGTGTGAGTGTGTCACCATTCCCCTCTGTGTTGTTTGTCATCTTAAGTAAACGATAAGGCACTATACTCTCTGCATTTGTGTTCTTTTCTTCATATGAGGGTCTACAAAGAGTCTGCTGACCTGGAGAATCCTCTACTTGGAGTTACAGTATTATGTGTTTTTCAGTGCTAATCAACACTGGGATCATTTGCACATATTAACTATTTTATCACTTTGCACCACGAACACTGTTTTGTTTAGTTTTACGTAGCGCTTTACAGAGACATTTTGCAGGCACTGCTCCCTGCCCTGTGAAGCTCACAATCTATGTTATAGATTCCTGAGGCACAGGGAGATAAAGTGACTTGCCCAAGGTCACAAGGAGCTGACACCAGGAATTGAACCAGGTTCCAAACTCAGTGCCAGTCAGTGTCTTTACTCACTGAGCCGCTCCTTCTCCTGAAGTAGTAGAAGGTATAGAACTCTAAAATAAGTTAATAGGGGTCTTATTTTTTCCCCAGATACAAATGATAAGCCAAACAGCATAGTTTAATATCCTAAGATAATATAAATCAGTAGACTATTTCCCCCCCAAAAAGTAGTATAGGGGTTTACTAAAATGCAGACTCTGTATAAGATCTTCCATCATAATAATGGCTTTCAGTGATGTGTTATTTAGGAATTCAGTATTCACTGTTTGTGTCTGCTCCCAGAGAGGGATTTCAAATCTCTTTAAAGTGAGAAACACATGAGGTGTAATTAAGTTTAATCTTCACCTACCTGTGTACTTTTTTGATAAAGTTCTGTACATGCTGTGGATCAGAAATTCAATTTCACTGAATTGCTAGCAAATCCCCTAACTGCGAGAATTTATTGTGTTTTCATCGAAATACCCTAGACTCTTTCTGTTGAGTCTGTGCCTCACCAAAGCTTGTTTCTAGCCGCACTATTTATTTATCCACAGAGTACAACATCACAATAATGTTCATAAAGACATTTCTAACATGGGTATGAGCGATGATAAGAAAGGAACGTTTATTTAATGTAACAGCAATTCCGAGTCAGTGAATGTCCTCTATTTTACACTGCTGGATTCCACTGTGAAAACTGCAACACCCAGAATACGGGGATATAAGTGTATGGGGAAAGCAGTGGACAGGATGGTATTACGATTGGTCACTCGCCAAAAGTCCATTCTGGACAATGCAGGAGCTTTAATGAGCTAGGTCACTCCCTCCTGCGAACAAACTTTTGTTTCAAAAGGCGTTCCTAAATTATAATATTAGTGAGTGAGTCTCCTTATATAAAGTGTATGGCATCAGCTACCTATGCATGCTATTAAGTAGAGGGGGGCGAATCCGCTCAAATCCGTTTCCCAGATTTTCGCTGATGTTACGCTCAAAATCTGTTTCTCTGTGTAAAATTCGCCAATGGATTTGGGCAGTTTCAATCCGCGCGGATTCATCAAATTCCGCCATTGGAAACAACTTGTGGATGGATTTGTAGAATCCGCGGATTGTTTTCTACGAATCCGTCCACAGGTTGCGGAATCCGCGCAGTGTATTGGTAATAATAATTAAAAAGCCGCAAAACGCAAATCGCCCTTTTTGAGATTGATCCGCTAAAATCCGCAGATCAAAGGAACCGACCGATCCGCTGCGGATCCCAATTCACCAAAAAAAGTCGCCCATCTCTCACTATTAAGCACATACACTATAATGTATACCCTATATATTCATAAGGTCACGTAGAAGTTGAGCTGAAAGATGTTCTCCTTGTGTGAGCGGGCTGGGGCAGTCATCATGAGAATGTGGGAGACTTGTAGAGCTGAGCAGCTGAGTGACCTAATTTCTGTAACAGTCTGCGAGTTAAAGAGCACTCAGCATTGAGACACTGACTACTTGGAGCCTCCACGGAAAGGGGATCCCCGTGACTTGGGTGGAGGGCTGGTTATCCTATACAGAGGATTTCTGTTCCAGCTAGTGAGAGGCTGCTAGGACAAACTGTAACCCTGGTTTCCTGTTTTTCAGGGGTTCGTACTTCAGCTCAGTACAAAAATCCTAAACATCTTATTTTTCTTGATATCCATTGCAAGACATCTAAATCAGGGGTTCTCAACTCCAGTCCGCCAACAGGTCAGGTTTTTAGGATATCCCGGCTTCAGCACAGGAGGCTCAGTCTTCGACTGAGGCACTGATTGAGCCACCTGTGCTGAAGCTGAGATATCCTCAAAACCTGACCTGTTGGGGGGGTCTTGAAGACTGGAGTTGAGCACCCCTGATCTAAATAGTAAGTCTGGGGGACACCCCAAGTGTGTTGCAGCTTCTCTGGATACAAGTGCACCTGAGTGCAACAGGCCTGTTACTGTAACCTTCCTGTGAGCCCTTATATTTCAGGAGCTCCGGCGTAATAGACTCAGCTGTCTAGTAATTGCATTGGGACATGGGAGAGGCAGTTTGTTCCGAAGATTGTTATTAATGTTCCATAGTCTAGAAATAAAGTTACTGCTGACAGTGTTATGCCTTATTGCTCTATGTATATTGTTTATAAATTTGACCACTTTTGCCCTTTCTTAAGTTTTTGATAAAACACATATTTTGGCACGGTCACCCTGATACCCAGCACCCCCAGATACCAGTTATACTGCAGGTGGCTGCACAGATTAGTACAATATGTTATAGGTGAAGCTTCTACCTATCTATAACAGTTGCTACCTATTCCCCCAAACACGAGGGGGGGGGGGAGGGGGAGATTTAACATCCATTTTATTGCAAGTGTCAGTTCAATCCAGTTCAATAATGCAAGCAGAGAAAATATACTGACAGGCTGCTGTGGCCTTACGCATGTCCAGGCTGTTTGGTAGGATGCTAGACAGGAAGATACCACTTTGAGATGTGTTGGAGAAGGAGTTGAAGTTGCCTTTTTAACGAAGCTACAGTGTGAGGCCAGGAAGATGGAAGCGCAATTACCGTATTTAGGTGATTGGACTCTCAGACTGCTCATGGAAACAAATGAACAGGTAAGTTGAGGTGGATGTGTGATGTCATGGATAATAATAGTTATAATAATTTTATTTCAAATAGTGCTTATCTCCCAATGGGACTCAGAGCGCGTCACAATTATAGTATCGCACATGGTACGCAGCACATAGGAATATTACAGACACAGTCCCTGCCCAGATGAGCTTGCAATCTATTTGTTTTTTGGTGCCTGAGGCACAGGGAGATAAAGTGACTTGCCCAAGGTCCCAACACCGGGAATTGAACCAGGCTCGCGATTCAAACTCAGCATCATTATTTATAGAGCCAGAGTCTTTGCTCACTGAACTGCTCCTGCAGGGTAAGTTTTAGATGCACTAGCTTGTAAGTTCAATTTGTGTCTGGCACTGTCTGCCTGAATCTTCGCACAATGTACTTGAATACAAGATATAACTCAAGGTATCTTTCCTGGTTAAGATGTGCAGCTATTTGTGGTCCAGACCATACTTTCTGTTTCCTGTCACATAAGGCTGTGTCCATGGTCAGCTCTTAGGCGCTGACCTGTGCTGAGGTGCGCTGACGATTGTCAGTGATCCCTTGCAGCCACAATGAGAGCGGCTTTAGCAGGGGCTCTCGCACGCGTCCGCAGGCGTGCGGATGCGTAGGTCTTAAAAAAATTCTAGTTTGAGCGCTCAATGAGGGCGAACCAGCTCCGTGACATCACAGACCTGCCCCCTGACACAGCCCCGGAAGGCGCGCGAACTAAGGCCAGGGAAAGCACCCGGTTCCCTCAGCCTCAGCGCGCCTCTGCACGGCTGCAGTTACCATGGACTCAGCCTTAAGTCCTGATAGCTACAGGCAGTGTCATCCTGTGGGTTTACCCTCCTCATGCTGCCTCTCTGAGTGACAGAGGTGGAGTTGAACTGGAGCCTGTGCCCTCCCCCTCTGTGCCTTAGGGAGGAAGTGTCCAAATTACAGTTAGTTCAAGTTCCTCCCCCGGCTGGGAGTGAGACATGCCTTTAGCCCCTCCTGGGGCTGAGTGCAGCCCAAACTCTGTGCAGAGCACAAGTCCTCAATATTGCAGGCAGGCCAGCACCATCGAGTGGTCTGGGACCCATTCTAAAATATGATGCATACGCTGTAATACCAACTGCAGTGGCTGCTTCAATAAAGAATCCTTTTTATATACCCCTGCCTAAGTAACTATTGGGAAGGAGTATGAGAGAGAAGTCTGTCATGGTGGGAACTGTCTACAGGGACCCTGGAGTCTGCTATGACTGGAGGTGCTGACCACGAAAAGAATCTGAAGGAAAACCAAACGCCTGTCCTGTTTCTCCTACCATCGTGGACGCTCATCTCTCCTGGACCCTCACAGGTAACAAGCACCACAACACCTGTAGCTTAGGCAAGATGTCCCGGGTGGGGGGGGGAGGGGGGGGAGTGAGTGAGCAGTGCTACAGATGTAACAAATAGAGCCAGTGGACACATTCCCCAATCCCCAATCCTCATATAATAATATAGAAAGAGTGGCTCAGTGAGTAAGACACTGACTGGCACTGAGTTTGGAGCAGAGAAACCTGGTTCAATTCCTTGTGACATTGGGCAAGTTACTTTATCTCCCTGTGCCTCAGGCACCAAAAAAACATAGATTGTAAGCTCCACGGGGCAGGGACTGTGTCAGCAAAATGTTCATAGCAGCGCCATACAAGAACAACACACAAACAAGCAGAGGGTTTACAGTCCAGAAAACAATGTTCCATGAACAACCACCTGCATACCTTACAATAAAACAGTAAGTGTGATATTTCAAATGGAAATGCTCTAATAAGATAATAAGCTCAGTTGCAATGGAAACAGCAGGGATTACAGTACAGCATGTAGAAAAGCAATATCTGATATCAATGCCAGTAATCATGGACAGCAATCCCAGCTCATTTGCAGAAGAGATACACACAAGTAAAATTGACCCGTCACCTTGAAACCTTCTTTATTACTTTTTGTGCATGCAGATATCAGAACGGTTCTCAATGAATATCCCACAAGAATCAAAGAATGTTGTAAATAATACCAAACGGAGTACAGCAATCGGTAATATTCATCTCTGAAGTTTTTCAATAACCCTTCATTGTCGGAAAAACCTGTGATGCTTTGTAGGCAAAGAGACCCAGGCATTTCAACTCCATTCCTCAATACCCCCCAACAGGCCCGTTTTTCAGGATATCCCTGCTTCAGTCCAATCCAAAGGGATATCCCTGCTTCATCGCAGGTGGCTCAGTCAAAAACATACATACATACTGTACATACTGATTGAGCCACCTGTGCTGAAGCTGGGATATCCAGAAAATCAGACGCGTTGGGGGGTATTGAGGACTGAGTTGACAGCCCCCTGTGCTAACATATTGTAGGGATGTCCTGGTTTGCCTGTCTACCTCCACTGCAGGGTGCCTCTTGAGGGAGCTTTCGGATGTTCCGCGGCGGCCTGGCAGTACAGGGCGCCACCATGTTGTTGCGCAATAGTCAGGCGCGACTGTCAGAGCGGAGGGAGTTCGCGCATGCGCAGTGCAAAGCGTGCGAATGGCTGGCCAATCACAGGGAGGCTTTGCAGTAAACTACAACCCCCAGGAGCCTCAGCGAAGTCACCTGACGCCAGGGAGCAAATAGGATTGCAGGGATTGCTGACAGGCAGGAAAGGGAAGCGTGGGGGAGAGACCACGCTAGACAGAGGGCACCGGAGGAACAAGGGGAGATGTAGTGTGTGTGCAGGGGGTCAGTGACCCACCTGCGTAGGCCAGATTCCCCCTCAGGCCCCAGTGTATACCCTGAGTCACCATAAGCTTGTGGTGCTGCAGGGACACCCTATATAGGTAGTGACACCTTGGCACTTACTGCATAGGCAGATAGAGACACAGTGTCGCGGAGCTGCGGTGGTGACAGTCGTTTGGGACCAAGCTGCTGGACATCATCCACTCGTGGGAGACTGCACTAGATCGGCGGATCCTTTTCGAAGTTTGTTGCCGGTCACCGCAGTGACCGGAAGGTATTTTATAAGTGCACCAACACCGGTACCAACAGGCGCTGATCCCGCCTTGGGGAAGGACTCTTTGGGGACACTGGGTTGAGTGACCAGAGAACTGCGCATATATACATATACATAACAGTGGACACGGTGTGGGGTGCACGCAGTAACGGGGAGTGACATTTCTCTATAGGAGAGTGGCCGAGCCACTTGTAGACGTTATTGCATGTCAGTCAGTTCAATGCTATATCATATGTGTGTTATTACTTATAGTTATATGATAAGGTTCTACTTATGCATATCAGTAAACGTTTACCAAACTGAAGTGTGTTACTATTGTTCTTTCCTAGGGGAATCTCACTTATTGGGGATCCTGGGTAAGTGGAGGCGCTGCCAAGAGTATTATTATTACCCCAGGCTCCCAGTTAGCGGAGGCCCAGATCTCGCTGAACCAGCAGGTGTGTACAGTACCAGTAGTCACTATAGAGCTGCAGGAAAGAGGGCTACAATATTAATGACCAGAAGCTCCTTGTCCACCCTGCACAAATACACATTTTCAGTCTTTATTTTATTTAAAGCCGCATATCAGTAGACATTTTACTGCTACTTAACAATGTATATTAAACAGAAACCGCCGTTTAGCTCTTTGATTTTCTTGGCCTCTGAGTCCCACATTTTACCTCTAAAAGTCACCTAGTTTACTTTAATATTCCCCTTTCCTTAATATTGCTTTTCACCACCATGCCAGCATCCCAATCATTATCGTGCTATCACGACGACAGGCCTGTGGAATGCTCGAGAGAAATCGGTATTGATCGCCTCGGTGACAAATGACAGCCACTTTAAATCCACATCAATCTGCAAACGTGGCCCTTTGCAAGTCTGAGAAACCGCCACAGCAGAATTCCACATCCCCTCTGCCACATTGCGTTTACGTGACCGCTCTCCACACCAATCAGGGGATCACAGCATCACTAATTGTGCAAAAGAGGAGAGAGAACTCCTCTTCTGCTCCTGCTTTTGGGGAACGCGATCTCCCTAAGGAAATCCAGCTATCCATTCTACATCACAGGGTCCCTGCAGTGCCTGCCGCCATGACGTGGCGGATATGTCACAGGGTCCCTGCAGTGCCTGCCGCCATGACGTGGCGGATATGTCACAGGGTCCCTGCAGTGCCTGACGCCATGACGTGGCGGATATGTCACAGGGTCCCTGCAGTGCCTGCCGCCATGATGTGGCGGATATGTCACAGGTCCCTGCAGTGCCTTATTCCATGACGTGACGGATATGTCACAGGGTCCCTGCAGTGCCTGACGCCATGACGTGGCGGATATGTCACAGGGTCCCTGCAGTGCCTCACGCTATAACATGGCGGATATGTCACAGAGTGCCTGACGCCATGACGTGGCGGATATGTCACAGAGTCCCTGCAGTGCCTGACGCATTATGTCATTTAAAGAGGCACTTAAAGGATTCAAAGCCCCTGTGGTGTTGAGGAAATGTAAAAATATGCCAAAAAGGAGGGGAGAATGGTAATTTAACCCCAGCAGTGCCCGTGGAGCATGAAATGTGTCGGTTTTGCATTTTTCATAAATAGATGATAATACGGATGATGTTTTTTTTCTTCTCTGTGTTATTCTACCATTCACTAAAAATGTCCAATCAGATGTTTATTCAGAAGTTTGCTGTATATTCACAAAACTCCTTAATTGGTTCTCACTTATAGGCTTACTCCGAATTGGTTTGGAGACAGTTATAATTCAGCTCTTTTGATATACTTTGAGAACTTTTCTGTTTACTTGTTCCAAATTTTATATGTATTCATCTGGAAATGCTAAAGAGCTTTAGAGGAGGCACCCACTCTTACTGTACAATAGAACAACTTTCAAACAAAAATATGATATATATCTTCTCCATATTATGTTTATGTCTCTACTTTTTAACTTCTTTATTACACAATCTCCACTCTGAAACATATTAGACAATATTGCCTTATATCATTGTTGTTTTTATTAAGATCACATGAGCCATCTCTGGCAGTCAAGCAGGTCACATACAGTACAGTAATGTGTTCACTTAATAGTAATGTTCTCTTTATGATAAATCACCACATTTTAAAATCACCAGCCTGGATGGTCCATGTTTATGCACTCTCAGGAAGCATGAAACAATGAGAGAGCAGCAGCAGATGTTGGGATAGCATGCTACTAGCCATGAATGTCAATAGACATTGAGGACTATCCTGGAACAGGATTATTTATTTTTCTCTGCTCTCAGGCTGCCAGCACTCCCCAGTGTAAGCTGCCACATTGTTGTTACTATTGTAGCTACTTTCCCCCATAAGTTTCTGGCAGTTGCCTTGACAACCTCCCTATGTTCAAAACCTGAGTTGGTTTACCCATACTCCCCTGCCATGTTTCGATATATGGTTTCTCCTGGCCATATATCCTGCTTGTACAGACTAGCACACTTCCTCTTGGATCCAGCAGTCTGTGAGTACAGACATTTTACTGCCTCCCCCATACAAGGCATTATTAATTTACCTTCCTCTCACATGTGCCACCCCTCAAGATATGTTTAGGTTCCTGTACCTTTTCCAATAAAGCTGCAGAAGACAGAAAGATGTGGTGTGCATTTACATTTAAAGGGGATGAGTTGACCTGTCTGACCCTACCCCTTTTGACCAATTCTGACATATGATTAGATGGACCCCATTGGAGGTCTTAAAACCAAAATACCTGTGAATTTTAATTTTAGTAGAATTTGTATAAAATTGTTTAAATGTGTGTGAAGTTTACAAATAAATTTGACAATACTCTGATAAAATGATTTCATTAAATAATCAACAGTATGTATTTTATTGCAGTCATCTATTAACCCCTGATGGTTAGGGATATTAATTTAAGTATACAAGAATGTTTTAACTTAAACCAATTCTAAAAGGCAAGACAGTGTGATTACAGAACATGAATTATGTAAATCTCGTTTATAAAAAAAAAAAAAAAAAAAAAAAAAACTTTGTAATTAGGGCTTTATTAAACACAGCCCGCCCCAATTAGACTTTGATTACACAGGGGGTTTATAAAACTCAGAGACCCCCTCCACGTCAGAATATGAGCCTGAGGAAGTCGATGATTCGACGAAACGCGTAGCTCTAAAGTTCCTGCTGAATTTGGCCCAACGTGGCTCCCGTAGCCGGATCAACCAGGCAGCCATTGCAGATAAGGAGAAAAAGTTTTTTGTTTTTTTTTCCTCCTGCATCACGGACGCGTGATTGGCAATAACGGCTGCTTAAACTGTATCCTGGACTGCACGAGGAGGCCAGGGGTCCAACCACTATGTATGTATGTGAGTCTTGTTGTACCAATTGCTTTTAAAACTAATAAATGTGTTTTAAACCCCACTGACAACGTGCCTCACTTTCTCTACCTACTCCCCCCCCTACTACCACCACTGGGGAGAGTCCCCATCTGATGCCCAAGACTGGTGTTAGAATCCCACGTTGGTTGCAAACAAAGAAGAGTCTACACTGGGGGAGATGCAGATGGGTTAATTTAACCCCAAAGTTACCAATTTCCTGCAAGGACTCACACATGGCCGTGTGAGTACAGATATATTTATATATTTATTTCAAAACCCTCTAAACCACCATTACCTGTTGTTGGGAGTGACTGGAATTGCTTAAAGAAACCACATTACCGTGTCCGCTTGCACATGGCCGTGTAAGTGTATTTAATATTTTCACCAACCCCCAGCAATATTGTTGTAACCACATTAATTTTATTGTATTTTATTGTTTTTTATTGTCAAATGTTTTTCTAATCCCACGCTCCCCCATTGCTTGTATGTCTCTATATCTTTAAAAGGGTTCCGGATTAACCCTTCCCTGGGGTTGCAGCAGAGGGGAACTCCATGCTGGCTCAAAGCATCTGTCATAGAGCCGTGGTCTAACTTACTGCCACATTGTAAGCACACCTCATATATTAAGCTTAAGGTAAGCGCCAGGTTTTATCCTATTGTCCCTTTGTTACAAGGGGCTGGAGGGCCAGAGCAAGCCAGAGATTCCCTTCAGTTGCTCTCCGACATTCACTTTTCATTGATCTTTGTTGGATATCAAAGTTAGAAGAAATATCTCCTTGTCAATTTATAGAACTTTCCCCACTTTCTGTATGGCTGCTGCTTCCTCTCATAGAGGTACTAAAGATTTGGTCAGTGGTATGTACATTATATTTCATGATTTCTGAAAACTGATCAAAATAAATCTGAATATTTAAAATTTTCTCTTAAACTATGCTGCATTATTGATGTTTTCTGCACACAATAGTAGATATTCAGTGTGTTATTTTCAGGATTGTAATATAAACACTGATTATATAAATTGTTTTTGCATGTGTAGACCTATATTACATGTTTCAAAATAGCGCCTGAGGAAATACACCATAAACCCTTTCAATGCCAACAAACCTTGTACTGGGCTACTTAATCACTGTTATAGGGATCCCCTGGTCCTAATATAACCCCCCTGGTTCATTTAGATTAGACCTTGGAATCGATCAGCTGTCTGAATGTCAAAAAAGCTGTGTTTGTATAACAAATGCATCTTCCTTCGAACATGATAAGGACAATGAAACTTTAAAAGGTGTAAATTACAGTACAAGCATCTGAACACACTGGAGCTGCAGAAAATGGAGTTACAATATGTCATAAATGAAACGCTAGAAACCAAACTTCACCACGCTGATGTTCACAGACAGACTCTGGCGAGTGATAAAAAAGGTGAGACCTATTATTTTAGACCTAATTATACTGGTTTACACCATTTTATTTACCAACCACTAATAAAAAACAAAATCATATATTTTTGAGAAGGAGCCCCTTGGATTCGGAGTATCTACCAGTAAGTGGAGAAAAATGCCAGTAGACATGATTGCACATTTAAGCCACGGCCGCGAGGTGATAGTGTTGCAATTATATGCAGTCACGCCCAGTATCACTTCTGTATTTGTTTAAAGGTCCTTCCTGTGCTGCAGCAAGTGTAGACATGAAGGCATATCTGTGAGTAAATGTGTCCTTAATATAATGCTGAATAGACAAATAAGGGTCAAATTACCTGTCTCTGATGCCACACACATCGATTTGTAAATCACTGAAATTCCCCACGGAACCACGTTGGACCAAGATGAGGTCCCTGGGCTGGTTATCAATAAAGATGAGCCTCATGCAGCCTTGGAAAGACGAAATCGGATTTATACAGCTAGAATCTGTGATATGATCTGGGCAGCCTGTTCAGAAAAAAAAAGAAACACATCTAATCAAATTTTGGATAATGCATTTAGTTTTTTTATGAGCTCTATTGATGGATGACCTGAAGGTCTCAATATTCCTGATGTCTTCTTTATTGCATAGGCTTTGCCATAAATGCTCAGGTTATGGAGAGGGAAATCAGCACAACATATGGAAATCAGCACAGTATTTCCCAGTATTATTATCGCCTCTTTGCCTTTTTATCTTTATATCTGTTCAGGAATGATCATTACAGGTCGCAGAGTGATTTTATTTTCATTTATTTATTGTTTTACTTGATTTGTCTCTGCCTGAAGGACATCAATATCATAGCGTATGTAAAAGAAAAAGTTAACTTTGCTGCAATGCATACAATACCTAACCCCCAAACATTAGGTTAGGATACAGGCATTTCTGGACCAATCTAATTACCCAAAGCATCCCCCAAAAGATGATCCAACACCTGAAATGTGGGTCCTGTAATCTTATCATCCAATGCCTTGCACCACAATGCAAATACTGCGTGGAAAGATATACTGTATCAATACTCTGTAGGGATAGGTGTCTCAGCGTTGCTCTTGGATTTTCTTTATGCTTGCAATCTGTTTGCATGCTAACTACCGTCCTCCTTAGCAACATGTTTTGGAATGGCAAAAAAAAAAGAAAGTAACTAATTTAACAGCTTTACTTCCAAAATGTAAATATTTCCATGTTGACAAGAACTAGTTTTAGCATTTAGAAACCCTTAGAATGTGTGGTTTGTTTGCCATGTGTTTCATAAAGAGAGAATGCATCTTTTAAATCAGTGGTTCACCCAATATTTTGTGTTCTTTATCACTAAGACACAGATCTGGTAAAGAAGACGATTGTGGGCTGTTTCTTAATAATAATGTGCTGTGAATGTAACCCATTTTCTAGCATTGAAAAGAATGTAAATACAATGACAGTGCATATGTCGTTGTAGCGGTAAAAGTCATTAACTACATTCTTTGAGTCCCGAGGAAAAGGCGGTTACAGTAAATGTTCTTTTGGATAGGAAAAAATGTGTATTTAAAAAGGAAGGTATTTTGATATGAGAAGTTCTGAAGATTAGGGGTCTTTAATGAGTCATTAGAATTTATTTTCTTTACTAAGCCTATTGTCATGAGAAAAACTTAAATATTGCACTTAATGAGTTTTTCTTCTACAGCGCCGATATTATAAAGCATTTGCACAAAGCATCTTCTTTGGCTTTGTTATTATTTCAACACCGAGGAGCCTCACCTCCAAAGTAATAGCTGCTGCCGGAGTAGATCTGCAGTGGGACATTTGCATGGACAGGAGAGGTGTTGCCGTTATCCAGCGTCATGGTAATCCGATGTCGTCTTGCATTTATGTTAACCACATGCCACAAACCATCATTTAGCCCGCTGCCTGGGAAATCAATGAGAATGATTAAAAATAACAGATTATAGTGGGCGAGCAATTTAGAATAAAGTATATTGTATCTTCACTAAATTGAAAGCAAAGCCCTCTAATAATGCCTCCTCTAACATTTATTTATAATAATAGGATTGACACAAGTGAGTCCCTTTCAATGGAACACAGTCTCAATTATACATATTATCCCTTCAGTGTCCTCATATAACCTCACAGTGAAGAGAAGGCTCGTTCTTTTTTTTTCCCCATTAAAATGGCCTTTTTTGTATGTAGAACCTTAAACCGTGAGAGTAATGTAAACAGTAATGATTAGTTGTATTTCTGTCTGTCATTTTGCTCTTTATAACAGCATTGAAAACTCCACCATGTCAAGGTTCCCAGCCAAGCAATCTCCCCGAACGTAGGATTCTTCCTTAGCAAAGTTCTCACATGCCATGTATCAAGCAATATGTTCTATATCATGATACACAGACCTCGGAAACGTCAATGGAGGTTGTTCATTAGGAATTATTGTATGCTCCCTTATGTCATCCACTCTCTCTTCCCCCATTTGGCACTCTCTCTCCCACCCATGTCACTCACTCTTTCTCGCTCTCTCCCTCCATGTCACTCTCTCCACACACACACACACAAACACACACACACACACACACACACGTGTGTGTTGAAAACATTCAGGCACTCGAAGGACTTGAAAGAGAATGCAAAATAGTCATTTATTTTAAATCCCTTGCTGCAGTGGGAGCACTGTATGCTAGGTGATAATAGTTGTAAGGCAGGGTTGCAGACCTGTCTAAGACGTGAATGTGCTCACTAGTGATATTCTTTATTGGATATATATATATATATATATATATATATATATATATATATATATATATAATGGGCA
Organism: Ascaphus truei; assembly: GCF_040206685.1. NCBI lineage: Eukaryota > Metazoa > Chordata > Amphibia > Anura > Ascaphidae > Ascaphus > Ascaphus truei. The sequence goes on from NC_134489.1 coordinate 105,135,489, forward strand.
TTAAAGTTTGAATATTTACAAATATTTTCTTCCATATCTGTATTATATATTTTTATTTAGAACCAAAACATCTGTGAAAATGCCGCTTTAGGAATGTTATCACAATACTGAAATTCCTTGGTGCTATTCTGTTGCAAAAAAATCCCACCAGGTGAATCAAAATGTATTTTATTAAACGCAATGTTTATTTCTTCAATATACGTGCAGTCTTTGCAACTTGTTTGAACCAGTAATATTTTCCTTTGCTTTATGATGTTTTGAGTGCAGGTCTGATTGACCTTTCTTCTGGTTCTCTGCCATACTAAGGAATCATTAAGGGATTTAATGCCAACATGGTAAATAAATAAGAAATATAACATTTTAGCTCCTATTCACTCCCTTCACGTTGATACATGACCCACATTGTGTGGAATGCACAGATGTATCCTGGTGATGCTTATATTGGGGTTGAAGAGTTAAAGATAGCTATGTTTCTTCTCTCTTTTACAGCCTTTCATCTGGGAAGAAACAAAATCTACTGATGGTTAGGTATATCTTCTTTATGAGTCTTTATTTTATCCACACTAACAATCATTGTTCTGCACTATGTGCTGACATATTTTCATGAGGCTTTGGGGAAAAGCTTCACATACTAATCATTATGTTATCAACAAAATAACTTCTAAAAGCTTATTTTGCAATCACAGGAGCCGTTCTCTCTATGCAACAGAATCGTTTTTAAATGCAATTAAATGCCTACCAAATTGATACTGAAAGCAGTTCCTTAGAACCCAGCCAACCTGTTAGAATGAGCACGTCCTGTATAATGATATTTCTGTTTTGTTTGGTTTGATACATTCTCTGCTCTGATCATTCCTACAGCATAAGCTTATTTTAAAATCAGACATGTTTAATATCTAGGTACCAAAAGTACCAATGTTACCATTATTTTGCAATTCTTAAGTACCTAAAAGCAACAAGTAGTTATCTCAAGGGTGCTCTGGTATAAGAAGCAGACGGGAGAGAGAAACTGCAGCAAGGTAGCATCCGAGAAAAGTGTCAAGTGTTGCGGACTGCATCATAAATACATTCACATGGGATCACACTGTTAATGCACTTTGGATTGGAAATTAGTAGTGTAAATCTCATCGCAGAAAATACCCTTTTGCTGGCATGGATGGTACTCTGCCCGGAATGGGTTAAAGGAAGTATAACACATCACAAAACATGAATCCAATTGATTTACCTGTGCTGAATGTGATCATGTTTTCCATCTCCTTCTGGATGACGAGGATTAATTTTCCAGCCAGTAATTGAAGCAGCAAGATGCCTGAATCCCCATAAAGCTGAGTGGACAGCAGGAGACCATCTGTGTTCCACGTCCGGAACTGGAAGCTAACCGAGAGGCCTTCCATTTGTGGTGTGCCGGGTAACAGCAGGTAACTCGTGCTGGAGCTGACAAAGGTGATGGGAACAATATGGGGTTCTGAGCAGGAAAAGGTCACATTTCCCTGAAAAACAAAACAGTGTTGGAAAAAGATCATGACAATTGGTAGCTTTTAATAGACCAACAAGGGAGTCCTACATATATGTGTATAGAGCATGCCACACATGAAGGAAAGACCGGTGAGATTTTGAATCCTCTGTACACATTGTCACATAAAAACATATCTGTCTTTCTTCTCATAAGTAATGGTCATTTAGTCAAATTCTAAAGATAAGTATTAACCTATATAATTAGTCATATTGGATGTAACACTGGGGCTCTTTGTCTTTTGTTGTATACATTAGGCCACAAACCTTGTAGCATTTCTTATGGCACATACATACATACATACATAAATACATACATATATATGGGTCTCAAAAACAACCAACCTCGCACAGATGTGACCCAAAAGATCGAAACAGCTGTGAGTGGTTTGACTGGCTTTGCATCTAATCCCCATCATGTGCTTAAAAGCTGTGTGAACAGCAGAGAATTTGCTTATAAGGGTTCTATATAAAAATGGATGTCGGGCAACAGGTGACACATTGTGTGCTCATTTTCATGTTATTTCCCATAACCCCTTGCTGCAGTGGAAGCACTGTATGCTAGGTGATAAGGGGGAAAGGCAGGGTTGCAGGCCTGCCTAAGACATGTGAATGTGCTCACAGGTGATATTCTTTATTGGCTATATATATATATATATATATATATATTGTGGTAGGTTTGGGTTCTGAGCTTGCAGGGATTGTGTGTGTTTGTCACATTGTTACATCTGTGAACAACTCTGTTCGTCTGTTAGGTGTTTATAAAAGAGGAATGTAAGGTGCCCAGCAGCTTAAAAAACATATTGTACAGTATGTCATATTACTGTTTGTGATTTTGCTTATCATAATGTGCTTTTGATTCAGGCATTTGATTTGAACTCTGATGCGAACAGTTTGAAAATTCAAAGTTTGTTCCCAATCCCGAATGAAAGACAAGCCAAAAACCAAGAGTCCCCCTTGACCCACAAACTTGTGCCAAAGATCAAAGTTAGAAAAAGTTCAACAAATTCCGATAATGAAAAAAGAAAAAAATCCAAAACCAATTGAGTTTTGTCAAAACCAAAGCACAGAAAAATTGTTAGAACCAAATCCGAAATACCAGTGAAAGTGCCCACCGTTAATGCAGCTTCAAATGTGGTAATTCTCTTCTATGGTGCTAAGGTTTGCTACTATTAAACAACAACCTGCTAACTACATTATAACACAACATAACTCCATTCTCTGGCTGCAGCTCTTTTGTGGTGAAAGTTAATGACGTAATTACGTAACCGTCCCACATTGCCCAAGAGGCCTACGTAGGTGTGTCATCTCTGGAAACAAACTCCAGTTCTCTTGTCACCCTCCGCTGTACCTCTGCAGCTCATACCTGAATCTTGCTTTGCCCATGTTTAGAAAACACTCATACATATAGGAAATTGAAAAGCGTGAACTGTAATAACTTGAAATATTGTACATAAGGCTGCCTAAAAAAAACAGCTAATTATCATGGGAAATTAAAATCAGTAGTGCCAATTTCGAAAGTGAGTACAGTGCATGCATCCTTATATATCAATAATATTATCCCTTTCATCAGTCTTAGTTTGACCAAATGAGGAGAGGTGCAACCTTTTCTGTATTCTATTTAACATGTTCAATGAATAACACACATTTTAACAAGAAAACTGAAATGGTTTGGATTTTGTTTAGGTTTTCATAGCATGCTTCAAGAGAACTGATATTGTTGATCATTTTTTTTTAAGAGGGGAGGGAGATCTAGAATCTCTCAGAGCATAATTATGCCTTAGCTTAGCACAGATGTGTGCAAACTGGGGGGCGTGAGATTTTTCTGGGGGGAGGAGGGGAGGAGAGGAGGGTGCAGCAGTTGCAGAGGCCCCACGCTCTTCCCCAAGGCATTTAATTCAACTTACTGAGATTCAGAGGCTTGGTGTGATGCATCGCCATGGCAACGGGGCATAATCATGTGACGTGACATCACATGACCCCACTGCGTCATTTGATGCAGGCAAAAAAAGGTAAGGGGGGCGCTATCACAGGAGGGAGCAGGCAGGGGGCGTTGCTCCAAATATTTGCGCACCTCTGCCTTAGCACATGGTTGCTTAACGCAAGTCTTCCACCCCCCTGCCCCCAACAGGTCGGGTTTTCAGGATATCCCAGATTCAGCACAGGTGAGTAAATCAGAGGATAAGTCAAAGACTGAGCTTCCGATTGAGCCACCTGAGCTGAAGCAGGGACTGATTGAGCCACCTGTGATAAAGCAGGGATATTCTGCAAACCTGACCTGTTGGGGGTGGGCGGGTTGAAGTCTGGCGTTAAGCACCCCTGACTTAGCAAACGGTGACCCTTTTCCATAAAAGTGATTCCAATTTATTTATCCCAGTATTTTCAGGACATACAGTACAACATGGCCACCAGCAAACCATTTAATAACAAGAGTGTAAAGAGCTTGTGGGAGCCATCATTGGTGCAAGCCAATTTTATTTCACAAAAGCTGTGAGGGCCCCAGAGTTACAGTCCTTATACCGTCGGTTTTGCCAGATCCATAAGGACAGAGATCACATAGTTTATGCAAGTTAAAAAAATGTTTCAGTTAACTGCCTAGACGTGTGTCCTTGGTGCTTTTTGTCCCCATGAAAATGACCAAATGCTATGATACCAATATACACTGCTCTGTGCCCTGGGTGATTAATGATGAAGCTGCCACATTGAAGGGTCTAACAACCCCCCTCTTATTCATTAACTAATTTTCTGCCGGAGAAATCTGCAACTAATTGCTGATTATTTTTTTTAAATCAAAGATGCAACAAAATCTGTTTGTAGCATGTCAAAAAGAGATGCTCGAGCCAAGGCTGCATATAACAAATACAAGGGGACATGGTACATGTCTGACAAACACAGAGGCGTGAGAACCTCATTCCACATGGACTAAGGAGCTCACTAACATGGTCTATACATCTGGTTTCATGTTGCTTTGCTCTATGTCTCCCTTAGCTTCATGTTATACGGGGGTTTTTTTTCTAACAAAAAATAAGTTTCTTATACTTTATGGAAGGGGGAAGAAAAATGTTGCTATTTTCTCCTTAATATGGTCTTCCTCAAAGACAGCCTCAGCTCCTTTGCTGTTTACAGCGATGTCTAAGGCCGAGTCCCCAGTGGTCATGGCGGCACGCATCATGGCATGCGCGCCACACACCACAGCCCTCTATGGCGCTGCGATGCGTACACTGGCAGGGCCGCGATGTGGCCGCGCGCAGCCAATGGCAGGGCACATATGCCCCGTCATGGCCATGCCCCCTTCATGGCCCCGCCTCCCCCACACTCTCCCTAGATCTCCCCTACAAACCGCCGATCGCGGCTGTAGTCTCTGCATGCACCGCCATGCCGCCAGGCGCGCGTACAGCAGGGAGGACAGAGGCCGTAGCCTAACAGTGAACAGCACATGAGCTTCTCAAGTTACTCATTTCCATAATACTAGACAAGGAAGAGAAGGGAGTTTTTAGAAGCTTTAACTGCTTATTTTGTATATTGGAAATGATATAGAAGTGAGACAGAACAGTGGTTTGTTGAGGTTTTGTACATCTTTCTGAATTATTCACAAACAAATTCCACCGTGCTGCCATTGGTTACAAAAACAGAGTAAAGAAAGCATTTGTATATTTCTCTGTGCTTCTTTTCCCTTCTTTTAATCACAATGCAAAGTGGGCACGTTTTATTGGCACGCACTTTCTGTGCCTTGAGCTGTCTGCGGGTAAAAGCCATGCCACACTTCAGAGTGCTTTTTCTATGATGTCGTAATTGCAAGTGACAACTTGAAACTCCGAAGCAGCCAACTTCTCCACATTTCGATTAAATGTAAAGATTGGCTGCTCCCCGACTGTTTCTAAGATTGGCTGCCTTCCTACGGTATGAATTCACATTTCTTAGAGACGTGGTGATTGGTTTCCAAATTCTGATTTTTTTTTTCTTTAACTTTCCCGGGTGAAAGTTTCAGAAATAGTTGATTGAAATTCTTTTTCCGGAGAGATCCATCACACCACTGATTTTCAACAGAGAGACAATGTTCATTGTCATCAGACCAAAACAAACCTGGAACTTACAGCATTTAAATAGTGACACTTTACATCAGACGTGCTCAACTCCAGTCCTCAAGGGGCCCCAACAGGTCAGGTTTTTAAGATATCTCTGCTTCAACACAGGTGGCTCAAACAGTGGCTCGGTCAAAGGCTGAGCCACCGGTACTGAATCAGGGACTGATTGAGCCATCAGTGCTGAAGCAGGGATATCCTGAAAACCTGACCTGTTTGTGGCCCTTGAGGACTGGAGTTAACTACATCTGCTCTACATATTCATTATGTGGATATGACAGTTGACTTCATAATGTCTCTAGAAACAATACTAGCATACTACTTTATATGGGGGTACTTCTTCCTCCCCCCCATCCCCCCAACTCCACCCAATTCTTCTTAGTGCCACCCACGTTACACTTTTCCCACCTTCCTTGTTACCGGACAATTGTGCAGCACCAGCCGCCTCTCCCTGTTACTGTTATACTATATACACTCAACGGAAAATACTATCTTTATCTGTCCCTAGCTCACTACAGTGCTCCGATTGTAAGCTCTTGGGAACGTGTCGTGAAGACGTCATCTCCGTGCTGAAGAGGATTTGAATTCCTTTCAATTGAAGGGAGCTGATATCTTCTTCAGCGTGGGGAGGAGAACGTATTGCCAGCATACTGAATAGGGCTTATTATTTCTGCAGTATTTATGTTTGCAGCACTTAGCCTAGTATTGATCTTGTATTCTCTTGCTCAGCTGATGTCTATTACCTTTTCTACAGTAAATGATCTATAGTGTTTGTAAATCACTTAAATGTGGGGGTTTTAAATATTAGCTTTTTTCCCCCCCAAGGGCATAACTAAAAAAAAATACATTATCTGAACCAGGGGGCATTACAACGATGTGCCCTGTTTGTCCGGGAGTCTACTGTAAAGTAATACGTGGAATACCTAAGAAAGAATGTGTGCTGAGTTTGCACGATTCTAGCAGCAATCATCATAACAAGACAGTGGAGTAGAAAGCATTCCATTCCTTACCACAATGTAGATCTGAGGTTTGCGTCTCTTTGCCAGATCAATAATATTTACTCCATTGTAATAAAGGTTCTCTATGCAGCCATGAAAATTCTTCTTTAGAAAGGTCCCTGGTTTCCCTGGTACTGGAATCCCTCCAAAGCTGAACTTTGGGAATGAAAAAAATCAAACACTTGGCTCATTCCCTTTTTATTTTTTTTGACTACTTCATCCTAACAACATATAACAAATGATCATTCTTCAACCTTAATACCGACAGCGTCTTCCTGTTACATAATTAAACTATTTAATGGATCAAAAAGATAATCCTTTGCGGAGGATGTTGGGTGCTTAATGTTCTAAAGATCCACAGATTTGTCACATTTCTCCCAGATTGCTGAACAATTGGGTCTTCTCTTTGGAAAACTGGTTTGGAAAAAAAATCAGGGTCCCTTCAACAGAAAAACATTGTCCCAAATTGTAACAATTTAAAAGATGTGTTTGTGTAGGGACAGAGAGGGAGAGAGGGAGAGGGAGGTAGAGGGTCGGAGAGGGGTGGAGAGTGAGAGATGGAGAGAGGTAGGGAGCGAGGAAGAGATAGGGAGAGTGGTGGAGAGTTGCAGAGAGGGAGAGGTGTAGAGAGGGAGAGAGGTAGGGAGAGGGAGAGATAGGGAGAGTGGTGGAGAGGGAAAGGGGTAGAGAGGGAGAGAGGTGGAGAGTTGTAGAGAAGAGAGGGGTGGAGGGTTGTAGAGAGGGAGAGGGAGACAGGGGAAGAGAGGAGGGAAGGGAGAGAGGAAGAGAAGAGAGAGGGAGAACTCTATGTGCTACGGTCATTGACGTTTTTATATGAAATACACTCATTTTGTGTGTCCTTCATAGATTTTGTAAAGGTCAAAGCAGAAACACAATTAAATATGTGTAAATACCCGATATACCATTGCTTTACTAAGGCACTCCAAAACAGCACACATCTAAACATTTAACATACTGCTTATTGTACATTGACTTGAGAAATAGTAGCCTGAGAAAAAACATTACAAGTTCAACTAAATGCTAGCAAGATTTATTCATTTAAGATAAACGGCAGATTTTATTGCTACACAAGGTGACATTTATATCTGCACGTGATTATCGCGAAAACTTCAAAGATATTTCCTAAAGGATTGTACTGTAGTTTAATAATTTTATGTTCTAAAATTATTAATGGGTGATATATCTGAATACTTAATTCCCAAATGCTCTAATTTGGAAACAATGATAAATATTACCCTGCTACAGGTAGCGCAAATAATCATATTTTCTAAACCGTCATATTTACTAATTAAACCTGAATTCTTTCTAATTTCCCTGGCTGCAGATTTTAGCTCCTCTGATTCTCCAACTCTCGCCAGTGCTATGTAATCATTCTAATTAGTAATTACCTAATAAATGGCAATAATAATAGAGCTGCCTTTATGGTTCTGCATTTGCACTAAAATAGAAAGTTTTGTGATCGTAGAATATCAGATCTGACAATTAGCAGCATAAACATTGGTGGGTTGGTTTGTCACAAAGATTAATTAGCAATGTGTTAATATTAACAAGTGACAGTATATGTATTTTATGCTACATTATAAATAGACTTATTATTAACAGCCCTTTAAAATATTGCACAGTGTGCCCCACAATATAACATCCCATGTCGCTTGATTGGGATTTTGCTTGCAGAATAAAGTGGATAAACATTCCAACTGCAAGCTCTGGAGAATCTCCGTCAACATAATTGTAAGAAAAAGTGCTGAAATAGAAAGAACACAGCACTGTGGCTGTTACTAAGCCTCAAGGCTATTTATTTTGTTAATAAAGTAGGCAACATAGCAGTGTTTTTTGCTCATAAATTGTATACTAAGGGTAGCCAACCCCAGTCCTCAAGGGCCACACCAGGTCAGGTTTTCAGGATATCCCTGCTTCAGCACAGATGCAGTCTTCGACTGAGCTATTGATTGAGCCACCTGTGCTGAAGCTGACCTGTTGGTAGCTCTTGAGGACTGGAGTTGCCCACTCCTGCTGTATCCAATTTGTTTTAAAGCAATTGTAAAATGTACTGTAATTACAAATGGGTACATTATGGCACCTGTAGAGATAACAGCCCATATTTACTGTATTTAACAGTGCTAAATCTTAGAATAACTAACATCCCTTTCATGTAACAGTGTATTCAAGATCAGGAACACCACGTGACTCACTGGAGACAGCTCAAAACGTTTCCAGTGCAAGGCTTACAGACACATCTTTATCCAACTAAAATTCGGGAAAGTAATGGTTTGTTTTGTAAAGGATTTAATGAGTGTAAGGTATTTCAGCAGATGCAACAACAATAGCACATACAATAAACACACCTCGTAGTCGATGTCCAAATGGTCAGAATCTCCTTTGGTTCGAAAATGCTGAGTATATTTGTCCACTGTGAAGTTCACCTGCTTGTTGAATCGATCTATGAGGACAGAGTGCCACTGTTGGTCGTCCAGAAGGCTTCCCAGCGTGACCGTGGTGTGGGTGTTGCCAAAACGGAGCTTCATGTCACCTGAGGAGGAGGAAAAGAATGAAATACCATCAACTGTGGTCGCAGCAATGTGCTCCTGGAAATATTAGTCGTAGCTGCGATTTGCCATATTTGATCATTTTTTACATTATTGAACCTTGAGCGTCCCACACATAATTCCAGCAGTGCAGCACAGTTTTGTTTGAAAAAGGCCTTCTTCCCGTGCAGTATCACTGCCGGCAAGTCAATGTGTAATGGAGATATCCACTGAAGCAACAATGGGGCCAATTCTAGAAGCCTCGCAAAGTGACTTAGCGCATGTGCAGTACAGGGCACTTTGCAAGCGATTCTGCATGTTTTCCTATTCAGTAAGACATTATCGCATGTCAAAATCACCTGTAAACGGCTTTTTTTTTCACCTGCATTATTACTCTTGCTCTGACAATCTGAGCAGTAGGTCAAAAAAGGCAGAAACTCGCATTTTTTGCCCATAACTGTTTTTCAAGTCCGAGATGCCAACGCGGCTGAAATACTCGCTTTTTTTAACACCATCTTAAGGGTGGTGAGATAGAAATTGCGATTTGCATCAGGAAGAGTATCTTTTAATTGTATTACATAGGATTGAAGCAGGGGGTCTCCGGAGCAGAAACGCATGACTTTCAGGTCCGGGACCCCCTGCTTCCTAAGGTACTGGTCACAGTATGGGGTGCTTGTATCTCCTGCAAGTTTAAATGTTCTTAACACATGAAACAGATTTAAACTTGCAGGAGATACCAGCACCCCATACGGAGCCTGGAGATGCAGCTCTCTCTGTGCAGGGAGATCGCCTGTAAGAGCTGTGCAGGGAGATCCAGCTCTCTCTCTGTGCAGGGATATAGCCGGTTAGAGCTGTGCAAGGAGATGCAGCTCTCTGTGCAGGGAGATCGCCTGTAAGAGCTGTCCAGGGAGATCCAGCTCTCTCTCTGTGCAGGGATATAGCCGGTTAGAGCTGTGCAAGGAGATGCAGCTCTCTGTGCAGGGAGATCGCCTGTAAGAGCTGTCCAGGGAGATCCAGCTCTCTCTCTGTGCAGGGATATCGCCGGTTAGAGCTGTGCAAGGAGATGCAGCTTCTCTCAATTTTCTCTGTGCAGCATCGCAGGCTGGTGGAGGGAAATCGTACCTTCGATCATTTCGCTTGTAAAGCAAACACAAACCAGTGTTCCTGGTACAGTGGCGGCCGCCTTTAGTCTAACTCGGCCGCCACCGCGGGAATTTTTAAACCGCGGGCAGACGCGGGCTTTTTTTTTTTTAGTTTCGGCGCCGCAGGCGCTTTCATTGATCAGCGCCATTAGCGCTGAACGGAGATGCGGCTGGCGCGTGGCCAAGAGATGTGGCTGGCGCGTGGCCAGGTTCGGCTGTAAAAGCAAAGAGCTCGAAAATTCCGGGTAAGTTTTAGAATAAACGCAGCCGCAACAGTATATAAAATGCGATTTGCTTTAGTGAATACCGTCTTTTCACAAACGTCATACCGCGAGCTATGAACATGCCAACACGTTCGGTCTTGCAATTAAAATATCGAAGCTACTAGAATAGGCGCCAATGATGTTGTTGGCAGTTTATTTTATCACTATTAAATGAAAGGAAACTTAACTAATAAAATATCTCTGAAAAGGCTTGTGGGGCAGCAGGCAAGAATGTGGATTCGTGCTTTATATGATTAGCTGGTATACAGAAAAGTCGGCAAAACACATTTCTTTCTGATGTTCTGAATTGCCTTCTCAGCACTGGTATTCTGAATAAGGAAGCAGATTTGCTTTCCGTATTGTATGTCTGGTAATTAAATATCTTAAATCCAAAATATTACAGCAGCAATGCAGCACTGTTCATGCTGCTCAACAATAAAGTCCCCCCCCCCCCTTTCTCCTTGTTCTGCGAATGTTTTAGCTGCGTTCTATTCCTGATATAGCGCACAAAAAAAATAGAATTCCAGGAATGGAATAGAGGGACTTTTATAGATTGCTATAACAATACAATTTAAAAAATGCAAAAAACAATAACTATCACCTGGCAGGGCAATGCTGCTTTTAAACAACAGAAAATGTTTTTTAAAGAATAAAGTTTGGATGAAAATGTAGTACTCCCTTTACATTGAAAGTATGAGCTATTGAGTAGACATGGGTACAATCAGGTGTGAATTCAGAGCCTACCAGATCCTTACATTCCAAAACCAAATATAAAACCCTTAAAGGTTCAGTCCAAGCAGAATTAAATTTAAAAAAATAGATTTGCGTCTGGGAGTATCTGTGGCTGAATCACATTGATTTCAGCTGCGGGGACCCCCTGCTTCCCGAAATACTTACATCCGTAGGGAGTGCAGGTATCTCTGTGCTGTTTAAATATCCCGGTCATGGCGGGCAATAGGCACCCGCAAGGGATGATGTCACGGCTTCCTATTAGCGCATTTAAATCGCCAACTTGTAAACCCAGCCAGGGCTCCAAAGAGAAATCCCGGCACCCCACACAGAGGTAAGTGTCTCGGGAATGAGGGGGGCTCCGGAGCTGAAATCAATGCGGTTCATCTCCGGAGACCCCCTGCTTCAATCCTATTACCAAAAAAAAAAATACATTTGAAAAATGCCGCTTGGACTGAACCTTTAAAATTAAAAACGCAAAAATATTTAGAATCAAAACCAGGGCACCAGACTAAGCGTGATATTACACTTATGCGAGGCTTATGATATGATAGTATCTCCCTGCTTAATGTCCCATAATTTGCTAAACATCCCAAACCCAAAAACATACAAATCAAATTTCTAGATCCAGAACCAAACCACGAATGATAGTGCCACCCTTATTGTTGAGTATATTTTTACACTATATACTGTATATGACTAGTTCTAAATAAGCTGAAAGAAAAGGTGCAGCACACGTTGCTGATAATATGGGAACACATGGGAAATTTCCTCTCTTGCCTCACTTTGACGGCCAATTTCTGACATTTAAAGGTTCTCTGTTTATGATAGGAAATCTGGTGCAGGTGAATGTAACAGATGTATTTCAACTGGGGCCTCCAACCAATGTATGAGCTAATTAGTCATGACATTTTACTTATTAGAACACAGGATTTATGAACACATTTGAGTTGATGTCTCTCTGAGCAGTTAGCAGACGAGAATTCCCAGAACAGCGTCCTGTGTCGCATGCACTTGGCACTTTTGGAGTAAGATTTTGTACTCCTATTTAACCCCTTTTGCTACTTTAGGGCACTTTGCAACGCTTAGCAGGAGTCTCCTTAGGCCGCGATAATAGTGCACGCTCGTGCGACAGCGTGAAGTCACGCGCAAATCCTGCTGTGCAGGCAGGAGGCAACCGGGAGGCATGGCGAAGGCGTGATCGTGATGCCACGTGAGCGGTTCGCCCTAATTGGCTGAACTGCTTCACGTGACGCATACATTATGCGGTCGCACTTCCACGCGGTCGCGGTCATGCGCACTATGGGCAACTACATTGGAAGCAAGGTATTTGTTTCAGCGGCGACGGGCACTACAATTGCGGCTTTAGATCAGCGGTGGCCAACTCCAGTCCACAAGAGCTACCAGCAGCTCAGGTTTTAAGGATATCCGAGCTTCAGCACAGGTGGCTCAGTCATTGACTGCAGCACCTGTGCTGAAGCAGGGAAATCCTGAGAACCCGACCTGTTGGTAGTCGTTGAGGACTGGAGTTGGCTTTCCCTGCCTTCGATTAATATCTTCGCTGCCAGAAGGATAAGCAATGTATTGCAAAGCAATGGTAGTAAATGACTGAAGAGTTATTATCATGCCAAATTATGAAATACATCTTTGACATTTCAATGGAAATGCAGCTGAACTGAACATCTCAAGCATACAATAGATCTGGTAAAATATTACGTTAACTTGAGTCCCAATGTGTTATGGTGCATTATCACTTGGGAATGCCCCTTGAGCACCTCATATTAACAAGCAGTAATGTGAAGCAACATGTGAATGATTAGGCTCTTCCAACTTAAATCTTCTTCCACTAAGAGCGCTGAGACACCAAAAACATGTTGGGGCTTTTCTGAGTACTATAACTTTGCACCATCCTATCCATCCTTATCCTTAATGGAGCCTTACGATGGGCTTGGGAAATTTGTCTTATTACACATGATGTGGATGAATTCCTGCAGGCTATGCTTTACTAAACCTTCATAAACCTATATATTTAAAGGTTAAGAAAAGCATACCCTGCAGGAATTATATATATATACACACCATGTTCAGGGGAAAAGGGAGCCGTTTCCTTTTTCATCATATCTTATATATTTCTCGCTCAATCCCCATGACAGTGTGCATAATTGTAGATTGACACTATACTGTATAAGAAGCACAATGTAGACAACCAACTGATGTTAACTAAATTGATGTCACTGTATTTTGACAAGTACCAGATATGATGCGGTAGGTTGATGTTAATGAAATGAGAAATAAGAGTTTTTCCTTAGTAGCTCGTAAATGTGTAATCTAGTCTGAAGCTCTAAGATTACTATAGAGTTTGATTTTAAAGTATGCGTTCAGAATGCGTATCCTTCTGCTGAAACGCGCGCCCGAAAACGGGAACGCCACTGTCTGATTGCACAATCAATAACGCGCTGATCCAGCTGCTCCCTCTCCTGAACAATACACATTCATTCCTTCCATCCTTCTAGTGGCTATTGTTTACCAGCAAGCATTGTATGTAGGCTTTTTGGACTATAAACCTTGCTCTATCTCAAGCACTTTATAACGTGCTTATCTGATTCGCTAAACATCATATTGTAATTATGCACTTGATGAGGTCATCGCGCCATCACCTATTCCAAAGAATATTGATTCGATTATAAAATAATTCTTAAATGTAACAATCTACTGTGACAGACCTGTAACTGCTCACATTTTCATGAAAATGTACTGATTTTTCTGCAATACAGAATAAATAAGAAACTCAATGGCATATTTCCAAAAAGATTCAACTGAAATAATACATACCCAAGTTGATATAAAGGGACAACCTTCCTTTCTGTAGCTCCAGTGTAATGTAATCCCCACGCTGCCCTTCTCCGTGAAATAAAACTCCGTCGCTCTGCATGCTCTTGAACTTGAGAGAAATCACGTCTTTAAATGTGGTCATCAGTTTCTGATTGAACCTGTATAGGAGGGAGCTTCTGCCATCGAAGTCGGCAACATCAGATTCTAGATAAGGGGCAAGCAAAGGGGACATCGACAACAAGTCAGGTAAGCAAACAGGGACAGCCAATGATAATGCAGAGCAAGAATAGCAAAGCACATATTCAGCATTCTGATTGGCCAATAGCCTTTAGCTATTGTCCTTTCTCAATTAACAGAATTCCCCTGACATTGTCATAAGGAATCAATCTTTCTCAGTGTGAACATTAGGCCTGTGGACACGGAATCCCCGCGGGGGGATGTTGGGCTGGCATTCAGTTCAACTAAGTATTATAAATGGCTCTGTATGACCTATACTCCTTAGAGGCTTTACATGTCTTCTTTTTTATTTAGTAATGTAAAATGGGAGGTGGGTCTATTGATGACTCAAACAAAATAGTTTGCAAATCCTGAATAAAGCCAAAAAGTGCTGGCAGACAAAAGATTTTGTGGTCCAACATTGCAAGCTATCCCCAGATGTAAATAATGACCTCTGGCCACTTTGGGGGCCGGTGTATAAAATGTTTGCTGAAAGTAATTGTTAAAAATGATGCATAGAAGAGTAACAAATTAATGTGCGCCAATGTATAACATATATGTTTATTTTATGTGTTGTTCCAACTTTCTAATCAGAAAGAAAAAAATGATGCTGGGAGGTGGGGCAGGGGGGGGGAGTGGGGTGGGGCGGGGGGGGGGGGGGTGGGGTGGGGGACGGGACTAGGGGTTTAGATGTCGGGGCTCCCATATGCAAATGATAGGTAATAATATTTTATAAATACGCACCACTTTTGGGTGCCTTAGATGTGCCAGAATTGTCCATCAAGTTTTTCTTGGCATAAAAGTCAAGTAACAATTCTTGGTACGTTGTTAATTCGTATGAACCTGACGTGCGCCGTACAAACAATAAGAAAACGTGCGCCAAATGTAAGAACGTGAATAATGACATCGCAACATTTGACGCTAATGATTTCAGCTGAAAAATTGATTTTGTGATGCAGTTACTCTTTCTATTCATTGAAGGCAGGATGAAGAAATACAGTTCCTACTTAAAGAATATGTGCGAGGTAACGAAAGCAAATATTTTTTCATTAAAACGTAACTTTGGTTTATCAATGACATACTGATTCTTGCACAATATAAATAACAATATTGATATTTATACAGTGATACCCATTGAGATTTAGTGTGTGTGTGTTTTAGTAAGACACAACGTTGCCTGATTTTTGCATCACACAAACTCAGTAAATCTTTGACACCGATACATACATTCTGTTTATTTGAATAAAACCGCAGAGTTGCAAATCTGCCCTCAGTCTAATATTGCCCTGATTGCTGCAGCCAATATATTCAGTCTCAATTGGCTACTTCTTCAAAGAAATTACTATCTTTTAAAGTGTAACAAAGTCTCATTCTGATTGCTTCTTTAGAAGTGTTGCAGTGAGCACTATTAGAGCACAGAGAGATCAATTGTATAGCGTCAACAGTTCTATTAATATAGAGTACTCAAACTTTTATTGCTAAAGTAATCTGTGACTGATTTAATTGCAATATTACATTTCGGATAATTAATCAGAGGTAATGAAACAGCTCAAAGAAAATTTCACAATACACTCTCTTTTTTAAATCTCACCTGAATAAAAAATATATTAAAAAAATATCCCCTCATGAGTTCTGTGTTGATTGTTAAGTGAAAGATTAAAGATATGTGTTGCTATCTAATTAACCCTAAAACGGTGTATAACACAAGTACAAGCTATATAGAGATTTGCCAGCGAACTGGCCAAATACCTTTGGTGGTTACGATGAGCTATATACATGTACCCATCAGTTTAATACCTGATATGGTCTACTAACCACCCTAATAGATACTAAGGGGCCTATTCTATCAGCCTCGATAAGCCACTTATCGGCCAAAATGCCTACGGCTATTTAGTAAGCCTCGATAAGTGGGCGATAAAGGCATGAATCGCCAAATCTTTCAGCCGTCATAAAAAAATCGCCGGGTGACCACTTATCGGCAGTTTCTGAAACTCGTGCAATTCTAGTAGCCGTGATTAGCTTATTGAGGCGAATCACAGCTCTAGAATGGCGAGTTTCTCTCAAAATCCTCACGCCAGGAAAAGTTGGCGTAAGGCAGGTGAGAAGCTGCTGAGAGGCGGCGAGACAGAACTTAGAAAAAATGCTTTTATCTGCATCGGATTGATACGAGAGTCTCCGGAGCTGATACCCATCAATATCAGCACCGGAGACCCCCAGCATGAATCTCATGCAATAAAAATGCATTTACAGGCAACTTTATTACCTTAGCGGTTGATTTAGATTTCACCAGCAACAAAGGAAAGGGTTCTTTACAGTAAGAGCAGTTACAATATGGAATTCATAAACATTGAGACTGTGATGACAGATACAATAGATATCTTCAAAAATAGTTTATAAATCTTGTTTTTTTTTTAAATTAAAGGTATACAGGGATATACCAAATAAGTAAACATGTGAAATATCTTGATCCAGAAAGAAATCTGATTGCCATTATTGGGATTCAAGAAGGAATTTAATTGCCCCCCTATGAGATATCATTTTATAATGTGTCACTGGGTTTTTTTGTTTGCCTTCCTCTGGATCAATATACTGTAAATACAAATATAGGATAAGTATCTGTCGTCTAAATTTAACATAGGTTGAACTTGCTGGACATAAGGCTTTTTTCAACCTCACTTACTATGTAACTAAGTATCTGTGTGTTAAACCTGTAAGAGCCCACTGTTTGGCAGAGAGCCAATTGCACATCTTTATTTGGTTGATACAGTAGTGACTGCACACAAGAGCACCTCGGATATTTCTGGACCTGCTGCTGATAATCATTGGATTCGCTCCTAGCACTTCCATCAGATCCTGATCAGCCAATAATATGTGCCAGTGCTTATTAAAAATACTTTTTATCTCAAAGTAGAGCTGTTTCTTTGCATTCTTAAATATTGGCCAGTTGGAATAAAGGAAATAAGGGTCTTGAGGTGTCCCCATAGCTGTCCCCTATACCTGGTGGTAGTATTTGTTGTCAAAATGAAATAGTTGATTTTAAGGATAAAGTCGAAAAACCCAATTACAGACTCATTATGCCTCTTAAATCTTAGGCTGTGGGTTTGTATAAAATGTTTACACACTTTTAAGCCATCGTGACGGATAGTGCTGGAGTATAAAGATTCCATGTCTAAACTGACGGAATAGGTGTCACTATTAAGGGGCACTGTATCCCATTCAATCAGTGTACAGTGTCAGCGGTGTCTTTAACATATATGGTAAGGTGGTTACAAAAGGCATCATTACTTCGTCTAGATAGATGCTGGAGCGCTAAGGGGGGCTAACATTACCCGACACAATAGATCTTCCTGGAGGTTTATTTGATTTTTTTTGTGAACTTTTGGTAATTAATAAAAAGTGGTGATGGCTGGGTAATTAGTGTTCATATAATCAAATTCACCTTGGTCAATAACTTTCTCAGTCAGACCCAGTTGCAAAATTGCGTGAAGCCAGAGTCAAAGACTGAGCCACCTGTGCTGAAGCAGGGACTTATTGTGCCACCTGTGCTGAAGTAGGGATATCCTGAAAACCTTACTTGTTAGGGTGGGGTGGGGGGGGGGGAGCTTGAGGACTTGAGTTGAGCACCCCTGAGTTACAGGGGTTTCGTGTTTTTCATGGTGCGAATCTCCTGCAACGTGTTGAGGCATTGCAGGTCCTACCAGCAGCGATGGGGTTAAATAGAGCGGTAGATGTTATTAACATGAAAATAAATAAATGTGTATCATGCTGTGCTCCCTATTGAACACATTTCAATGATAATCGGAAACAAGGATATAGTTCTGCTAATACTGTATGGATCTATCTGATCCCCAAGCTCTCAATGAAGTTCTAAAGCAACAAAAGTGGTCCCAGCGTGCAAAGACAGATAATTAACGAATGTTCCAAATAATTATTGCCATTTAAAGCAGCAGTTCAAGCAATATCCTACATGTGTTTTTTTTAAATAAATCAGTTCTGTACTATGAGAAAATACTTGTAGCATTTAAAAAATGTAAAAAAAATTGAATTTTTAAAAGACATTTTTAATGTTTCTAATGTAGGAAGCCTTTCCAAAGTGACAGCCCCCTTCCCCTTCTGATAGGCTCTGGCTCTGGCTCTCTCTAGCAGTGAACCAATTGTATCTAGTAACTGTCCAGTCAATCATATTCCAGGACTACATTGCCCACAATGCTGTGCAAGAACTGAATTAAATAACCTGGAGCAAGTGATCGATTACTGGAGAACGGATCGATCTGCAGCTTAGCTAATCACGTGTCAGTGTGCAGATTGTATTGATGCACATATTGAATGGGAAAAAAAAATATATATATATATATAACATAAAGCAAGCAGTCAGCACTCTAATGTAAGGCAAAAGGCAGTTGCTAGTCCCATAGGGATCCACATATCATACGAACCAGCCCAAAGACCAGTAAAGAGACAGCAACCAACGAGGTGTAATCCAAAATAATCTGTATTGAAAAGAACAGATACACGAAAGCCAACGTTTCGGTCTCTCAGGGAGACCTTCCTCAGGGCCGTGCAAACACCACACTAACATTGACCCTACTTATATACCCACACCCCTAGTGCAACCAATTAAACATAATCAATCACCAGCAACCTGTCATTATTTACCTGCTGTGCAGCTGAGCACCATTTGGGAACAACCAATGCCTGGACCAGAAGGAGCCATGCGGATCCACGAGCAGGGAAAGGCAATTTGTTAATCAAAGGCAGCCAGCTCAGACATCTGCGTCTGACATCCTGGAACCACGAGCAGGGAGATCCCTCTCGTGATCCAGGCTGCCTGCTCTGATGTCCATAACCTGCGACCAGTGTCGGGAGCAGTAGCGCGTCACCTGACTAGCCTGCGCGTCATAGGGCAAAGGGTGAGCCGGGGAGCCATGTAGAATAACTTCAATCAATAACATGAGAAATTCCACAGGGGGACCCTGTTGTACACCAGATATTTCAAATTTGGCGCGGACTGCTTCCAGGCCCTCGGCATGGGGAATGTTGGTATACAGACTAGACACATCTAGCGTGACAAAAATGTAGTCAGACTCATTTATGAACTGCGGACCATGGCACCAGGAGGACTGAACGAAGAGCTAAAACTGGGCTGTTTTTTGTAAATTGTTTATGCTTACCTGCGCATTGATTTTTACTTGCTTTGATGTTTGATCATGTTTGAATGTTTATTTTTATGTTTGCATGTTTATCTTGACGTGTGGACACTTTCCTTCCATAGCTTCACTTCCCTTGCACATTGTCACTCCCTTGTTTTTATTGTCATTTTATTGTCATTTTTATTTTGTTGGGTGCAGCTGGGACCCCTGGTACCTTCACCACTGCCTCTTGTGGCTTTAACTTCAGCCACAGGCTGTTTTGGCTCGTGTGTCTGCCTTGTATTGGTGCTGTGGGTACAGCGCTGCCCTCTCTATCAGTATTCACTACTGCGCCTGCGCGGACTGTGTGCTGGCGTCCTTGGTTGCCAGGGTTCCTCCATTAGGGCACTGCGTGCCTTTCCAATGCGCAGTGATGTTGCCCATTGGCTCCCCGGCTCACCCTTTGCCCTATGACGCGCAGGCTAGTCAGGTGACGCGCTACTGCTCCCGACACCGGTCGCAGGTTATGGACATCAGAGCAGGCAGCCTGGATCACGAGAGGGATCTCCCTGCTCGTGGTTCCAGGATGTCAGACGCAGATGTCTGAGCTGGCTGCCTTTGATTAACAAATTGCCTTTCCCTGCTCGTGGATCCGCATGGCTCCTTCTGGTCCAGGCATTGGTTGTTCCCAAATGGTGCTCAGCTGCACAGCAGGTAAATAATGACAGGTTGCTGGTGATTGATTATGTTTAATTGGTTGCACTAGGGGTGTGGGTATATAAGTAGGGTCACTGTTAGTGTGGTGTTTGCACGGCCCTGAGGAAGGTCTCCCTGAGAGACCGAAACGTTGGCTTTCGTGTATCTGTTCTTTTCAATACAGATTATTTTGGATTACACCTCGTTGGTTGCTGTCTCTTTACTGGTCTTTGGGCTGGTTCGTATGATATATATATATATATATATATATATATATATATATATATATATATATATATATATATACTAACTGAGAGACCCGGCGTTGCCCGGGATGTAAATGCGTAATAGGTAGTCTTATTTATAAATCGTGGAACAATAGGTGACTATTTGTTTTAAAGGTTGGATAATAATGTTGAAAAGAAAGATGGAATAAAATGTAATACGATGTTGTTTAAAAATGGTTTATTGTAAACACACCACAGTACAATGTATATTTTGGTGACATAACAGATGTAAAAATGTGAGGCGTGTGTCCTGCTATGGTGTGAGGCGGCAGGTGGCGCGTGGGTTGTGAGTGCTCTCTGTGAGTGGGGGTCCTGCTAGGGTGTGAGGCGGTGGGTCAGTGATGTCGGTGCGTAGGGGCGGGAGGCAGCAGGTGTGTGTGGCGGCAGGTATGTGTCAAGTGTGGCGGGTGTCTGTTGAGTGCGTGCAGCGGCTGTGAGGCGGTGGGTGAAAGGCAGAGGCGGCCGGAGTAAGGGCGGGTGAAAGGCAGAGGCGGGAAGGCAGGCAGGAAGGCGAAGGGCGGCGGGAAGGGGAGGAGGGGGTGGTGGAGGGGGGGAAGGGGTGGAGGAGGGGTGGAAGGGTTGGAGGAGGGGAAGGGGTGGAAGGGTGGGAGGGGGGAAGGGGTGGGAGGGGGAAGGGGTGGAAGGGTGGGAGGGGGGGAAAAAGGAGTGGAGGGGGGGAAAGGGGAGCTGAGGGTGGGGAAAGGGGAGCGGAGGGGGGGAAAGGGGAGCGGAGGGGGGGAAAGAGGAGCGGAGGGGGGGAAGGGTAGCGGAGGGGGGGGGAAAGGGGAGCAGGGGGGGAAGGGGAGCGGAGGGGGGGAAAGGGGAGCGAAGGGGGGGAAAGGGGAGCGGAGGGGGGGGAAAGAGGAGCGGAGGGGGGGAAAGGGGAGTGGAGGGGGGGAAAGGGGAGCAGGGGGGGAAAGGGGAGCGGAGGGGGGGAAAGGGGAGCGGAGGGGGGGAAAGGGGAGCAGGGGGGTGGGAAAGGGGAGCGGGGGGTGGGAAAGGGGAGCGGGGGTGGGAAAGGGGAGTGGGGGGGTGGGAAAGGGGAGTGGGGGGGTGGGAAAGGGGAGTGGGGGGGGTGGGAAAGGGGAGTGTGGGGGTGGGAAAGGGGAGTGGGGGGGTGGAGAGCAGGGTGCATATGTATTGTCATAATTTATGTATCCGCATGCCCATCCCCCCGTCCGGGCGTCCGTCCATCCCCCCGCTGGCTCGGAGGCTGGCCGCTCCCCCTTATTGGTTCCCTGATGGCTCAGGGCTCGCTCTTCGCCCCCCCCCCCCCCCACCCGTGACTCGGGGCTCGCTCCCCCTTTCCCCGTGACTCGGGGCTCACTCCCCCCTTCTCCCCCTTCCCCCCCGGGTGACCGCTTGTTCCCCTGATGTGTCTGACTGAGGCGCGTGCAGGCGGCGTCAGGAAGCGCCCTGTGTGGGCCTGGGGCCTGGCCTGAGGCGCGAGGTTGCGCGCCTGAAATAGGTGAGTTACTGAGGCCATCAGTTGAGGTGGGAAGCGCAGTGGTGTGACTTACCTGAGCGGGAGGTGGTGGTGTGTGTGTGTGTGTGCTTGTCTCCTTTGGCCCATCACTCCGCCTCAGGCCAATGAGAGGTGTGTGGGGGCGGAGGGGCCAAGGGAGCCATCTCATTGGCCTGAGGCGGAGTGACAGGCCAAAGGTCCAATGCGATTGTCCCTAGGGACACAGGACAGACAGGCATACGGTGGTTTGACAAATATATAGATAGATATATATATTTTTTTAAACGGCAGTTTGAACTGCAGCTTTAATATGCATTGAGGCAAACTCATTATTATTATTATTATTGTTATTATTATTAATAAAGAATGAAGACTTTTTTGCACAACGCCTCTTTATCAAACTTAAGGAAAAGTCTTTGTGGTGGAAATGTCCTCGTTTTTATGATAATGTGTGTGCTACGATGTACAAAGTGAATTAAACTCCATCCTCTTTGGGTAATTTGCTCAGATTTTCTGGGTATTACTGTGGCCATGCAAAGCAAACCAGTGTGCATTAAAGTGCTTTGTCACTAAAACCACTGTCATATTGTATTATATAACCATTTAACTTTAGCAATAAAAAGAATGTGATACCACACAGTTTTTCTTCGCCTTTACGCTTAAGGTGCTAACTGATGACTTAAAGTGCGTCATAAACAGATATCTGCAAATAAAAAAAAGAATAACGGATTTAAAGTCGTCCTTGTTTGGAGATGTAATTAATGTGTCTGCGGCAAAAGAAGACCATCGCTTTCTAGGAATTAAGTGTTTGAGGGGCAGATAATGGTCACTGCTCTTGGTTAACTGAAGTCCATATGTATGTTAGTAGTAGGTACTGTGGTGCTTCAAAAATCAAGTGTGACTAATCATTTGTATTATTAAATCCAATAGCCGTCAGGATGCTTGTATAGTGTCCATTTATGAAAAGACCATAAACAGTTGATAATAAATGGGACTTTGTGCCTAGTGGTATCCACGTGATAACCACAAATAATGGCAGACTGGAAAACCCAAATATTAATGCATAGGAGTACCAGTAGTCAAATATCACAGGACTAAATATATGGCACTATGGCACATTACCTGTATCCTTTGAGGAGCGCTAACACTTTCAAGGCATCCACAGCGTGCAGTCTGTGAGTGAAGGTTGTCCAATGTGGTAAAGCAGGAACCAGAGCCCAGCCAGTGACTTCAAGCAGAAATAACCCCAGGCAGACTCCAACATAAAAGAATCAGCTATTTATTGCAGACTTCCATGAACAGGAGCTACATGAACGCACCACCTACACGTTTCATGCCAGAGCACCTTCACTGGCTGTGCTCTGGTTCCTGCATTACCACACTGAAGTCCATATGTAGCCTGGTTTCATGTCTGCGGAGCCGCAGTACGAGAAACAAAACACTGCGGCTTTGTGGACAGTAAAAGCCGCGACTGCCTGTGGTGGGGATCCGTTCTTCCACAGAGAGGTTTCCCAGTGCGAGGGGGTGCCGGGATTCTGCAGGTTCCCCGGCAGCTGGAACAGTAAGTGTGGCTACAGTACATGTGGCTTCAGTACATGTGGCTACAGTACATGTGGCTACAGTACATGTGGCTACATGTGTATGTTCTTCAATAAACCAATCAAGCACATGGCTCTCTCTCAACATAATCAACACAAGCGTCAGTGGTAGAACCTAATCCCTTCAAGCTGTTTCCGAGCCTCAATTTCCAAGTGCGATACATTTTCCTTTTTGTTTACGCAGAGCAGTGAATTTGAATAGTGTCTCACAAACCACAACCACGGCAGATTGCAAGAATAACCAACAGAACCAAACGTACTCACGAAATAGCAACCGCACACAGAAATTGTGGTGCAATAATCATAGAATAGAATAACCAACAACCTAGCAAATACAC
This sequence comes from Ascaphus truei, assembly GCF_040206685.1. Lineage (NCBI taxonomy): Eukaryota > Metazoa > Chordata > Amphibia > Anura > Ascaphidae > Ascaphus > Ascaphus truei. The sequence continues at coordinate 105,159,322 of NC_134489.1, forward strand.
ATCAACTTACAGTATATCAGGAACCAATTTTAGTGTTACAAGGTAACTGGCCTAACTGGTAGTAATTATATTTGGGGGGTAATGTTAATTGTATTTGGGGGTGAGAGGCAATTGTATCTGGGTAGTGGTAATTGTATTTGGGGCTGGGGGGTAATTGTATCTGGGTAGTGGTAATTGTATTTGGGGCTGGGGGGTAATTGTATCTGGGTAGTGGTAATTGTAGTTGGGGGTGAGGGGTAAGTGTATCTGGGTGAGGGTAGTGGTAATTGTATTGGGGGAGGGGGTTGTGGTCATTATATTTCAGGGGTGGTAATTGTATTTAGGGGGTGAAGGGTAGGTGCAGGCTAGACATGGATGAAGGGATAGGACAAAGATGTGTGCCAGCAACTTTTATAAAACAAAAAGAGGCTTTAGTGACAGCCGTCTAAAACACATCACAGGTGCTGACATATGGTGCATCTGGACAGAATGTGTGGAAAACAATAGTATACTGGATTTCGTCCACTATTCGGGTGGGGGGGATGCATAACTTGAGGGACCATCATAAAGGATATAATGGTGGCCGCATGCAGGGAGGGTAGGATGTGGTGAGAACCCGCTGGATGGGAAAGTTTTATATGAATGTAGGCTGCAGTATCGGCAACTCAGTGAGGACAGCGGCAGTCAGGCTGCGGTAGGGGTAACCTAGGATAAGTGGCCTCCTTCTACCTCAATTAAAGATCCCCAGTATTTTGACAGTCGCTATGTTAGAGGGGGGCACGTTACAAACTGAAAACAACAAAGGGTGACAAGACACATCTTAATATATACATTATTAAACACGTAAACCTATTTATAGGATTCACATTGAGGACCCCAGCAAGAACTCTGAAGTACCTGCTTCTAGAACAAAGGGTGTAGCTATATATACTCACTGTACTCCCTATGGTGACATCACTGTTCACACAACAACCAGGAGAGGGGCAAAAACTGAGTGAATCCACCTACTGTAGCTAACCCATTAACCCCTTAAAGTAACTAATAGCCATCCAAGAGGGGGCTACATGTATATACTGCACTGATTGGTATCCTTTAATCATATATTTCTTCAAATATAAATATTTAATAATTTAAGAATGTTTATGAGCTTAGGAAATATTTATTTTAGGCATCCATAGGTTTGGAAATGTTTTACATTTTAAACATTATTTTTTATAAATGTTCTCCTAAATATGAGCTTGTATTGCTGTGCTTATTCAAGGCTTAAACCATGTACTATACATTCGGATTCAGGATATTTAAATAGATCAAGATGGAATTGATTTAAGGTTCAGTAAAGTATCTTCTTGGGCCCAAATTTTGTATTTGTTTTGTGGGATCCATAATTGTCTTTTTATTTTAATATTGATATTGTTACATAGTTACATGGATGAAGTTGAAAAAAGACATATGTCCATCGAGTTCAAACTTTGTTAAATGTTGACGACTAATACTCATCTTATATTTGTATTTACAGTATATTGACCAAGAGGAAGGCAAACATAAACCCCAGTGACACATTATCCAATGATGTCTCATACTGTACATATTTTTTAATAAAGCCTGCTGTCTTCTTTCACATACAAATAATCTGCAGCATAATGATGCTGGGTACCTCTTCTATTGATCTGCAATGTTTCTCAGTTCAGAGAACATTTGTGCAAATGAATTAAAAATTATGGTGATATTGAAAAGTTTGTTGTGTTATTTTTTTGCATTTGCTCAACAAAACAAATACTTTGTGTTTTTTTTTTTAATTTTTGATCATAAATTAAGACTTTTAGCAGCAGTGAAAGTTGCCAAATTTCATAAAAGTCACCAAACTATTCTTAAACTTTCTGGTGAAAGATATTAGCTGTTATTTAGGCAAGGATTCGATCAGTCTTGGATGGCTGTAGCTATACTGAATATAGTTTGCTTAACAATATGTTAATTTCCAGGGGTGGGCCCCAAACATGAACAGCAAGATCTCAACAAGAAGCATATATTTAAAAAGGAATAATTGTATTAATTGTTAACAACATTTGCATTAACTCAGGGGCTCTCAACTCCAGTCCTCAGCTCCCCCCAACTGGTGAGGTTTTAAGGGTATCAGTGCTTTATCCCACTGGCTCAATCAGTCCCTGTTTCAGCACAAATGGCTCAATCAGAAACTCAGCATCAGATTGAGCCACCTGTGCTAAAGCTGGAATATCCTGAAAACGTGACCTGATGGGGGGTCAGGAGGACTGGAAATAAGAACCCTGCATTAACTAATTGTGTAAACAGCAAAGAATAACCCATCCTGGCTTCTAAAAAAAAAAAAAGCAATACTCCAAGAACCACAAATACAACATTTAAAATTCAGGCCAAGAGAAGCTATCTGGTCTCTGAAGGGACAACCTTTGAATTATTGAGAGACAGGAAAACAAACAAACACTTAGCCACCTGCCTTTTATATCCCAACAAACGAAATCCTGAATTCATTAAAGTCCTTGTTTTTTCACACCTATGACATGATGTGAGATACCCAGGGGGTCTTGTATATCAGATCTCTCAGTCCTGAAAGCTTTGTTTGTTTGTTTTTTTTCCCAGGGATGATTCACCTGGCTACACAAAAATATATCAACATCTGCAGTATACACATTTCAAAACAGAAATCTTAACAGAACTGACAGCAACTCCGTTCCCTGGTATTACTGAGAGAAAGGTACTCTAACCACCAGGTAATTGCGAAAATCATTTATTTGTCTTACTGTCACAACAGCTCTAAAGGTAAACAATCATTTGGGTGTTTTGTGCCCCCGACTCCCCGTACACCAGGAACAATTTCAAAACTTTATATTTGAGCTTTGCAGGGGCTCACGTTCATCTAATTGGGATTTTTGTAACACAGCTGAGAATAGGAGACCCGACAAGCTGATAATAACATTCAGCACAAACCAAGTGGTAGACCATCCAATATCAGATGTTTATTTGGGATAGATACTAGTAATAAGGTTGCCGGGATGAATACAGTGTGCTGTAAGGCGTCCACAATATTTGTATTTTCACAACGCTATCTTAGCAGCAATAATACTTTCCTCCTTTTTTCTTATTTTTATATATAAAGCGTGTGACAATGTATAATTCTACTTTTTTTTACCTAAGCTGGCAATTGTTTGGTTCTCCTGTTATAAATCTGTCAAAGTCCTGATTGTGTGCCTAACTTAATGGCTGCTTGTCAGTGTAACTCAGCAGCTACAATGTATTCTTATATTACTACGGTTACGTTATCTATTGTTACAGTTTATAGTTCAAATTGCTGGGAAATTGGCAACAAATTATAACAAATTGGAAAGTGTTGCAATGATCTTGCACTGCTTGGGAGGTTGGCTAAAACCTGCTAAAGACATTAAAGGATGCTTTAAAACTCCCTAAAAATGGCATATGTGGTGAAAATGTAAATAAACCGTCATTATTATCTCATACTACACAACTGATTTATTAACAAACAAAAAAAAAGATTTCCCAGACCTCCCAGACTGGAATCTAATTTTGTAGTCATTTAATAGACTGAGGAGAGCAACTCCAGTAAAACACTTGCATGAAATGCAATTTAAGATTCTCAACAGAGCCTATAGTAGCCCGGCACAATTAAAAAAATTTAGACAAGATATCTCCAGCAACTGTCCTAAATGTGAGTGCGTTGATGCCATTTTTCTGCATTGTATATGGGACTGTGGCAAGATCAGATATTTCTGGAATAAAATCACCCAACTCCCGCGCAGGCTGTTAAACAGGAAGATAAATACGGATTATAGGCCCTTTTTCTTGGGGTCATGACCCCTGTTTACTCATCCAAACCTTGATAGATCTCATTCTTCTTTCGTCAAGAAAATGTATTATGGACTGTTGGATTAGATCCATCTCCCCCTCCATTTCCCAGCTGACAACACAAACAAATAGATCAATAGCTATGTTTAGATGGGAAGTATACTATTAAAATGTGTCTAACAGGGAAGAATTAATCTACAGATGGATTGTATTTACAGGAAGTGATGGACAAATGCAAGGTTTTGGGTCAAGGGCGCTAAACAACTATCTAGAGGGAGGTTGTATAGAGTCTTGATTTACTATAATTGTACAAATTCAAACTACGGCTGCTCAGGAGTTGGGTCAATGATGGTCTTGGTCTTTTGCTTATATTTGTCTGCTTTGATTAATTAATATATGTCCATGTTCCTACCCTACCCTAGTCTATAAACCCCTTAGAAGCCATCACTGTTTTGTTTAAAGTGTTGTTTTAATGTTAGTATGTTTATAGTTTTATTTTATTTTACCTTTTATTTTATAATCTTCGGTAAAGAGAAAAAAAAATACACGAGACAATGTGTAAGAAGTCAGGCCTCACAGATCTGACAGACAATCGAAAGATTTGGAATCAAAATATTGTATGGCTTTCCATGCAAACTATGTACAGTAAGCATACATTTTTCTTTACAAGATGCTTTGTTTCAATGTATATGTCAATCTACAATAAAGAATCGTTTAAAAAAAAAAACCATAAGCTTTCACGTTTTGCTGCTTAAATCCCACTGTCTATTTCTTCTTCTCATTTAAAAAGATCCTATGCAGAATATTTCATCCATTTGCTTCAAGATGACACTGCAGTCCATTGTTCTGGAAGTCAATGGTATTCTAACAAGACTTTGATACGTTTGTCTAAGCCTCGCTTTTATGTGAAACCTTATTTTTATATATTTATTGATTATTTATAAAATATTTTACCAGGAAAAATACAATGAGCGTCACCGCTCGTTTTTAAGCACAGTATGTCCTGGGCACAAAATAAAGTTGACTTGACAACATTACAAGTTACAGCTACAAACGTGTACAAAATGTATACAGTTTATAGTTTTTTTTTCTATCAAATTAGGGTTTAAATGAAACTGGTACTTTATGATTACTTTTTGTGGGGCTTTTACACGTTACTTAATATCTGAACTCTTCTTAATTACTTTACATATTGAAATAATAGGGTACTCTATACTTGTGCCTGATGACATCAACATTTTAAATACATGAATCTTAGAAGATTGCCACCCATGACAATCTCCAGTCTTCAAGGTCCACCAACAGGTCCGGTTTTCAGAATATCCCTGCTTCAGCACAGGTGGCTCAATCAGTGACTCAACTTCAGCACAGGTGGCTCGATCCATGGCTCATTCAAATCCACCTGTTCTGAAGCAGGAATATCCTGAAAACCTGACCTGTTGGAAGCCCTTGAGAATTGGAGTTTGACACAGAAGTTTTCATAGACAAAAGGAATGTTCTTTCTGTTCAGTAGATTCCTCAGCACCCAATGTGCTAGCGCATTCTGAGTACACAGTCTATGCCTTGAACATTACTTTCCTATCACAGCAGATTATTATTCCTGCTAAAGCTACTGTAGTTTATTGTCTTAGACGACAGTTGTTTATTTGATTAAAATGCTAATTTGCAAGTACTGTAGACACAGAAGAATTCACAGAAACATTGAAAAACATATTGGTGGCCTTATTGAATCATCATTTTGTTTTGATGAGAATGTATCAGTGCTTGTCGATCCTGCGCATGTGCGCCGCGACAGTTGCTCCTGCGCACGCACGCGGTGCCGGCCATGTTTGAGCATGCGCTGTCCGGTCCTGCCCATGTGCCACACCTGTCAGTGACACACCCGCGACTTACTCTGCGCATGTGCGGAACCTAGAGGTTGACTTTGCACATGCGTGGGACATGGCTCCTGTGCATGTGAGCAGTGCTTGCCGGTGCGGCATATGCATGCGCTAGATGGTCCTGCACATGCGCCGCAACTGCTGGCTGACGCTGCGCATGCACGAGTGATGGACACCCTGTGGCATACTCTGCACATGCGCGGAACCCAGCGGTTGACTTTGCACATGCGCGGGACATGGCTCCTGTGCATGTGAGTTTTGCATGCCGGTGCGGCATATGCATGCGCTAGATGGTCCTACACATGTGCTGCACCTGGCGGCTGACGCTGCGCATGCGTGAGTGGTGGACACCCTGCGGCATACTCTGCACATTCGCGGAACCTAGCGGTTGACTCTGCACATGCGCGGGGCCCAGCGGCCGACGCTGCACATGAGCGTGTATTCAGCCAGAATGGAAGGCTTCATCCATTTATGCGCATGCCCGGCCCATGTGTGGTAATGCGCAGTACAGTACTTCCGCAACAATTTTCGGTCCCATTAAGGAGATTTGCAGCAATGCAATTTTTGAATGTACCAGTGCCATGTAAGAAGCTTCACCTAAAAACACACATGTAGGGTATTGCTTGGTCTGCAGCTTTAAGACCTTTTTTTGTATTTTTTTATCCGGACGCGAATGGAGCAGCTTCCTCCTTCATTCACGCCGTGCATGCGTCCCCTTGCAGTGTCCCTTTAAAAGAAGGTCACAGGGATTGAAAAGTGATTTCTTCATAAATTAAAAGTAGCAGGTTGAATTAAGTGCAATTCTGTGTTACTGTCAGACAGCCGAAACTTCCAGCAGTGTAATAATTAACTTCCAAGCACAAGTAATTAAAATATTCTTATAAAAACAAACTGCCTGAGTGCTTTGCTTTTCCCTTTGTGCCTGTATACTCTATGTACAGTACAGATGCATGAATTGTGTGTTTCTGTTTATAACTGGAGTAATAGTCCCTGGTGTGCAAGGTTCAAACAGATCTTTTAATTGCCAACAAAATAATATAGAGCACCTTTTGTCAATTTGTGGATGTATAATTCTGCTATGGCAACCATGCTGTTGAAAACAGAAAACAATCCCCTTACAATGATAACCGCACAGCCTTGCTTTCTAATGATCATGTTATTACGTTGTCTTTAGGTAGTACTGTGACAATATGTGTATTGTTCAGCAAGGTGCCACAGTCTGCAGAAAGGATTGCAGATTTGCAGAATGGATTGCTGAGTATCACAAGCACGAGCATAGACAGTCAAATTAAAACAACTGGCTTCTTTAAAAATATTTCATCATTCTTCATCCAACTGTTTCCAGGATAGCCAGCCGGGTACCGTAGATTATTTCATAGCTGGACTCTCAGTGTAGGGGTTCTCCTGAAACTAGGACTTTGGTGTCTTGTTAAAAATTAAAAAAAATCATTTTATAGGGGAACATTATAATTGTCTGTTCGGCATTAGCCAGGCACTGCTATCCACAAACCTTAAGGGCAATGATGGCGTTGTGATTATTCTCAGTGAGCTAAGAGAATAATTAGTGGTATGCTATAATAGATTGCACTATTTTGAGGAAGGTTACAGTGCACAGTCTTATTAATAAAATAAACGTTGTTTAAACCCCTTGATGTATTCATGGAAACATAAATATTTACACTATTATTTCACCCATTAAACATCTATATGACTAGAGAGGTACAAACAATGATGCTGAAAGTCGCAATTCAGGTGCAGTTCGACATTTTTATGTAACAATGCTAGACCAGATTGCCTCTCTGCCTCCTGTCATGTAAGTCCTGATAGCTACAGGCTACGACAGGCAATCATGTGGGCTTTGACCCCCCCCCCCTCATTCTGACTCCCTGAGTGACTGAAGTGGTGGTGACATAGGAATCTGTGTGCAGCCTATCATGTGCAGATCCTGTGCCCTCCCCTTCTGAGCCTCATGGAGGAAGTGCAAATTTGTAGTTAGTACTGTGTCCACCACTCCTAGGGAGTGGAAGTGTGTGCTATTTCCTCCCGGCTGGGAGGGCGATAGGCCAGTCAGTCCCTCATGGGCTCTGGCCCAAAGGAAGATCTGAGGCCTCCATTAAAAGAGAGCCGGCACCATCCAGAGGCCTGGAATCCTCTGTAAACACTAAATCCGCTGTGAGAACATCTGCAGTGACTGCTTAAATAAAGCCCTTTGTTTTATATACCACTGCCTGTCACCAGGAAAAGGAACATCGAGATCATCAAAAGACTGTCCTGTTCTCCCACTACATCATGTACACTTTGCTCTCCTTGACCCTCACAGGTATGCCAGCACCACAACAGCAGTAGCCACAGCAGTATCTTCCAGAAGGGGTATACATGTGTTCAATGTGTTCCATTTATTTTGCAAAACAATTCACTAAAACATTTTAAATGAGATCCCCAATGTCCAATAAAGATTAACCCCTTAATAAGCGCTGCCCCACTTAGAGTGACACAAGGATTAGGAACAACATAAGCAATGAGTTAGACCTATACAGTCCCATGCAGCTGAGCAACTTCTGGTTAAGTAAGATTAGATATGGTCAGTCTATGTACTACTATGCATGCACCCCTAATACAAAGTACACCTGACACCTGTAATATAATATAGGTAATACATGTTATATAAGATATTGTTATAATATTCATGTCATAATGTGTTATATGTATATGTGTGTGTATGTATGTGTATGTGTGTGTGTGTGTATATGTATGTATGTGTGTGTGTATATG